>NW_022145615.1:2690000-3890000 GCF_000002235.5 Strongylocentrotus purpuratus | reverse complement strand
AGCGATCAGAGGAACTCTTGGAATAAAGTTATTGCTGGTAATCGGAAAGTGTTGTAAATCCCAATACAAAGGTTCCTGCTTGGGAGCTGGTATTGGATAGAGGGGGGGGGGGCGATTGCAATTAAAATGCCCAGCGGAATATTCGTCCTCTATATAGCCAATCCTTGGACTAAACCCTCACTCATTGGGGGGGGGGGGGGGGGTAGTGAGCACAATATTGTTGGGGGTCCTCTAAAATTTGAAAATTTGCACCCCCCCCCCCCCCCTCGAGCGCCAGGGGGCGGGGGCATCTCCCCAAAAGGTAAAATTAATGTGTTATTACACGTTTTTCCCCGGATCCGCCACTCAGTGTCGAGTCAGTGTATGCTGGAGTATTACTGTTTATGCTTTTGTCACTTCTGCTTCGGAAGCGGCCGCTCGCGCAAATTGAAGGGAATCCCTGGAATTTGCGTGATTTTCAAATTTCAGGGCATCTTATTCATCATTATTATTGTTGGGAAATCTTGTATCATTCCCCGTCGGGTGCTATTCCAATTCCCACCTACTATTATATACAGCCTATTGACCTAAGAGATGTAACTCATGAGCTAGGTTCCGTGATGGGGACCCGGAGGGGTCGGGGGGGGGGGGGGGGTACTCAGATTTGGTACAGACGGGGATGTACCACTGAAGCCGCAAAACCCAACCCAACTCTTTAACTCTCTCTCTCTCGCTCTCTCTCTCTTTAGCTCTTTAACTCTGAAACTAAACCCACACTGAAGCAGAGATGAATATAAATTCACAAAAAGGTCAACCAGGGGCGCGGTGCGGGGGCGGCGATCACATGGACTCGGGGAAACATGAAGAAGTTTGGCGGATCTATATAGGGGCCAGACATTGACCAGCCCGCCTTCTCAGGACAACAGTATAAAAGAAGTAAAAGTTGCTACATTTTTAAAACAAAATTGTTGGATTATACAACTGCATATGTTTTCTTTGAAAATATGAATTTTTGTTTCGAATATGATGTATAGGAACTAACTATGTAAGTTTCTTTTGAAGCCGTTTGTAAGACAAACATTAATACTGATTTATAATGTCATCACATTTGCAGTGAGCGTTACATATGATGATTGTAATTTGTACTATGATTATAATTTGTTTCAAGAGAGAAAAGAATGAAAACTGACCATGAAAAAAAAATGCTTGGGTTTGTAACTAAACAAAGTGTCTCATGTCGATGAACTCCACAAAACATCGAATAAGATTTTGAACAAGAAAGAAATTACATATCCAGACCGTGCGCTGTCCAAAGGCTCATTCTGAACCGTCTGACAAGTTTACAAATTTTAAACACGGATATTCAGCGAAAGTCAGAAAAGTCAAGTTTTCAAGCACATACAATTAATATCGTTTGTTTTCAACTTTCCCTCAGAAATACATGTATTTGCATTTTTAAAGATAATATTGCTCATTTATTTTGCGGCCGGGCACACAGCTGCATGGTTCCCTGATATTATTAAACATTTCTTTATATAGGCCTATTTAGCCCAATGCAGCCCCATCCTGTGTCTCGTCTTCTATTTTTAGCAAAAATGCACGTTTTCTTTCTGAAAGGTGAATTTTTGCAAATTAAGTAACCAGCCTGATAGATTGTTAAAAGGTCTGCATTTTACGATTACGATACACCCATTTACCTCCATGTACAGATACACCAGGGAGATGATACACCCATATTCTACCCAGACCGTCGTTAGCCAGTCGCACGGGGATTATCAGTTCTATCCATTCACCATCTCAAACCTAGTCTGTAAACACAGACTCAACTTTACTCTTGAATAAAACCACATGAAATAATCAGGAGAATCAGATTCTGCTTAATGTGTTATGTTTCTTTTCCAGTATTTTACTGTGTCAAAAGCAGCTACATGACATAACTCAGTACTCTCATGTTTGAAATTTAGACATTGTTTTTACTCATAATGGCTGCCAAGGGTCTGTGTCTGCAGACTAGCTACAATCTTAACCCACAGGGAGAACAATAGCCGCGCGCGGCCATTGTATGTAAACAGATCGAGCTCTGTACTGATCGGCCACTGGGCAAGCATAATACACGCGCCAAATTCAAATCACTCTTCGATTCAAAGTCGTCACTCGCGGTTGTAATTGTCCACAATCTGTTACGTTTTTCTTTTATAACGCGTTTTGAATTTGATTTCATTGACTTCGTCGAGATGGCTAGGACGAAGAAGAAGAAGACGAGTTCGCTGAGGTCGCTTTCGCTGTCCGGTATCTTCGTTAACACAGTTTAATGAAGATAAATTTATCTTCATTTTACAGCTAAATGAGGATAAATTTATCTTCATTTAACAGTTTAATGAGGATAAATTTATCTTCGTTAACGCAGCTTTAATGAGGATAAATTTATCTTCATTTAGCTGTTAAATGAAGATAAATTTATCCTCATTTAACTGTGTTAATGAAGATAAATTTATCCTCATTTAGCTGTGTTAACGAAGATAAATTTATCCTCATTTAGCTGTGTTTACGAAGATAAATTTATCCTCATTTAGCTGTTAAATGAAGATAAATTTATCCTCATTTAGCTGTTAAATGAAGATAAATTTATCCTCATTTAGCTGTTAAATGAAGATGAATTTATCTTCATTTAGCTGTTAAATGAAGATAAATTTATCCTCATTTAACTGTGTTAACGAAGATAAATTTATCCTCATTTAGCTGTGTTAACGAAGATAAATTTATCCTCATTTAGCTGTTAAATGAAGATGAATTTATCCTCATTTAGCTGTTAAATGAAGATAAATTTATCCTCATTTAGCTGTTAAATGAGGATAAATTTATCCTCATTTAGCTGTTAAATGAGGATAAATTTATCTTCCTCTAGCTGTTAAACGAAGATAAATTTATCCTCATTTGCTGTTAAATGAAGATAAATTTATCCTCATTTAGCTGTGTTAACGAAGATAAATTTATTCTCATTTAGCTGTTAAATGAAGATAAATTTATCCTCATTTAGCTGTTAAATGAGGATAAATTTATCTTCCTCTAGCTGTTAAATGAAGATAAATTTATCCTCATTTAGCTGTTAAATGAAGATAAATTTATCCTCATTTAGCTGTTAAATGAGGATAAATTTATCCTCATTTGCTGTTAAATGAGGATAAATTTATCCTCATTTAGCTGTTAAATGAAGATAAATTTATCTTCGTTAACGCAGTTCAATGAGGATAAATTTATCTTTATTTAACAGCTAAATGAGGATAAATTTATCTTCGTTAACTCGAACTAGGCTGGCTCTGGGAACCGGAAAGCGAAAGCGACCACAGTGAACTCGTCTTCCTCTTTAGAAGTCAGATATGTGGGTGGTAGTGTGTGGAGATGTGAAAGAAAAATCAAGGAATCAGTTTGATGAAATTTTGGGGAAAAGTGAACAAAAATTCGTTCATTTTGAAAAGATATACTGTTGATAATTTACTGTCAATGTATAGGCCGAGAAATTTTGTAGAATTTCTGGAGCTTCTCGAAAGCGGTATGTAATGGAAGTCTGGACAAGGACTCTACGAAACATTCTTTCACCAAAGAGACGGCAGACTTGTATTATCCTGGCAAGTACTCTCAGAAAGTTACACTGGTTTCCTTATGTATCCGTAAATGAACCCACTAAAAGTGAATTCAATCTAAATCCAATTACACCAAAGCAAGTTAAATCAGTTCTTTAGATGAAAAAAGCATCTTCGGCCCCTGGTCCAGATTGCTTAATGTATGGGTTGTAATGTACCTTGTATCCACCACTGTCTAGCTACTTTGTATTCTCGTTTACTATTTGAAAGTAATGAACCACCCGATAATTGGTCTGTCTCTCGTGTTTCCCTTACACACAAAGACGGAGATACTTCCCTACCCGAAAATTACAGAATGATCTCACTCACTTCATGCGTGAGCAAAGTATTTCACCAAATTTTGGCGAACCGTTTAGATTGAATACCTCGTAGAGAACAAGTTTGTTGATAAATCGGTTCAGAAGGCTTTTATTACCGTATAAATGGGTGCATAGAACACAATCAAATAGTTCAAGAGATTATTGCAGATAGCCGGTATAGAAAACGTACCGTCCACATAACCTTTTTTGATATAGCCGATGCCTTTGGTAGTGTCAGCCACGATATCATTTCTCACTCGCTTAAACGATTTGATGTACCGCAAAATGTTTCATTGTATATTGAGAATGTATACAACAAACTGCAAGGTAGCTAGTATTGCCGGTTGTAATTGGTCATCAAACCCTTTCACGTTTAAAGATAAACTCCAGGGGAGTGTTTCACAAAGGCTAAGATCGACTTTAAGTTCGACTTAACTATGGCAGGCTGTTCGTGCCACTGTTTTCTCTCACCATTTACTGGCGTTGGTCTCTCAAGGGACGTACAAATCATGGTTCCAAATCTACAGAACTTACATTCTTTGATACTTCATTATTGAAGGAAAACATATATTCTAAAGATCATAATGGTGAGAGCAACTAGTGGCATGAACGGCCTGCCATAGTTAAGTCCAACTGAAAGTTAATCTTAGCCTTTGTGAAATACTTCCCAGTTCTGGTAAAAAAAGAAAAAGAATTCTCACAGAATCAGACGAAACTTACACTGAATGTTCAAGATTACGAATAAATGACATGTGCCAAACAATTTTGGAAGAAAATGTATACTGGCTGAGTAATGAGCATAAAAAGACAAGGAAATCAAGGTAGTACTAGCCCCGACACCATGTGTGTTGTCCCATATATAGCTTTCTGTGTACAGTGCTTGTTACTTTACCAAGACTGGGTCAAATTTATTATGATTTTGATGACTCCAGAAACTTGCAGTGCACACCAATACTTACATGCTACATGATCAACTGTTTCTGATCCATTCCACACCTTTTCTTTCACAATACACCAGAACTCACCTTTATCTTTAAGAGAGGTGTATTCCAGGGGGATCCCCTCTCGCCTGTTATTTTCCTCGCATATTTCAACCCCCTACTTAAATATTTGGCCGAACTCAAGGATAAGTATGGATACAATCTAAATGGTGATAACGACACCTTACGCCGATGATTTTAATCTCATTACATGTAATAAGTTACAACATCAGAAGATAATCAGTAAACTGCACCAATATAGTTCATCCATGGGCCTTATACTAAAACCGTCTAAATGCTGTAGTCTGTCAGTCAGCAGTGGTTCACCAAGAGAGATCCCATTTTACCTTGGCAATGAAACTAGTATTAGAACACTCAGAGAAAAACCTCATCGTTTCCTCGGGGCCCAAATTTGATTCAGTGGTAAAACATCTGAAGTTTTCCAATACGTCTATAGTGAAATTAAAACAAAGCTAGAAAGAATAGATCGATCATTGGTAAGACCTGAATCTAAGGTGGCTCTATATACTAGATATATGCAACCATCTGTTCGCTTTCTTCTAACAGTTCATTCCCTCCACAAGACCAACTTCGACGAACTCGACCTTCTATCTAGACGGTTCGTCAAAAAGAGGCTGGGAATCCCATCCCGTGGGGCAAATGTTGCCTTAGTACATATGACCCCAGGAATGAATATACCACAGATGTCTGATATATATTGACAGAGCCACGCTCTAGCACTCACAAGATCTAGAGTCAAAGGGGACTCCTTGGTGAACCACGCACTGGATTGTACTCTCGAAAGAGAATCACGATGGTCACAGAAGACCTCGTCTATTGTTCAATGTCAACTAAATCTTAATAGAGTAGAGGATATGGTAGATGTTAATAGGGACTTTTAGATTGAGTGGACGAGAACACGACGAACGCCGACTGATCATGCGTGTCAACGTACTCAACTGCCCATGTTGAATACAATTAGAAATCTTTTAGATTGCACTCGACGATATACATGCATGCAGGAAGTAACACTATAAACATGACGAACAAAGAAAGAGGACAAAATATACAGTTCCTCATTCTACCCTTAACAATAGGCCATTTTCTTAATGTAACCAAATTTAATGCATAAGCCTTTGTGAAGTGCCTCAATACATATTATTTCATTCACCTGAAAAGAATAATAGTATTTCATTAGACAGAATCCGAACTGCATACATTACTTGTTGCCAGGTTGGACAAACATTATGGCTTGACCTACCTAGCAAAACTTAATATGTGCAGTTTGTATTCTGACTATTGAAATACTATTATTCTTATCAGGTGATTGAAATAATATGTATTGAGGCACTTCACAAAGACTTATGCATTAAATTTGGTTACATTACGAAAATGGCCTATTGCTGTGGTAGAACATCCCTTCACTACTATTATGTAAAAATGTGTAGAACAGGTGAATATGCATGTGACACCTGTTCTACACTTTTTTACATAATAGCAGGGAAGGGATGTTCCTTTGTCTACCTGAGGAACTGTATATTTTATGCGCACGCGGCATATACGAGTACCGTACTAGATTTTGGAAAATCAAGGTTGACGCATTCTCGATCGCCGACTGAGACGACGTGACGCATGCGCAGTGCCTTAAAATGACGTCACACGTTGCAGTCAAAGCTGTCGACGTGCAAATCTAAAAGTCCCTATTAATAGTTCATGGAAGGTAGTTAAGAAGAGTGTCAAAAACGTGTTAGAAGATAATGCATCAACGTACTGGGAAAGTCCGTTGAACCATTGCTTTGCCAAGGCCAGTTTGTGAAACTACTGACTCTGGAAGACGAAAACCTCACATGGAAATCCATAATGTACAATCTACCTAAGAGGGTATTAAGCTTTGTAACCAACTCATGTATTGACTCTTTGCCATCATACGCAAATGATAGAGACCATCGGTATTATCAACACTTGTTGGCTGGCTGCGCCAAACACCCGTTTTTGTTCTTTTGTTTTGTTTTTTTTTTTTTTATATTATGTAACAAATGTATTATGTAAAGGGAACCTTAACTACAAGCATAATGCTTCCAAGGTTTCCTCCTCATTACTGCAGATTATTGTAAGCATCATATGTATTTAATGACTTGCCATTACATCATTTTGTATTACTGTTGTATCAATCGAATATTATTGGCATGTTTTGTTACCTTGTATATGCCTTACTTTGTAAATTCTTTTCAAATTCTACTCTTTGAAAGAGCTATGGAGTGTCCCGCTTTTGAATTGATTATTGTGAACCAGGTAATCATTTATTCTCTGCTCAATCACGCGCCTGAAATCTTTCCACATTTCCTGCTCTTTCTCTCAGATCTAATTGTGCTATGCATTCGCTTAACAGCCAGGTGAGGTGAAAAACTTCATCATGAATAGATCTTTTGTTCAATGATGACAACATGAATTTTTCTTGTCCCTGACTTATATTTTTTTATAAAATGCCTGTTTCGTATTACCAATTCAGATCCTGTTCTTTCTTTTATTAAACAGCCTTTTCCTTTTCATTCCATTTTTTGAAAGAGCTATGGAATTTTCTGTTTTTAGAAAAGATTATTAAGAACCGAAAACTACGCCAGGTAATCTTTTGTTCTCTGCTCAATCACGCGCATGAAATCATTTCACATTTCCTGTTCTTTCTTTTAGAGCAAACTTTGTTTTGAAATCGCTTTACAGAACTCAACAGCGAGGTGAGGTGAAAATACCTTATCATGAACAGATCTGTTGTTTAATGATTTATCTTATCTCCGCCCTAGTTAGCTTGATATTAAAAACATAAAATGTCATAATGATTTTGTCTTGTCCCCCTAATTTTATTCTTTCCCTTAGAAAAATGCCTGTTTCATATTATATCGATACAGTTACTGCTCTGTTTATTCAAAGCCTTTTTCTTTTCATTCCACTTTTTAAAAGAACAATAGAATGTCCCGCTTTTGAATTGATTATTACGAACGGAAAAACCAAGCCAGGTAATCATTTATTCTCTGCTCAATCACGCACGTGAAATGTTTCCACATTTCCCGTTCTTTCTCGTAGAGCAAACTTTCTTATGCATTCGCTCAACAGCGAGGTGAGGTGAAAAACCTCATCATGAACAGATCTTTGGTTCAATGATGTTATCATGATTTTTTTTCTTGTCCCCTACTTTTATTCTTTCCCTTAGAAAAGTGCCTGTTTCATACTACCGATATAGTTCCTGCTCTCTCTTTCAACAGCCTTTCTTTCCTGTCATTCTACTCTTTGAAAGAGCTATGGAATGTCCTGCTTTTGAATTGATTATTATGAACCAGGTAATCATTAATTCTTTGCTCAATCACGCACGTGAAATGTTTCCACATTTCCTGTTCTTTCTCGTAGAGCAAACTTTGTTATGCATTCGCTCAACAGCGAGGTGAGGTGAAAAACCTCATCATGAACAGATCTTTTGTTCAATGATGTCATCATGATTTTTCTTGTCCCTGACCTATATTTTTTATAAAATGCCTGTTTCGTATTACCAATTTAGATCCGGTTCTTTCTTTTATTAAACAGCCTTTTCCTTTTCATTCCATTTTTTGAAAGAGCTATGGAATTTTTCGTTTTTAGAAAAGATTATTAAGAACCGAAAACTACGCCAGGTAATCTTTTGTTCTCTGCTCAATCACGCGCATGAAATCATTTCACATTTCCTGTTCTTTCTTTTAGAGCAAACTTTGTTTTGAAATCGCTTTACAGAACTCAACAGCGAGGTGAGGTGAAAATACCTTATCGTGAACAGATCTGTTGTTTAATGATTTATTTTTGTATCGCCCTAGTTAGCTCGATATTTAGAAAGAGAAAATATCATAATGCTTTTTTCTTGTCGCCTACTATCATTCTTTCCCGTAGAAGAATGTTGTTTAATAATCTCGTTTCAGTTCCTGTTGCCTCTTTTAGAAGCCTTTGTCATTCCTTGTTATAAGTCCTGTAGAAGTTTTTCAGACCCGGAAAAGTTGTTAAGTACAAGGTTTTTTTGTTGATTTGTGTTCTAGATAGGTATTGAAGTAAATTCAGCTTGGTTGCCAGCTTGGCAAACCTTGAGCAACTTTTTTAATAGCCATATTAGCATAATCATCATGTGCAATTTGTGATAATGTTGCTGATCTCAATCCAAGAAGACTGAAAACATGGATAATACGACTTTTCAAGACTTTCCTTTGACAAGGAATTCATTTATGACACCAATTTTTATTTTTGGGTAATACAATTGTCTTGAATATCATAATTAGCATAATATGTACAATATATGGACTTTGTTTATCTATAAAGCCGAAAAATGGTGCAATGCAACATTGTAAATCGCTTTTGAAAGATTAATCATTAATTCATGAGAAGATATTCCATGTATATGTAGTATAATTAGCCTAATTAGCATAATCATCTAATTAGCATATATGTGCAGTATCCAATAATGTTGCGAATCTTAATCAAGGCAGCCTGAAAACATGAATAATACGACTTTTCAAGGGTTTTCTATGACGAGGAATTCATTTATGACACCAGTTTTTAATTCCAAGTAATTCAAATGTCTTAAATAGCACAATGAGAATATTGAGCTAATTAGCATGTGTACAATATATGGACTTCATTGTCATTGTTTATCTATAAAGCCTAAAAATGGTGCAATGCAACATTGTAAATCGCTTTTGAAAGATTAATCATTAATTCATGAGAAGACATTCCATGTATATGTAGTATAATTAGCCTAATTAGCATAATAATCCAATAAGCATCAGTATGTGCAATATGTAATAATGTTGCTAATCTCAATCCAGGCAGCCTGAAAACATGGATAATACGACTTTTCAAGGGTTTTCTATAACGAGGAATTCATTTATGACACCAGTTTTTGATTCCAAGTAATGCAGTTGTCTTAAATAGCACAATGAGCATTAATGAGCTAATAAGCATGTGCACAATATATGGACTTCATTGTCATTGTTTATCTATAAAGCCTAAAAATGGTGCAATGCAACATTGTAAATCACTTTTGAAAGACTAATTATTGATTCAAGATAAGATATTCCATGTAGATGTAGTATAATTAGCCTAATTAGCATATATGTGCAATATGTAATAATGTTGATAATCTTAATTCAGGAAGCCTGAAAACATGGATAATATGACTTTTCCAGGAATTCTGCCACAAGCTTGAGCAACGTCGGGCTTGTACTCTCAATGGTTCTGGCTTTAGTAATATAGACAGATCATAGTTCGCACTGTTGTATTCAACATCCCTGGCCTATGAACGTACATGTCTCACCACATCATCAATTCCATCATTATCATCTGCTTTAACCATCTTCAGTGTTTCCGACAGTCTCTCTAAATCCAACGACTGAAGCCCAACCATCAATGCGTATGATGACCCCGTCATTTCCTAGACATTTCACGAGGTTCGACAACATTGCCTTTAGACCAAGATAACCACCACATTGGACATACAATTTGTGAAGCTAAATAGAGTCCCCAATAATTGATATTCTACATATATGCTAATTAGGCTTATAAGTACAATAATGACATATTAAGCCAATTGCATTACTTAAAAATAAAAATTGGTGTCACAACTGAATCCCTCGTCATGGAAGACCCTGAAAAAGTCATATTATCCATGTTTTCCGTCTTCCTAGATTTAGATTAGCAACATTATTACATATGACACATACAGTGTTTATGCTAATTAGGCTAATTACACGACATCTACATGGAATATCTTCTAATGAATTAATGTGTAGTCTTTCAAAAGTGATTTACAATGTTGCATTGCACCATTTTTAGGCTTTATAGATAAACAATGACAATAAAGTCCATATATCGTTAAAGGGAAAGTCCACCCCCAAAATAAGTTTGTTTCGATAAAGGCAGAATAATAAGAAAATCAGGTGAGTGAAAGTTTGAGCAAATTCTGAATGAAAATAAGAAAGTTATGAATTATTGAAGTTGTGATCAATCAAATACAAATTGGCAACTCTGTGACTTATTATACGAGCTCTCCTTCATTTGCTTTGTGCATAATATTCCATAAAATCATGTTTTCTTCGTTATTGATGACGGAATATATATTTGTTCCTTGCAGGGGGAGTATAGAAACATATTTGCAATTATTATATTTAGGGTGCATGTATGGTTGAAATTTTTCTTGAGGGAAAATGAAAATTTTAGATTTTTTTAGTACTAAGCAAATGGACGTTGAGCTCGCATTTTACGTCATAGAGTTGCCAATTTGTGTTTGATTGATCACAACTTAAAAAATCCTAACTTCCTTATTTTTAATCGGAATTTGCTCAAACTTTCACTGACTTGTTTCTCTCATTTTTCTACTCCTATTAAAACTAACTTAATTTCAGGGTGGACTTCCCCTTTAAGACAATTGCATTACTCAAAAATAAATACTGATGTCATAAATGAATTCCTCATCATGGAAAATCCTTGAAAAGTCACATGTTTTCAGGCTTCCTGGATTAAGATTAGCAACATTATTACATACTGCACATACACTGTTGGTCATAATGGTGGAATAATTATTTTTACCCCAGTTAAGGGAAGGATTTAAAAAAATTATTTATTTCTAATAGATCTAGATAATGGCATACATTCTCAGATTTTATTGAATATTAATTTGCGAGTGTTTGTTTTGCGTGACTCCTAAATCATATGTGTGCTCCTATGCTAATCAGCTAGGGAACCTACGTCCTTAAATCATAATTGACAGTAATGAGGATTAATGCCTCATAAAAGGGCACTAATATAGCTAATCGACACGATTTATATCCTGGGGCCTCACAGTAATGAGGCCATTGCTTAGCCCCTGAATCATGACTGTACGCAGTGTTTGCTAGGGTACGCGGCCCCTTCCACAAATCCCCCAAAACGAAGAAAATGCAATAAATTATCAATAATTCATTGCATTCCCCCCCGGCCCCCAACAGGAAAAATTCCTCTGTAGGGCCATGCATTATGGTTCAAGGCATGGCCACAAAGAGGAATTTTTCCTGTTGGGGGCCGGGGGGAAATGCAATGAATTATTGATAATTTATTGCATTTTCTTCGTTTTGGGGGATTTGTGGAAGGGGCCGCGTACCCTAGCAAACACTGCGTACAGTCATGATTCAGGGGCTAAGCAATGGCCTTGTTACTGTGAGGCCCCAGGATAAAAATCGTGTCAATCAGCTATATATTAGTGCTCTTTTGTGAGGCATTAATCCTTATTACTGTCAATTATGACTTAAGGACGTAGGTCCCTTAGCTGATTAGCATAGTAGCACACATATGATTAAGCAGTCACGCAAAACAAACACTCGCAAATTAATATTCAATAAAATGTGAGAATGTATGCCATTATCTAGATCTATTAGAAATAAATAATTTTAAAAAATCCTTCCCTAAACTGGGGTAAAAATAAATATTCCACCATTATGACCAACAGTGTATATGCTAATTAGGCTAATTATACTACATATAAATGGAATATCTTCTCATGAATTAATGATTTATCTTTCAAAAGTGATTTTAATACAATGTTGCATTGCACGATTTTTAGGCTTTATAGATAAACAATGACAATGAAGTCCATTTATTGTACATATTATGCTAATTATGCTATTTAATAGACAATTGTATTATTTAAAAATAAAAATTGGTGTCATAAATGAATTCCTTGTCATCTAAAAACCTTGAAAAGTCGTATTATTCATGTTTTCAGGCTCCCTGGATTGAGATCAGCAACATTATCACAAATTGCACATATGCTAATGAGATGATTATGCTAATATGGCTATTAAAAAAGTTGCTCAAGGTTGCCAAGCTGGCAACCAAGCTGAATTTACTTCAATACCTATCTAGAACACAAATCAACAAAAAAACCTTGTACTTATCAACTTTTCCAGGTCATGTACATGGTATATGGTACCGTCTACTGGACTATATCCTTTTATTTATGAGTCATATCTTCAATATATCCATACAAGCTTCTTTACTTTACCCTTCGCCTTTTAAAAAGATCTATTAACATTTTCCCGTTTTATAAAGAATAAGAATAAAAACATGAATTATATGTTTTTTTAAATGCCCGATGGTGAGAAAATGGTTTATTATTCTGAAGTTGGCAAAATAGGCTTCGTATTTGCGAAAACAAGAAATGGTTCATTAGTCCAAATTAAAATGTAAATCGTTATGATTTTTAGGGTTCATAATTTTAAAAATGAACTAGACCGGGATGTTTATCATTTAATTTTTTTCTTCTCACCTTCTTTATCACACGTTTGTAATCTTGATACAGTTTATGTTCTCTATCTTGAAAAAAGTCACGTTTCTTTTCTAATCGTTATTCAAAAGACCTTTGGAGTTTGGCCGCTTGTTAGTAGACTAAGAATTAACGATTATTGATAAATTTCATTTTTATTCTTAAATACGCACTTGATTTCTCGACTTAGCTCGGGATCTCTTTCTGTGTTTTTTTCGCGTTTTAAAAGAGCTATAGAATTTGCCATTTTTTAAGACGAAAAGCATAAACTCTAACAAAAACTGTTTATTGTCTACCCTTTCCTATTAAGGATACTTTTTACTCAATATTCGAACAGAACATTCATGAAACATTGAATTTTTTCAAAAATGTCGTGTTAATGAGAGAGGAAAACACGAGTTTAAATTGTGAATGAGAGAATACCGACTGATCTATAGTATATATATATATATATATGTATATATATTTTGTGTTAAACCGCGTTCCATGTATGGAGCTAAGTTTGTGTTGCTTGTTATTTGATAAAGTGTTAAAGAATTTCATCGTGACCATTTTGCAAATGAAAGTAACGCTGAAGAGACGTGAAACTTGTTTCCACAATCTTTTAAACCAAATAATGAAAGAAAATGTGTTTATTTGATATGAGGGTCAATGTCGCTATTCATAAGGACCGCTATTCTCAATCAATAAAGAGCATAGGTATTCATAATACTAGAAAAGGGTTGCTATTCATAAAACGACGAGAGGGTCGCTATTCATAATACTACAAGAGGGTCGCTATTTATAATACCACAAGAGGGTCGCTATTCAAGGGTCATTATTCATAATACGAGAAGAAGATCGCTGTTCATAAAACGGGGAGAGGGTCGTTATTCATAGTACGAAATGAGGGTCGCTATTCATAATAGGACAAGAGGCTCGCTATTCATAAGACGAAATGAAGTTCGCTATTCATTATAGGAGAAGAGGGTCGCTATTCATAATACGAAGTGAGGTTCGCTATTCATAATAGGAAAAGAGGGTCGCTATTCATAACACGAAATGAGGGCCGCTATTCATGATACGGGCTGAGGGTCGCTATTTATAATATGCGATGAGGGTCGCTATTCTTTAATAAATGAAAAAGAAATAAGCAAACACTAAGTGATAATAAGAAAGCGAAATAATGGAAAGGGGACACCCACGGCTGAAAATATTTCTTAACAAAAAAGTAAAAAGACGTGCCACAATAATGTACGTGACCCATCATCCCGGGCCCCAGCCCTCCCCCAATCAGTCCGACCACGCTGCGCCATTCGCCGCATCCTCCCCGCAGTATTCCCTTGGTACAAGTACATATTACCGATAATTCCCATCCAAGTAGATGGAGTAACCTGTGTGTATTTCACGGGGGGGGGGGCGATGGGGTGTAGCAACGTCTTACAACTGAATTGCCATTGGAATACAATTGAAAAGTACATGTATTTACAAGTTAAAAGTACAATAGGCTTAGGACTATGACATAATATATATAAAAATATCATATTAAAACTCTATATCAAAATTCAATGAGTATGGAAAGAAAGAAGGGATGAATGAGGAGTAGGAGCAAGGAGCAAGAATCAACAAAAGGTGAGAGAAGAATGAAAGGAAAAGAAAGGAAGAGTAAGTGAGAGAAATATATCAAGAAAGATAAGGTGAAAAACATGTGTAATGAGCCTTCCATTAATTAGCTTTAAAATGTACAGATCCTCATGGCTTGTACAAACCACCAATATATAAAACATGTATACAAATTATTAAACTAAACGTTTGACAGGAAACATCAAGTATTGTAGTATTGTAGTTATAAAACTCTCCAGGTGGTCAAATTCAAATATAGTACAATTGTGAAATTAAGTATGATCAAAGGGAGTCGGGCTAACTCGGCCCACGGGACTACTCGGCCCAGCTGGAAAAACTGGGCCGAGATGTCCCGACCTGATTAATCGATCGAGAGATACCAATGTGTATATGTTTGTGCTCTTTGTGACTTAATAATGCCCTTTCCAACCAAAATCTTTAATGGAATTGTGTTAAATGATACTAATGAAGACAATCTATGACTTATCTTTAGGTAAAATGACAAAAAAAATGACATTTCGGACAATTTACTCACAGCTCGCAATCCGCATTGCCGCACGTACATTAAATGTGCGTTGTATCTACTCGGACCACTGAAATTCGAGCAGTGTTTTTGTCGGTAAATCACTGCAAAAATATCATTTTTATCTCGTATGAAGGTCTATTTTTTATTCCTGACACAGATTTCATTATTGAGAAGTCGAATATAGTACATTTTAGACTAGTTGGTTGATGTTTGTTCACATTCTTTCGTCCTGGCCGTAAATTAGCAGACTACTGCCATGCCTAGTGCTACCGCAGCAGCTCAGCTCAGTGTGCAGCTAGCCGTACAGCGCCGCCGGCCGGGTCGGCGGGGGAATTCACTGACTCGTGCCGGGCTGCTGCACTGCATTGCATGATTGTACTGCCCAATTTGATCGAGTGATGTGTGAGTATAACTAATCAAACTAGATCTATATCTACTGTATTATCATTATTCATTCCGAGTAGAATATCCAATTTGATTTAGTGAGTAAACTAGACCTATATCTACTGTAGCTACATCATCATCATCATATACTAGATTAGTCATTCAGAGTAGAATATTCGATTAATGAAGGAATGGAATTTTTCTTTTTCATAATCAGATAATCATATTTTACTCCTAAAAGTTAGAGACTTGATAAATAGCTAGATCTAACGTAAGGGCCTAGCCTAGTACTCTAAGCAGATTCTTCAGTGAGCTGAAGAATCGCCTTATTTTTTTGGAGGGGGCTGCTTCAAAAAAATTCTACGAAAAGAAGGTATTGGCTTCAAGATTTTTGTATAAATAATGCAGCCCCCACCACCCCCCCCCCCGAAACAAACCAAAAAATCTCCTTTTTGTTCCCTTTTTCTTGGAATCAAAGAGATATATAAAAAGCAAAGCAATTAAGACATGATATTGCAATGACGTGCCGGTGCATGGAGGGGCAGGGGCGGCCCTCCCGGGGGGGGGCACAGTGCCCCCCCACTTTTTCAGATACCCCAAAAGTGCCCCTTTTTACATAGAAAAAGTGCCCCTTTAATTTTGTAAGAAGTGCCCCTTTTCCTTTGACAAGTGCCCCTATTACTTAGTAAAAGTGCCCCTTCCCCCTTTTCACCTCTGACGAGTGCCCTTTTTTATTTTTGACACGTGCCCCTTTTCCTTCGGCATGTTCCCATTTTCCTTTGCAATAAGTGTCCATTTTCCATTCTCATAAATCTTGAAATAATCTTGAATAAGTGTCCTTTTTAATCTTTTTTTCAAACATGTCCTCATTTTTATTTAATTGTTCTAACTTTGTTTATTTATTTAGGTTTTTTTTTTTGCCTTGTAACTTGCATAATTATATGAAATAATACGTACCAATACCACAACACAAGGAATGGTTTGGCGTGTCATCTGTACTGGTTTCTGCATCTTACAATTTATTTTTTTTTGGGGGGGGGGGCTGGGGGTTAACAGATTAATAACTGATGTCTGTGTACCTGTATAAATATGTATACTATAAATAAATAATAAATAAAAAAACAAAATTGCATTACCACAACGTGGCATAAAATTAATACACGATTACACCTGCTTATCAATTGTTATTTTGAGTCAGCTTGACGTCATATTGTTGGAATTTGTATCTTGGAGTCGTAAACAAATAATGTTTATTGCTATTATGTGTGTTTTTCAAACATGTCCTCATTTTTATTTAATTGTTTTAACTTTATTTATTTAGATTTTTTTTTGCCTTGTAAATTGCATATGAAATAACACGTACCAATACCACAACACAAGGAATGGTGTGGCGTGTCATCTGCATGTTACAATTTTTTTTGGGGGGGGGGGGGCTGGGGGTTAACAAATTTATATCTGATCTTGTGTACCTGTAAATATGTACATACTATAAATAAATAATGAATACAAAAATAAAATTGCATTTCCACAACGTGGCATAATACATAATAGAGACAATGTTGATGATGTAAGGGATGGAGATGATGAGAGGGATTGGTGAGGGATGGAGATAATGAAAGGAATGGAGACGATGTGAGGGATGGAGAATTGGAGATGATGAGAGGGATGGAGACAATTTTGATGATGTAAGGGATGAAGACGATATTGATCATTAGAGGGATGGAGACGTCTCCATTCCTCCCGTCTCCATCCCTCTCATCGTCTCCATCCCTCTCACCATCTTGTCACCATCTCCATCCCTCCCATCATCTTCATCCCTCACACTGTCTCCATCCCTCACACAGTCTCCATCCCTCATACCGTCTCCATCCCTCTCATCATCTCCATCCCTCACACAGTCTCCATCCCTCATACCGTCTCCATCCCTCTCATCATCTCCATCCCTCTCATCTTCATTCCTCACACCGTCTCAATCCCTCTCATCAACAGCGTCTTCATCCCTTACATCATCAACATTGTCTCCTTCCCTCTCATCACCTCCATCCCTCACCAATCCCTCTCATCATCTCCATCCCTCCCATTGTCTCCATCCCTCTCATTCTCTCCGTCCCTCTCATCATCTCCATTCCTCACATTGTCTCCATCCCTCTCATCATCTCTATCCCTCACCAATCCCTCTCATCATCTCCATCTCTCACATTGTCTCCATCCCTCTCATCATCTCATCATCTCATCATCTCCATCCCTCTCATCCTCTCCGTCCCTCTCATCATCTCCATCCCTCACATTGTCTCCATCCCTCTCATCATCTCTATCCCTCACCAATCCCTCTCATCATCTCCATCTCTCTCACATTGTCTCCATCCCTCTCATCATCTCATCATCTCATCATCTCCATCCCTCTCATCCTCTCCGTCCCTCTCATCATCTCCATCCCTCACATTGTCTCCATCCCTCTCATCATCTCTATCCCTCACCAATCCCTCTCATCATCTCCATCTCTCTCACATTGTCTCCATCCCTCTCATCATCTCATCATCTCATCATCTTCATCCCTCTCATCTCCATCCCTCTCCATCCCTCTCCATCCCTCTCATCATCTCCATCCCTCTCATCATCTCCACCCCATATGTAAATTGAAATTTAATTATGAAATTTAATTCTTTGAATGGAATATCATTTTAATTTGGTTCAATTTAGGTTTTATTATATTTGTATGATCTTTTTGGTTACTACATAGTAATCAATTATACTGCTTTATTGCTGATTTTTTTTTTTTTTTTTTTTTTTGTGGGGGGGGGGGGGAGTGGAAATTCGTTTTGACCCACACCCCCCCCCCCCACACACACACACACTTTTTCGTTGGGAGGAGGGCGAGTCCCCTGCCCCCACTTCTGGCGCCTATGATCGCAAGAATGGCTGGATTTCTGAAAAAGGGGCACCTACAAAGGGACACATCAACAATAATAAAAACCATTTTTAGATATTTGTATAAAGGTCTACGCCTTCGTCAAGATTGTGAATACGTTACCACGAATGACATCAATATTTGTTTATTTCTTTACGTGGAACAACATTATTGTTTAAGCAACATACTTCGCGATTTGGTGTGATGGACTGAATATCGATTTTCGAGCAAGCGAGCTAAAAGTGTAAGGTCCCATTTGAAAAATTACATGATGAATATTAAAGACAATTTAATGAAGAAAGACTGAAAAGTTCTTTAATGTATCTATGAGTAACATTATAATTAAAACATCTGAGAAAGAAAAGTAGGCACTTATCAGAAGGGAAAAGGACATGTACAAAATGATAAGGAGGCACTTTAGGGGAACCTGAAAAAGTGGAGGCATAGTGCCCCCCCCCCCCCAACCAAGAATGCCGCCTCTGACTGTGGGCAAAAGTGCAAAACTAACCCAGAAAATCTAGAAATAAACCAAATTTCAATTTTATTTCGCGGGTCAACTGCCCCCTTACCCATCAGTACGCCAGTGCTTCCAGTAGGCCTATCATTCCATGAATTCCTACCATTAAAAATTATCAGAAGGGAAAAGGACATGTACAAAGGATAAGGGGGCACTTTAGGGGAACCTGGAAAAGTGGGGGCACAGTCCCCCCCAACCAAGAATGCCGCCTCTGACAAAACTAACCCAGAAAATCTAGAAATAAACCACATTCCAATTTTATTCCGCGGGTCAACTGCCCACCCCCCCCCCCCTATAGTAAGCCAGTGCTTCCAGTATCCTACCATTAAAAAATTCTGGGACAGAAAAATGCAGCTGTTATAGACCTCTAGATCAAAAGTATATTATTGTTACAATACAAGGGAAATCAACTTTATTCTTTGTAATGACTGTGTTTTAAAAAGCACGAAAATCATGAAAAATGACAATTTCATTTCAATATATATTATTGTTACAAGGGAAATCAACTTTATTCTTTGTAATGACTGTGTTTAGAAAAGCACGAAAATCATGAAAAATTACAATTTCATTTCATTTTAGATCTAGAAATCATGATGGGAAAAAGTGTGGCGAGTTGTCCGAAAAGGCTGTGGCGAGTTGTCCAGGGTATTGTGGCGGGTTGTCCAGGGTATTATGGTGGGATGTCCAGGGTATTGTGGCGGGTTGTCTTGGGGCGGGTTGTCTTTGTGGCGAGTTGTCTGGACCCCAATTCGTTGTATCGTTCTCGACTCTTTATCCTTATCTGAATTTAGTTCCGTCCCCCTTTTCCGCGCGGAAGATTTGATGTTTCATTAAATAATTAGAGAAAGAAGACGATTCATTGTACCGTTCTCGACTCTTAATCCTTTTTTTTCCTACGTCCTCTTTCTTTTTCTTTATTCTTTTTTTTTGGGGGGGGGGGCGACCGCCCCCACTGCCCGCCCCCCCTCCCTGGCTACGCGCCTGCCCCTCCAAAATAAAAAAAAAGAAGGCGATTCTTCAGCTCACTTCTCTTACAGTACTAGGCTAGGCCCTTACGAGAGATCTAGCTATTTATCAAGTCTTTAACTTTTAGGAGTTAAATATGATTATCTGATTATGAAAAAGAAAAATTCCATTCCTTCATTAATCGAATATTCTACTCTGAATGACTAATCTAGTATATGATAATGATGTAGCTACAGTAGATATAGATCTAGGTCTAGTTTACTCACTAAATCAAATTGGATATTCTACTCGGAATGAATAATGATAATACAGTAGATATAGATCTAGTTTAATTAGTTATACTCACACATCACTCGATCAAATTGGGCAGTACAATCATGCAATGCAGTGCAGCAGCCCGGCACGAGTCAGTGAATTCCCCCGCCGACCCGGCCGGCGGCGCTGTACGGCTAGCTGCACACTGAGCTGAGCTGCTGCGGTAGCACTAGGCAGTAGTCTGCTAATTTACGGCCAGGACGAAAGAATGTGAACAAACATCAACCATCTAGTCTAAAATGTACTATATTCGACTTCTCAATAATGAAATCTGTGTCAGGAATAAAAAATAGACCTTCATACAAGATAAAAATGATATTTTTGCAGTGATTTACCGACAAAAACACTGCTCGAATTTCAGTGGTCCGAGTAGATACAACGCACATTTAATGTACGTGCGGCAATGCGGATTGCGAGCTGTGAGTAAATTGTCCGAAATGTCATTTTTTTTGTCATTTTACCTAAAGATAAGTCATATATTGTCTTCATTAGTATCATTTAACACAATTCCATTAAAGATTTTGGTTGGAAAGGGCATTATTAAGTCACAAAGAGCACAAACATATACACATTGGTATCTCTCGATCGATTAATCAGGTCGGGACATCTCGGCCCAGTTTTTCCAGCTGGGCCGAGTAGTCCCGTGGGCCGAGTTAGCCCGGATTCGATCAAAGATATCAGTCGTGCTAAACGTACAGTAAATTAAAAAAAAACTCGAGGCTAGTGAATAGAAAGTCCCGAAATAGGGGGAGGAGGACATTAGGATTAAATTACAGTGTAAAGATTAAAGCGTTCCAGTAGGAATTAGAAAACAAACAACCTGCATACTATTTATACTGTCCATTTCTTTTGAGATTCATTTCATTGTAATAAATATTTAAAATTGAGTGTAATCAATAATCATGATTAAGTCTTTCATCAAATAACGATTCACTCGGAATGACGATTTATTAGCCTAACAAGAAAAGGCAGAGCACTGTTTCTGAATCTTTCCGTTCTGCATGCATTTGAACTCTCTCAGTCTATTGCTACGTCGGAGACATTGTTTTGTGCTTCAGGCAACTAGTCTTTGAAGTTTCTTTGAAGCGATTCTGCAAATTTTAAGGATAGTTTGTCCCTTCTTTCGCTCAGTGTTGCAAGCTCAGTCTTCTGGAGGGCATTTCTGTAGCTCACATATTGGTCAGAGAGAATTATGCGAAGAGCTCTTTTCTGTATCATCTCTATGTCATTGCTTTGCTTCACGGTGATACCAGAGTGCCACAGAGGTACGCAATACTCCAATGTAGGTCGTATGTACGATGTTTATACTGTCAACAAATCTTTCCTTGGAGCATTAAAGCGCTTCAGAGATCTAATCAAATAGATTTTCCTCGACGCTTTCTTGATGATTTCATTCACATGACTATTCCACCGGAGGTTGGCCTGGATATTGGATAATAACCCCAAGCAATTTCAACTCCTTGACTTCTTCAAGAACATTGTTACACAGCTCAATGCGTGGAGAGGGGATAGCCGCTCGTGCAAATGACACTTGCATCACTTTGCACTTTGCTGGTTTTAGTCGTAGTTGAGTATCGTCACACCACAATTGGAAATCAGTTACTGTCCACGGGGGTAGTTGTCCACGGGGGGGGGGGGGGGGGGGGGGGGGGGGGGGGGGTAAGCGGACACTTTTTTTTTTTTTTTTTTTGTCTCGAAATTTCAAAATTTGACATTTTTCTTTGTTGGGGGGGGGGGGGGGGGTAAGGTCACCTTTATTTAGGTTAGCCGGGGGGGGGGGGGGGGGAAGCGGACACTTTATTTAGGTTACCCGGGGGGGGGGGGGGGGGGTAAGCGGACACTTTTTTTTTTTTTTGGTCTCGAAATTTCAAAATTTGACATTTTTTCTTCGTTGGGGGGGGGGTGGGTAAGGTCACCTTTATTTAGGTTAGCCGTGGGTATAATTTTTTTTTTTTTTTTTTTTTTTTTTTTTTAATTAAAAAAAAAAAAAAAGGGGGGGGGGGGGGGTTTTATAGTTTTTTAGGGGGGTTTACACACATAAAAATACCAAAGGGGGGGGGGTTTAAACCCCCAACCCCCCCCCCCCCCCTGCGTACGCCCCTTCATGGACTAGAATAACTATGACATGAATTTCCTGTGTTTGCTTTGAATTATCATGTCCTCGAATTAATTAATGTTTAACTTTTTCTGAACCTGCATCCGTATTTATGTTTACATTTCGTATTTTTCCTGTGTTTGTTCTGTATTTATCATTATACCCTGCCCCTTGTTGCTACGAGGGTCTGATATCCAACCCCCAACCCCCCCCCCCCCCCCCCCCCCCCCCCCCAAAAAAAAAAAAAAAAAAAAAAAAAAAAATTCACGGCATTTTTTACTTTAACTTTGTTGCACATAGACCTTATCAGACCTCCTTACCCATCACCATTACCCTCACCCTAACAAAAATAGACAACAAATGTTTGTTCATATTCAGATTGCATTACCTCTTTGCACGCTACATGACGCGAAAACCTTCAAGGTCCGATAGTATTCAAACCCCCTGTCCCCCAAAATCCCAAACAAATCACAATTCTAAAGTGCCTCCCCTCACACGGTCACACCCGTCTTCGGGCAGGAAGTAGGCTCATGGTCCGGTCCAACCCCACAATATAATTTGTAGGTCCATAAGTTTTACTAAAAGCTATTTTTTAACAAACATTATTGTCGTATAAGCAATTACTAGTTTCTTAAATAACAAACTCAGTCCTTAAATAAATGAAATAAATGGGCTTGCTTGGTCTACTTAATGTCTCAGTGGCTTAGCCTGAATAAGATCAGTCGGGGGCAGGGTGGTGGGGCAAGATTTCCCACAAGGAGGACAAATTACGATAGGATTATATGTGTTTATGTTTTACTTCTTTTTTGCGTCACCACCATGTGTCGCCCCCCCCCCCCCCCACAGGTATGCCATAGCCGTGGGGATGTCCTCCACCCAATATTTCTCCTATTATGAATAGCGACCCTCATTTTGTATTATGAATAACGAACCTCTTCCCATTTCATGAACAGCGACCCTCTTCGCGTATTATGAATAGTGACCCTTATTTCGTATTATGAATAGCGGTCCTCATGAGAGTGACCCCGAATTTAAAATATGAATAGCGCCCCTTCTTCATGTTTATGAATACCGACCCCGATTTCGTATTATGAGCAGCGGTCCTTATGAATAATTACCCTCATCTCACGTTGTTGTTGTTGTTGTTAGATTATGTTTAAGGCAATTCAGTAAAAAATGACTATTTATGCCTAACGTTAGGCATAGCGGTCCTTATGAATAACTGTCCTTATTTCTGATGAATAGTGACCCTCTTCTCTTATTATGAATAACGGTACCGCAGGTATGGGAAGTTCCACGTTATGAATAGCGGTCCTTATTAATAGCAAATAGACCCCTCTAGCTTACTAGACAGAGCTTTTTTGTCTATATAGCGAAAGGGAGTGGCGAAATATACTAAATTCGAGGGAATCACCCCACCCCCTTGATATTAACATTGTCTACAAAATGTGTTGCCTCCTTACCTTTGTAGAGGAAAGCCCTTACCTCTGATTTTAGGTCCTTGACGTAGATAACGACCACTTTCATACTCAAAATAGCCCTGACTATGCCTCAAAAGTTCAAAAGTTATATGAATTCAGATGAACCTGGAAAACCCACTTCAGTCACGTGACTAGGGGGTTGGACTATGCAGATTTACTCCGCCTCTAGGGTTCCGGTTTATTAGTACATTACACGCCTTCCTTCATTATGGGATGTCGCACAATTCATTAAATGCTGAGCCCTCGATATGAAATCACCACAATTGCCTTCAAGTCTGAGGGCAGTCAGACAGACTTTTCTAAGCTTTAACTAAACGTGAATCCTTGCAGTGTCCGTCCGTGTAGTGAAGTAAAGTTCTATCCGTAGCTAACCACAATGTCGTCAAAACTTATCCTAAGCGGCAGCAAGCTGACAGAAAAGATAACTGAGCTACGTCAAGAAGTGCTGACGTACAAACCAGGCAATGTATCATCATGTGCAGATTGAGTGGAATTTCCGGAAGAACTGATTATAGGTAACAATCAAACATGTCCTTTGGCAAGACATTAATCTACTTTTGCCACACTCAAAAGTAAATGGGTACCTGGCAGGAATTAATTCTTTGAAATGCTAGAGCGCCGAAATGGCAGCACAGCTAAAGCCGGGATAATAATCTCCAAGTTTGGAAGCGCTTAGTGATTCTAATAATCGCTATATAAAAACTGAGTAATGTTATTGTTATTAAACAATTTAAATCTCCAAATTTTATATTAAGTTGAACTTGAGATCTACCCAAAAAATCAGATGCGTATTTACGTGTGATTTGGAACGGATGGGGGCGCTGGATTCTTAGAGACTAATAACTCTCAAGTCCTTCCTTTTGCCTTTATTTTTTAACATTTGAATCTTTTCGTATTATTTTGTTTTCAACAACAGGAATCGTTAGATATTAGAGATATCCGTTATTGTCCATAAACCTTAAAAATACCGAATTTCTTACGATGTTAGAATTTAACTGTACCTTCAATACGAAGAAAGCATTTCTATCAGAGTACAATGTTTGATCTTTTCCCAGTGCTGAATTAATATTCAATATTATACTCAGACTTCTATAAAACATCCATCACTATATTTTATATCTCCCGTCTACTTTATAAACTGTTGGTCATAATGGTGGAATATTTTTTTTAACCCCAATTTATGGGATGATTTTGACAATGATTTATTCCTAATAGATCTAGATAATAGTATACATTCTCAGATTGTATTGAATAATAATTTGCGAGTGTTTGTTTTTTGTGACTGATAAAGCATTTGTGTGCTACTATGCTAATCAACTAGGGAACCTACGTCCTTAAGTCATAACTGAGAGTAATGAGGATTAATGCCTCACAAAAAGGGTACTAATATAGCTGATCGACACGTTTTTATTCTGGGGCCTCACAGTTACGAGGCCATTGACTAGTCACTGAATCATGACTGTACGCAGCGGGGGCTAGGGTACGTCGCCGCCCCCACAAATACAGTTTTATAAAGAAAAAACAATAAATTATCGATAATTTATTGCATTTTTCCCCGGTCCCAAACATTAAAAATTCCTTTGTAGGGCAATGCATTATGGGTCAAGGCATGCTCAGATAGAGGATTTTTTAATCTTAGGGGTCGGGGCAAAATGCATGAATTATTAAAAATGTATTGCATTTTCTTTGTTTTTTTGTATTTGTGGGGGCGGCGACGTACTCTAGCCTCCGCTGCGTACAGTCATGATTCAGTGGCTAAGCAATGGCCTCGTTACTGTGAGCCCCCAGGATCAAAACCGTGTCGATATGCTTTATTAGTGCCCTTTTATGAGGCATTATTGCTCATTACTGTCAGCTATGACTTAAGGACGTAGGTCCCCTAGTAGATTAGCATATTAGCATACACATGCTTTAGCAGTCACGCAAAACAAACACTCACAAATTATTATTCAATAAAATCTGAGAATGTATACTATTATCTAGATCTAGTAGGAATAAATCATTGTTAAAATATTTCCATAAACCGGGGCAAAAAAAAATATTCCACCATTATGACCAACAGTATAAGTTTGTCGGTGTCGGACATATTTACATCATCATCTTTTCATTTTCATTTTCATCATCATCATTACCATCACAAGTTGTTGTTTCTGTTTATCATCATCCCCTCCCCACCCCGGGCAATCACACTACCAAGCAATTGTTTATTGTAGTAGCTCTCTTCTTCTGCATATTTCTTCATGAATAATTCTTGGTATTGTGTTATCAGTTACATTTTGTTTTAATGTCATAATTTATTATTATTATTTATTGTATACATGTCCACAAGACCTGTTATGTTTTGTATATATATGTTGTATGTATTGCTGAAATGTAATATGATTTGTATGTCGCAGAAGAAAAAAGAAAAAGAAAAAAAAGAAGAATATAGACTGGTATGGTGTGTAATATAAAATCATTGGACCTACGCGCTTCGTGAAAATATAATCCCTAGGGACAATATAACTCCCTTGTGGACCAAAAACTGTATACTACACCACAACCGGTTAATATCTGTTATATTACATAATGGTATATATCGACTGCTATGAGAGGCCTGGCTGTTTTATAGGCTCAAGGGCACCCAGGCGCGCCTCGGGGTCATGGGAGGATGCAACGTCCCCGACAGCCAGGCCTCGAATATTAATGCAGTCGATGTGTCTTTTAAATACCGAATTCAAAAACAAAAGAATTATTACCTTGTCCTTTTCTTGGGTAAGAGATTGGTTGAAACATCCCGGAAAATCTGAGACACTGTTAATTTTCCCTGGAAAGATGACTGAATGTTACAATAATTCCTGTTTCTCTCCTTTTCTTTGAGTGGAATATAATTTGTATTTGATTCACTTCATGTTTTTATTATTTTTCATTTTCATTTTGGTTAAAAATACAAACCATTTTACTCCTTTACTGCTGATTTTTTTTTAAATTATTATTATTATTATTATTATTATTTATTTATTAATTTTTTTTATTTTTTTTTTGGGGGGGGGGAGCGACAGCCCCCCTGCTTCCGGCACCTATGGAGGAGAACATAGATGATTGATGATTGAAGAATACAAAATATATAAAAAACGAACAGAATCAGGACTAACCTTACTCACGCTGTGAAACCGACTCTAGACCGATTCCAAACCGATTTTAAACCGACGGATCGGCTCTAAACGTAATTTCTTCTTAGGTCTTGTTTGGTCCCGTCGTTTGTGGTTGGGCTACAACATTTTCACATTCGTCCGTAAATTTGTTTTTCTTCAATATTAGGCCTCTTTGGCCGGACAGGAAGCGGAATTACGTCATTGATCAATTCACTCAAGTCTGCTGCCCATGGCAAACTGCGACGATCACAATGTGAGCAGGCAGCAACCCAGGAGAAGGCTGGAGGGCACACCATGTTCAGAAAGCTAGCTGATATTACCAAGAAGATTTTGGCGGTTGACAACCGAGGTCTTGATGATCCAAATACTGAAAAGGCGCTTACTGAACTAGCCGCACAATTGGGTAAGGACGATTAAGAGATGGAGAGAGAGAGAGAGAGAGAGAGAGAGAGCTGAAGGTATCAAACTGATTCCGATATGTCTTTTATTTTTTGTTCGGTCTTTGGGGTACAACTTCTTAAATCGAATCATTTCATCATCAAACCAAATATTGATTATTATAATGTCTTTATTTTATGTTCGAATCTTCCCAATTTCACTATTCAAAGAGAATCACACACACTGGTTGATGCGGGAGGTGAATGAGGGGGCCGGCCTTATTTTCATAACTTCTGATCTGTTTGATCATATTAATGCTTCCCGTAGCTTTCCCTCTCCTCTCCTCCCCTCCCCTTCCCCTTATTTATGCGATGACAATCTTGTGCTTCCTATACAGATGGAAAACGAGGTTACTCTGATAGTGTCAAGTGGCAGGGAGCTAGCGATGATCTAGAGAATGAAGACCTGGATCTAAACGGACTTGATCTCAACAAGGGATATCCAATTGGCTGTGCTGTCTTTGTTTTTAAGTGAGCAAATACGTGCCAAAAGGGTTAAATATTATGTCCGTTGCGCACGAGGCGTCATTTGCATAGAGACAATACCTGTCAATCTTTTAAAGGGAATTAACCCATAATGTTTGTCATTCCCCAATGTTTACACTATTCGTCCTTCTTACAATAAACAGCTGCATTTACACTGCAACCGAATATCGTCGATTTTCTCAATTTCCCTCGTTGGTAGTTACATCGCATAGCAAGTACATGTACTGGCAAACAACACGAAAAATCGAAATCAAAAAATCAATCTCTGGAGAGTCTTTTCTTTTCATGCCTGCCGAAATTGTACACTTTATTGCAATGTAAATACCCGCTATTGGACAATTCATGCGCACTACTCGCCCTAAAATCGGAATATGCAAACAGCAACGGTTATTTATGTGTTTTTCCAGTAGTTTTTGAATAGTTCAAAGACAAAACAACTAGACACCACATTAGCAAACTAGTACCTCCAGTGGCGTACGCAGGGGGGAGGGGGGGGGGTGGAGGTTGAACCTCCCCCTTCAACTTTTTTATGTGTGTGTTCTGAAGGAAAAAAAAACCTTCAAATTAAAAAAAAAAAAAAAATTGTGGTAATGGGTGGCCCAAAAATGTGCTCTTACCCACCCCCGCTTATTCAGCGGCTGGCTGAGCCGTTGCGAAATTTTCTGCCCGATTTAAAAATGTTAACCCCCCCCCCCCCCCCCTTGAAAAAATCCTGTGTACGCCACTGAGCACCTCAATCAGTCACACCACCAAGCCTACCATATTCACAGAAATCATGATAAAAACGTCTCGTTATAATCGTCTTCAAGGGGCTGCATTGTTTACCGCTAGCAAGGACAAATACAATTGACGTCGTAATTGGCGACGCAACGAGCCAGGCGTGAATCTAGTCGTGAATTTTATCGCCAATTATTCTCGACGAAACTGACGACGTTGTGAATTTTATCGCCAAGTATTCACGACGAAATTGACGGTATCGTGAATTTCGTCGTGAATAATTCGTGATTTCGTATATTGACGACATGCTGTCGTGTCTTTCACGTACAACTCCTTAATGCAACATTAATTTCGACCGGTGTGTTTAGTGGCTCAGTCAGTAGAGCGTCCGCCTCACAACCGGAGGTCGTGGGTTCGAACCCCGGCCGCGTCATACCAAAAGACGTTAAAAGACGGGAGTTGCTGCTACCTTTTTTTGGCGTTCAACAATAAGGGGATAGAGCAACGTCGATCTGGCGCTGCTCAGAGGCTGCCGGGCTCACGATCAATCGAGCAAAAAGAATTTCCATTTTCGGTTAAATAAAATTTGGAGTGGACTAAAAGATTATTATTATTATTATTATCGTGAATTTTATCGCCAATTCGCGATCTGGTCTGTTCGCGATGTCCCTTCAGGGCCACCATATTTAAATTGTACACTTTATTGCAATGTAAATACCCGCTATTGGACAATTCATGCGCACTACTCGCCCTAAAATCGGAATATGCAAACAGCAACGGTTATTTATGTGTTTTTCCAGTAGTTTTTGAATAGTTCAAAGACAAAACAACTAGACACCACATTAGCAAACTAGTACCTCCAGTGGCGTACGCAGGGGGGGGGGGGGGGGGTGGAGGTTGAACCTCCCCCTTCAACTTTTTTATGTGTGTGTTCTGAAGGAAAAAAAAACCTTCAAATTAAAAAAAAAAAAAAAATTGTGGTAATGGGTGGCCCAAAAATGTGCTCTTACCCACCCCCGCTTATTCAGCGGCTGGCTGAGCCGTTGCGAAATTTTCTGCCCGATTTAAAAATGTTAACCCCCCCCCCCCCCCCCCCCTTGAAAAAATCCTGTGTACGCCACTGAGCACCTCAATCAGTCACACCACCAAGCCTACCATATTCACAGAAATCATGATAAAAACGTCTCGTTATAATCGTCTTCAAGGGGCTGCATTGTTTACCGCTAGCAAGGACAAATACAATTGACGTCGTAATTGGCGACGCAACGAGCCAGGCGTGAATCTAGTCGTGAATTTTATCGCCAATTATTCTCGACGAAACTGACGACGTTGTGAATTTTATCGCCAAGTATTCACGACGAAATTGACGGTATCGTGAATTTCGTCGTGAATAATTCGTGATTTCGTATATTGACGACATGCTGTCGTGTCTTTCACGTACAACTCCTTAATGCAACATTAATTTCGACCGGTGTGTTTAGTGGCTCAGTCAGTAGAGCGTCCGCCTCACAACCGGAGGTCGTGGGTTCGAACCCCGGCCGCGTCATACCAAAAGACGTTAAAAGACGGGAGTTGCTGCTACCTTTTTTTGGCGTTCAACAATAAGGGGATAGAGCAACGTCGATCTGGCGCTGCTCAGAGGCTGCCGGGCTCACGATCAATCGAGCAAAAAGAATTTCCATTTTCGGTTAAATAAAATTTGGAGTGGACTAAAAGATTATTATTATTATTATTATCGTGAATTTTATCGCCAATTCGCGATCTGGTCTGTTCGCGATGTCCCTTCAGGGCCACCATATTTAGCACCTCATTGCGCCTAAGCTATACAGTTGGGGATCAAGCAACTTCTTCAGCTTCTTCATTAAAAAGACTTTATTGTTTGTCTTATTTCAGTATGATGTCGGGAATGGCGGTGTAACTGGTGTATAATAAAAGAGACAATGCTAAGATTAGGATTTGATACATAATAGAATGATATAGTATTAGTGCCATATTATATTATGTCGTCGTGTCTTTCTCGTACAACTCCTTAATGCAACATTAATTTCGAAAAAATCATCCGCCCTTCTCCCTATAGCCAGGGTTAAAGTGTGATATTTTTGTATTAAGCGCAATACTTATAGCTGCGCTATATAAATGGATTGTTTTGGAGGTAATGTAACTTTATTGGTCAGTCTATTGTTTGTCTTATTTCAGTATGATGTCGGCAATGGCGGTGTAACTAGGGTAATAAGAGAGACAATGCAAAAATTAGGATTAAATAACAAATAGAATGATATAGTATCAGTGCGCTATTGAATTATGTTGGCGTGTTAAGTCTATCTCTAACAACTCCTTAAAGCAAAATTAATTTCAAAAACACATTATTCGTCCTTCTCCTTTATCCTATTCCTTTACAAATGTCCCTTTTCTCAAAAATACGATGCCGTAATCTTTCTCTCTTGATACCTTCCACAGTGCCGGGCATGACATAGATACTAATACTAATGGACTAGCTGAGGTCATTGACTTCGTACATGGCTATCAGGGTAAGATTTTATCCTCCATATTTGTACTTATTCTTCATTCCATTATCCATTCATTTGCCCAAGGTTTGTTCGAGGCCCTGTCCAAACTGTCATTTTGTGTGGGTGCGTGTGTGTGTGTGTGTGTTTGTCTGAATCTTACCAAATACGGATCGAGAGATAAAAAAGTACATTGCGTCTGCCGTCTGGAGCGGATATACAACCGGTCGAGACGTTCTTCTTAGATAATGTGCTAATTATTAACATGTGCAAATATGAAATCGACATGGCATAATCCTACTATGATCCCTGTCTGTAATGGAATAGGTTATTGAAATCGCCCTTGATTTGATTTCTTGAAAGTCTTTAAGATTTTGTTGACCACTTCATGCAGAGAAGAATTTATATACAAAATTAGGTTTACACCCTACAAGCGTATTTCGTGAAGCCGATGCACGCTCCCTCCCTTAATATTATTGCATGCCCATGAGAATATTGATACAACGTTCAGGACGTTCCCCTCCCTCCGTTCTGGGAAGAATCTGGATAAGACGCTGGTTCCCCTCCACAACCACCTTAATAATGATGATATAGGCTTTGGTTGCAAAGCATTTAATTAACAACAAAATATTGACTGAGTTTTTCTTTTGCCTACCGAGCAAGTTCCAATCGGCCTAGTAGCGGAGTATATGCAGGGGATCAGTGGTTGGAAAACAAAACCGATAGCGGACTGAAGTATCATTTTATATATTACAATATTCATTGATTTTATTCATTTTGTCAAGACATGTGATATTATGTAGGACGTGTTCACATTTTTAGTATTTGTTCTCTGGTGTATTGATCCACTCTCTTTGACAATCTAGGACGCAATCCGTTGGCTATCATAACTCATGTTGATGTCGCAGAGAAGGAGTACGTGGAGGTTCTCAAGACCGTCCTGCGGATCTATGGGGTAAGTGACATTTTCGAAGTGGCAAACCTAACCACTGAGAACGAATTGCTGGAGGAGCCCTACCAGTACAATCTGCTCTCTCTTCTGGAAAGGTGCATGACGGATGGAGATGAGACTCTCATCTTTAAGCATTGCCAGCGCAAGGAGCAACAGCGCAAAAAGGAGATCGAGAATAAACGTAAGCAAGAGGAGGCGCGAATAGCAGAAGAATGTCTAAAAATGGCTGAGAAGGAGCGCATTCAGAAAGATAATCAGATGAGAAGGGAATTGGAGGAGCAAAGACGTGCGATTCAGCGGCAATGGGAACGGGATGAGATGCAGGCGAGAGAAAAGCGGGAGCAAGAGAGGGATCGACGCTATCAAGAAGCCATTGCAAAGGTAGAGAGAGAAAAGCAGGAGGAGATCCGTCGAATCATGGAAGCTAATAAGAAAGAAGAAAGTGGTTGTGAAATAATGTAATGTAAGCTGCTATCATGTAAAGAATAATACATGAATCTAATACCCGTTGTGAGAGAGATGTTATTAGCCTGACGTAGAACTGTGTCAACGACTGGCGCAGTCCATGATACGTCATGACTGTGAGGGAAACATCTTCAAAGTTGATTGCAAATTCGATAAACAGTGCACCCATTGTCGCAATTAATAACAATCGACACGTTACGTTTCAACGTACACACAACCATTGTACAATAATTATCTGACTTGTCCATACTAGTAGGTACTTAATTCTATTTTAAAACAAATATTTAAAAAAAGTTATACAATTATTCTGGTTTTCAAACAGATCAGTCATTTGAATCAATAAAACATATTTTTGATGATAAGGCAATTTGTTGCACACAACTCGAAATGCCTAAAGCATGATGCAGGAATAACCGGTCTTATCTCAATGCAAAAGAGACATGGCCCTAAATCAAGATGGGAACCACCGACATGTTTTCTCCACAGATATGGCACCCAACTAAAACAAGTAAAGGACATTAAGTAGCTTGTTTCCTTTATATCTGACAGCATGATAGTTTTCTAACACACAAGGCATATGATTATGTGCAAAAAATCATCCACCTTTGGTAATCTAACATGCAGCAAGTACTAAGTTATCCTACTTTAGAGCCCGTGTCGAAAACATACTTTTATATATGACGCCGAATACACCAAATGAAACACAATTTTTATCATTGTTTGTACTCGGGGATCAGAACCAGTCTTTACATAGGTTTATGTCAGTTTCATTTACAAGATTTTATTTGATGGAATAGAAATGTAAGATTGCAATATAGAACACATTTTTTCTATCCAGTTTGGTATGAAAGGGGTATTCATTCCATTTTTCAATTACGTAATGGTTTTGGTAACCCCAAAACATTTGAAGACCTCGTAATTGAGTTTGACATTCATATTAGAGACCGAAGAAAATATGACTCCCTCATGAATCATATTTTTTGAATGGTTTGATAATTCTCTTAATGTGGATGAGAATATATTTAATCAAATTTTTAAAGATCTATTAAGTCAAAATAAAATGTCTAAGTATACATACAATATTCTGCTAAAGAAATACAGATGTACTAATGCCAAAAGGGAGAGTAAATGGTAGGAACTCTTTCGCCATCAACCCAAAGAATAATGCTATTGGTTTTAATGCATTTTTGTTCAAGATTGGGAGAAAGGAGTCTGCTCATTGTTATTTTTGTTCAGATTTCCCAGAAACTTTAGATCACTTGTTTTGTGACTGTAGAAAAGTTGTACCACTATGGGAAAAATTGGTGGATAAGATGAACACTGGCACTGATCACAGTTATAATCTGACTCTGTCAAAATTTAATTATTTGTTTGGGATACAGTCAAGGGACAAATACGCCTCTTGTATAAATTTTCTCTGTTTATGTTTAAAATATTACATTTACTCCTGTAGGTTTCAGGGAAAAGAAGTTATTTTTGAAGCATTTGTATCAATGGTAAAGTTCAAACAAAAAAATAGAATATAAATTGCCCAAAAGAAAAATAAGTTACAAGTCCATTTTAAGAAATGGTCTATCAAGTTTAACTGAAATTTAGTAGTAGTCCTGCAAAGCTCTGTTGTCATTAACATCTTCGTTGACTTTTTGTAATGTTAACTTGCCCCCTGGGAAAGTATGTGAGTGTGAGTGTGTGTGTGTGTGTGCGTGTTTATGGGTGCATGAGCGGGCGCCTGTTTTGTAGTTTTAAGATGATATTATATATTATATTGTCGCTTTTACTCTGTTAATCTTTCAGAAATAACAATAAAAACAGAAAGAAAAAAAAAAAAAAAGAAAAAAAAAAGAACCAGTCTTTACATATAGTCTCCAGGCACAGACGCTAGTTGACACTTTACTCCAAATACTAAAGCCTTGGGTAGAGTTCTAGCTAAAAGATAGAGCCTATTGTAGTCTCATAATGCAGACAACGTTATACACAACGACTGACAAGGGTATGTGCCTGCAAACTAGTCTTCACGGGGGAGGTGGGGGGGGGGGGGGGGGGGGGGGGTTGGCGTGTTAATTGCTCCCAGTGTCCAGTCAAAATAAGCTGCGGATAAACGCATTGTTTATAAATAGTTCTTACATAATCATATCTTGATCATACTCCTTACACATGTATTTGATATCAATATTTAACACGATGATTATTCTCCATGGATTTCTCTGTTTTTAGTGTTAATCAATGTTGGTGTTTATATTTTGATTGTCTAGTAGACTCGTTTCATCAAATACTATCTTATAGTGAATGTATCCTTACATGTTTTCAAATGTATTTTGTAAATCACAAATTATCATAATAAGATAAATAATTAAATAAATAGATAAATGAATAAGTATTATATTATCTTTATGTACCGTCAAAGTAAAATATCGAGCTTATTCGCGAGCTTTTTGTGAATTTGTTTTGTATTTATATTTCGCATTACTCATTGGCTATGATAAGAGCCATTAAAAAAAAAAAAGTTTGTACACATATAAACATATATACATAATATTTGTATCACAATGAAATGATAAAATGGTGTATAACTAATGAATATAAATGTTTACTCAGATCTATAAAGAACACTTATTGTTGTTTGTGTATAAAGTTGTAATACCCTGTCTCAGTGCATTATTTAGAAGAAAAAGGAAATGGAACAGTATTGAGAATTAGGTGCTTAGAAGTTTCCATAATGAGCAGGATGAAGATGATGATGATGAAGATGATTAATGATTATGATGATGAGGATTATGATGATGATGATTCTGATGATGATAATAGTGATGATGATTAGGATGATGATAATAATGATAATGATGATGATGATGATGAAATGTTAATGATGATGATGATAATGATGATAATGGTGGCGATGATGATGATGATGGTGATGATAGTAATGATAATAATAATATTAAGAATAATAACAATTATAATGACAATAATTCTAATAACAATATAATGATGATGATGATGATGATGATGATGATGATGATGATAATGATGATGAACATGAAGTTGACAATGATAATAATATAGACTTGCAACGGACACATTACCAGCAGTGCATCTAAACACAGGATTATCAAATAAACTAATGAACTAATAATTGTGGAATACAAAAATATACACATGCACTGATAATATGCCCATTATACAAATATACTTTTCTCTATGTAGATGCTATCTCTGTCTTTCTATTTTCTGTCTGTCTGTATCTCTCTGTCTCGACCTTTCTCTCCATCAACCTATCTCTCTCTCTCTCTCTCTCTCTCTCCCTGTCTCTTTCTCTATCGCTCTCCTTATCTCTCTGTCTCTCTTTCCTAATGATGTCCACTTCTCTATTCTCGCTCATTTTTGCCTAAGTCCAATCTCCAAATACTTTCTTATCTTAAAAACTAAATGATCATTCCCTTGCACGAAAACACAGTGGGTGCATTTTTGAAAGTTATCTTCTAAAATATATTCAGTATGAACTTATCGTAACACATGGTTAATACAGTACTCTTTACACATCTGTAAAAAGGTGCACGCAATATATATATTAAAAAAATATTTACTTGAGGTAAGTTCAGGTATGTTTGTATTACAAACACACCGAATATGCCTTTAACTTGAGGTATTTTGAATGAAGTCATAGTATACAGTATCCATAATATCCATTCAAATCCTGCCAGCCAAAAACCCTTCATACGAATAGTAATTTCATATTTTTGCAGAGTTATCACAACTTCGTAGACTAACATAAAACAAATCTCTCCTTTATGTAAAAAGGTATTTCCAATAACCCTCTCCACCCATAACATCATAGATTTGATCTGGAACTATAATAAGTACGTGAAAAGGTAATCTACATAACTGCGATAAAACCATATTCTACTCTGCTCATAAACACAGAAAAAAACCTTGTTACATTTAAAGCAACGGTCCTCTTCTCTTTTTATCATTCGTAGCCAACACGAAGTTTATAAGTTATCAAAAGATAATTCATTGAAAACAAGGACGTAAACTGTGACAGTCTTGCTGCATGCTGATGAGAAGTTGTAGTTTCCCCTTGGAATATTCCTCGAAAATTTCTCAAAATATATTGTTGACATGTTGTCAGATATGTGTCTGGAGGGGGTACCATGGTGAACGGGGATGGGGGAGGAGTCCACTGGCCGTGAGAATCGGTGCATAGGGCTGTTGTTTGGTGGTCTGGGGTTGGTTCTGTAAGGCATGGGTTCGAACAGAAGAAGATAATCGTTACAGTTGTTATCACAGTGAGATCTGTGAGGGATGCTACATGTGGCATGTAAATAGGAAAGCCAGGAAATTCCATTATCACATCTTCAAACCAAGATTAACTGATAATGCAAGACTTAATATTTCTACAAAGGCCAATATAACGAAAATATTTTAGTTCATAATGAAAACTGAGGGACATTGAACAATGAATCGTTATGTTTTGGTTACTGTACTACAAATAAATCATATTTCGAAAGAGTGACATGAGTGACCTATTCCTCACCTTTTCAACATTTTGGTTGCTCCAATGTTAAGCCTTTCACCAACTTGAAGGTTTGCAAACAGTGTGATAGGTAAATCAAACCCACCCGTCATCAAAATTTCATCTCAATTTCTTCTACAGTGCTCTGTAACTTGTGGCGATGGTATCCAACAACGAATACTGGAGTGTGTTGATAGAATCACCGGCCATAGGCTAGTCCAGAATATGCACGGTCCTTTATAATTCCCCTACACACTTGATTCAAGCCGTCGAAGATGGCGTTATCAAACTCATAATTATGCTCACCAGCCGGGCGTCCTAAGTAGTGTCCCTTTATAAAGGAACACTAGTCCTAATTTAATGATCACGCCATCATCGGCTAGTAGCAAGTAAGTAAGGAGAGGTAGCGTTGGTTTGGTGGAGATCAAAATTAAATAGACCAGATTCTGGACTAGCCATAGGCCATCAGGATGCTCCCAAGAAAATCAACCCGTTTCATTGCAGTATTGTAACTTAGGCATCTTTCCTAGAGGTATGAATGATAATAATTATGACTGATATAATCATATAATTACTCTAATCATTGATAACCAAATTGTAAGCAAAATGTTTGTTTTTCTGTTGACAGTTTGCAGGAAGACTCTCAGCACCACCATGTGTTTGATGATTGTCCAATCAGGAAGCTGCTCTCAAACACACTTTCGTGAAAGATGCTGTAGAACCTGCGCCGAAGTCAGATAGCGTTTCCTTTTGCTCATGTAATCTGTAGAAATTTGGACAGTAGTGAATGTTATATGTCTCCATCCGCTCATAGTTAGATAAAAGCGTAAATATAAAAATGGCGGCTCAAGAATTTGATGGAGTGTGTTTATGAGTAACAGATCCAAGACCTTTTGCGAAACATTATTTTCAGATTTGTAATTTTTTTGTATGTTTAATCGTTATCCGTTCAAAATTTTGATTTGTTTATATATACTGTTCTTGAGAATTGTTGTTATATATTATCCTGTTACAATGCCGGTGTACTGATTTCTTGTGTGTAATTACAAGGTTACCGCGAGATACCCCCGCCCCCACACAAATCACATACACGCACAGACATACACTTTTTTTTTTTTAACAATTTTGTTTTATTTCTCCAGATGTGTAACACAAACCATGACATACAATTGAATAAAATAAACGTGTTCAATATTGATGCTTTTACATAAACATAATTAAACACAAACTTATTTGCAGTATAATATAACTTAACAACAAAGTAAACGTATAAGTACCTAAACATAATATGTCAATTGTAAATGTTATTTACTTATATATTACAAAAAAAAACAAATCTGGAGATAATTTTACTGAAACAATCCTGCCCCCTCCCTGCCCCCTACATCACACAGACATACTCACCCTCTATCACACAAACATACTCACCCACTCACACACATACTCACCCACCCACCCACCCCCCCCCCCCACACACACACACACAGTACTCACTCAGTGGATGTCTGCTAACATTCTCAACTTAAGAAAAATATACTAAATAAGTTATCCAGGCCGCAAAATCGAGTTACGCTTTTAACAAGCTCACGGTGGAGAAGAAAGCAAATCTTAATTAATCTTAAGCTGCTCCCACTTTAAAAAATGTGATCCTAGCTTTCCCATTTTAATTGCTATTTTCTTTTCCTCATCCCTATACTTAAAAATGCTTTTTTTCATCTTTTCTAAAGTTAGTACTCGCCCCCCCCGATCTTGACATAAATGTAACATACTTCACCATGAAAATGATAGTATTACACATTTTTATTCTATATGAACTACCTACCAACCCAACAAATATATCTCGCCATTCTAAATCTTTAATTTCATCTAACTCAAAAAGTTGTATTAAAGCCTGCCATAACCTTTGAACGCTCCCACAAGATAAAAATAAATGTTTGTATGTTTCTATTTCCTGCTTACAAAACGAACATAAATTATCACCAACAAAACCAAATCTATGAAGATGCTCATTAGTGTATATGGCTCCATGCAATAATTTAAATTGAAATTCACGTTGTTTTCTAATGAGTATAGTAATTCTTGGTCTCACAAATATTTCTTTTAATTCTTTATCTATAAAATCATAGTCATTTTGCCCATCCCTTACCTGCAAATCATACGTTCGCTGCAGTGCTTTGATGAAATAATCATAGATTGTTCTTGAACCCACATCCACAAACTGTATTTTTTTACTAGAAATATGGAAATAAGTATTAAAGCTTATCAAATCAACCTCGAGGAATTCTATTAACCCTGAATCATCCTTCCATAACCTGGGTATCGCATCATAAATATCAATAATCATAAGCAAATTATTACCTTTCATACCGAGGTTCATAAAATATTTAACAGGCTTAACATGACCTTTCTCAACCAAATGATTCAGTTGAACAATCCCTCTTTCAAACAAGTATCTATCAAATATACTTTTTCCATTTATACATATATTCTGATTATTAAAAATAATTGGATTAATATAACCCTCCAAATATCTTAAATTACTTGTCTCTTGCCATGCTTGCAACATTTCCATATAGTATGGTGGAATATCTAAAACGAGTTTAATCTTGTTTAAATCATAATCACATAAAAAAATAAATCTACCACCCACAAACTGTAAGCAATGATCAAAAAACAATTTCCATCCCAAACTTTTCTCTCCATATAAAAGACGTTTTATCCACATTATGCGCTGTATTTTAACGGACATTTCAAAATTAATCATTCTTAATCCTCCAAAGTCATAATCCTGATACATTATTGCCCGTTTAATTCTATCTTTCCCCCTCCATATGAATTCAAATGAAATTTTTGCAACTTCTTTATATACCCAATGAGGGACAATAACGAGAGATGAAATATAATTTAATTTTGAAAGCGCATAAGTTTTTAGCAAATGTATTTTACCCATAATAGTTAAATCTCTTTGTTTCCACCATACAAGCAATTTTTTTATTTTACTTAGAATTTCTTTATAATTCAAATCATCTTTTAAACTTCGATCTAATGAATAACTAACCCCTAAAATATGTATTTCCTTAACCAAATTTCCAAATAAAGGCCCATCAGGTTTGTTCTCATCCTCACCCATCCACATAAAATGTGTCTTTGTTTTATTCACTTTAAGACCACTAATTTTTTCAAATGATTCAAAAATATATTGCAACCTTCTAACCGAATCAATATCCTTCAAAAATATTGTCATATCATCTGCATATAACACTTGCCTAATTTCAGATTTTCCAAATGTAATCCCTTTAATACCGTTGTCCCTCCTTACTGCATGCGCCAAAATTTCGATGGCAACCAAAAACAAATATGGCGATAATGGATCCCCTTGCCTTACTCCCCTTTCTATTTCAAAATACCCCGTGGAGTGACCACCGTTCATAACACAACTACTTATCCCTTTATACAATAATTTTACCCAAGAGCAAAATGAATCTCCAAAACCGAACAATTTCAATATTTGAAATAAATATCTATGAGATACAGAGTCGAAAGCTTTCTCAAAATCCACTGCACACAAAAACCCTTTCCCTTGTTCCCCATAATGCATAGAATAAAATAACATGTCATCTATCAATCGTACAGCTTCCCCAATATTTCTATCTTTTATATATCCAACTTGATCATGATGAATTATTTCATTTAAAACCTCTTTCATTCTTTTTGCTAGAACTTTAGATACAATTTTATAATCTACATTCAAAAGCGTGATGGGTCGATAATTTTTTATATGGAGAGTATCTTTCGCTTCCTTCTCAATTAAGGTAATTACCCCTTGTTTTTGAGATGCCGTTAATTCCCCCCTTTCGTATGTTTCATTCAATACTTCTACTAACAAATCACCCAAAGCTGGCCAAAAAGTATAATAAAATTCAACTGTTAACCCATCATTTCCCGGGGTTTTATTCAATTTCATTTCTTTTAAAACTTTCAAGCATTCATCTTTAGTTAATTTACCTTCACAGATTTCCTTATTGTCTTCATTTAACTTTGAAATATCATTGAAAAAGAAAGGGTCGTTTTGATTTATATCAGCCCTTAAAGAATATAAATCTTTATAAAATAGTTTAATTTCCTTTAAAATTTCCTCCTTATCTCTAGTAGTTTCCCCATTTTCTTTGTACACCTCCCTAATTACACTTTTCCTTTTATTCGATTTTAACAACTGTTCAAAATATTGCGTATTGTTTTCTCCATCTTCAAACCAAGGTGCTCTTGATCTTATTTTAATGCCCTGTCGAGAAAAATCATACAATTTATTTAGTTTATCCCTTTTCTCCTCAATACAATCAACAATATATTTAGTGGGTCCCACTACCAGTTCGCCTTCTAAATCCTTGATTTGTTTCTCTAACAGTTCTATTTCAACCCTCCTTGCTTTTGCCTTTTTCCGCGAGTATGTTATAATAAATTCTCTCATTTTCATCTTTAAAAAATCCCAAAATACTAATTTATTCAAAATCTGTAATGACCATTCAGCTTTTAATTCCTGTATTTCCTTATTCATCTCTTCAACAAAATCTTTATCCATACATAAACTACTGTTAAATTTCCAATATGATTTCCCAAAAACAAACTTATCAACAAGATCATTAAATTCTAGCCTAACGCCAGAATGATCTGGCGTAATAGATGTCAAAATCTCACACGTACCCACCAATTTTTCAACACTACAAGGTATAAACCAATAATCTAAACGGCTTTGCACCACCGGCCAATTTTGTCGAAAAGTAAATTGCTTTACATTCGGATTTTTTTTCCTCCATATATCTTCTAAATCGTATTTATTTAAAAATTCCTTAATCAAATCAATAACCCGAGATTTCACCGGTGTTTTTGACCCCACATAATCTAATTTTCCATCCAATATACTATTGAAATCACCTCCTAATAAAACTAAATAGTCCCGATCACACTGATCAAAAATACTTTCATCTAACTTCTTCAAAAATTCAATTTGTAAAGTTTCTTTATCTCTCGTTGGAAAATAAACATTAACCAATAGCATTTTAACCCTTTGTATTTCACCTTTAAAAATAATGTATCTCCCCTCTTCATCTACTTTAATTTTTTTTTCTTCAAAATCTAAATGATTAGAAAATAAAATAAGAACCCCTCTACTATGGTTTGACCCATGACTAAAAAACATTGGCCCTCCCCAATCTTGTTTCCACCGCTCTTCTATCTCTACTGTACTATATGTTTCTTGTAAGAAAATTATACTATTCTTTTTAGTTTTGCACCATTCAAAAATATTCACTCTTTTTAACCTATCTCTTATTCCTCTAACATTTAATGTCATGAAAGATAATTTCACTGCCATGTTATTTTATGTGTAATTGTATCCAAAACCTTACATCGATAAACTCCAAAGAAACTTCCACACAATCTATTTCCACCGTGAGCAAATGTATAGAAAAAACTATCTGCAGCCAAACATATATGCATACTTATCGTCGAATAATATAAAAAATGCAAGCAGAATCCACCCCGTACCACACAACCCAACGCATTCATACACACAAGCATATTCACTACACACACAACACCCCCACACAAAACAACCAAAATCTGCTCTTCGGTGTACGTAAACATCCGAGAGCAAGAGCCTCCCCCTTTCCCTGTCAATTTAACTAGACCAATGACAGAATAAACCAATGAACATTTCTTCTTGCACAAGTCGATGAGAAATACGTTGTATTGTTATATAACCGTAATCTAATTAAACAAAACAAAAAAAAATACAAAGAGCTTTTATCCCTTAACAAATGCCTTGAATTGTATTACGGAACCCGCTCGTCATAACTAAGTTAAATGATTTTCCTAAAATGCATTACAGTGAATTGACCGGCCCGCGTACCTAATTACAATACGCACCTTCTAATTAAAAATAAAAACACGATCCCAATAAACCAAATTCCCCCAAACGACACCAGTTCGGCAACCTAATAAACTGTTCGTGCAAACCGAACCCATCATGCTATCATTTACCAAGTTCTATAATTTGCATAATAAGCCTCACCCATGAATGAATAGGCTCACACACCTGATCGTTTTGTATGCACTCCGTAAAAAAAACTCCTAAAGGGCGTTCCCGACAACTCGAAAGAACACCAAACGTCAGCCCGACATAATGATAGGCAAGCATGCATACCAGATCCCAACACGTTCCTCCCTCTCAAAACATCACACCACCACCTGGCTTTAAAACAAAATAGTTTTGGCTGGGTGAACAGATCGGACCATTATCCAGATACTCGAATTGTTTTCACTTTACAGAAAAAGTTTTAAATATGTATCAGTCATTTACTAAGATATGTGAATTTACATAGAATGCGTTATCGAAATAAAGCTCATTGTAATATTAAAAAAAGCCGTCGTTACCCAGATACTATGGCATTGTATAAAGGCGTTGCAATATACATCATGAAAGAAAGCGGACGTTCAAAAGAGTTTATGGAAAGTACCTTGCAATAAAGCTCATTGTAATACCAAGAGCCGTGTTACCCAGATATTATGTTTTGCATAAATAGGCGTTACCACAAAGTACTTGAATATCGTGAAAGAGAACAAATCCCCAACAGACCAGCAAGGTTTATGGAAAGTACCTTGCAATAAAGCTCATTATAATACCAAGAGCCGTGTTACCCAAATATTACGTTTTGCATATATAGGCGTTACAACAAAGTACTTAAATATTGTGAAAGAGAACAGATCCCCAACAGACCAGCAAGGTTTATGGAAAGTACCTTGCAATAAAGCTCATTGTAATACCAAGAGCCGTGTTACCCAGATATTATGTTTTGCATAAATAGGCGTTACAACAAAGTACTTAAAAATCGTGAAAGAGAACAGATCCCCAACAGACCATCAATACATTTACCCCTCTATCTGAATTTACATAGATTTGCGTTATAAAATAATGAAATAGTCAATATACTGTTTAAGCATGTTTTGAGGGAAATGTTTCTTCTCACTTCACGCATGCATGCTTAGGGTTGTAATACAAATCCTGCTACAATTCTTTTTGTTTTCTTTTTTTTAAATACCAAGTTATATAATTTGCATATCATGCGTCACAAAATGATAAACAAATGATGAAACACTACTGCCAATTCGAAATAGCACCAGGGAATGTATCCGGACCGGTCCCCAAGCATTTTAGCCCCCTTAATAAACAACACCACCTGGCACCATTGAAATATTTTGGAAACCTCACTCCTACACATACTTAACCCCTTTATTCCACAAGTGGCAAAGCTTAGAAAAGGGAACTGAAACCAACAGCCCTTGGCGCGACAATCTTATTAAAATATTGTTATTGCTTTGGTTAGAACAATTAATGAACAACCTCTAGCAAAAAAAAAAAAAAAAATTGCCTGAAAAATCCCCCTTTTTTCTCAATGTTGTCACTTCATCTCCGATATTCAACATTTAAGGCATTATGGAGACGAAGTTGCACACAAATCAAACCTCGCCTTCCACATACCCAACAACGATGAGAAACCCGAGGCTTCGCTTTATATTTCATATACACTGAAGAAAGAAAGAAAAAAAAAAAAAAAAATGTGTGTGATATTAACTCTTGGTAAACGTACGATAATCTTCTCAAGTTTTGTATCATTTTTTTAAAACTAAAGAAACGAACAGAATATGTATATATGTATATACATCCTTTTCTTCCTCTTTTTGAACAATAATTAAAAAAAAAAAAAAAAAAAAAAAAAAAAAAAAAAAAAAAAAACACCATTGTCATATACGTGACAGGCTAGTTTAGCCCAAAAATTTCACATTGGCTAATGTGTAGTAAACATAAACAATACTTTATAACTTATAACTGGTACTTTCCTTAATTATTTCCTCGCTTATTCCTTCTCTTTCCCTCCCTTCTCCTCTCCTTTCCCCCTCTTCCTTCTTTTCCCCTTTCTCCCTCTTATCATTTCTCTTCTATTTTTCCTTTCCAAACTTCCACATTAAACCTGTCGTTTTCAATAGTATCCCCAAGTTGAAAGCACGTGAAATCTCCTCCATGCAGCCTTCATTAATGGGGAGGTAGATGGGGATGAACATAAATTCATCTCTTCCATACCAATAGATCGCTGACAGAGCAATAATAAACAAGCCCTGCCAAACAAACCATCAGCCTGAAGAATCTTTTATTTTAAAAAAGAAACTCAAAGTTGTCACTTCATCTCCGATATTCAACATGTAAGGCATTATGGAGACGAAGTTGAACACACACACGCGCACACACACACACACACACACACACCCCGCAGCCGCCCACACACACGCAAACACACGCTCCCCCACACACAGACAAATCTGTTTGGATGATAATAATCATAATCATAATCCATACATATTTACTGTATGATTTTTTTATGGTCGCATGTTGTTCGTATTGTTTTAGGAGGCAATTGATTGGAATTTATAGACCTTTAGATTTTGCCTTTTCTGTGATTCTTGAGTATAATGTACACGTAAAGATAAGTTATATATGATTGAATTAAAAAGTATGTACTGTTTCAAAAACCTTAAACTTTGTATTTGTTATATTGTGTAAACAAAATAAATTGTCTACGCCATTCTTATTGAATAAAAAAAGTAGATTAACATGTTAACCAAACCATTAGGAACGTCATGATCATAACACAGAATTCATTTTGACACCCACACTCACACTCACATCCACAATCTTACATGTACATAAACAAATTAAAGGTAATGATGTATCTTGCATAAGTTCATTCTTTAGCCTTAATTTCCAACTTTTTAACCGCTGGTGTAAATAACGCATGTTTAGAATACATCATGTTAGACTTAAAGGACAACCCAACATTTATATGAAATAAGAAAAATAAGAGAAACAAAAGAGCGAAAGTTTGAAGTAATTCGGACCAATAATAAGAAAGTTATTAATGTTTTAAATATGAGATTACTAAATTTTAGCGAAATTGGTCAGTGGGTCTGTCATCGCCATGAATAACTCCCCAGTTTGTAATGTACAAAAATATTATTCATTTTGTTTTCTCATTGTGCCCTCTCTTGGGGCACTACTCAAAATATATTCACGTGAATTTCTCGCAGATATTTTGACTAAAACTATCACTAACGCCTCACGTGTTTCTGTGTCGCGATTCTAAAACGTCTAAAGAATGTGATAATTTCGTTTATGAAGATGTAATTTCATAACCAAACAAAAACGGGAGTATTAGGTTTACAAACCATGGTCTCCAAGGTAGGGATAATCACGTTATTATAATGGTGATATTCCAGTGACAATTGCGTGATTTAGTGTACGTGTTTTATAAGTGTCCTAGTGCAAGAAACGTGTTAACACAATCACGTAAATGTCAAGTGTTTGAAGAACGTAAATCTGTTCAAGTCGATACCTTGATATTGACGTGATTTTTACCTGAATTTGTTTATTGGGAAGCAACTGAAATGTTTTCCACAAAAAAGTCTTCTTTCAGCGAGTGGGAATTCCTGGCAGCAATGAGACCCAATTCAAAATGCTTCTGATTTAGTGAGATATATATTGCATCCTGAATGTAAGCTACATTTTGGCAACTATTTCTAAAAGTTTTCCGTCTAATCAAAAGAGCCATTGTCTCATTGACAAATAAAAACAGGTATTGGGAAATGGGACAACCTTGCAATATTCTTCTTTGCGCAAAATATTGTGTTTGTGGATTACAGCCTGATACTTTAAACAAACTTCCAATGAACTACAGTCAAACGTTTAAAACTGTTTAAACACTACCTTCTAATTAGACTAATCTGTTTCAGATATCAAAAACTATTATAGAGATTTCATGAATTCCAGATTACATGTTGACTATTTGATTCCATCTTTGATCAATTCATACTAATACACTTTATCACTTTCATATTATTTTCTTCTTGATTGCAGAAGCGTATAAATGGCAGGCGCGGATCCAGGGTTTCTTAGGGGGGGGGGGCAAAATTTGAATTTATGCGAGCCAAATATTGGTACGTATAGGTGACAACGGCAGTAGCGAAATGAGCATAAACGTTTGGGGATCAGGGAAAGGGGGGGGGGGTGGGTGTAGACAAAAAAATAAATCCGCACAACCCACTCTTACATGCAGGCCCCGCTGAACGTTTATCCAAGTACGTGGGGGGGGGGGGTAGAGCGTTGCGTAAATTGGCGTGGGGTCTAGGGGCGAAGCCCCTGCGGGGGCCAAGGGTTGGATCCCCAGAAGCTCAGGGTATAGGCATTTAATTAGGTCAGATGAGCATAATTATTTTGATACCTTATTTGTGAAATTGGCAGGACACAAATTGGAGTGGGGTCTAGGGGGCGGAGCCCCCAGAAACTCAGGGGTTTTGGGCAATAAATTACGGTCAGATGAGCATATTTTAATACCTTATTTATGACACTGGCAGGTCACTAATTGGCGTGGGGTCCAGGGGGCAGAGCCCCCGGAAGCTCAGGGGTTTTGGGCAATAAGTACGGTACGTTTAGCATATTTTTATACCTTGTTTGTGACACTGGCAGGACAAAAATTGGTGTTGGGTCCAGGGGTTGGAGCCCCCCAGAAGCTCAGGGGTTTCATACATTAAATTACCGTCAGATGAGCATATTTTTTATAACTTATTTGTGACACTCACAGGTCATGAACTGGCGTGGGGTCCAGGGGCGGAGCCCCCTGAGGCTCAAGGGTTTAAGGCGATAGATTGTGGTCAGATGAGCATCCAGGGGCCCGCCTTAGGGCAATTGGTTGGGTTCAGGGGGCAGAGCCCCTGAAGCTCAGGGGTTTAGGCATTTAATTACGGTCAGATGAGCATAATTATATCTTATTTGTGACACTGGCAGGTCACTAATTAGCGTTGGGACCACGGGGCGGAGCTCCCAGAAGCTCAGGGGTTTTAGGCATTTAATAACGGTCAGATAAGCATGCAGGGGCCGCCTTAGGGCCCCTGGTTGGGTCGAGGGTTTTAGGCGATAGATTATGGACAGATGAGCATCCAGGGGCCCGCCTTAGGGCCATTGGTTGGGTTCAGGGGGCAGAGCCCCTGAAGCTCAGGGGTTTAGGCATTTAATTACGGTCAGATGAGCATAATTATACCTTATTTGTGACACTGGCAGGTCACTAATTAGCGTTGGGACCGCGGGGCGGAGCTCCCAGAAGCTCAGGGGTTCTAGGCATTTTATTACGGTCAGATGAACATATTGTAACGATCAATTCCGCGGTCGTAACGTAACAAAGAGGCCTAACTTAAATGAGGCATCGATTGTAGTTCAAGCGCGTCATTTACCGACGCACAATGCAGTGTCGATCTTCACGTTACTAATTTGCATACGAGCGCTTGGCATTGGATCTTTTATTGCCGATGCTTTAAGATGTTAAATTTTAATTGTTTATAAGTATATCACATGATTACGGATGGAACGATGTTTAAGCAATGTATCTTGTTAATATTCATTGCAACTGATATTTCATTCCGAGTGTCGTATATAATTCATGGTAAAATAAGAGATTTACTCAGATATTTTGCTCTTAACTGGTAAACCTCCGTCATATATTTGGACGAAACGAACATAAATAAGTAACTGTAGCTTCCCCCATCTCTTTAAAAAAAAAAGATAAGACCTAATTCCTTTGACCGCTCGGACATAATAAGATGTCGGCTGACGAATATCCTGACAGATATAGTGAAGAATCAAATTCCCCAGCTGGGAATGGGAACAATCCTGACGCAGAGGTTGAGATCGAAAGCGGGGGCGGCCGCTACAATATTTTTATACCTTATTTGCGACACTGGCAGGACACTAATTGGCGTGAGGTCCGGGGGGCGGACACCCCAGAAGCTCAGGGGTTTTAAGCATTAAATTACCCTCAGATTAGCATCCAGTGGTCCGCCTTAGGACCCTAGGTGGGTCCAGGGGAAAAAGCCACCTGAAGTCAAGGGGTTTTAGGCATTTTATTACGGGCAGATGAGCATATTTTGATATCTTATTTGTGACACTGGCAGGTCACTAATTGGCGTGGGGACCACGGGAAGGAGCCCCCAGAAGCTCACGGGTTTTAGGCATTAAATTACCGTCAGATGAGTATCCAGGTGCCCGCCTTAGGGCCCTAGGTGGAATCCAAGGGGCAGAGCCCCCGGAAGCTCAGGGGTTTTTAGGCATTTAATCACGGTCAGATGAGCAAATTTTGACACCTTATTATTGTGTGACAAAGGCAGGTCACTATTCGTTCTTTCATTTTCATGAATTTACTTTAAAAAACGCTTAAAAAAGTAGAATTTACCAAACATTGAGGAAAAATCTGGGAAAATATGTCATTTCAGCAACATTTGTAAATCACCGTTATCGTATTAAAAATAAACCACGTTTGAATCATATTTGAGGGGCATCTGTCACCCCAAGCCCCCCCCCCCCCCCCCCTCTATCAGTAAGCCAGTGGGCCCCCTTCCATCTACACCTTGTTGGCGGGAAAAATCATAACTGATCTCCCATACCTTGCTTCTTTCTCTTTTTTTCCCCCTTTCCCTCCTCTTTTCCTTTCCTTACCCTTCATTTCTCTCTGTTTTAGGTTTGCTGGGGCAGGCAAGGGCCTTTCGCCCCCCCCCCCCCCAAATCAACAAGTTGTTGGCGGGATTAATCGCAACTTTTCACTCCTTCTTTCCATCCTTTTCTTTTCTTCTTCCTCTTTTTTGTTCCCTTTTAGCTCTTCTCTTTCCCTTTCCCTCCCCCCTTTTTTTTGGGGGGGGGGGGGGAGGGGGGGGGGGAGGGGGGGGGGGGGAGGCAAGGGTATTTTGCCCCCCCCCCCAACTTCAACTTGTAGGCGGAAAAATTGCAACTGATATCCCCCTTCTTTTCTTTTCTTCTTCCCTTTTTCCTTCCCTTTATCTCCTCTTTTCCTTTTTTCTTTCCCTCCCTTCCTTATCTCTTATTTTTTGATTGAGAGGGGGCGGGGGGGGGGTGGGGAGGAGGTAACAGCTGGGAGGAAAGGCCCTTTCGGCCCCCGATCTACTTCTTTATTTCCCTTTTCTTTTCTTCTTCCTCTTCTTTCTTTCCCTTTCTCTCCTCTTTCCCTTCTTTTCCTTCTCTCTCTCTCTCTTTTTTTTGCGGGGGGGGGGCAGAGGGGAAGGATGCACCCTCAATAATTCAAAATCAATTTTGCCATCAAAGGGCCCTCTCACAAGAAAAAAAAGGAGAGTATTGCATGTAATGATTTTGCATTACAACAATGTATAATGAGCATTCTAGTGCACTAAAATGCAAACTTTCAGCACTTCAAAATAACTTTAAAAAAATTCGCTCGGTCGCTACGCTCCCTCACAACCTAATGAATACAGTGTTTCTTTTAAAAAGAGAGGGCAATTAGTGTTTCCATCCTCCTAGCAAAACAAAGAATGATTTGCCATCATTCATTTTGCAGTACAATCATTGAAGAGATTTATAGTACTCTAAAATACATTACTGGGTTTCAACATTCATATCTCTAAATATGCTCACTCGGTAATTAAGCATGGTTTGCATGATGCTCAGCTTGAGAACTACTTTTGAAAGTTTATATAAGCGTCATATAAAAAAGATATGGCATAATCATTCTGTGATGCAAAACTAGATTATTTTCGTAATGTTAGCCTATGTAGAAAAGTTAAGTCGTACGCTATTAATAGTTAATCTTGGTTTTAGGATGTGATAACGGCAATTACCTGGCTTTCAGGTTTACATGCCACAGGTAGAATCCTTCACGGATCTCACTGTGATAACAACTTCAGCGGTTCTCTTCTTCTGATCAAACCCATGCCCTACAGAACCAACCACAGACTACCAACCAACAGCCCTATGCACCGATTCACACCACGGTCTGTGGACTCCTCCTCCACCCCCTTTTACCACGGTATCCACTCCAGACACATATCTGACAACATGTCAACAATATATTTTGAAATTTTTTAGAGGGATATTCCAAGGGAGAACTACAACTCCTCGTCAGCAACAAGATTGTGATAGTTACACGACCTTGTTTTCAATTAATTATCTTTTGATAACTTAAACTTCGTGACGTGTTTAGGTTAATAAAAGAGAAGAGAAACATTGCTTTAAATGTAACTGCGTTTTCCTGTGTTTATGAGCAGAGTAGAATACGATTTTATCGCACTTATGTAGAACACTTTTACACATACTTATAGTTTAATATAGGATTTCTCGGTCACTTTCGTAAGCTTTTCATTCGTTTTGATACAAGCTTCATTCAAATTCGCGAAATAAAGCTGCCGGCGTGTAACTTTCATTCAAAATAACTCTTCTTTCATTTGATTTACTTATTCGGTCAATGGATTTAGCACTTGTTTCATTCAATTTAACGACCGCTTACAAATGCGCAATTTGCATTCATTTTCGTCAACAATGGCAAATCGGACGTCCGTACCATTCAATTTCACTTTGGGTCATTCTAAATAACAAAGTTTTCATTCAAATTCGCCTATCTTTACAAACCTATGGTATACATGGTATATGCACATGTTTCTCATCTAAATTAAACAAATGAGTTATATAACATGCCTAGATGTCTTGCCCATCAACATGTAGAGGGTTAAACAACTCTAGATAAAAGATTGGACATCATCTTACTGATGTTCTCATCACTGGCTTTATCGTACCCGGTCGTCTTTTGGAAGTGATATGATGTAGACGAACATGATGATGTCATGCATGATGTAATTATGTTCATTGAAATATATATAACCAAAACAAGATTTCAGATTGTATGTAAGTATTCTTTAGTTTATGTCCACATGGCATTAGCTATTGAGATGTGCGCGCAGTGAGAAAACAATGTATCAAACTCATTGATGATTGTGTAGCGTGATCGTGATTGTAATTGAGATGGTGATTACGATTGTGATTGTGATTCAGTGTGACGGTGATTCAGATTTTAATGTGATTATGATTGTGATTGAACTGATACTCATAGATTGTTCTTAACATGTTCAATACAGACGAAATATAATTTACACAAATATAAATGGCTTCAAAGAGGTTACGAACATCGAATAAATTATCAAAAACATAACCAAACTAAACATTAAAAATAAACCAATGTATAGAGTATTGAAACCACCCCCCCCCCCCACCATTATGGTACGCCACTCCAATAAATACAACCGTAGTCTGTAAACACACACTTTGCATGTACTTATATCATTGCATATTCATAAAAAAGACACTCTTGCTTAGTTCCATGCTAATTCTATATTGATATGGCTAGGTTTTATCTACTTAAAGGTAATACAAAGTTTTGGTATGGGGTCATGAATTTGGTTCAAATGAACATATTGGAAGCATATGCGATCCTACAATATTCAGTGATCGTTGTCGCGGTTGAAATCGAGTCTAAAGTAGTGAAATTGTAAATAATAAACTCTTTATGATGTATAGCTCCCTCTCAAGGTCAAAAAATTAAGTAAGCTACAAAACAATGTTTTTGACTAAAATCTACTGATTAGCTGTTCCTGTTTGGGAATTATATATCACAACTACATATTCTGAGAGTTTCATGGTCGCAGCTACTATTGTACAGCCGTAGGCGCTATTTGAAATTTATCAACATTTACCGGGAGCACCGGTAAATTTTTATATTCAATGTTTCTCAAAAGCAGAAGTGTTTTAGGGGCTAAATTTTCTAGTGCTTATAATACATCCACAGGGGCATCCAAATATATCAAAATTGTAAGAATCACGATCCACCCAATTTTCAAAATTTCCCAAAACTTTGTATTACCTTTAACACATGATCGTTCAGTTGCTAAGTAGTGATGATTTAGTGGGTATACATTTACACCCATAGTGAGGACAAATAACATGTTTGTTGCTTACCAACCCATACAATTTGAAATGGATTTAACATGGAACTAAGCTTGCGGGGGTTCTATATATGATCATACTGGGTAAGATGTACATGTTTAATTTGTCTGCAAAACGTGTGAAACTGTATGCAAAGAAACGAATTTGAATTCACGGAAGACGCTATTACGTAATCGCGAATCGTCTCGCTTTAAATTGAATGACAATTTTACGAAAAAGAAACACGTTTTAATTTGAATGAAAATGAAATGTTTTTGAATGATCGTTTTAGGAATTTGAATGCTAAAAAACGAATTTGAACGAAAAAATAACAGCTGCGGTGACAGAATCGGCGAAATTGAATGAACATAAAATGAATTTGTGTGGCCAGCTTACGAAAGTGACCGAGAAATCCTATAGATCAAATCTATCATGTTATGGTCGAAGAGGGTTATTGGAAATGCCCTTTTAAGGAGACATTTGTTTTATATTAGTCTTATTTAAGAAGTTTTTTTAACTCTGCAAAAATGTGAAGTTACTTTCGTATGAAGGGTTTTGGGCTAGCAGGATTTGTATGGATATTTGCTTGATTTTCATTTTACCACAATACCGTCTACTACGAGTTCATTCAAAATACCTCAAGTTAAAGGCATATTAGTTGTGTTTGTAATACAAAGATACCTGCACTTAATTAAAATAAATATGTTTTTATGTATACGACGTGCATCTTTTTACAGATGTGTATAGAGTACTGTATTAACCATGTGTTACGATACGTTTACATTAAATACATTTTAGATAACTTTCAAGATACACCCAGTATGTTTTTCTTGCAAGAGAATGATCAGTTTTTGAAGATAAGAAAGTATTCGGAGAAGGGACGTAGGCAGTGAACATTTGGGCTCTTGATTTGTATACGTGGATGGAGCGAAAATTTGGAAAGCTAAGTGAAAGAGACTGTATAGAGAAGTGGACAGCGTTAGGAAAGAGAGAAAGGAGAGAGATAGAGAGAGAGACAGGGAGACAGAGAAAGAGAGAGATAGAGAGAGAGAGAGAAGGAGAGTGAGGTCGAGACAGAGCCTGGAAACAGATATATGTATATACAGACAGACAGACAGAGACTAGAGAGACACAGAGATAACATATAGAAAAGTCTACTTGTATATGATGCGCATTGTATATATTTTTTGTATTCCTCTATTTTATTTTATTTTTTACTGTTTTTTAGGAAAAAATGTATTAAAGCATTAAAAACTGAGAAATATCAGCCCAAAGAGGGAATACAAAATATTTTTTAAAAAATATTTTAAAAAAAAGAAGATTTCCGACCGACCCATGTTTTGGCACCTAAAGGGCAATACAACATCTTTTTTTTTAAGGCCTTAGTTTATTAATTCATTTGACAATCCTCTATATAGATGCACTGCTGGTAATGTGCCCGTTACAAGTCTACATTATTATCATTGTCAACTTCATGATCATCATTATATTATTGATAAAATTATTGTCATTATAATTTTTATTATTGTTAGTATCATTATTATTATTATCGTCATCACCATCGTCGTCATCATCATCATCAGCAGGATCATATTCACCCTGCTCATTATGGAAACACCCAACTCTCAACACTCTCCATCGCCCTTTTCTTCCAAATAATGTACACAGGGTATTAGAACTTATTACACAAACAACAAATAATGTTGTTTATAGATCTGAGTAAACATTTATATTTATTTTATATGGCCGGATAGAACTCGTCTTCACTAAAGGGATGGGAACTGGAAGGATCCAAGTTTAGATGATGCTGAGAAAATCTGTCTGACTGCCCTCAACCGATGGCGAATTGAAAGCGGGCTCAGCATAATTTGCGACATCCCATAATAAAGGAAAGCGTGAAGTGTTCTAAACTAACTGTAGCCCAAAGGCGGGGTTGATCTTCATAGTCCAACCCCCTAGTCACGTGACTGAAGTGGGATTCACAGGTTCATCTGAAACCATATTTTTTCTACGTAGTATCATCAGGGAGAGTGTCATTAAGTCATTAATTGACACTCTCCCTGATAACATCATCCTCCCCTGATCAGGGCACGTGCCCCCCCCCCCCCCCCGTGGCTACGTGCCTGCCCCTGATCATTCAAATTAATGTTGGATAATTGTTAAGGCATAGTCAGTCATGTGACTGAAGTGGGAATTCCCAGGTTCATCTGCAGTCATATTTTGTTTAACGAGGTATCATCATTCTCCCCTCAAAATTCATACGTTGGAGAACTTTTAAGGCATATAGTCAGGGCTCCTTTGAGTATGAAGGTGAAGGTGGTCATTATCCCATTCTGCTGCACATGTGCTATTTTTGACCACTGACCATGGATATGTAACTGAGAGTTTCTTCAATTGTTGTTAGTAGACAATTGGCCAAGATGTGCATCAAACATAAGAATGTATTAAGCCATGAAAATGTTTAAATTAATTTCCCGTCCTTTATCTTCAATCTCACATGTTTCTCTCTTTCTTTCTCGCTCACACACACGCACTCTCTCTCTCTCTCTCTCTCTCTCTCTCTCTCTCTGTCTGGCTCTCTCTTTCTCTCTCTCTCTCTCTCTCTCTCTTTCTCTCTCTTTCTTTCCTTTTCCCTTCTCCCCCTCTCTTTTACTCGTTCTTCCTCTCTATCCTTTTCCAATACTCAATACTATTTTTTACGTGTAAAGGGAGGGGATTAATGAAAGTATTGTATACCTTTCCATCATTTTACTACTCTAATTTTCAATATTGATAATTCAGATTTTAAGTTTGCTTGACCATAACTTTTTTTATCATGTAACCGGGTGCATACATCTGATGGGTTTTGTATGCATGCTCCCCCCCGTTCTCAGTTTAAAAATTTCCTTCCTGACTAAAATCATAATACAGTAAAGGGCACTGTTATTATTACCGTGAAACCCAGACAACTTATTTTGATTTCTAAACCTAAAGATAAACTTGAGTTCTGGTAAAAAATTAAAAAAATGAATTCTCACAGAATCAAACTTGACAAAACTTACACTAAATGTTCAAGATTACAAATAAATGTCATTTGCCAAACAATTTTGGTAGAAAGTGTATACTGGCTGAGTAATGAGAAAGATAAGGAAATCAAGGTGGGTATTGCCCCCGACACCATTTGTGTAGTCCCATATGCGTCTTTCTGTGTACAGTGCTTGTTACTTTACCAAGACTGGGCCAAATTTATTATGATTTTGATGACTCCAGAATCTTGCATTTCACACCAATACTTACATGCTACATCATCATCTTTTTCTGATCCATTCCAAATCTTTTCTTTCACAATGCTATCGCATGACCGGGGCAAAACTTACCATTAATGGTAACTTTGCCATCAATGGTAACTACCATGGAAACCTTGATTTTGATTGGCTGTTGAGCCCTGTTACCATGGTAGTTGCCATTGATGGCAAAGTTACCATCAATGGTAAGGTTTATGCAACGGGACCCAGAACTCAAATTTATCTTTAATAAGTAATAATGATACTGAATAATGCCTGAGGCTACTTTTGTACATGTGTGATATTTTCTAATATTTCTTTCCTTCTCCTGACCAAATTACAATATAACAAGGTAAATATATGTAGCCTGAAATTATGATAAGAAATATGCAAAGATAAGTATGTAACTAAGTATAAAAATAAGTGGCTCTTGATCAAATTTAAAAGTATCACATCCATGTTTTTTTTTCTTTCTTTCTTTTAATGAAATTCATGTATTATGTTTGTTCTTACTGTTCAAAACAAACGCAAATGCTCCTTCAAAAAAAATTGTGTTATGAAATATGTTGTTTAGAAATAAAATGTGATGTTATTTTTAAATTGATTGTAAATTGTCATTTAATTCAGCTGAGGCTGCGAAATGATAATAATAAAACAAAACTGAACATATACATAATAAATTATTACGGGACAACCAATACTCAAGTTTAGAACATATTTCGTTTGTATGAATACAGTAACAAAATATATGTATAATCGTTTATACACTGTTATTACAGAATGTACATAAGTTATCTGTAACTAATTTAAATCTTAACAAAGCATCTTTCATATAAAGAATTCTATTCCGTAACTTGAACTGAAACCACCTCATTTTAACATCGACAACTGAATTAAAGGGAAGAAGATAATACGAACTCCATACAATATTTTCAAGGTCAAACTCCTGTTTCCACTTAGTAAGACTTTTCCGTTATTTTATGCTTCAATAAAGAACGGTATATATGTGCACAACCTTTTTTCACTTTTATTATTAATAACAATGCTTCCGGGATGATACATGTAGGTTCAATGATCTTTGATATGACATTTTTATTAAAACCAAATCGAATAGCATGACAAAAGCCATAATATTGAAGAAAGTTTACATGTACATTGTATTTACGTTGAAAATCAAAATATGAGATGAAAATTTAGTGATTACACTGGCATTTGATGGAGCAGCCTTCGGTAGGAAGGGGTGGTTGGATGTCCCATTTGAGTAAGAGGTTAGGAGAGAGAGAGAGAGAGAGAGCATGCAAAAAGGGGGGGGGGGTGGGAGGGGGGTGGGTGTCATTCTCATGGATACAGGAGTAATGAATTTCAGAGATGAAAGAAGAGTAGGGGTAATTTGTTTAAGAACAGAATAGATGACTCAAATGTGGGTGGCTAAACCGTAGGTCAAGACTTTCCGGAGTTTCGCAATTCATGTAGAGTTACCGTTAACAAGAAATACTTCTACTATAGCCATAGGCGCCGGAAGTGGGGGGGGGGGGGCAGTTTCCCCCAACCCAAAAAGGTGGAGGGGGGGGGGGCAAAACGCATTTTTGCCCCCCAAAAACGCTCCCCCTCCCCTCCAAAAAAAAAAGCAGTAAAGGAGTAAGGATGGTTTGTATTTTTAACCCAAAAGAACATAACAATAATAAAAACCTGAATTAAATCACATATAAAACTCCATTCAAAGAAAAGGAAAGTTAACAGGAATTAAATTTCCTAAATATTGCGCATGCCACCTATATTTATCAATGGAGGTTTTTGTAATAGCGATACGCGCATATCGTGAGAGAATGGGAAAGCGTGTCTGTTTTTTTGTTATAGGGGTGAGAAGACATGAGCCCCTAAACGCCTGTGTACTGATGGGGGGATATTTCTTATTCGATACTAGCGATTTACAAATGTTGCTGAAATGACATGATTTTCCGGTATTTTTTCTCAATTTATTTGTAAGTCATACCTTTTATGCGTTTGTTGGAAAATTAGAAATTCCCAAATTTACAGTCGGGCGAAAAATATGCTTATTTAGAAGCCTTTATGTCATGCTCAGCAACACGGCCGGGCTCGGGGGCTCGAGCCCCCCTTATTTTTAAAAAAAGTATGTTACAGAGAAAAAGAAAGAGAGAGAGAGAGGCGAAAAAATAAGTGACATGCCAATGTCACAAATGAGGTATCAAAATATGCTCCTCTGATCGTAATTAAATGCCTAAAACCCCACATCTTACGGGGGCTATTTTTTTACTCTCGGATCAAATCAGTTTGCTCTTTACCTGAAGAAGGAAGGGGAAGACTCCCGAAAATGTGTGTTCATTCAGAAAAAGTTGGTAATTAGCATAAAATCGCGAGAAATCTCATTGTTATTGTATACATTTTCCAACACATATAATCTATTTACATCATATATATATATATAATTATGTACATACTTGCTTCTGCTTTGCCACATATGTTGTAGATATCAATACAATATTTACCAACAATCTTAGTGGTATTTAATGAAACTAAAATCATGCATGTATTGAATCCATAACTATTGCAGATAGTCATGTATTTTATACGTTGCTGCCTGCTTAAACATAATGAATTTTTCCTCAGGTCCACAACTGCCATCAACGTGATCAAGGCTCCATGCTCACGTCATTCTCTCGCTAGTCTTCTATTGCCAAATAATGACTCTTCAAAGGTAAAGGCAAGGCCTATCCCCCAATTTTTCAAGCTTAGCTGCATTAGGACCAAGAGGGCCAAGATGGCGTCATGAAATCTTTAACCTTCTTCAAGAAGCCAGATCCCTTCTTATTGGCAGCTGTGTGGTATCTGATACAGCTATCGAGAAGCCAGGAAAACAGGCGATTTTTCGTGATATCGTCAAAGAGAGGTGGTCTGCAGGATTCACTGCTGTACTGGAAAACAGGGACTTCGTTCATCTTTGGAAACTGTCTTATGGTATCTGTAAACAATAAAACAGGAACAAATTTGAAGAAACCTTGCATGTGCTATATTGGGCAAGGATAATTGGATATATATATTTTTTTCTTCAGATTTCCATTACAGATAGAAAACATCTACATGGAAAACTTAGACTGGACGAAGATATAATTTGTATAATCCAGCTTGGTAGTGCGGTAGGAATGATCTATATAATAATGAATGCGATTTGCAAGCTTTCTTCCGGACATCTCCAGTTCATATTTGATAACATTAGGCGCACAGCAGTGTACAAGACTCTATTGTCAGACCACTCGCGAAGACCACTCCAGAATAGTACTCACTACTCAAGATGATTTATTCTAGCTTATACGTTTAGGTTTGAATAAACACAGTTTAATTGGAGAAGAGGTGTTCAACTCCATTTCTGTGAGAGCAGTAGATACCTTGAAGACAGTCAGACATCCTTTTTTTTAATCGTGTTCACAACAACAAGTGGACAGGCAGCACTAAAAAGCAAACTTTAAACTCATGTTTGTGTGAAGGGTTTATCTACAAATATTCACCTATAACGTAAATATAAAAAATGAGTATAACAGAAGCTCTAGTTGTTTCAAAAACTACCTAGACAAATTGAACAATATAGTTAACTCACCTGCATGCTTATGGTCTGCAGGAGCATTCGTCGGAGCGCGCATCAACAGGGCCATATTCTGGGGTACCACTGAAAGAGTATTTAGATTGAGATAAGTGATAATTAGACCCCTTGCTACAAGTTTATCCAATGAATAAAATTGTAATACCCTAACGGAATTCATTTTATTTTTAGAAGATCCTTCGAATATCCATTACAAATCTCAACAAACATGTGAAAGTTTTAGAATTTGTTTATCAACAAATAAGAACTCTTTTTGAAATGCGGATGTTACAAACAAGTTTTTCACTACATGCATTTTATGTTAATCTCAATTAACAAAGAGGTGCGATCATCATGTCATCAATTACAGATTGAGAGCCCACTACACTTACATTTCCACTTATTATAATAAAGGAAAGCTTAACTGCGATGGTTTTAAATAAATCGGACAAATACTAAGTTATGAACGATTGAAAGTGAATTTATCAAATCTATGTGAATGGCAAACTATCAAATTGGTCAATGGATCAATGGTCAATGTGGATTGTGATGTAATCTTCCGTGTTGTAAAATATAATTTGTTTCGGTTTCTTCTTCTTCTAATAATAATTATAGGTATTATAGCGCCGTCTATCTAGAAATTATATTCGAAGGCGCATTATTATTACCCCGGCTTTACCTCACCTGCCATCTTCCTTGGGGCATTACTAAAAATAAATACTTTTGCCTGTAAAATGCGTGAATTGATTGTGACAATATGGATTAATCTTGATATATAACGTTTTGTATTTTCTGGGAACGTTCTTGATCTATCTTGATGACCCTTCAGATTGATTAGTAAAATTCTGAGAAGATAAACTTAATCTATCAAGAATATACTTTATTGTCGCCGCCATTTCATGAAAAGAGGTAAGAATAACTTTTCAAATTTCATGGGCAACATTGTATTATGAAAACCACATCGTTTGGTCCTCTCAAAACAAGATCCTTCCAAAGGTTGTAGGATTTAAATTTTTAATATCATTTTGTTTGTCAACTTAGAAGACTTTCGTTAGGCATTACATCACAGTGACTTTACCGATTCTGACATTTTAAAATTCCCATATGTAGTGAGATTAACCTACAACTAAAACTGTAACACCTACACATCTCTTTCTTGCATTTCTGGTAAAAATCCAAGGCGCACTTGTTGAATTCATACGAGCTGTGAGATGCAGCTTGCTGTAATGATCCCAAGTCTACAAGAATGGTTTCAAACAAGTGCCAGTTGCTTGCCAGGTCACGTATGTCTTTAATCGACATGATTGTCTTTCCGGGAAGTTGTCGTTGTAGCCCATCCAACAAATGTACAGGTTGATTTGATGTAGAAAGACTGAACAAGGCTATGGGATAGGTTGTGTCGATCACTTTGTCTGGGGTGGCATATTTATCAGGTGAGGTGTCGACTTTCGACGAGGCCTGTAACATTTGTGCGGTGTCGGAAGAAGATGCGCCAACTTGTGATGTAACAGAAGCTATGTTCTGAATGTTATCATCTTCCATACCGGTGGATGGTGTCACGCTTGTCATTAAAGTTTGGTTGTTAGTAGGTTGCGTCGGAGCAACTTCTGAACAGGGACCAACCCCTAAAGGGTCAACAGAAGAACCACTATCAATCGAGATTGCTGAGGCATTTGTCGAGCGGCCAACCTCTGTCTGAGATATGGAACTAGTGTCAGTAGAACTCAGAGCAGAAGAAGTCATACTTTCGTCTCCTTTGGTAACACTACCAGAAACAGGTGTGTTTTGTGGCTTACCACCAGTCCCGATTCTATTTATTTTATCCGCAGAGGGCGTTGTGATCAGGGTTGAATGTGCCTCTTTGTCAGCGATGGGTAGAGGATGATCACGTACCTTCCCGAGGAATTCAGTGAGTCGTGAGAGGTCTTCAGCTCGCATTTCAGCTAGATTGTTGCATTGGATGACGCATTTAGAGCACTGGAAGGTGGTTGGCTGGGACTTCTTGAAGACCATCATCAGTGCCATCTTGGTGTTAGAATTGAAGCTCGTCATGGAGTGAACAACAACTGCAACACGGTCAGGTCCTGTCAAAATATATATAAATTCTATGAATAATTCTAAACCCATATTCTAGCCATAGATACATTATTACATGCATTTACAAATGACGTCATGATCCACGGATGGATCACAGAAAGTAGAGATGGTCAAAATGTTTGGTGACTTTAACACAATGGTTAACATAAAGCATATATACCTGACATATAGATATTCCTCGACTGTTCAATTCATCAAATAAACTTTAACAAAAAAAGAAAAGAAATAGCGAGTTGAAAACGCAGGAGTATGGAATTACTATTAAAATACCCCGCAAAATCAATAGAGATCCTTGTCAATGGATGAAGAGCACCCTCTTTTCCATAAAGGGGAAAACCTCAGATGATGCTGTGCACGTACGTACGAGATCATGGATAATGCCAAAGTCCTATTCTTCTTCTTTTGCAATACTTTTGACATGATTCTCTTCAATTTCACTTTTTCAAAGAGTAATAGACATATGAACCGTTTATGAAATTGTAAAGCTTTAGTATGATTAAAGTTTATATTTGTAGCAACTTTAGAAGTAGTAAAATGTTTCCATCTCTCTCTCTCTCTCGAGATCCTTTTATTCCTGTTTAATCCTTTCTGCGTTTAAAACATAGTAACCCTTTAAAAACCTTCAAGCTACGCGCACTGGAGAAAAAGGTAAATCGCAGCAGACTTTGCATGCACTTAGATATATTGAGATAAATCTTTTCCTGTTGACATTTTTCATTTGGAAGTATATTTCATTTTCAAGATAAGACCATGGCTATATTTTTAATTGAATCCTTCTCTAGAATCAGTTTCATTGTCAAGCCTCCGCAATAGCCATTCTCACGTACTGATGCTCAAAGCCTCGAGTGCGAACATGTGATAAGCGCTGCCATAAAATTGAATCGCTCTTGCTTCTCAGTAAACTTTCTCAAGCACTCCGTTCTACGCAAAATCTTTCATTTGTAAAACATTGTTTTCATTGCATATTCTAAAAGGACTGTATCAAAAGATACCACACACACACACATAAACACACTAAAATCGCATAATAATATTAGCTCCAGGCGCGTACGCAGGATTTTTTCAAGGGGGGGGGGGGGGGGGTTTTAACATTTATAAATCGGGCCGAAAATTTCGCAACGACTCAGCCAGCCGCTGAATAAGCGGGGAGGAGGGGGGGGGGGGGGGGGGAGGGGGGGGGTAAGAGGTCACTTTTTTTTTTTTTTTTTTTTTGGTCTAAAAAAAAATCGCAACGACTCAGCCGACCGCTGAATAAGCGGGGGGGGGGGGGGGGGGGGTAGTGTCTCGAAATTTGAAAATTTGACATTTTGCTCCGTTGGGGGGGGGGGTAAGGTCAGCTTTTTTAGGTCAACCATGGGATTTTTTTTTTTTTTAAAAAAAAAAAAAAAAAAAAAATCCAAAAGGGGGGGGATTTAGAGAAATATAGGGGGGGGGGGTTTACACACAAAAAATTACCAAAGGGGCGGGGGTTTAACCCCCCAAACACCCCCCCCCCCCCCTGTGTACGCGCCTGATTAGCTCACATTTATTATGCGACTAATACTTTGTTTTCTAGGCGCAGCACATAATCACCCCGGTCATCGGATTCAGGCTTTGATACCCGCAACACAATGTATGCACATTTTCCACTCCCTGGGGAGCATTCCAGCCAGTCACCATTTTACAAGCGCCACTTATATATCCAACCACATTAACTTTCTCATCCTACCGGGTACCCATTAACACCTGTGTGGAGAGTGGCAAATGTAGATCAATGTCTTGCCAAAGGATATCAGTGCCGCGGCGGGACTTGAACCGCGGACCTTTTGATGCACATTCCGGTGACATATCCACTCGGGTTTTAGGACACCTACCCCCTGGACATCAACCCCCGATTAACCACCCCCAGTCAACTACCCTAAGACAACTACCCCCAGGACAACTACCCCGGACAACTACCACCCGGACAACTACCCCAGACAACTACCCACTACGACATCTACCCCCGGTACATAACTATCCAGGGGGTAGTTATCCTAGGGGGGGGGTAGTTGTCCGGGGGTTAGTTGTCCTAGGGGGTAGTTGACTGGGGGTGGTTATCCGGGGGTGGATGTCCAGGGGATAGGTGTCCGGATACGATCCACTCGACCATATTACTTGACCACAGTACTGTTACATACGCTCGTGTGTCCAATGATGGAGCAAGTACAGGTGTAGTGGTCTTTACTCTGCTTCTGGCGCCTCGGGTTCGAACCCAGTTACGTTTAGCTGATAATCCTATAGATTTAAGATCGTCCAGGATCTTGATAAGACAGTGTAAGCCCAGATGACTATCCCTTATGGAGCTCTCACACTCTGCCGTTTAGGCCTACCGTCCACCTGCCGGGCTATTAAAAAAACAACAGAGTCCAGAACGTTGGGTTTTGAGCGAACTTGTCCCCGGCCGCAAAAAAAAATTCATACAATTAATCTTTTTACCGTTTCGTTGCCATCTTCTGACCGTTCTCACCGGGCGCATACCGGGTGTTGAACGTGCTTCTACCGTCTTCACCGCCCAGATTGACTTTTGTTGAACATTTTGGCCGTGCCCATACCGGGTCTCGAACGTGTGCACCGGGTTTGTAGCAGCCACCTACCAGTCACTTAGCGTCCCCTCACCGCTCAGAGCGTCCTGTGAGCGAGTCCCCGGACTGCTGACGTTCATGACACGTTCACAACCCGCTTACAACCCGTTGCAGACGGTGGATTTTTTTTTGCCCGTTCATCACCGTTCTGTAACGGGTTATGAGCGTGTTGTGAATGTGTTCATACAGTGTGACCGTTCGCCAACGCCCTATTAACGTGTTGCCCGCTTTGATAACGAACCACCGTGTGCCCTCGCCGTTCTCCACCGTCCGCAGACATTTTCGCGCACGGTGGCACACGGTAGGCCTACACGGCAGAGTGTGAGAGTCACTTTAAACAACCTCACCTCTCTCACCCAAAGTCCCCTGCCGAACGAATGCCTTAATACACAGACACACACGCACGCACACGCCTACTGTGGTTGATAATAATGGTGGTCTGGCTAGGGGTGCGTTAATCATGTTTTGCCTCTAAGAATCAGCGTTTCTTTAACTTATGTACATATCGAGCCGCACTGTACAAACGTGATTTGCGGGATGTCACATTAATTTATCAAGTCGTCACGATTCGAAATAAAGGCATTGTCTCTGCGCAGCTGCTTTGCGCCGTTTGACCCGGGAAGCAGAGTTGCTCGGAGGTCAACTAGGGCGCGCACTATTTCTTCTTAGAGTAGCACGTTAGCATCATAGAGCGAGATCTATAGTTAGCATGTGAACGCGATGGAAAAAAAAAAACAGTTAACTGAGCACGTAATCGCATAATACGTAAACAATGAACAATACAATAAACAATGGACAACAACCTGACACAGCACATGGCGCGCGCTATTTCTCCGAACCGGAAATTTTGAAGGCAGAATGAGCGATTTGAAACGCTCGTCGTAAACGCAGTTCCATTGTGTACTGTTTATGCTCCCTTCTCCAAGCCAATTCGGGCTCTGTATCTGGATTCGTATGCTACGTTGACACCGAGAGGGCAGGTCAAGTTTTGGCGCGCTCTTACGAATATTCTTTGTAGGCACTGTATTGACATGAGCACTGTTTAATCAAGGAGATATACAGCATACGACAGGATGCAACGGGTTAGGCCTTTCCCGTGTTAGGCAAATATAGCTAAATGATATGCTTTGTAGGCACTGCACCGGCAGAAACATGCATTTATGCACAGGCGCGGATCCAGGATTTCTTAGGGGGTGGGGCCCAAATTTGAAATTATGCAGTGGCAAAAACGTTTGGGGGGGGGGGTAGACAAAAAAATCCCCATCACCCCCACTCTTACATGCATGCCCGGCTGAATATTTCTCGGCGGGGGTCAAGGGGTGGAGCCCCCAGAAGCTCAGGGGGTATAGGCATTTAATTACTGTCAGATGAGCATATGTTGATATTTTTTTGTGATACTGGCAGGACACAAATTGGTGTGGGGTCCAGGGGGCGGAGCCCCCAGTAGCTCAGGGGTTTTATACATTAAATTACCGTCAGATGAGCATATTTTGATACCTTATTTGTGACACTGGCAGGTCACGAATTGACGTGGGGCCCATGGGGCGAAGCCCCCGGAAGCTCAGGGGCTTTGGGCAATACATTACGGTCAGATGAGCATATTTTGATACCTTATTTGTGACACTGGCAGGTCACGAATTGGCGTGGGTTTCCAGGGGACGAACCCCGGAAGCTTAGGGGTTTCGGGCAATAAATTACGGTCAGATGAGCATATTTTGATACGATATTTGTGACACTGGCAGGACACAAATGGGTGTGAAATCCAGGGGGCAGAGCCCCGGAAACTCAGGGGTTTTCATGCATTTATTGACGGTCAGATGAGCAAATTTTGACGCCTCACTTTTTTGTGAGAAAGGCAGATTGCTATTTTTTCTTTCTTTCTTTAGGAATTTGCAATTTTCCAACAAACGCATAAAAAAGGATAATTTACTGAAGATTGAGGAAAAATTTCGGAAACATATGTCATTTCAGCAACATTTGTAAATCACCGGTATCGAATTAGAAATAAACCACGTTTGAATTATATTTGGGTGCATCTGTCTCCCCCAAGCCCCCTCCCCCATCACTACGCCAGTAACCCCCCCCCCCCCCCCCCCCGGACCTACACCTTGTTGGCGGGAAAAATCGCAACCGATCCCCCCCCACCTTTCTTTTTTTCTTTCCCTTTTTCTCCTCTTTCTTCTCTCTGTTTTAAGTTTGATGGGGAGGGGGGGGGGGGCAAGGGCCTTTCGTCACCCCCTTCGATCCACACGTTTTTGGCGGGATTAATCGCAACTGTTCCCCCTTCTTTTCTTCTTCCTGTTTTTGTTCCCTTTTACCTCTCCTCTTTCCCTTTCCCTTCCTTCCCCTTTTTGGGGGGCGGATGGGGGGGGGGGGGGCAATGGCAACTTGTTGGCGGGAAAATTACAACTGATATTCCCCTTCCTTTCATTTCTTCTTCTTCCTCTTTTTCCTCCCTTTATATCCTCTTTGCCTTTTTACTTTCCCTTTCCTCCCTTCTCTCTTATTTGTTGACGATGGGGGGGGGGGGTAAGTAACAGCTGGGAGGCAAGGCCCTTTCGGTCCCCCCTATCTCCTTCTCCCCCCTTTTTTTTCTTCCTCTTCTTTCTTTCCCTTTCTCTCCTCTTTCCCTTTCCCTCCTCTATTTCTCTCTCTCTCTCTCTTTTTGTTTGCGGGGGGGGGGCAGGGCCCACTGCCCCCCCCCCCCTGGATCCGCGCCTGTTTATGCAGGCCAGGCGGCCACTGCGTACAGTGTATGCGCCGATATTCGTTAAAATAAAAAGAAGTAAAAGTTATTTATTAACATACCCCCCCCCCCCCCCACCCACGGGTCCTGCTAGTCATAGATTTTCACGTGAACCGGAAACACGTTTATGAAGACGTCATTTAAACGCGTGGTTTACAATTGATTGTGCGTTTATGCTTCCCCAGAAACCGTCTTTTTGGAGAAACGCCGATCCAAAACGCACCTTTTTGTGAGTTTACGATCGACGATTACGATCGCTGTTTATCGGTTATTCTACGAAAATGAGAAAGGACGCAACCGTGTTTTGAACTAAACGCGCAACAAAAGCCTCATTTTGGCCTGAAAAGTTGAGCATAAACACACCCTATGTGTGCGTTTATCATCTCTCAGAAACGTGATTCTGGTTCTAATACATTAACATCCCATGTAAAGTCATACGACACAACATATATCTGAAGTATAATCACTCAGAATGACTCACCATAAGTCCTCTTGAGTGTGGGCAGGAGCTTACTGTACTTGGCGTCTGCTACGTCAGTGATGGAGTTACGACCTTGTGAAATTGAATGCAACAGAACGACGGCATCGTACTTCTCTCCAGGCTGGAACGACTGTAAGTCTTGCTGGGTGAGTTTTACAAAGACGCAACTGAAATCATCATGCTCGCGCTTGATTTGTTCAATTAACTGATCTGTAGAGTTTTCCGTCGAAACGGAGAGTAAAGCGATGACAATTTTGTTCCCGCTCGCCATGATGAACTTCTGCCCGTCGTTGGTTGCAAAGTCAGTGCGGATAGCTTGCCAGCTAAAGCATCCTTTGCGTCGCAATAAAGATCAACGTCGGAGCGTTGATCGAGGGTAACAAGCAAGTTTGTAATACGATGTGGGAACTGGAAAAACCCACTGCCTTGTCATTGTGTACAAATATGGTCACGTCCGTATGGGCGGTGCTAAGCTAAAGTATTGAGCATGCGCAGTAATTTGTCTGCAAAGGCCAGCAGTTCAGGAATAGCTTAGCACAAATACTTGTTTGTTACATGGGGCATTTCTTGCGTGGTGTCAAAATCTATTTGGAAATTAAGTTATTTTCTAGTTATGATTGCACAATGTAGTTGGAAAAACCCACTTTTTATTTATGTGTGGAAAAACCCACTTGATTATCATTGTTTCGCCATGCTCTTATTTGTCTGGGAGGACCTTTAGCTCACGCATGCGCAGTGATAACCAGCATAAGCCACACCTCCATAAATCAGGATTCTCCTTAAATAACGCATCACACATTTTGTGAACATGTGTATCTGCGCTTTCGAAAGTGAGTCCACTCTAATTATTGGCTATTCTACATCTGAATCTCACGGCTAAGCAAATACCTTTCAAATAAAAAGGCAAACAACAAGAACAACAGGTAATTTACAAGTTCATCATCTGAAATACTTTGTTTATTTTTTGCGAAATCAGGAATAACTTGACAAAGCTAGGCTGCAGATAACATTTAGGATAAACTACAATTCACATATTTCTGCTTTTAATTTCTTACAAACTCCTGTAGAGATATACAATTATTAATAGGAAAATGGCGACAATCTCCCAAAGTGACCTGCTTGAGGAAATAAGAGAGATTCGCGATATCGTCCAAGATTACAAACCAGGTAAAAACGTCACCCTTCCCGACAAGATTTCCTTTCCCGAAAACCTCTTCGTTGGATTGTTTGGAAGAACTGGGTGCGGAAAAAGTTCTCTGATAAATTCCCTAAAGTTTGCAGCTCAGGGACGTTTGAGAAAGTCGCAATGGATTGAAGTAGCAAGTCAGGAGAAAGCAGGGGGTCATACCATGTTCAGAAAGATCGCTAATTTGACCCAATGCATCTACGTCATTGATAACCGAGGACTAGACAACCCGAGTGCAGAAGAAGTTCATGCTGAAATAGCAGCACAACTTGGTGAGTATTTCGTCGGGTTTCTATTTCTTCTTGCGACATAAAACTAACGACTTCCGATCACAATAGATTTGTAGTTTACCAAGTATTTATAATAGCACAACGCCACTAATACACATTTCTTTAAAAAAAACGTTTGACAACCCGTATTGCATTCAACTGACTAACGTTTGACAACCAGTAGGCCTATTTTTATTTTTGTAAGCCTTTATATTATATGATTTTATCATCTCTACTGGCGTTGCCAATTGTAACGGCCGACACGGGCGTCCTGCGCGTCGGCTATTTTCGGCAGCTAAATTTCCTTTCAAATATTATTTATTTCTGAGATATAAACTTGATTATATAGCTATAAGCACGTGGTTTCATGATAAAGGTAGCCACAGTATATTCTTTTCCTAATACAGTCCATCAAATCATCTTGACGGGTTTCTGTCTTCACTTTTATTTTAGACGGAGACCGAGGCTACAGTGAACAGGTCCAATGGTTAGGTGAAGAAGTACAACGGTTCGATATCCCGGCAGTTGATCGGAAGAAAGGACACCCAATAACATGTGCTGTTTTCGTGTTCAGGTAGGCCTGTCAACAATTGCAGTGAATGTTTTTATTTATGTTGATTCAGATACACAGAATGTTCATTTATAATTTAAAGGCAGATATTGCCAGCAGGTGTTATATAGTTCTGACTTCGATACTGCAAGCGTGTGATAATTCATGGCCTATGTGAGAACCTACCTAAATCAGTGGATGGCGTTCATCAGTGGGATTCTGGCAGTGTTGCTCCCCTCTCTGTGGCACTAAACCTAAGCATATACATAATACCATTCAGTTTGCTAATTTGCATAAAAAAGTTGTTCCTAAAGGACAATAAACTCGGCAAACCCCTAATTTCAATACTTTAATTTAACACTGAGTTAATTCGGTGTATACTGTGACGTTTTGACTCAATCGTGATGAAAAGCACATGCACTGCAGCCGGAAATTGATACTACAGTATATAGAAGTACATGCACCCGTGGCATAGTTGTGTGGTCCAAACATTTGAGCTATTTCTGGTAATACTTTAAGTGTTCTGAGAGAATTTGAAGAGCATCCTTTCAAAGAAAATTGCTATCATGATGATCTTCTAAACTAACATTAAACGATTAGGACTTTACAATTCAATTATTTCTCACCTTTCTCAGAAATCCAATCTTGATAGCAAAGTACTATCAGAAAAGTAGACTGTGAAAGTTTAAGTAAAATCGGACAAAAAATTAGAAAGTTATTAAGTTTTGAAAGTTGTAATCACTGCAATGCAGGTATATGGGCATTTTTAAAATGGCCGAATCGGTAATGTCTCTTTGAAGTTGAGCCGGACAACTTTCCCATTGGTTCCGACACACAAAATATTACGTCGCAATTTTACAGAAATGTATGACTCAGGGGATCTTTTCTCTATAGAGGACCTATAATAATTTATTATTCATAATATCTTTTGCGTTTTGAGATTTGTATGGCCTTAGTGATCTCTTATTTATTTCAAACATTCATAACTTTCTTATTATTCATTTGATTTATTTCAAACTTTCATTCAGTTGGACTTATTACAAGACTTGTATTAAGAACAGTCAAGTAATTCCCGGTACATAGTTAATTTTTGTTAAATAATAAGTTCGAACTAATAATCAAGTTACTGAGTAAGAATTTTAAAGCTGACCCTTTTTTCTATTCTCTTCTTTCTAATAGCGCTATTCATGACATCAAATCAGATTTTGCTGGGCTCAATCACTTGGTTGATTTTCTGCACCGTCGCCAAGGTAAAATTCAAATAAATATCTTTTTCTTTTTAAATCCCATGTAATATCAACATTTTCTTTTAGACAAATTACAATTAAAACAAATACCTTTTCCACAATGGTCAAATTGTTATCTCATGAAATGAGAATTAAATTTAAAAGTTTAATTTTCTATGTGGATAGTGGTTTACACATTTAAAAAAAAAATATGCATGAAGGCGGTTGAGTAAAGTAACTTAATGAAACGAAAAAAGCCTAACCAAATCAAAATAAATATTATATGTGATTATTATTTTTTCATCACCAAAACTATCCATGTTTCGTATCATATTTCTTTGTAAACTTTGTCTGAGCATTTATTTTACACGTGAGCGAAACAAATATCCATGTCGAACGATATCATACTTTCCATATTGTTCGAAATATGACGTAGGGCTCCATTAAGTGAAAATATATTAGGTGCAAAATGGACAAAAACTTAAATAATGTTCAACGCCTCTGGGCGTACTCAAAACAAAGAAGTTAATAGATTTGTTCGTCTTTTCTTCTCGTCTTATCATCATGTATTACAGGGTGTTACCCCGTTGCCGTCATCACCCACGTTGACGTAGCCGAGCGAAACGACATCGACATCCTGCTCGCTGTTCTCCGTGTCTCAGGGATCGGCGATATCTACGAGGTGGCCAACATCACCAACGATAAGACCAAACTAGATGCGCAGTACCAACTGAATCTTCTGAACCTGATCGAGAGATGCATAACCATTGGAAATGATACAGCTGTCTTCAAGCACTATCAACGTGTGGAGCTGGAGCAGAAGGCGGAGAAGGCGAAGCTGGGTCCGACAGAGAAACCAGTGCCAACAGCAAAGGTATCACATCAAGGGGCTCAAAGCGTCAAGAGGACGGAGAAGAGTCAGGAGTGGGAAATGGTGGAGTGGGAAAGAAGAGAGGTCGAACAACTCAAGAAAGACCTTGAGAAGAGAAGTATGGAGCTGGAATTCCTGGAGCGGGATCATAAGATGAAGATGGAGTTTGAGAAGCAGCAGCATGAGCTTCAGATGGAGCGACAGAAGCTGGAGTCCCGCGAGATGCAACTCCAGGAAGAAGAGCGGGAACGTCGGTTCCAAGAACAGTTGCGGAAAATAGAGGCTGACAAACGTGAAGAGCTCATGCGCATCATGGAGGCCAACAGATCTAAGGGTCATGGATTCCTACCAGTTATCAATCTCCCTGGCTGCCCAATACAGTGATCAACAATGTTTTTAATTATTATAACTATTTGGCATACTGCGCCATATTTGTGGCACAAATTGGTTGGAATAGCACCTAACTAGTATAAATATTGTTCTTAATTTCTCTTGACCGTTAGCAAAACAAAAACAAAATACTTTGTCGATAGGTCCTTCTATGCTCTGCTCCACGTTAGTGGAATTCTCTTCCAGCTTCCCTTCGTTGCATCTCTGATATTACCTTGTTTAGATCAAAATTAAAAACCAACCTAATGGAAAAGGCATATTCAACCATGAACCTACTTAAACCTAGTTCTTAAATAGTGACCTTAACTTGCTATCTTACGTTTGATAATTTCTCATTTGTTCTCTTTTCATTTCTCTGTTAAATTTTACTTCCATCAATTTATATACATTTATACGACGTTATATATCTCGTTAAGTGAATTATATCTACTCTGAATGGGCCATGAAATAAAAATGAAGTAATTGATGAATCCAGTGATAGATGGGCTATGTAGCACTACTTTGTTACTTTGTTACGAGATGTAGTACATTGGTGAACTAAAGTATTAAGACACACGGATCTTCTCCGTGTAGGAATTAGTGAATAATAATTTCAATGTTTCTTGTGTTAATTTGCTCAGTCTGTGACAAATGTTAAAAAAATTAATTGAGAAAAAAGGGTCACAAAGTTTTTGCGAAAAGCCAAGCAAGTCTTTTGAAATTTCAATTTTCCGGCTGCATATTTTGAATAGGGTGGTCATATGATAATTGAATGTGGAGTACAACAAGGGTTAAATTTAGGACCATTATTATTTGTTATCTTTATTAACTACTTACCGAACTGTCCTTAAAATTGTGCTATTTCATTATATGCCGAGGATATCTGCCTTTATTATGCTAGTAATATTCTACAAGATATTGAAAATCATTTGAATGAAGACTTAGGGAATATTTCTGCTTGTCTTTCATGTAATCAGTTGGCATTAATGTGAAAAAGTGCTAATCGGAACTTAAAAACAGAATTCGTGGGAAAAATCTAGATCTTGTTATTGATAACATAAAACTGAATCAGTTTACTGTGTGTAAATACCTTGGGAAATACATTGATAACTCGTTAGATTGGGATAAACATGTGAAACATTTGTGTAAAAGTACTGTGAAGAATTTGTATTTGTTAAAAAAAATAAGACATTGCATCTCGCAAAAACCCGCATTACATTTTTATAAGTCAATTGCTCAAAGTAAGTTGGATTATTGTGATGTTTTTTGGGAAATACGAAGAAACAAAATATTCAAAAAAGCCCGGATTATCTTTTAGGTAAATTTAATTTTAAATACAATGCTCCTCGTATATTTACTTTACCAAGAATTAAAACGTGCTTCAAAAAGAAAAGTTTAAGTTAGTAGGGTGCAAAACTATGTAATGAATTGCTGGTAGAAACTAAATATAAACCAACTTACTATACTTTCAAAAGGAGTTAATAATATTCATAATATCATGCTTGACTTTTAAAAGCAAACAAAAACAACTGATTTGTTTTTTAAATATTTTTTCTTTTTGTTTTGTTTTATTTTTCTAAATTAGGGCTTGTTTGAATTTCGCGCCTTCTAACCTATTTGTATATATATATATATATATATATATATATATATATATATATACGTGTATGTTTTATTTAACTTTGTATGTTAACCATGTTAATCTATAATTTATTTTGCTTTGTAGAATTGTGATTGCGTTTTATATGCACGGCCTTACTGAAGATCAGCCATTGGCTGAAGTATACCACCGTGCTAAAATAAAATAAACCCCATTCAATTTGTATTGATTTCAGCATAAATTGAATTGTCATACATTAAATAATATTACAATTTGAAGGAAAAAGGACTGAAAAACTCTATGCAGAGTCATTGACCAGTTGACGAAATGACTTAAGTCATCTTACACGTCCAATATAGTTGAAAGGAGAATGGTATATGAAAAGGAGCAAGTAAGAAAGTGAAGATAGGGAGGGGACACAGAGAGGCAAGAGAAGGAGAGAGAGAGAGAGAGAGAGAGAGAGAGAAAAGAAGAGAGAGAGATTTTCTTTGAATTCATTGATTTGCCCTGTTGGTGGTAGTGTAGTCTGCAGGCACATACCCTAATTTGACATTTGCCCACAATTCCTAAAATTTTGAGCACAGCCTAGATCTATCGGGCTAAAGTAGCTGGATTACAGGCTAGGCGTTGTGGCGTAGCCTGTTATCCAGTTTACAATGGAAATTACAAACTGATTCAGCCGAGGACGCAGGTTCGAAACTGAGTCACGTCTTTCGGATGGTGACGTTTAAAGGCATCGTTTACCAATGTTAAATCTGAGATGCATGGCCCTACGTGTTATCAGTGTCTGTGATATCATGGACCCTACCACAGATGGACTAATAATAAGAGTCTTTCTTTGATCACATCATGATAACATAGCAGCTATACATGCGCTTTGTTTCCATCGACACCGGGGGGCGGGGGGCGGGGGGGGGGGGGTGTGATTGTACGTCCTTCCCCCCTAACCTATATTTCTGGGGTGTATTACCCCCATCTCCCTGCTATATATACGCCCTTGATTGCAATGAAGAAGAAAATAATATGGAAGTGATACAAAATGAGTGTTAGTGTTAGAATCAAATAATCAACATTTCTTTGAATAAGAAATACTTGACCATAAATCAACTTTAGAATTTATGAAATCTCTATTATAGTGTTTGATATCTGAAACAAATTGGTCTAATTAGAAGTTAGTGTTTTCAAATTTGACTGTAGTTTATTTGGAAGGCTGTAATCCATAAACACAATGTTTCACTAAAAGAAGAATATTGCAAGGTTGCCCCATTTCCCAATACTTGTTTTTATTTGTCATTAAGACAGTGGTTTTTTATAAGACGGAAAGAAAATGTTAAGCGCATTTCAGTAAATAATCAAGAAGCATTTAAACAACTCTCTATTTAATAATTTTTTTTTTTTTTAAATTGCAAAAAAATGTGCTTTACATTCAGGATGTAAAAAAAATTATCTCACTCAATCTGAAGCAATTTGAATTAGGTCTAAATGTGGTTGCCATGAATTTCCACTCACTGAAAAAAGGCTTTCAAGTAAAACATTTCAGTTCCTTAGGTTTAATTGAATAAAACATAGAAACAAATATGAACACATACCGCAATTCAATGAAAGGAAATCGAGAATCTAAATCACCGACGCCGACGATCAACTTACATTTCTACTCGCGTCTGGACTACATCGCAAAAACGAAAGTGGGTTTTCCCCATACGTGTATATGATTCCGCGTAAGCAGATGTGTCGCGGAGGCGGGGGGGGGGGGGGGGGGTTAATGAAGGCTGTTGTGATTTTTGGTGATGTGGGTGGTGGTAGGGTAGTCTGCAGGCATAGGCTCTAATTTGACACTTTTCAACAATTTCTAAAGCCTTCGGCACAGCCTAGCTCTTACAGGCTAAAACACAGATTCTTTACTGTAGTCATGAAGTTCAAACATTGCTAAGCACATCGACTGGCAAGGGTTTGTACCTGCAAACTAGTGGTGTTGGGGTTTGGGGGAGTGGGGAGGGGGCAGCTAAAATGTATTCATCATCACCCCCAAAATGACCCTACAGCCTATTTTATTAGAATTGGATTGATATCGTCAGTCGTACAGAGCGGGGAAGTTTGTTGATAGAGCGTCATGCTAAATGAAAACCCATCGGGAAAACCAAAAATATAAAAGAAAATAGACAGGAACACCATATTAGGTAAAGTGTGATCATTCCACGGACGTAATACAATGATTTAAATAAATTATCGATGAAAGTTCACTGCTTAAATTACTATTGTAGAGTAAATAAAATTAAAAAAAATAACCTCTTGGCAGCCACTGAAGCAGTGGAGTAGACAGGTCCCAAATTATATGTGAGTGGGGGTGGCCTTAAAGAAAAGGTTGAGTTCTGGGAAGAGGTGAAAAATAATTTGTTAGCGTTATCATTGTTATTATGCAAGTGTGGAAGAACATCAGATAAAACATGTTCCCTGAAAAGCATTGCTCTTCAAAGATGTCATATTCTAAATATGTCATGTAACATCGTAAAAATTGGGACGGATTTTTACGCCACATTTTCTTGTAGTCCCATATACATCTTTCTGTGAACAGTGTTTGTAACTTTACCAAGACTTGGCCAAATTTCTTATCATTTTGATGATTCCAGAACCTTGCAATAGACGCGAATACTTATATGCTAGATGATCAACCTTCTCTGGTCGATTCCACACCGTTTCTTTCACAATGCAATGTCATGACCAGAACTCAACTTCATCTTTAATGAAAATACAGTAAATTTAATGCATGCCTAGACACAGACAGAAACCTAGAAAAACATACCCACTCATATGAAACACAAATGCGAGTGTGTTTGTGTGCACGGGAAGTTTGTATAGTAATGAACAAGTTTGTTTAATCAATCATTGGTGAAAGTTCAATGCTTCATTTTTTATTTTAGAGTAAATTAAATGAAGAAATAACATCTTGACAGCCGCTGAAGCAGTGGCGTAGAGAGGTTCCAAATATTATTGTATGTAAATGGGGGTGGGTGATTAATGAAATTACAGTAAATTGTATGCATTCCCACACACAAACAGAGACGCCCACTCACACACCCACTCATATCAAACACGAGTGCGTGCGTGTTTGTGTACACGGGAAGTTTGTATAGTCATGAAAAATTAACATGCAAGCGTTTTATATGATAGGCCTAATTATATACGTAGAAAATCTGGGAGCCCCAAACTCGAAAATATTGTTAACAAATTTACCCTGAATTGTAGCTACAACAAGCGTTCATCCCTCGCCACATAGACCAAGCATATTTTTCCTTACCATTTTATATACAACTCTCTCTCCCTCTCTCTCTGGTGCTCTGCTGTTTATCAGGTTTTAAGCATGAAATACACTTAATTCTTTTCTCTCTTCAGCTACTTCATTCATCTTTTTGTATGTATCATTTGCCTTGAAGCCATCCAACATCAATAGTTATACACATATTTCTTTACATTTATTGACATTCGTGAAAATGAAAATTGTAATAAAGAGTACCTTTAGACCAAAGGCCAATACAAGCCACTCCTTCTAGCATAAAGATAGAGAGCTTTGTCTATAATTATGGTGAAAGTGAGTGGCGAAATCCACTAAATTCGTGAGAAGCATCTCCAGCCCTCACACGCTTCGGACTTGTTGGAACCTTGTCTTTAAAGTGAGTTGCTTCCTTCCCTTTATAGAAGAAAGCCCCTACCTCTGAATTCCAGGGACTTTGGGTAGACTGGCTTTCTACAGTACAGTCTTACAAGATAACGATTTGTTTTGATATACGAGGGAGCTTATATTAGCGGCTGAGTGTGAATATTTAGAGATATGAATGTTGAAACCCTGTACAGTATTCTAGAGCACTTTAAATCTCTTCAATGGTTGTTTTGCATAAGTATTGATGGCCCATCATTCTTTGTTTTGCTTTAAGGACGGAAAACCAATTGCCCTATCTTTTTGAAAGAAACACTGTATTCATTAGTTTGAGAGGGAGCGTAGCGACCGAGCGATTTGTTTATAGTTATTTTGAATTGCTGAAAGTTTGCATTTTAGTGCACTAGAATGCTCATTATGCGTTGATGTAATACAAAATAATTACATGCAATACTTTCCTTTTTTATTGTGAGGAGGCCCTTCGGGGGAGGGAGTGGGGAGGGGAGCATCCTTTCCTACTGCAACACCCCCTCCATAACTACCTTCGGTGACTACGTAAGTATTGGATTATGATCTCCTACACGTGCATGCGGGTGCTTTAAGATGGAGACATATTTTCCATCAGGGATTGCAGCGACACAAAGTGTGTACACATGTTTCCATAATTCATATGAACGTACCTGTTAACACGCAACAAACGGTATTGTGATGAATTCCTCAATACTTCATCTTGTTCATCACAGCCTAGATATACCAGGCTAAAGTACAGAGCCAACTATAGTCTTGTAGTTCAAACTTCATTAAACACACTAGTGGTGGTGGTGTTCGGGTAGGGCCGGGGAGGGGGGGGGGGGGGCATCTAAAAAAATATTCATTCCTCATCACCAGGCGCGTACGCAGTGGGGGGGGGGGGGGGGAGGTTGGGGGATGAACCCCCCCCCCCCCCCCTTTAACTTTTTTATGTGTATGTTTTGGACGGAACACCCCTTTTGTTTTGTTTTTTGATACCAAAAAAAATATAGGCCTATTGTGGTAATGGGTGACCCCCTAAAGCTGACCCCCCCCCCCCCCCCCCCCCCCAACGAAACGAAACATCGATCGGCCAAATTTGCGATTTTGGAGACACACACACACAAAAATTATGTCCTCTTACCACCCCCCCCCCCCCCCCCCCCCCCCCCACCCCCACTTATTCATCGGCCGGCTGAGTCGTTGCGAACTTTTCGGCGTGATTTTCAAATCTTAACCCCCCTCGAAAAAATCCTGCGTACGCGCCTGCTCATAACCCTGTCTCTCCAAAAATTACCCCGCTGCCGATTTCATGAGAATTTGATTGATGTCATCGGTCGTACATAGCGGGGAAGTTTGTCAGTAGAGCGTCATGCTAATACCTATCGGGGAAAACCAAAATATAATAACAGAGTAGACAGGAACGCCTTATAAGGTAAAGTGAGATTGTTTCACGAACGCAACAATGATTTTAATCAATTGTTGATGAAAGTTCAATGCTTCATTTTGTATTTTAGAGTAAATTAAATAAAGAAATAACCCCTTGACAATCACTGTAGCAGTGGCGTAGACAGGTCCCAATTATATGTGTGTGGGATGGATAATAAATGAAGAAAAAAAGAGCAGATTTTATGCATGCCCAGATTCAGACACAAACACAAACTCACATACCCACTCAAATCAAGCACAGGCGCGTGTTTATGTGCACGGGAAGTTTGTTTAGTCGTGAAATATTATCATGCAAGCGTGCCCCCTCACCCCTCCCACCACATAACCCAAGCATATGTTCCCCTAACCATTTCATATACACCTAAATCCACTAAATTCGTGAGAAGCATCTCCACCCCTCACACGCTTCGGACGAGTTTGAACATTGTCTTTAAAGTGAGTTGCTTCCTTCCCTTTATAGAGGAAAGTCCCTACCTCTGAATTCCAGGGCCTTTGGGTAGACTGGCTTTCTACAGTATAGTCTTACAGGATAATGATTTGTTTTGATATACGAGGCAGGGAGCTTAGCGGCAGAGTGAGGATATTTAGAGATATAAATGTTGAAGCCCTGTATGGTATTCTCGTGCACTTTAAATATCTTCAATGATTATTCTGCATAAGCATTGATGGCACATCATTTTTTGTTTTGCTTTAAGGACGGAAAACTAATTGCCCTCTCTTTTAAAAGAAACACTGTATTCATTAGTTTGTGAGGGAGCGTAGCGACCGAGTGAATTTGTTTGTTATTTTGAAGTGCTGAACGTTTGCATATTAGTGCACTAGGATGCTCATTATACATTGTTGTAATACAAAATAATTAATACAATACTTTCCTTTTTTTATTTAAGGGGGGGGGGGGCCTTTCGGGGGCAAAATTGATTTTGCCACCAATTGAATTATTGAGGGAGGGGGGGGGGCATCCTTTTCCACTCCAATCCCCCCAACCGCCTTCGTTGACTATATGTTAGTATTGGATTATGATTTTTTTTTCTCCTACAAGTGCATGCGGGTGACTTAAGATGGAGACATATCTCCCATAAGGGATTGCAGCGACACCAAGTGTGTACACATGTTTCCATAATTCATATGAACGTACCTGTAAACACGCAACAAACGGTATTGTGATAAATTCTTTAATACTTTATCTTGATCATCACAGCCTAGATGTCTCAGGCTAAAGTACAGAGCCTGTAGTCTTGTAGCTCAAACATCATTAAGCACACTAGTGGTGGTGGTGTTTGGGAGGGCCGTTGGGGGAGGGGGGGGGGGTCTAAACTGTATTCATGCATCATCCTCACCCTGTCTCCCCCAAAACTACCCCACTGCCGATTTCCTGAGAATATTATTGATGCCATCAGTCGTACATAGCGGGGAAGTTTGTCAGTAGAGCGTCATGCTAATACCTATCGGGGAAAACCAAAATATAATAACAGATTAGACAGGGACGCCATATTAGGTAGAGTGAGATTGTTTCACGAACGCAATAATTAGTGGAAAAGTTCAATGCTTCATTTTCTATTTAAGAGTAAATTAAATAAAGAAATAACCTCTTGATAGCCACTGTAGCAGTGGCGTAGACAGGTCGCAATTGTTTTGCACGCTTTGGACGAGTTTGAACCTTGATATTAACACTTGTCTATATACTGAGTTGCCTCCTTCCCTTTTTAGAGGAAAACCCCTACCTCTTAATCCCAGTGCCTTGGCGTATGCTGGCTTTATACTGTAAAGTTTTACAAAATAATGATTTGTTAAACATACGAGTGAGCTTAGCGGCCGAGTGAGAATATTTAGACATATGAATGTTGAAACCCTGTTCATTATTCTAGAGCACTTTAAATATCTTCAATGAGTGTTCTGCAAAAGGATTGATGGCACATCATTCTTTGTTTTGCTTTAAGGACGGAAAACCAATTGCCCTCTCTTTTTAAAGAAACACTGTATTCATTAGTTTGTGAAACAGCGTAGCGACCGAGCGATAATTTATTTTTATTTTGAAGTGCAATTTAGTGCACTAGAATGCTCATTATACATTGTTGTAATGCAAAATAATAACATGCAATACTCTCTTTTTTTTCTTCATGTGGGGGTGGGGGCCCTTCGGGGGCCCTTCGGGGGCAAAAAATGATTTTGCCCTTACTTAAAGACATGAGAGACTGCAGATGCAATCCATGTTGCTCTTCAAAATAGTATCATCCCTTTAGCTTTACAGAGGCGTATATCGCGAACCCAGACACTGGCAACTTGGGCGGGGCAGGCCTACTCAGTAGATGTAATGCAAGTGATTATACTACGGGAGGGGTCATATCACTTTCTTTTCTAGTTATTTTCCCTTTATTTCATCTGTATGTCTGTCTGTCTGTCTCTCTGTCTCTCTCTCTCTTTGTCTCTCTCTGTCTCTGTCTCTCTCTGTCTCTCCCTCCCACACATTTTCCTCCTTTAATGGACCATATTCGATTGAGAGGGTCACATGCCCCCCCCCCCGCCATAGTAAGCCACTGCCTCTAAAGTGGGGACAATTTGTTGTTAAACTTCTTGTTAAACTTACTTTTTGTTAACGATTGCCAAGAGTTTCGCAGAAACTAACGAAAGCAATGATATTTGAATGAGTTACATTTTGATTTATTGAACTTCTTATTTTTCCGTTTAAAAATAATCGTGTTAACAGAAGATGTAGATTCCATAAGCAACAAAGTACAAAGTAATCCAAAAAATTAATTTATACATTGAGAACGGGGGGGGGGGATGCAGAAAAGCTCTAATGAGATGCATGCATCCGAGACGTTACGGTCAAACAAAATTAAAATCAGATTGATCAATAATGCAAATAAGAGTAGTAAAATGATGTGACCCCTCCCGTAGTATAATCACTTGCATTACATCTACTGAGTAGGCCTGCCCCGCCCAAGTTGCCAGTGTCTGGGTTCGCGCTATACGCCTATATAAAATAGTTATATAATTGTAACACGGTATTTCTAAGAACCATAATATTGGAATCAATTATAAGCAATGGCTTGAGTATGGGAAAAAGATAGAGTGGAAGAGAGAGTAAACGAGAGGGGAAAGGGGGAAAATAGAGAGAAATAGAGAAAGAGAGAGAGAGAGAGAGAGAGAGAGAGGGAGGAAGGGCGGGAGGGAGAGAGAGAAAAAAAAAACATGAGAAATGGAAGATGAAAGACGGGAAATTAATTGAAACATTTTCATGGCTTTACACATCCTCTTACTTGATGCACATAGTATTGGCCATTTATTAATATATTAACAAAAAATGTAGAAAACTGACATATCCGTGGTCTTGTCAATAATGGCACATGGGTTTTGTAAAATGTGCAAGCAGAATGGAATAACGACCACCTTCATCTTTATACTGACTATGTCTCAAAACTTCTCCAACATTTGAATTTTCAGGGGAAGATGATGATACCTCGTTAAACCACAAAAAAAAACTGTCTTCAGATGAACCTTGGAATTCCCACTTCAGTCACATGAGTGACTATGCCTAGCAAATTATCCAACATTTGAATGATCAGGGGAGGACTGATGATACTTCGTAGAAAAAATATGGCTTCAGGTGAAACTGGGAATCCCATCTCGGTCACGTGACTAGGGGGTTGGACTATGCAGATCAACCCCGCCTCTGTGCTGCAGTTTGTTTAGTGCATTGCACGCTTTCCTTCTTGGATGTCGCAAATTTCATCTAATGCTTAGCCCTCAATATGAAATCATGACATTTGCTTTCAATTCGCCATCGGTTGAGGGCAATCAAACAGACTTTCTCAGCATCAACTAAACTTGGATCCTTCCAGTTTCTATCCGTAGCTAATTAAAATGTCCGCAGAACCTATCCTTAGCGGCAGCGATCTGACAGAGGAGATAACTGAGCTACGGGAAGAAGTGCTGGCGTACAAACCAGGCAATGTATCAACATGTGCAGATAAAATAGATTTTCCGGAACAACTGCATATAGGTAACAATCAAACAAATTTAATCTCGAAATTTTATTTGAAGTTGAAGTTGAACTAGTGGCATACAGATCTACCATAGCAAATCAGGAGCGTATCTATGTCGAGGTGGGAGGGGGAGGGGGGGGTGGTGCTGATTGATTAGAGATTATAAAAGAGGTTCAAGAATGTAGCCAATGAGTGCATTTTGATGATTACAACCGTCAATTTCTCGACTTTATACTCGTTATTCTAGACCCACTTTTCAAAACATACCTGTTTAGCCCGTGCATTAGTGATATGCACTGCACTTGGTTAAGTCACAATGAGAACGACAAGGAACTCGACAAGTCTCGTTCATTATCCTACTGTGACTTAAAGATAAAGTTGAGTTCTGGTCATGCGATTGCATTGTGAAAGAAAAGGTGTGGAATGGATCAGAAAAAGTTGATCATGTAGCCTGTAAGTATTGGTGTGTACTGCAAGGTTCTGGAGTAATCAAAATCATAATAAATTTGGCCCAGTCTTGGTAAAGTAACAAGCACTGTACACAGAAAGATGTATATGGGACTACACAAATGTCGTCGGGCCTACTTACCTTTATTGCAATGACGAATATCGTCATTGCCTTGTTTTCGTTCACATTCTGCCCCACTGATATTCCTTTTCTCCGTTTTTCCGTGTTTTCCGTGTTTTCGTCAGGTAATCGCATTCGTTTTGCACGTAGTGCCTGTTATCACTAGTTATGCCCTTTCCTCATGTCCCTTTCCTTTCAAATTTCATAGGCATAGTCTCTAACATCTCATCAAGGTCACTACATTCTTTGATTTTCGAAATCACTCATGCATAACCGTCCAGGCGCCATTTTTTCCGGTCAATTTTTCTGGCCAATTTTACGGCCTTTCTGTCTTCCTTCCTCTCTCCACTATCCTAGATCCTACAGAGTTCTAACAAATTCCTCTAAATAGTCCAAGATATGATCTTTTATTTGCGACCTGTAACCTGACCTTCAAAATGCCATCTTTGCACTGCAAATTCAAATCCTAAACAGACATTTGAAAAAGGGACCCCTAAGAATCTAAAAATGCAATAACTTTCTCATACCTTTTCCGTTTCGTTTCTTGTAGTATCTTTATCTCATAATTGCAAAAAGCCATGCTGAATTTAACGCTCCATTGAATATGCAAACAATAAATAGCGCCCTCGAAAGTTCTGGGAATCCGCTTTCTTTCTGTGGCAATATCTTCATCGTTTCTGGCCAAACCCGTACCCCTTTTTGTGATTTAGATACTTGAAGATATGCCGTTTACAGCCAAATAAAATTGTTTATACCCTAACTCTGACAAAATTTGAGAAAATTGCCCTCCAAATTCGAGCGTATTTCGGGCGGCGAGTGAAAAGTGAGCAGGCGCCGCCGAATTTTAACTCCGCGACAAAACTTCAGCGGCGACCGAGCGATGCCCTAAAAAAAAGCAGTGCCCGGGCGGCCGCCGCTCGATGCCCGTGCCAAATTGGCTAAAAACTCGCCACCCGGCCGCCGAGCAGGCTACTTTTTGGGGTTGTGACCATAGCTTAACTGACTGCAATGAATTGCTCTTTCGAATATATAAAAAACGAACTAATCTTACTCTGCCGAACCGAGTCCAAATCTACTCCAAACCGATTTCAGACCGGCCGATCGACTCTCGGTCGTAAAAGGTAATCTACATGTAATTTTTCTTTCGTTGAGTCTCGTTTAGTATCGTTGTTTGTGGCTGGGCTGTAAAACATTCACATTCGTCCGTACACTTTCTTTCCTAATATTAGGGCTCTTTGGCCGGACAGGATGCGGAAAGACGTCACTGATCAATTCACTCAAGTTTGCTGCCCATGGCAAACTGCGACGATCACAATGGCAGCAGGCTGCGGGCCAGGAGAAGGCTGGAGGACACACCATGTTCAGAAAGCTAGCTGATATTACCAAGAAGATTTTTGTGATTGACAACCGAGGTCTTGATGAACCAAATACAGAAAAAGCGATTACTGAACTAGCCTTACAATTGGGTGAGGACGACTCTCTCTCTGCATCGACTCTAGCCTCGTGTCTATGGCCCTGGCGCTGTTCGAGTCCGTAAATTCTGGTGGGGGAAGCGAGCCTGGGCCAGGGCCATCGACATGATGCTACATCGACTCCAAATCAACCGGTTCTTGACCATTCAGGGTTGTATCATTTATTTATTTTTTCGGTCTGTGAGGTAAAACTTCCTCAAACCAAACCTTCATTAATAACTATGATGTCTTCATGTTATGTTCGTATATTCATGTGCATCGATCGAATCTTCCCAGTTTCACTTTTCAAAGAGAATCACGGCGGGGCAGGTGAATGAGGCACCGGCCCTTTTTGGGGGGTAACTTCTGATCATTGATTGCTTCCCTTAGCTTTCCATCCCCTCCCCTCTCCTCCCCTCCCTTTCCCTTCATTAATTATGCGATGACAATCTTGTGCTTTCTCTACTCAGATGGAAACCGAGGTTACTCAGAGAGTGTCGAGTGGCAGGGAGCTAGTGATGGGAATGATACCGATGATACAGAGGATGAAGACCTGGATCTAAGCGGACTTGATCTCAACATGGGACATCCAATTGGCTGCGCTATCTTTGTTTTTAGGTGAGCAAACACGCGCCAAAAGGTTCAATCTTAAGCCTGTTGCGCACGAAGACTCATTAGGGTGCTTTAGCAACGCGACGGAAGGCAAAGGGGACGGGAGAATTCACTCAACCGAGATCAAATAATGTATGCAGTTCGGATTCTGCCTATTGAAAAAATATTATTCTTATCAGGTGAATGAAATAATATGTATTGTCGAGGCACTTCACAAAGACTTATGCATTCAATTTGGTTACATTACGAACGATACAACTCTTCCGTCGAGTTTAGAACCCGTCGAACCCTTGAAGGGACTTTTAGATTTGCACGATGAGAACGTGGACTGCTCTTGTGACACCCTTTTAAAGCAATGTGACTTAAAAGGACGTCACATTGCCTTAAATGGATGTCACACGTCGCAGTCCACGTTCTCATCGTGCAAATCTAAAGTTCCTATTATGGTCATAGACAGCGCCAGTTGCTGACGCAGTCCTATGTCACACAATTAATGGTGCATCGTGTGCATGCAGCTATGATGTGGGTAATGGCGATGTAACTGTAGCCGTATCCGGACACCTACCCCCCTGGACATCCACCCCGGATACCCCCCCCCCCCCCAGTCAACTACCCCCTAGGCAGGGCCGTAGCCAGAGTTTGATGTTTGGGGGGCACATACATGTAATTGATCGACGTCCTGGGGAGGGGTCTAAAAAAGTTCAACCGATCTTGGAAATTTTTGGGGGGCACGTGCCCCCCGTGGCTACGGGCCTGCCCCTAGGACAACTACCCCCTAGGGCAAACACCCTCTAGGACGACTACCCCTCAAGACAAATACCCCCGGACAACTACCCCTAGGACAACTACCCCCCGGACAACTATCCCCTAGGAAAACTACCCCTAGGACAACTTTCCCCCGGACAACTACCCCCTAGGATAGTTGTCTGAAGGTTAGGTGCCATATTATATTATGTTAGGTGTCATGTCTATCTCTAAAAACTCCTTAATGAAACATTAATTTAAAAAACACACCACTATTCGTCCTTATAATAATAATATGTCTTGTTTTCCCAGCGTATCCTCATCAGTATTTATACTGTTCTCCCTGAGGGCCCTGCAGTCCTTCTTCTTTATCCTACCCTTTACCATTTTTTTTCCTACTTCTCAAAAATAAAATGTCGTAATCTTTCTCTCTTGATACCTTCCACAGCGCACGGCATGACTTGGATAGTAATACTAATGGACTAGCTGAGGTCATTGACTTTCTACATAGCCATCAGGGTAAGATTTTATCCTCCATATTTGTACTTATTCTTCATTCCATTGCGTGTGTGTGTATGCGTGTGCGTGAGTGTGTGTGTGTGTGTGTGTGAATGTTACGAAATATGGAGAGAAAAAGAAGTACGTTACGTCTGGAGCAGATGGTGAACGACCAAAAAGTTCCTTATAGGAATAATCTTGTGTGCTACCTACCAAACATGACATCGTCATGACATAATCCTACTATGATCCCTGTCTGTAATGCAATAGGTTATTGAAATCGCCCTTGATTTGATTTCTTGAAAGTTATCATGATTGTGTTGACCATTGTAGAGATGAATTTGAATTAATAATTTGGTTTAAACCTTACAAGCGTTTAATGAAGCCGATGTACGCTCCCTCCTTCTGTTCTGCGAAGAATCTGGATAAGCCGCTGGTTCCCCCCTTCCCAACCACCTTAAAATTATGAATTAGGCTTTGGTTGCAAAGCATTTATACAAAAACTTTAATATTGACAAAAAAAATCTTTTGCATACCGATTAAGTTCCAATAATAGCGGAGTATAAGCAAGGGATCAGTGAATGAATAATAAAACTGATACCGGATCGAAGTAACATTTTCATGAGGCCATATTCATTGATTGATTTAATGCATCTTGTCAAGTTTATGATATTATCTAGGACGTATTCACATTTTAGTATTTGTTCTCTGGTGTATTGATCCACTCTCTTTGGCAATCTAGGACGCTACCCGGTGGCTATCATAACTCATGTTGATGTCGCTGAGAGAAACCACGTGGAGGATCTCAAGACCGTCCTGCGGGTCTCTGGAGTAAGCGACATTTTCGAAGTGGCAAACCTAACCACTGAGAAGAAATTACTGGAGGAGCCCTACCAGCACAGTCTGCTCTCTCTCCTGGAGCGGTGTATGACGGATGGAGATGAGACTCTCATCTTCAAGCATTACCAGCGCAAGGAGCAACAGCGCAAGAAGGAGATTGAGAGGAGGCGGGAAGAGAAGAGACGTAAGCAAGAGGAGGAGCGAATAGCAGAAGAATGTCGACAAATGGCTGAGAAGGAGCGCATCGAGAGGGAGAATCAGATGAGAAGGGAGTTGGAGGACCAAAGGCTTGCGATTAAGAGGGAACGGGAAGGGGCTGAGAAGCAGGCGAGAGAAATACAGGAGCGAGAGAGGGATCGACGCTATCAAGAAGCCATTGCAAGGGTAGAGGCGGAAAAGCAGGTGGAGATCCGCCGAATCATGGAAGCTAATAAGAAAAAAAAAGGAATTTGTGAAATAATGTAATGCAAGCTGCTGTCATGTAGAGATTAATACATGAATATAATGCCCGTTGTGAGAGAGATAATAGGGACTTTTAGATTTGCGTGCACTGATACGTGGTACTTCCATTCACGGCAGTGCTTTAAAAGGACGTCGATCGTAGCATAGACCTATTGTCTTTGTGCAAATCTAAAAGTCCCTATTATTAGCCTGACGTAGACTGACTGTGTCAACGACTGGCGCAGTCCATGATACGCCATACATGACTGTGAGGGAAACATCGTAAAAGATGATTGCAAAATCGATAAACAGTGCACCCACTGTCGTAATTAGTAACTGGCTTCACATTCTTAACTAGGGGAAAGCAATAACGCGATCAAACGATGCGACGTCTCGTGTACAGTCGACATATTACGTTTCAACGTATACACAACCTTTCTCCAGGTAAAAATAAATATATAAACAAAGTTTCAAACAAATCAGTCATTTGAATCATTTAAACATATTGTAGTTACTTTTATGATGAGGCAATTTGTTGCATCCATACCGAAATGCCTAGAGCATGCTGCAGGAATACCCGGTCTTATCTCAATGCAAAAGAGACATGGCCCTAAATCAAGATGGGAACCACTGACAGGATTTCGTCACAGATGGCACCCAACTTGAATCAAGTTAAAGACTTCTAAGTATCTTGTTTACCTTTGTAGCTGTTAGCATGACGGAATTTCTAACACGCAAGGCATAAGATTACGTGCCAAAAAACTCACAATCTAATATGCAGCAAGTACTGAGTTATCCTTCTTTTAGAGCCCGTGTCGAAAACATACTTCTCTATAATGGGGCCAAATCGACCAAATGAATCACAACGTGTTTATAGAATATCAGTGGTTGTACTCAGGGACCAGAACCAGTCTTTACGTGGTCTCCAGACACAGACTTTAAGTTGACACTTTATCCAAAATCCTAAAGCCTTGGGCAGAGCCTAGCTATGTCAATTTCCGGCTAAGAGACAGACCCTATTGTAGTTTCATAATGCAGACAACGTTATGCACAACGACTGACAAGTGTTTCTGCGTGCAAACTATATAGTCTTTACGGGGGAGGTGGGGGAAAGTGCGACCAGGTTGACTCCAATTGCTCCAAGTGTCCAGTAAAAATGGGCTGCACATAAAACCATTGTTTATAATTATATCTTGATTATACTTCTTACACATGTATTTGATATCAATATTTGACACGATGATTATCCTCCATGGATTTCTCTATGTGTATATTATGTTGATTGTCTATTAGAATCGGTGTTTCATATAATCATATCTTATAGTGAATGTATCCTTACCAGTTTTCAGATGTATTAGACATTGGCTGCCTTTCACAAACTCTCATAATAAATCAAATAATTAAATAAATAGATAAATGAATAAGTATTATATTATCTGTATGTACCGTCAAAGAAAAAATGTCGAGCTTCTTCACGAACTTTTTTGTAAATTTGTTTGTTTTGTATATACATTTCGCATTACTCATTTGCTACGATGAGAGCCATTAACAAAAAAGTTTGCACACCTGAATACATAATATCGTAATGAAATGATAAAATGGTGTAAAAATAATAAATATAAATGCTCACTCAGATCTATAAAGAACAATATTTGTTGTTTGTGTATTATGTTGTAATACCCTGACTGACAGTGTCTGCATTATTTGGAAGAAGAAGGAAATGGAACAGTATTGATAATAAGCTGCTCAGAAGTTTCCATAATGAGCAGGATGAAGAAGATGATGATGATTATGATAATGATTATGATGATGATGATGATGATGATAATAATGAAGATGATTAGGAGGATGATAATAATGATAATGATAATGATGATGATGATAATGATGATAATGGTGGTGATGATGATGATGATGATGAATATAATGAAAATAGAAATAATAATAATAACAAATGTAATGACAATAATTTTAATGATAATAATATAATGATGATGATGTTAGTGATGATGATAATGAAGTTGACAATGATAAAAATGTACACTTGTAACGGGCACATTACCAGCAGTACATCTAATCACAGGATTATGAAATAAACTAATGAACTAATAAAGGAATACAAAAAATATATACATGCGCTGATAATATGCCCAATACACGAGTAGACCTTTCTTTATGTACTTGTTACCTCTGTCTCTCTACTTTCTGTCTGTTTGTATCTCTTTGTCTGGAACTTTCTCTCCCTCCCTACCTATCTTTCTTTCTCTCTATCTCCCTGTCTCTTTCTCGATCTCTCTCCTTATCTCTATGTCTCTCTTTCATAATGCTGTCTACTTCTCTATTCTCGCTCAGTCCCTTCTCCAAATACTTTCCTATCTTTAAAACTAAATGATCATTCCTTTGCAAGAATAAAGCACAGTGGGTGTATCTTGAAACTTATTTTCCAAAATGTATTCAATGTGAACTTATCGTAACACATGGTAAACACATCACTCCATACACATCTGTAAAAAGATGCACGCCGTATACATTAAGTGCAGGTATCTTTGTATTACAAACACAACTAATATGCCTTTAACTTGAGGTATTTTGAATAAACTCGTACTAGACGGTATAGATGGTAAAATGAAATCAAGCAAATATTTATACAAATCCTGCCAGCCAAAAACCCTTCATACGAATAGTAACTTCACATTTTTGCAGAGTTATCACAACTTCTTAAACTTCTAAAACAAATGTCTCCTTAAAAGGGCATTTCCAATAACCCTCTCCAACCATAACATGATAGATTGATCTATAACTATAAGTATGTGTAAAAGTATTCTACATATATGCGATAAAAGTATATTCTACTCTGATCATAAACACAGGAAAACGCAGTTAAATTTAAAGCAATGTTTCTCTTCTCTTTTATTAACCTAAACACATCACAAGGTTTAAGTTCAAAGATGATTCATCGGAAATAAGTTCGTGTAACTGTCACAATATTGTTGACATGTTGTCAGATATGTGTCTGGAGTGGATACCGTGGTGAAAGGGGGTGGAGGAGGAGTCCACTGGCCGTGTGAATCGGTGCATAGGGCTGTCGGTTGGTAGTCTGGGGTTGGTTCTGTAGGGCATGGGTTCGATCAGAAGAAGAGAACCGTTACAGGTAATACAAAGTTTTGGGAAATTTTGAAAATTGGGTGGATAGTGATTCTTTACAATTTTGATATATTTGGATGCCCCTGTGGATGTATTATAAGCACTAGAAAATTTAGCTCCTAAAACACTCCTACTTTTGAGAAAAATTGAATATAAAAATTTACCGGTGCTCCCGGTAAATTTTGATAAATTTAAAAAAGCACCTACGGCTGTTCAATAGTAGCTACGATATGTAGTTGTGATATATAATTTTCAAACGGAAATAGCTATAGGGTCGATTTTAGTCAATAAACATTGTTTTACAGCTTAATTAATATCTTGACCTTGAGAGGGAGCAATACAACATAAAGAGTTTATTATTTACAATTTCATAACTTATGACTCGATTTCAACTGCGACAACGATCACTGAATATCGTAGGATCGCATAAGCTTCCAATATGTTCATTTGAAACAAATTCATGACCTCATACCAAAACTTTGTAATACCTTTAAAGTTGTTATCACAGTGAGATCCTTGAAAGATGCTACATGTGGCAAATAAACAGGAAAGCCAGGAAATTGCCGTTTTCACATCTTCGGCGCCTGTGTTGGTATTGTGTAATGATTGTATTTCTCCTACGAGCGGATGCGGGTCACTAACATGGAGACATATCACCCATAAGGGAGTGCAGCGAGACAAAGTGTTTCAACATATATTTTTATAATTCATATGAACGTACCTGTAAACACGCAATAACAGTATTGTGATGAAACTTTGAATAACGATCCTTGAAATTATTTGTTTATGTCTGTACCTTTCCTATTGCACTTTTGTATATATATATCATGTATTTCATCTTTTGCACAAACTGCGCCTTGAGCATTAATTTGATTGTCAAGTGGATTCGACGCCTCACAAATCTTATGTATTATTATTATTATTATTATTATTATTATTATTATTATTATTATTATTATTATTATTATTATTATTATTATTATTATTATTATTAACTTTTCTACATAGGCCTACATCAGGAACATAATTTAGTGTGGCATCACAGAATGATTATACCACAACTCCTTCATATGAAGCATATATAAACTTTCAAAAGTCGTTCTCAAGCTGAGCATCATGCAAACCATGCCTAACGACCGAGAGAGAATATTTAGAGATATGACTGTTGAAACCCAGTAATGTATTTTAGAGCACTATAAATCTCTTCCATGATTGTACTGCAAAACGATTGATGGCACAATTTTGCTAGGAGGATGGAAACACTTAAATGCCCTCTCTTTTTAAAAGAAACACTGTAAACATTATTTCGAAGTGCTGAAAGTTTGCATTTTAGTGCGCTAGAATGCTCATTATACATTGTTGTAATGCAAGATAATTACATGCAATACTCTCCTTTTTTTCTTGTGAGGGGGATCATGGGGGGGGGGGTCAAAATTGATTTTGCCCCCACTTGAATTATTGAGGAGGGGACATCCTTCCTGCAACCCCGGCACCCACCTTCGATGACTTTGTTTTTATTGTGTTATGATTGTATTTCTCCAACAAGCGGATGCGGGTCATTAACATTGAGACATGATATTTCCTATAAGAAAGTTCAGCGACACAAAGTGTTTCAACATATTTATATAATTCATATGAGCGTAGGCCTACCTGTAAACACGCAATAACAGTATTGTGATGAAACTTTGAATAACGATCCTTGAAAAAAAAAAAAAATTATTTGTGAGTTTCTAAATATTGTAACTAAATGAATGATTAGTAAACTTCCATACTTTTTCATTATTGTTATTGTTGTTCTTATAATTATTACCTCTACTACTATTATTGCTCTTATGACTAGCTTGTAACTAGCATCGTATATAATAGCTAAACTTTCGCTCTGTTTCCATGGGCACCTGGGGGGGGGGGTGTTACAACCACAAATGTAATAACGCCCACAAATGTAATAACGCCCACAAATGTAATAACACTTTACCCACAAATGTAATAAGACCCACAAATGTAATAACACTTTACCCACAAATGTAATAATTTCACCCACAAATGTAATAACCACTTTACCCACAAATGTAATAATTTTGAATCACCCACAAATGTAATAATGACTTTACCCACAAATGTAATAAATTTGAAGTGATATCTTGTCGAATTTGTTCAAAACTAAAACCCTGTAATAAAGCATGGGTATAGCTAACTACCACCTAGCAAACTACCCCTGGACATCTACCCCCTGTCAACTACCCCCTCCCCGGACATCTACCGCCGGACATCTAACCCCATCCAACTACCCCCCCCCCCCTGGACAACTAACTCCCCCTCCAACTACCCCAGGACATCTACCCCCAAGCAAATTAAGGTAGTTGGGGGTAGTTGGATGGGGGTAGATGTCCGGGGGTAGTTTACAGGGTGGGGGTAGTTGGCTGGGGGTAGTTGGAAGGGGATAGTTGGATTGGGGGGCGGGGGGTAGATGTCCAGGGGGTAGTTGGCTGGGGGTAGATGTCCGGGGGTATTTGACGGGGGTAGATGTCTGGGGGTAGTTGCCCGGGGATAGATGTCCGGGGGGTACTTGACTTGGGGTAGATGTCCGGGGGGGGGGTATTGTCCGGGGTAGATGTCCAGGGGTATTTAGCTGGGGGGGGTATCATTCTAGGGGGTAGTTATCTGGGGGTAGTTGTCCTAGATAACATCGCAATCCAACGTTTCAATGTCACTAATAGCGTACATATATATATATGTTACATATCGTGAACATATTTCATAATCACATGCATAAAACAATCATCGTCAATATTTAAATACATTTTAAGGGGAAGTCCACCCTGAAATTAAGTTAGTTTTAATAGGAGTAGAAAAATGAGAGAAACAAGTCAGTGAAAGTTTGAGCAAATTCCGATTAAAAATAAGGAAGTTAGGATCTTTGAAGTTGTGATCAATCAAACACAAATTGGCAACTCTATGACGTATCATGCGAGCTCAACTTCCATTTGCTCAGTACTAAAAAAATCTAAAATTTTCATTTTCCCTCAAGAAAAATTTCAACCATACATGCACCCTAAATATAATAATTGCAAATATGTTTCTATACTCCCCCTGCAAGGAACAAATATATATTCCGTCATCAATAACGAAGAAAACATGATTTATGGAATATTATGCACAAAGCAAATGAAGGAGAGCTCGTATAATAAGACACAGAGTTGCCAATTTGTATTTGATTGATCACAACTTCAATAATTCATAACTTTCTTATTTTCATTCAGAATTTGCTCAAACTTTCACTCACCTGATTTTCTTATTATTCTGCCTCTATCGAAACAAACTTATTTTGGGGGTGGACTTTCCCTTTAATACTTTTATATGCCGAAAAAAAGAGTCAACTTATGACACCACCTTGGCCTTTATCTAGTTTATCTGCACGGTTTTTTTGTTATGAGTGTTTCTTTGAGAGTAGACTAAAAAATAAAAAATAAAAAAACTTTTGTCGAAGATGGGATTCGATCTCTTGCGCACCAACGATGATGTGACAAAAATCACCGCCTTAAACCGCTCGGCCATCCCGCACTGATACGAATTATAGTAGTTTTCTTTAACCTATACATTAAAATGAATTGAAAACGGCTTCATGTGCTGGAAACTTCGCGGCAGCTCCATTAAACGGGCCCTTCTTTTACTTTTCCAATGCATTGGCACGAACTTAGATCAAGATCTATCGGCAGATGTTGTTTTTGGAAGTTTATTTTCGTCTTCATGTCAACAATGCAAGATAAAATTGTCGGTAAGATCGATCGAGAATCAATTGTATTGAAATTACCGACCAATTCATCGCACACGTACGGTATCCTCGATCGCTCAGACCATTTTTTAACATGTCAACCTATGGGTATTTCACCTAGACTGAACTATTTTCCCGGTAACTATGGTTACTGGGATTTTAGAACTATTTTTTATAACTATTACATGGGTTAGGAATTTTACCGGGAATTTTACAGGAATAGTTAAAGTTTATGAATGCAATTCGACCAATCAGATGGCTGTATTTCTTAAGTAAGATATATAAAGGGTTTTAGTTTTGAACAAATTCGACAAAATATCCCTTCAAAATTATTACATTTGTGGGTAAAGTCATTATTACATTTGTGGGTGAAATTATTACATTTGTGGGTAAAGTGTTATTACATTTGTGGGTGTTATAACATTTGTGGGTAAAGTGTTATTACATTTGTGGGTGTAACAGGGGGGGGGGTGGTGGTTGTACACCCTTTCCCCAAACCCAAATTGCTCGAGTGCATACCCCCACCCCCATCTCCCCGTCATTTATACGCTCCAGCGATGAAGAAGAAAAAATATGGAAGTGATAAAGTGTATCAGTATGTATTGATCAAAGATGGAATGAAATAGTCAACATGTAGAGCTTGAAAATTGTCGCAAGAAATACTGGCCCATAAATCAAATCTGGAATTCATGAAATCTCTATAATAGTTTTTGATATCTGAAACAGATTAGTCAAATTAGAAGGTAGTGTTTAAACAGTTTTAAAAGTTTGACTGCAGTTTATTGGAAGTTTGTTTAAGTATCAGGCTGTAATCCACAAACACAATATTTCGCGCAAAGAAGAATATTGCAAGGTTGTCCCATTTCCCAATACCTGTTTTTATTTGTCATTGAGACAATGGCTCTTTTTATTAGACGGAAAACTACTAGAAATACTTGCCAAAATGTGGCTTACATTCAGGATGCAGAATTAATCTCACTAAATCAGAAGCAATTTGAATTGGGCCTCATTGCTGCCAGGAATTCCCACTCGCTGAAAGAAGACTTTTTTTGTGGAAAACATTTCAGTTGCTTATGTTTAATTCATTAAAACATAGACAAAATATTAACACATACCGCAATTCAATAACAGGAAATTGAGGAACTAAGTCACCACCGCCGGATATCTCGTATTAACAGACAAACGAAAGTGGGTTTTTCCATGATCCCGCGTAAGTAGTCTACATGGAGGGTAATGAAGGGAGTGGGAATTTTATGGAAGGGGTTTGAGTTGGATATGTTTGGGTGATGAGGTACTGCAAGAAGGATGCATGATGTCGCTTTTCAAAATAAATCACCCCCTTGCAGAAATAAAGCGTGAACCCAGACACTGGCATTTTTTTTTTTTTTTTTTTTAATTTTTTTTTTTGGGGGGGGGGGGGCAGGCCTACTCAGTAGATGTAACGCAACTGTCTATATAGTTTCTAATTTTTTTTCTCACTTTCTTCAATCTGTCTGTCTGTGTGTGTGTCTCTCTCTCTCTCATTCCTCATTTTTCTCGATTGAGAGGATCATATGCCCCCATAGTAAGCCACTGCCTCTAAATATATATAACTATATATTACTGTTAAGTCTGGACAAATTCTTCAAATGTTGCAGAAACTGGAAGATTGTCTACATGCCATTCGCTCCTGGTTGACTGAAAACTTTCTTCTCTTGAACGACAACAAGATGGAAGTGCTCCACCTGTTTTCTCACCGAAGAAGAAATACAATAGAACTCCCTCCGATTCAAATAACAAATGGTTCTGTAAATCCCTCCAAAACAGTTGTTAACTTAGGTGTCACATTTGATCAAAACCTTTCAATGCGCCCCCATGTAAATAGTATCTGTCGTAAAGCATCCTTCGCCCTGAGAAAAATTGGTAAAATTCGTAAATTCCTTTCCAAGTCATCCACTGAAATCCTCGTCCACGCATTTATCAGTTCACTCCTTGACAGTTGTAATAGCTTGCTCCATGGAATTCCGGAAAAAGATATAGCCAAGCTACAAAGAATCCAGAACTCTGCAGCACGTCTAGTGTCTCTCACCAAAAAACATGACCATATTACACCAACCCTTAAACAATTGCATTGGCTCCCCATTCAATTTCGCGTCCAGTTCAAAGTTCTTCTTTTAACCTTCAAGTCTCTTCATGGTCATGCCCCAAATTATCTTTCTGAACTGATTCAATTATACACACCCAATAGGTCCCTTCGTTCTGCAAATCAAACTCTCTTGACCGTTAAAAAAGCAAAAACAAAATACTTTGGTGATAGGTCCTTTTCATGCTCTGCTCCACGTCTGTGGAATTCTCTCCCAGCCTCCATTCGTTCCATCTCTGATATTACTTTGTTTCGATTAAAATTAAAAACCTACCTAATGGAAAATGCATATTCTACCTAGCTCTTAAATTGTTACCTAGTTCTTAAATTGTTACCTAGTTCTTATATTGTTACCTTACCTTGTTATCTTATGTTTCATAATTTCACTTTCATTCATTTGTTTTCTTGTCATTACTCTGTTAAGTTTTAATTGTATCAATATTGTAAAGCGCTTTGATATAAATGTTTTATGAAAAGCGCTATATAAGTAAAAGTTATTATTATTATTATATTAAAGTAGGGAAAAGTTGTTAAAGTAGGGAAAACTTCTCTTTAAACTTACATTAAAAAGAAAACGCGAAGAGTTACGCAGAGAGTAACGAAAGCAATGATATTCGAATGAATTACATTTTGATTCTTTTGACTTTTTTCCGTTTCAAAATAGACGTGTTAACAGTATAATTATTTCATAATGAACAAAGTACAATGTAATCAATTAGAAACAATCAACGTAACAAATTATAAAAAACACATAAGTGACGTATCAAAATGACCTAGAATTTATATACTGAAAACGGGGGGGGGGGGGGGGAGTATGCATACAAAACCCATCAGATGCATGCAACCGAGACTTGGTTACATGATAAGAAAGTTATGGTCAAGCAAAGCTAAAATCAGAATTATCAATAATGAAAATTATAGTAGTAAAATGATGGAAAGGTATACAATACTTTCTTAACCCCCTCCCTGTATACATCAATATAGAATAGTTATAGTTGTGACACGGTATATCTCTAAGCAATAGCTTGAGTATTGGAAAAGGATAAAGAGGAAGAACGAGTAAAAGAGAGGGGGAGAAGGGGGAAAAGAGAGAGAGAGAGAGAGAGAGAGAGACGGACAGACAGAAAGATAGAGAGAGGGAGAGGGAAACGGAGAGGGAAAGACAGGCAGAGACAGAGAGAGAGAGAGAGAGAAAAAAGAAAGAAAGAAAGAAACATGACAGATGGAAGATGAAGGACGGGAAATTAATTTAAACATTTCATGGCTTCACAAATCCTTATGTTTGATCCACATCTTGGCCATTTGTATATAATAGCACATGGACATTGTAGAATGTGCAGCAGAATGGGATAAAGATCACCTCATACTTGAAGGAGCCCAGACTATGCCTTAAAAATTTCCCAACATTTTAGTGTTCTAGGAAGGATGATGATACCTCGTTAAACAAAATATGGTTTCAGATGAATCTGGGAATTCCCACTTCAGTGACATGACCGACTATGCCTTAACAATTATCCAACATTTGAATGATCAGGGGAGGATGATGTTACCAGGGAGAGTGTCATTAAATGACTCAATGACACTATCCCTGATGATACTTCGTAGAAAAAAATATGGTTTCAGATGAACCTGGGAATCCCACTTCAGTCACGTAACTAGAGGGTTAGACTATGCAGATTAACCCCGCCTCTGATACATATCGCAAATTATGCTGAGCCCGCTTTCAATTCGCTATCGGTTGAGGGCAGTCAGACAGATTTTCTCAGCATCATCTAAACTTGGATCCTTCCAGTTTCCATCCCTATAGTGAAGACGAGTTCTATCCGGCCATATAAAATAAATATAGATGTTTACTCAGATCTATAAAGAACACTATTTGTTGTTTGTGTTATAAGTTCTAAATACACTGTGTGTATTATTTGGAAGAAAAGTGCAATGGAGAGTGTTGAGAGTTGGGTGTTCAGAAGTTTCCATAATGAGCAGGATGATGATGGTGATGATGATAATGATGACGACGATGGTGATGATGATGATAATTATAATGATACTAACAATAATAACAATTATAATGACAATGATTTTAATAATAATATAATGATGATCCTGAAGTTGACAATGATAATAATGTAGACTTGTAACGGGCACATTACCAGCAGTGCATCTAGAGGATTATCAAATGAATTAATAAACTAAGGCCTAAAAAAAAAGATGTTGTATTGCTAATTAGGTGCCACAACATGGGTCGGTCGGAAATCTTTTTTAAATAATTGTTATTCCCTCTTTGGGCTGATATTTCTCAGTTTTGAATGCTTTAATACATTTTTTCTCCTAAAAAACAGTAAAAAAAAAAAAAACTTGAAAAAAAAAGCCAACCGTTGATTTCAAGATTTTGGGGTCGGTCGAAAAGGGCAATACAACATTTTTTTTTTAAAGGCCTAATAGAGGAATACAAAAAATATATACAATGCGCATCATACAAGTAGACTTTTCTATATGTTATCTCTTGCCCGCCCAAAGTCCTTCATACGGATAGTAACTTCATATTTGTGCAGAGTTATCACAATTTCTTATACTAACATAAATCAAATGTCACCAAAATGGCATTTTATATTAACCCCTCCACCAATAACATCATAGATTAGATCTGTAAGTACATGTAAAAGTATTCTACATAAGTGCGATAAAATCATATTCTACTCTGCTCGTAAACACAGGAAAACGCAGTTACATTTAAAGCAATGTTTCTCTTCTGTTTTATCATTCGTAGCCTTTTAACACGAAGTCTAAGTAATTTTACCAAAAGATAATTCATTGAAAACAAGGTCGTGCAACTGTCACAATCTTGTTGCTGACGAGAAGTTGTAGTTCCCCCTTGGAATATTCCTCTAAAATTTCTCAAAATATATTGTTGACATGTTGAATATGCAAAATGTTAAATATATAGTGTGCTTTGTGAATGAGGCTACATCAAATCATAGATCATCTCAATTTGTGAGCCAAGCATACTTTCTTTCTCTCCGGAGTCTTGAAACTGAGCATGTAAGGCATTCAACAATGGGGGCAGTTCGATCGATAGCTCATTCCTTTATCGATACGCTTGCAAAGTAACGTCAGGCTAATAAAAATCACATATTATTAAAGGCCTACCGTGACCTTTTCGTCAATTTTTAATCTTAAAATGTCTTTATTAATCAAAATATTTACTGCCTAAATCAAGTGAAACAAAAACGACATAATTTGTTCATGCTTTTCTTTCGTACGACTATCAATTGTTTTAGGCAATTGTTTCAATAAAGCTTGTTGTAGTGAAAAGTCGATTATAGTCTGCTTGTTGATGGTATATTTTCTTGACAAACTAAACTACAGCATGCATGCAAGATAAGAACAATAGCAAGAATGGCTGTGTCGTCGAGGTATCACACTAAGTATTACAGAATGGCTATTTCGCCTCGGTACCTTGCACAAACGATAGGCATATGTCCATACAAATATTCAATGCGCACTCTTAAAAAGAAAATGTTAAGTCAGCATTCAATTAAACCAAGAGATACACCTTTTCAAAATGAAGGATCTAATTCTTTAAACTGCTGGATGCAACTACAATGGTGTTGGATCCAGCAGTATAAATAAAGAGATGCAACATTTGAATGGTTGTCACTTCTTGGCCATTAAACAATGATTAGACAATACGACTTTAGTTCGTGGAGATCATAATGAACCTGAATATCGTCTACAACGTCTTGATCACATACTGTGGTATTTGTGTTGGGATGCGATGACCATGCTGACCTTGAGAAGCTCACCGAGACTTGAGATCGTCATGATGTCATTAGGAGCTGCGACGAAAGCCGGAGAGGCGCCCTCTCCGCCAAAGTCCAACAGGACGTTCACATTAGATCTCGGGATGAAACGAGATTGGCCCAAGAGGTGTGCCGACTGTCGGGGAGCCGCGTTGTCGGATGTGTGTCTGGAGGGGATACCGTGGTGAAAGGGGATGGGGGAGGAGTCCACTGGCCGTGGGAATCGGTGCACAGGGCTGTTGGTTGGTACTCTGGGGATGGTTCTGTAAGGCATGGGTTCGATCAGAAGAAGAGAATCGTTACAGTTGTTATCACAGTGAGATCCGTGAAGAATGCTACCTGTGGCATATAAACAGGAAAGCCAGGAAATTGCCGTTTTCACATCTTCGGCGCCGTTGTTTGTATTGTGTAATGATTGTATTTCTCCTACAAGCGGATGCGGGTCACTAATATGGAGACATATCACCCATAAGGGAGTGCAGCGAGACAAAGTGTTGCGAAATATATTTTTATAATTTATATGAACGTACATGTAAACACGCAATAACAGTATTGTGATGAAACTTTGAAAAACGATCCTTGAAATTATTTGTTTATGTCTGTACCTTTCCTACTGCACTTTTGTATATATTTATCATGTATTTCATCTTTTGCACAAGCTACGCCTTGAGCATTGATTTGATTGTCAAGTGGATTCGACGCCTCACAAATCTTATGTATTATATTATTATTATTATTATTATTATTATTATTATTATTATTATTATTATTATTATTATTATTATTATTATTATTATTATTATTATTATTATTATTATTTATTATTATTAACTTTTCTACATAGGCCTACATCAGGAACATAATTAAGTGTGGCATCACAGAATGATTATGTTATAACTCATTCATATGAAGCATATAAAACTTTCAAAAGTCGTTCTCATGCTGAGCATCATGCATACCATGCCTAACGACCGAGTGAGAATATTTAGAGATATGACTGTTGAAACCCAGTAATGTATTTTAGAGCACTGTAAATCTCTTCCATATGATTGTACTGCAAAGTGATTGATGGCACATCATTCAATGTTTTGCTAGGAGGATGGAAACACTAATTGCCCTCTCTTTTTAAAAGAAACACTGTATTCATTAGTTTGAGAGGGAGCGTAGCGACCGAGCGATTTGTTTATAGTTATTTTGAAGTGCTGAAAGTTTGCATTTTAGTGCACTAGCATGCTCATTATACATTGTTGTAATACAAAATAATTACATGCAATACTATCCTTCATTTTATTGTGAGGAGGCCCTTCGGGGGCCCAATTGATTTTGCCACCAATTGAATTATTGAGGAGGGGGCTTCCTTCCCTGCAACCCCGGCCCCAACCTTCGGTGACTATGTTTGTATTGGATTATGATTGTATTTCTCCTACAAGCGGATGTGGGTCACTAACATGGAGACATATCACCCATAAGGGATTGCAGCGAGACAAAGTGTTTCAACATATATTTCTATAATTCATATGAACGTACCTGTCAACATGCAATAACAGTATTGTGATGAAACTTTGATTAACGATCCTTGAAATTAAGATTTTTTTTTTTAGATATCTTATTTGGGAGTTTTTAAATATTGTAACTAAATGAATGATTAGTAAACTTCCATACTTTTTCATTATTGTTATTGTTGTTCTTATAATTATTACCTCTACTACTATTATTGCTCTTATGACTAGCTTGTAACTAGCATCGTATATGACAGCTAAACTTTCGCTCTGTTTCCATGGGCACCTGGGGGGGGGGGGGGGGGGTGGTGATTTTACACCCTATCCCCGAACCTAAATTTATCGGGTGCATACCCCCACCCCCATCTCCCTGTTATCTATGCGCCCATGTAATGAAGAAGAAAATAATATGGAAGAAGAGATAAAGTGTATCAGTATGAATTGATCAAAGATGGAATCAAATAGTCAACATGTTGAGCTTGAAAATTGTCGCTTTTAAAGAGAAGGTTGAGTTCTGGGAAGAGGTGAACAATAATTTGTGAGCGTTATCATTGTTATTATGCAAGTGTGGAAATACATCAGATTAAAAAAATGTTCCCCCAAAAGCATGGCTCTTCAAATGCCTTAATATTCTAAATATGGCATGTAACAGCATACAAATCGGGACGGAATTTTATGCCACATGTTCATGTAGTCCCATATACATCTGTCTATGTACAGTGCTTGTAATTTTACCAAGACAGGGCCAAATTTCCTATCATTTTGATGATTCCAGAACCTTGTAGTACACACCAATACATGCTAGATGATAAACCTTTTCTGATCGATTCCACACTGTTTCTTTCACATACAATGCAATCGCATGACCAGAACTCAACTTTATCTTTAAACAAGAAATACTGGCCCATAAATCAAATCTGGAATTCATGAAATCTCTATAATAGTTTTTGAAATCTGAAATAAATTAGTATATTTAGAAGTTATTGTTTAAAAACTTTTAAAAACTTATCGGAAGTTTGTTTAAGTATCAGGCTGTAATCCACAAACACAATATTTTGCGCAAAGAAGAATATTGCAAGGTTGTCCCATTTCCCAATACCTGTTTTGATTTGTCATTGAGACAATGGCTCTTTTTAGACGGAAAACTTTTAGAAATAGTTGCCGAAATGTGGCTTACATTCAGGATGCAGAATTATTCTCACTAAATCAGAAGCATTTTGAATTGGGTCTCATTGCTGCCAGGAATTCCCACTCGCTGAAAGAAGACTTTTTTGTGGAAAACCATTTCAGTTGCTTATGTTTAATTCATTAAAACGTAGACAAGACATTAACACATACCGCAATTAAATGAAAGGAAATTGAGAAACTTAGTCACAATCACCGCCGGATATCTCGTACTACTTACATTCTACTCGTGTGTCGTAAACCTAGATTTCAACAGCCAAGCGAAAGTGGGTTTTCCCCATAAGATGCCGCGTATTATGTGTCGTTGTGAGGGGGTGATGAAGGGAGTGGGAATTTTATGGAAGGGGGTTTGAGTTGGATATGATTGGGTGATGAGGGACTGCAAGAAAGATGCATGATGTCGCTCTTCAAAATATTATCACCCCCTTGCAGAAATGAAGCGTGAACCCAGACACTGGCAACTTATTTTTTTTTTGGGGGGGGGGGGGGGGGGGTGGGGTTATTATTATTTCCTTTCTAATTATTTTCACTTTCTTTAATATGTCTCTCTCTCTCTCTCTCTCTCTATCATCACTCATTTTTCCCGATTGAGAGGGTCTTATGCCCCCCCATAGTAAGCCACTGCCTTTAAAGTAGGGAAAATTTGTTGTTAAACTTCTCGTTTATTTCATTAAAAAGAAAATGCCAAGAGTTACATTCTTCCAATTTCAAAATAGACGTGTTAACAGTAGATGTATATTACATAATGAACAAAGAACAAAATAATCAATTTGAAACAATCAACGTAGTAAAAAAAAACATAGGTGACGTTTCAAAATGACCTATAATTAATATACTGAGAACGGGGGGGGGGCATGCATATAAAACCCATCAGATGCATGCACCCGAGACTTGTTACATGATAAGAAAGTTATGGTCAAGCAAACTTAAAATCAGAATTATCAATAATGAAAATTAGAGTAGTAACATGGTAGAGAGAGAAAGAGAGAAAGAGAGAGAGAGAGCGAGCCAGAGATGGAGAGACAGAGACAGAGAGAGAGAGAAAAAGAAAGAAAGAAAGAAACATGACAGATGGAAGATGAAGGACGGGAAATTAATTAAAACATTTCATGGCTTTACAAATCTTTATGTTTGTTGCATAGCTTGGCCATTTATCTATTAACCAAAATTGAAAAAAAAACTATGACATATCCATGGTCAGTGGTCTTGTCAATAATAGCATATTCATACTCAAAGGAGCACTGACTATGCCTAACAAATTCTCAAACATTCGAATGATCAGGGGAGGGTGATGATACCAGGGAGAGTGGCATTAAATGACTTAATGACACTCTCCCTGATGATACTTCGTAGAAAAAATTATGGTTTCAAATGAACCTGGGAATCCCACTTCAGTCACGTGACTCGGGGGTTGGACTATGCAGATTAACGCCGCCTCTGGTACATTTCACGCTTTCCTTTATTATGGGATGCCGCAAATTATGCTGAGCCCGCTTTCAATTCGCCATCGATTGAGGGCAGTCAGACAGATTTTCTCAGCATCAACTAAACTTGGATCCTTCCAGTTTCCATCCATATAGTGAAGACGAATTCTATCCGTAGCTAACCAAAATGTCGTCAGAACCTATCCTAAGCGGCAGCCAACTGACAGAAAAGATAGATATTCTACGGAAAGAAGTGCTGACATATGAGCCTGGCAAGTTATCAACGTGTGCAGATCGAGTTGGATTCCCAGAAAATCTTTATATAGGTAACAATCAAACAAATTTAATCTCGACATTTTCTTGAACAAAAGTTCAACAAGCGACAACTGATTACTTTTATATTGCTTTTCCTCCGTATATTACGACACGCAATCTGAGGCCCATTTTCACATCCCAAACACCATTTTGAATAACTCATCGTTGTTTGCTCATACCGCTTTTTGGGATGAGTATTGCGCATGCGCGACATGTCGTTATACTCTGCGCGCGATTGCGTAGAAGCGAGCCGAGAGTCACGTGACGAAAAACCGGCATGGTACCGAAGTTTCGATTTACCCTGCAAAAATCGGTTACATTCCGGCTGGCGTTTCAAAAAACTACTCCAGTGGTGGTTTCTTCAAATTTGGTTTTTGGTCGAAAACACAGGAATGCGAGAAAAATCGACGATTTTTGCTTGCAGTGTAAATGCAATTATTGCAACTATCTTGCACGCTGATTCTCTATCGCCACGAGGTAATATACGGAGGAAGGGCGAAATTCTAACAATATTCAACTCGAACAAAGAAAGGGAATAAAACATATAACTGTATTCTCTGGGAAAAGAGACTAGGGTGTATAATAATTTCCTTGTATTGTGTATACTAACTTTAGTACATTTAGTTATTAAATGAGCTTCTTGTGGCTAATATCTGTATTCTGCTTCGTAATCTTTTCCCTAGCGATTCCCTCTGTGGCGGGTACGAGACCTTTTACCGGGCAACCGATTCATACCTCACTCACGCTGCCAAACCGACTCCAAATCGATTTTAAAACCGACTGATCGATTCTTGGTCGTCTGAGGTATTACATGCATACGTCTTTGTTCGGTCCAGTCGTTTGTGGCTGGGATGTAACATTTTCACATTCGTCCTACATTTTCTTTTCAAATATTAGGGCTCTTCGGCCGGACGGGATGCGGAAAGACGTCACTGATCAATTCACTCAAGTTTGCTGCCCATGGCAAACTGCGACGATCACAATGGCAGCAGGCTGCGGGCCAGGAGAAGGCTGGAGGACACACCATGTTCAGAAAGCTAGCTGATATTACCAAGAAGATTTTTGTGATCGACAACCGGGGTCTTGATGATCCAAATACTGAAAAAGCGATTGAAGAAATAGCTGCACAACTAGGTGAGGACTATTGACAGAGATGTCGAGAGAGTGAGAGAGAGGGAGAGAAGGAAATGTAGCGTTCTCACCGCAAAACCGACTCCACACCGACTTCACACCGACTTCAAACCGACCATATTGCTCCGGTTGTCTCATTTTCGCTCGCTGACCATTGCCAGCACAAACGTAGCTAGTTCGCCGGCACTATACCAAACTAGAATGTTCCACTATGTTGCAGGGTGTATGCCATTGGGTGAACCGCGTGTGTGGAAATGGTGTGTTGGGGAGGGGAAGTGAGAGTGTTCGTGTGTGTGTGGTAATTGTATGTGTGTGAACAATTAAAGACTAATAATGACAGATGGCTTATCATAAATCTACAATGACGAGTAAACTGTCGATCTACATGACAGTCCACAGATAAATGTGCCTTGAACGTATATAGCAGACGGTAATCGGCGGATTAGACGACACTTAATAGTGATTTTGTATATGAGATTACTTTGCTAACTATAAAATAGAAGAACATTTTCCTTATCTTTAAACTATCATTGATTTCTGATAATTAAACAGTTCTTAAAATAAACCTACCTAAAGAGCTAGTGTCAACGTACGTCGGGTGAATGTGCTTTTCGTTTAAACAAAAAAAATGAATTTTTAACGATTTTTGGGGTAAAAGTCCATAGGCTAACATGTTAGGCTGCTGGGCTCTGACGATAGGGGGCGTTGTCCAATGAGACTATTCGGAGCCATATGTGATTCTTGGTCGTTCAGTGGTGTCCGTTTTGTTGGTGTGGGCATACAACTTCTTAATTCGCTACATTTCATTGTGATCAAACCGCATGTTTATATAATGTGCATCGAATCTTTCCTAATTTTTTTCTTCGAAGAGGGGCCCCTATTTTGTGCCTTCGGATCATTGACTACTTCCTCCTCTTTGCCCCTTCCCTCCCCTCCCCTCATACTCCCTCCTTATTAATGCCACTCTGTTCTCCGTCTCCTTTCCTGCAGCGCTTAAATTTCTTTGAATATATATTGACAATATACTAGCGTGGAAAACACACATCGATAATCTCTGCCTAAGTGTTTCACGAAATAGTTGTGTTGTAATCAAATTTAGACTTCAAATCCTTTACAAAATACTCTAATGTCTGTATTATCAACTCTAATACTGCCGTACTTACATTATGAAATTCCTGCTTGGGATAATTCAAGTACCACATAATTATATCAATATAATACTATTGTACAAAAACATGTACTCGGAGTGATACATAACACTATCTATTGCTCACATACTGACCCTTTAATTTTGAAAGACATTCTTTTAAAAGTTAAAGATTTATACTTATCATTTTTTTTGTTGCTTTGTTTTGTTAATTTATTGTTTTTCATGTGAAATAAAAGAAACTCAACTGAAAAACTGAAACTGAAGGCTAACTTGTTGACTAACACGTGGTCCGACCCCTCCCCCCATAAAAATATATTGAGGCCACAGGTCAGTGATTTGAATGTCATTTATTTATGACAATCGTGTGCTTACTCTACTCAGATGGAAAACGTGGTTATTCCGAGTGTATAGAGTGGCAGAGAGCCAGCGATGATCTCAAGGATGAAGACCTGGATCTGAGCGACCTCGATTTCAATTTGGGACATCCAATTGGCTGTGCTGCCTTTGTTTTCAGGTAAGCATATAGTACGTGCATGTCAAAAGGGGTTAACCCGTTCAGGCGCGTAGCCAGGGGGGTAGCGTTGGGGGGCAGTCGCCCCCCCCCCCCCCCAAAAAAAAAAATACAAAAATACAAAAAAAAATACAAAAAAAAATACAAAAAAAAATGCAAAAATACAAAAAAAAATACAAAAAATACAAAAAATAATAATAATACTACAAATTGTTACTGTACCAAGATTTGGCCAAATTTATTATGATTTTTATGACTCCAGACATTTGCAGTACACACCGATACTTACATGCTACATGATCAACTTTTTCTGATCCATTCCACACCTTTTCTTTCACAATACAATCGGATGACCAGAACTCACCTTTATCTTTAAGAGTCGTGAACGGTCTTCTTTCTCTAATATTATAATGAAACGTCAAAGCTTCCGAGCTTCGTGCGGGAAGGGGGGGGGACTGAATTCAAACAGGGACGGTACAACGAATCGTCTTATTTTTCTAATAATATAATGAAACGTCAAAGCTTTCACGCTTTGCGCGGGAGGGGGAAAATTGAATTTATACAAGGATTAAGAGTCGAGAACTTTACATTTAACGAATCGTCTGCTTTCTCTGATAATTTAATGAAATGTCAAAGCTTCTGCGCTTTGCGCGGGGGAGGGGGGGGGGGAACGGAATTCAGACAAGAGTTAATAATAGAGTCGAGAACGGTACATTTTTCTTTCTCTAATAATTTAAAGAAACGTCAATCCCTTCCGCGCTTCGCGCGGGAAGGGGAAACTGAATTCAGACAAGGATTAAGAGTCGAGAACGGTACATTTAACGAATCGTCTTTTTCTCTGATAATTTAATGAAACGTCAAACCTTCAGCGCTTTGCGCGTGAGGCGGGGAAACTGAATCAGACAAGGTATAAGAGTCGAGAACGGTACAACAAATAGTCTTCCTTCTCTAAAAATTTAATGAAACGCCAAAGCTTCCAAGCTACCAAGTCTATCTCTTCCAACTCCTTGATGCAAAATTAATTTCGAAAAAACGTCATTCGTCCTTCTCCTTTATCCTTCCCCTTTACCAATTTCCTTCTTCTTAGAAATAAGATATCGTAATCTTTCTTTCTTGATACCTTTCACAGCGCCCGGCATGACTTGGATAGTAATACTAATGGACTAGCTGAGGTCATTGATTTCCTACATGGCCATCAGGGTAAGATTTTATCCTCCATATTTGTACTTATTCTTCATTCTATTATCCACTCAATTGCCCAAGTTTTGTTCAAGGCCATGTTCAAACTGTCATTTTGTGTGTGTGGGTGTGTTTGTGAGTGAATTTTACGAAATACGGAGAGAAAAAAGGTACGTACGAGTTTTCAAATGTATTGGACGATTACCTCTTCAAACAGGCCAGCTTAATCATCTCTAGAGATTTCAACATTCGTGTCGGTACGTCTTCATCATATGCCAGAGAGCTCATTGATTTTCCTATAATGGAAATGGCCTTGAGCAACACACCCAACAGTCTGTCATATCATGGACCTACTATTCGTAGTAGGTCCATTTGTCATACATAATACGCGGTCATACTGGATCTGCTAATCTCCCGGAAAGAGACTGACACCACAGTGCTGTCCGGCATCAACGCCATCGATGGTATTTCGGACCACTCAGTCATTGCTTGTAACATGCCCATAGTAAGCCCGCAAACTTCACGACAAACTGTTGTGTCACGTAACACCTACTCAATACAGCCAAGCCGCTTTTTTAAGGATTTGGGTGAAGCTTCATTGATGGAGAAGGGCACAATGAGCAACGCAGACCTTGCTGTCAGCAACTACAACTCAACTCTGATGGCTACCCTAAATTTGCATCCTCCTGTCCAAGAACGTTCAGTGACTGTTCGTCCAAACACTCAGTGGTACACGCAGAACATTGCAGAAGAAAAGCTCCTAAGCAGGCAGCTGGAGAGTAAGTGGCGCTTCTCCAAGCTTGAAATACACCGACAACTGTATCGCCAGCAGTGCCTGTGAGTCCAGTCTTTAATTCGAGTACAACGTACAACGAATCAAAGACTGTTCTGGTGACTCAAAGGGACTCTTTAAAGTTGCAAGCGATCTTATGAACAGAAAGCAGAAATCACCCATGTCAAGACACGTTTCTACTAAGGACCTAGCTTCTTGCTTCAGCATTTTATTGTTGTTGATAAGATAGAAGCTATCCGTGTCTGTTTACCAGACATCAGACCATCACCATGCAGTGACTCGTCAAACCGCTGCAGTGTTAGAATCAGTGATGACATGTCTCAAGCAAGTCATCTTTCCTACGGTGTCCCCAAGGATCGGTAGGAGGCCCCCTCATATTGTCGCTCTATTTCCAGCCGGTGGGTAGCATCATCAAGGCACACAACATCAAATACCGCTGTTACGCAGATGACATACAGATGTATGTGTCGTTTGCAAAGCAAATGGAGACGTGCATCGAGGACATCAATGGACGCGTCTGCATGGTCTTAAACTCAATCATCAGAATTCAGAGTTAATAATGGGCTCAATGCAAATGCTGAACAAATTTGCCACAAAGGACTTTGGCATCCATGTTGAAAATAACAACATCTACCCATCTACCAATACTCGCAATTTTGGCGTTATCTTCATCACCAGCGTGTCCTTCAATGATCATATTTCTCTTAATATATCAAGTTATATAATATTTAATCCATTTTGTTAAGTATGTGATATTATCTAGGACGGATTCACATTTTAATATGTATTCTCTGGTGTATTGATCAACTCTCTTGTATTCTCTCCGATGTCCTATCTCTTTGGCAAACTAGGACGCTACCCGGTAGCTATCATAACTCATGTTGATACCGCAGACAAGAACCACGTGGAGGATCTCAAGACTGTCCTACGGGTTTTTGGAGTAAGCAACATTTTCGAAGTGGCAAACCTGACCACAGAGAATTTAGTTTTGGAGGAGCCCTACCAGCACAGTCTGCTCTCTCTCCTGGAGCAGTGCATGGCGGAAGGAGATTCGACTCTCATCTCAAAACATCACCAGCGCAAGGAACAACAGCGCAAGAAGGAGATTGAGAACAGGCGGGAAGAGAAGAGACGGAAGCAAGAGGAGGAGCGAATAGCAGAAGCCTGTCGACAAATGGCTGAGAAGGAGCGCATCGAGAGGGAGAATCAGATGAGAAGGGAGTTGGAGGACCAAAGGCGTGCGATTGAGAGGGAACGGGAATGGGCTGAGAGGCAGGAGAGAGAAAGGTGGGAGGAAGAGAGGGATCGACGCCACCAAGAAGCCATTAATAGGGTAGAGGCGGAAAAGCAGGCGGAGATTCGCCGAATCATGGAAGCTAATAATAATGACGAAGGTGGTTGTAAAATAATTTAATGTAAGCTGCTGCCATTTAAAGAATAATAATGCCCATTGTAAGGTAGACGTTATCAGCCTGACGTAGAACTGTGTCAACCATTGGCGCAGTCCATGATACGCCGTGACTTTGAGGAAAACATCGTAAAGAAATAATTGCAAATTCAATGCAGTGCTCCCTCTGTGCCAACTGGCTTCACATCCTTGATTAGGGGCAAGCAATTACACGATCAAACGATGCGACGCCTCGTGTACAATCGACATATTACGTTTCAACGTATACACAACCATTCTCCAATTGTCTGACTTATCCAAACTAGAATATACTTAATTCTGTTTTTTTAAGGTGTACGATTCTTCTGGTTTTCAAACAGATCAGTTATTTGAATCCATATTGCTCCGTTTAGTCTCATATCACAACGCCCCCTTTCGTCAGAGTCAGCAGCCAAACATGTTAGCCTATGGAATTTCACACAAAAAACCGTTAAAATTTCATTTTTTATTTAAACGAAACGCACATCCACCCCGACGTACGTTATCACTAGCTCTTTCATTGGAACCCTCATGTCCCATTGACTTTTGAAAGTTCACCCAGCGTAATTTGATCAAAATAGGTTGCAAGCTCGTCATTGCGTATAATACACATGTATAACAAGTCAAACTTTGGACTCAGTTTCCCAAGCGATTTTAAGATTATAGGTCAAGCACACGAAAGAGAAGAAGTATGAATTATCATAGATCACTTCTGCTTGGTTCATTTAGTCCATTTCATCCACCCCCCCCCCCCCCCCCACCGTAATTTTTCCATTTAGTAAAAGCAAACATTTCGCCGAGGTAAGCAAAAACATGAATATTCATGAACGGTCAGACAATACAGCCTTTTAGTACGTAACGTATAGTGAATGGGAATGGGCGATGATCCGTCCAGGAGATAGAGGTCAGTGGTTTGTGCTGGCGATGTTCCAGCGAGCGATAATGAGACAACCGGAGCCATATGACTGACATGTTTTCTCCACAGATGGCACCCAACTTGAAACAAGGTGCGACTAGGCCGACTCCAATCGCTCCATTTGTCCATTAAATATGGGCTACGGATAAATACATTGTTTATAAATGGTTGTTATATAATCATATCTTGATTATACTTCTTACACATTTATTTGATATCAATATCGAACACGACGGATTTTTAAAATATTTTTTTTGCTGTTGTTATTAATTTTTTTTTAATATGTCGATTATATATTAGATTTGTATTTTATTTAATCATATCTGAGGCCTAAAAAAAAAATAGAGGCTATTTTGCCCTTCAGGTGCCAAAACATGAGTTGGTCGGTCGGATTTCTTTTTTTAAAACTTTTTTTTTCTTTTCCCTATTTGGGCTGATATTTCCTGGTCTTGAATGCTTTTAAAACACATGTTTTTATTCATTAAACATTTGTTATCTAAAAATTGTAAGAATTGTTTAAAGCCGACCGTTTATTCAAGATATTTTTGGAAGGTCCCAAAAATCAATACCACATTTTTGTTTTAACCAAAAACCCTATCTGGCGGGGGGGGGGGAGGGGAGCTTTAGAAGCCACCTCCCCCTCTTGCGCATCTTTTGAAATAATTTTTCGGAAATCGGACCTACCGTTACAAAGTCACGTGACCTTTGTCTTTGCATGTCTTGTGTACAAAACATGAAAATCTCAATTTTCCAAAAAAGAGATAAAACATTGGTTATTTTGGTCTTGTTTATATTTTGGGTGTTTATTTAGGGGTTCAAAATTGTTGATTATAGTTAGAATTAAAATAAAACAACAAAAACAATAAAATACATAAATTAAAAAAACATAGAAATACATAAGAAATTATCAAATCAATAGATAACATTAGGAATAACCTGGCTCTTCCATTTTTTGTTATTGTATAATTATCTCAAATGGTCTGAAGAACTAATGTTTAAATATTAAGAATATATTATTCATGGGTAAAAATGTGAATGTTATTACCTTATTTGCATAGATTACCATGGATATGCAAATGAATTTTTCGGGAGAATAATTGAATTACCATAGTAATCTATACACTTCACTTGACATGCATGCAAATTTCAACGACACGGGGGGGGGGGCTTAGAAGTGCCCCCCGGGCTATACAGTTTCAAAATAGCTCAGCCGGTAGAGTAGTGGTCTCGTAATCCGGTGACTCGGGTTCGAAACCAAGGCGATGCGCTAGTGCCCTTTGGTAAGGCATTAATCCTCATTACCAGGTCTCTCGGAGAGGACCTAAAGCCGTTGGCCGTCTGGATGGTTACTAACAAGCATTTATGCTTTCTTAGCAGCCAGGTAAAATAACCACCACCACAACAACAGGCTAGATAGGGTTAATATAGCGTATGTATCCCTACATGTTTTCAAATGTATTTCGTAAATTGTGAGCAATTGAGCCATTGACTGCCATTCACAAATTATCATATCATCTGTATGTACTGCCATAGAAAAATATCCAGCTTCTTGGCGGACTTTTGTGCAAATTAGTTTTGTATATGTACTTTACATTACTTATTTGCTATGATGAGAGCCATTAAAAAAGTCTGTACACATGTATACATATTATCATAATGAAATGATAACATTTTGTATTAAAAGAGTAGTGAAAAAGTTCACTCAACTCTATAATGAACACCATTTGTTGTTTGTGAAATAAGTTGTAATACCCTGTGTGCATTATTTGGAAGAAAAAGGTATTGGAGAGTGTTGAGAATTGGGTGTTCAGAAGTTTCCATAATGAGCAGGATGATGATGATGATGAAGATGATAAAGATGATTTGATGATGATAATGATGGTGATGATGGTGATGATGATTATGATATTGATGATGATGGTAATAATGATTATGATATTGATGATGATGGTAATAATGATGATTATATTAATAATGATAGTGATGATGGTAATGATGATATTGATGACGATGGTAATAATTATGATTATATTAATAATGATAAAAATTGTAATTACTATAACTATAATAATATAATGATGATGATGAAGTTGACAATGATCATAATCCAGACTTGTAATGGGCACATTACCAGCAGTGTATCTATGCACAGGATTATTTAATTCAATTCAATTTTATTTCTGTTTCCAACAAAACGTTACAAATCAATTATAATCATTTGCAAACAATAAAGAATACATTTTGGAAACGGAGGAGTGCACTAAAAAGCATTGCTTGAACAATTTTAGATCTCTAATATAATAATTAGAAATAATCAGTAATTAAATTAACGAATTCATAACTGCAAACAGGAACTAAAAATAAGAAAAAAGGGGATGCCAAAATCCAAAATCCAAAACGGGCCATGAGAGTACATTACATGACAAAAGATTGGATAACACGCCCACAATACAAAAAGTAGACAATGCCCCAAAAGAAGTAAGAGATCGGAGTAAGAGAAAATTATACAAAAGGATGAGCTGTGCATGTGGGGTTGAGAAGAAGATGAAGAAGGAGATTTGCGCCTTAGACAGGAGACATTAGAGGACACAATATAATATATAAAAATACATTTTGAAAGAAAGACATAATGACGGGGAAAGACTGAATGGGCGATATAATTCAATGAGGTTCATAAGATTGTAATAAACGATTTCAATTTGTTTGTTACAAATATTAATCGATGGAGCATTTTCTATTTCATTACTTAAAGAATTACATATTTTGAGGCCTTTATATGTAAATGTTTTTTGAGCCATTGTCAAATGAATGAATGAACTAATAGAGGAAGAGCAAAATACAAACATGCACTGAAAATATGCGCATTTAATATATCAAGCAGACTTTTCTACAGTATATTTCCATGTAATCTCTATCTTTCTAGTCTCTGTCTGTGTATCTCTCCCTCTCTCTCTCTCTCTCTCTCTCTCCTCTCTCTCTCTCTCTCTCTCTCTCTCTCTCTATATCTCCCTCTCTCTCTCTCTCTATGTTTCCCTCTTCTGTCTCGACCTCGCTCTCCCCCTTCTCTCTCTCTCTCTCTCTCTCTCTCTCTTTCCCTCTCTCTTTCTCAATCCGTCTCCTTATCTCTCTGTCTCTCTATCCTAATGCTGTCCACTTCTCTATTCTCTCTCACTTAGCTTTTCAATTTCCATTCCAACCACGTATACAAATCAACGGCCCAAATGTTCGTTGTCCAAGTCTCTTCTCCGGATAATTTATTATCTTTAAAACTAAATGATCATTCCCTTGCACGAAAAACACAGTAGGCGCATCTTGAAAGTTTTTTTCTAAAATGTATTTAATGTGAAGTTATCGTAACACATGGTTAATACAGTACTCTATACACATCTGTAAAAAGGTGCGCGCAATATATATAAAAGACATATCTACTATAATTAAACTAATTTGTACCTGTGTATTACAAACACAAAGAATATGTCTTTAACTTGAGGTATTTTTAATGAAGTCATAGTATACTGTATAAAGATGGCAAACAGAAAATAAAGCAAATATCCATACAAATCCTGCCAGCCAAAAACCCTTCCTACGAATAGTAACTTCATATTTTTGCAGAGTTATTACAACTTCTTAGACTAACATAAATCAAATGTCTCCTTTATGTAAAAGGGCGTTTTACATTAACCCTCTCCACCTATAACATCATAGATTTGATATGTAAGTACGTATGAAAGTACTCTACATAAGTGCGATAAAACCATCTTCTACTCTGCTCATAAAAACAGAAAAACAAGTTACATTTAAAGCAACGTTCCTCTTCTCTTTTTATCATTCGTAGCCAACACGAAATCTATAAGTTATCAAAAGATGATTCAGTGAAAACAAGGACGTGCAACTGTGGCAATCTTGCTGCAGACGAGAAGTTGTAGCTCCTCATTGGAATATCCCTCTAAAATTTCTCAAAATATATTGTTGACGTGTTGAGTATGCATAATAATATTAAAGTAAACAGTGTGCTCTGTAAATATGGCTACATCAAATCAAAGATCATCTCAATTTGTGAGCCAAGCATTTTCCTTCCTCCCAGGAGTCTTTAAACATTCAACAATGGGAGCAGTATTAAAATTTGATCGATAGCTGATTCCTTCAAAAGTCAGGCTAATACAATTTTAGCCCTATTCATTATTTAACCAAATTGATTATGTGTTTTAAAATTTTCTCTTTTAAAATAATGAAAACCACAAAATGTTAAGGTCCTTTCAACAATTTTCAATCTTAAACTGTTTATTAATCAAAACATTTACTGCATCAATCAAGCGAAACAAAAACGACATAGTTTTCTCCTCTGTTTTATTTAAATTATAGAACTATTATTGTTTTAGGCAATAAGTAGAGCTTTTGTAGAGAAAAGTCTATTATATTCTGCATGTTGATGGTATCGCCCAAAATGTAACAACATTTCATATACCAGCCTTGTTTAGTGTGGACCGTCTTTTAATTTTCTCAAGAAACTATTTAAAACAAATTGTTTTCAATGCATGTATTTACCGTTAAGTTTTCTTGTGAATGAAATTTATATTCATATTTTCTTGACAAACAAAACTACAGCATGCATACAAGATAAGAACAATAGCAAGAATGGCTGTGTCGTCGAGGTATCACACTAAGTATTACAAAATGGCTATTTCGGCTCGGTACCTTGCACAAACGATAGGTCCATTAGTCCATTCAAATACTCAATGCGCACCCTAAACACGAAAGTGTTAAGTCAACATTTAATTAAACCAAGAGATACACCTTTTCAAAATGAAGGAGTTAATTCTTTAAACTGTTGGATGCAGCCGCAGTGATGTTTGTCTGTTGGATCCAGCAGTATAAATGATGAGATGCTACATTTTGAATGGTTGTCACTTCTTGGCCATTACACGGTGATTAGACAATACGACTTTAGTTCGTGGATATCATATAATTAAAGGAAACCAAAAAACCTTCATACCAAGTTACTTTTATTGTAAAGTTTAAGATATTTGAAAAATATCAGTGAAAATTTGAACAAAATCGGGCAAGGAATAAGGAAGTAAGAGCTTTTTGAAATTACTAGTCACTAGAGGGTGGTATTCAATTTGATGACATCATCTGTGGACAACTCTCCATGCCTTTTGTCCATCAAATTTCATGTTTTTCCTTCTTTCTTGTGATTGAGATAATGTACTCCCCTGAAAGCAAGATATAGAATGCAAAATGATATTCTACTTCACATGTTATGAAGTCGGATCAAGAACACAAATAAATACGAAGAAAACAACAAAATTGTGAAATTTTATGTACAAAAGGCATGGAGAGTTGTTCACAGATGATGTCATCGAATTGAATACCGCCCTCTAGTGACTAGTCATTTAAAAAAGCTCTAACTTTCTTATTCCTTGCCCGATTTTGTTCAAATTTTCACTGATTTTATTCAAATCTTTTAAACTTTACAATAAAAGTAACTTAGTATGAAGGTTTTGGTTTCCTTTAACTTGATCACATACTGTGGTATTCGTGTTGGGATGCGATGACCATGCTGACCTTGAGAAGCTCACCGAGACTTGAGATCGTCCTGATGTCATTAGGAGCTGCGACGAAAGCCGGAGAGGCGCCCTCTCCGCCAAAGTCCAACAGGACGTTCACATTAGATCTCGGGATGAAACGAGATTGGCCCAAGAGGCGTGCCGACTGTCGGGGAGCCGCGTTGTCGGATGTGTGTCTGGAGGGGATACCGTGGTGAAAGGGGATGGGGGAGGAGTCCACTGGCCGTGGGAATCGGTGCACAGGGCTGTTGGTTGGTACTCTGGGGATGGTTCTGTAAGGCATGGGTTCGATCAGAAGAAGAGAATCGTTACAGTTGTTATCACAGTGAGATCTGTGAGGGATGCTACCTGTGGCATGTAAACAGGAAAGCCATGAAATTGCCGTTATTACATCTTAAAACCAAGATTAACTAATAATAAAAGCTTGATTTGACTTTTCTAAACAGGCCAACATAACGAAAATATTTTAGTTTTGCATCATCACAAAATGATTATGCCACATCTTTTGTAAATGACGCATATATAGACTTTCAAAAGTTATATTTAGTCTGAGCATCCCTGCGCATGATGCAAAAATAATGTTATTATTAGAGAAATATTTTCTTCTTTATGTTACCCGTTCTCTACATGGTAAATCAAAACCCCTTTTCAAAAACAGTTTGACCTTACGACATCAAATGGTTAAGCATTCCAAGGGATTAAGTGGGACACAATAGAAAAGGGGAGATAAAAGATAGCGAAGATCGGGAGAGAAAGAGAAAATGGAGAACAAGAATGGGAGCGAAAAGGCGAGAAGAGAGAAGGGGAAGATACAGGAACAGACATAAAGAGTGAATAAGAGTTGGAGGAGGAGACAGAGGACGAGAGTGGAGGGACAAGAGTGGATGATGATAGGAGGAGGAGGTAGAGGAGGAGGAGGGGGAGGTAGAGGAGGAGGAGGGGGAGGAGGAGGTGAAGGAGGAGGAGGAGGAAGGAGATGAGGAGAGGAAGAGAATCACTTACGTCTCTCATCATCAGTCCGACCAATGAATTCACTTTGATGATGTACGCTCAGGTCAACAGCTCCTGCCACTTCACTGCTCCGATGACAATCGCTGACGAAATCTTCTGATGGGTAACGATAGAAACCTTTGGTGGTGTCGGCAACATGACAACGGGGGTCAATGACGAGTCGATCGCACTGATCAAAGTGATAGGCTTGATCTTGGAAGAAGAAGTATGGTTGCAAACCCTTGTAGTAATTAAACGGAGGTAGACTGGTGCATGGCAAGTTAGGATGAGCCTGGTATCTGGGGCAGTCTGGCAAGGTTGGCGAGACGGCATAACCGCTAGCACGGCAAGAACTCTAGAAGAAGAAAGGATAATTACATGTAGAAGAAAAAGATAAAATGAAATATATATGCATACGGCATTGTACAGGGAATATTTAAAGAGTAAATGTTATTATTATCATTAACAGGTATTAAAACACAAACATTACGCCGGAGTAAATGTGAGGGTAAATATGGTATAATCTATCATCGATTTGCTCGATTAGCTTCATTATAATTGTATATTCGAGGTTAATGTGCTTTTTTCGGTGTGTTGTCGATCAAGTTTAAGTTCAAGTTTATTTATTTACACTTGTCAAAAATACAGAATAGTCACAATTACAAATACAGAATAAATATACAAAAATATCATACATCCAAACAAAAAACATAACATAATGAGAGTGAAGGGGTGAGCTAAAAAGGAGTCAAGTCCTTATGCAGGAGTCCATCCTTCATGTATAATATTAATAATATACGAAATTAAATGTGGTACCATTGGAAGCATGAAAATAAAAAAGAAGGGGCGGGGGGGGGGTAATAGGTCTTGGAGAGTTATTTCACGTAAAATTCAATTAAATACATTTTATATTTTCGTTTAAAAGTTTGAAGATTTTTACAATTTTTTATATTCATGGGAATTGAGTTCCAAATGTTGGTGTCTGGTGTCGGTCTCTTTGGTGTGACCATAGACCTACCACCAAGGTCTATGGTGTGACTGACGTATTACAAATCTGGGACCTCTTATCTCAGTTCATTTACCTGGCGTGAAAGGTCAACGGCGTACTGCATGGGCGATGATGGTGCCGGTGATGAAGGCAACGACGGTGGCAATGATTTCGACAATGATATCGGGACGACAGTACCAGAATGCTGGTGAGCTTCAATATGACCTCCGACGTTGTATACGGACGCGTCGAAGTTGTCGTCCGTTTGGAACAGGTCTTGTTTGTCGACGATATCGTCTAGCACTGCGTAAAAAAACAAAACGAAATTTGCTATAAAGTACAACGATTAACCCAGAATATATACTTTTTTAATAGTCGGTATTTAATCATTAGTGGATGTGACAACGTTATTTTTTAAATCACGATTTAGCGGCTCATCAAGGGCATGGGTGGCACAGGGGGAACGTGCCCCCCTAAAAAATATATTGTGGAGAAATTAAGGTGGAGAAGAAGAGGGATACTCCTTTTTGTTTGTCACAGGTTTTTGGAATTGTGCCTTTCCCGTGAGTCCTTGAGTGAGTTTATACATGCAAACAATTATTTCACATATAATATGGTTCCATTGTAAAGTATACCGGTAGATACTAGTCATCTTATTTCATTTATCTAAATATGTATTAAAGTTCTAAAATGAAATACCAGTACATTATGCCCGATTAACAAATATACTTTTTAAAAACTGGAGCACAAAGATAAGTTAACAGATTAACGCTTTTGAAACTTGGCAGAACTTATACTGATTTTTTTTTTTTGCAGACTTTTTCCTTTAACAAAAAAATATAATCTTAGTGACAGGACAGTTGAACCATATATTATTCAAATTTAATTTACCTGGATCGTCTTTTAGAGCCAATTCCTGGATTCGTGATTCTTCCTTGACAGATGGTTTGTAGTGAGATAGCGTCTGCAACCCAGTCTCGACGCTCTCACTCCTCGTCGAAAGGCAGTCCGGCGGCGAAGACAACGACGACGAATAACGGATCGGTGACGGTGGTTCGTCGTCGACTTCGAGTAGCACGCAGTATTCGCAGTCACCGGTCATGTCGTCACCACATTCTTGGCAAGCAGGTTGATGGTGAGTGAGGTAGGTTGTTGGGTAAGTCCAGTCGGACCCCTGATGGGCTGGTGATCGAGGGCCATGGGTGAACTGGTCTGGTGAGCTTAGCTGGGTATACTCCATCGGGTGCATCGGGGGAGTTCTCGCTGGGAAAGGTTGACACGGGAGCTGAGCGTCTTTCCAAGAACCCTGATTGTAAGAGAGTAAATCATAACAAATTAATACAATTTTTATTAGAACATCGTTTCTCAATAAAAAGGTTTGTTTGCAACTTCGTGTCAATAATTATTCCTATATACCGTCCAACATAAGTTGCCGAAATTTCTGAAATATTTTCAGCTTTTGCTCTGCACTATTTTACATTTGTAATGAATTCCACCATGACCTTTGACTTCATACAAAACAAACAAGTCACAGCCTATTTTGATTCACGGATATCCATCAATGTTTTGACGGAGGTTAATTGTTACAAATCTTTGATTTTATACAACAGACTTAAGTATATGCACGGTAAGCAATGATTAATTCAGTCTATAGAATATAACGGTAAAATAACCATGAACGAGCAAGTAACAAAAGCTACACTATATTGAGAATACTTTTGTGACTCGAAAAACTCAAAAGAAAACACAATTGGGAGGAGTGTTGATACACTCGTACGTTGCCGACGAAGTTGGAATCATTTTCCGTACCTATTTTCAGGAAATGATCGCGACAGTATATTCTTGATAAATACGAATTACATCTTCTCATAACTTTATTTATCAATCTAGTATAATAGTCATAGAGATTAATGACAAGGTACTTGATATAAAGAATACACTATGTTGTCACAGAATCATGCCATGAAAATAGATAAAATTAAAATTATTCTGACTTCATAGCATGAGCAACACAGTAAATGTCAATAATGAATGTCATAACTTTAAGGCCATTAAAAAAAAACATGTTTAGCGTCCTGCCTTTTTGAAAAATAGGACGGAGGAGGCCCCTTTTTTCCCAAAATGGCTGCTCGGTACATTTTCCCTGACAGTCGGGCTATTTTTCAAGAAGGCCGCCAGCATTTTTTTTTAAACTCAGAAATTGATTATTTTAGCAGTATATTTTTATGTTTTATTCACTGAAGAAAAAAAAATAGGAGGCGGCCCCAAAAAAGGAAGCGGGTGGGGACGCTAAACATGATTTTTTTTTTTGTTAATGGCCTAACAATAAACAGCACGTAAGAACATGATTAACTCACCTTCTTCTCCGTCATCTTGGAGTCCAATCCGTCAGCGTTCCTCGTCGTCGTCGACGAACCATTCTTCTTCGATCCTCGTCGTTTCTTCCTGATCACGTTCTTCGCCATCATCCTCCTGGTCCTCCATTGTCGTGCCTCTTGCAGAAGACCGTTGCCATCGCGACAGTGAGAACAGCTTGGGTTGATCATCCAGTAGTGTGTGCGACATTTATGACGCTTGTCCACGATGGGTACCTTTAAGAATAGGGATGGAGTGGAGAGATGTGGAGGGGGAGGCAGGGAGCGAAAGAGAGAGAGGGAGGGATGGAGAGTGAGTGAGAGGGGTGCGGGGAGAGGAGAGGGAGAGAGGGGAGCAAGAGAGAAGGGGGGGGGGAGAAACATTGTACAATCAAAATTGTTATTGAACTTCAATCTATTTGTATCTACAATCAATTAACAACGATCACGTGAGACCTCAATTAGTAGAATTAAAAATCCATTACAATCTTAAGTTGATAGACCATGGATAGACTAAGCTGGTTTTCTATTCAAAATGATATTATAATTAGGGAATGGCAAATTCAGCATATAAAAAGGTTGGAAACCCAAATGAAAATAGTACCACAGCGATCGAGTTAATTCCTTTATATATATTTTTTTTAAATAAGCCCGGAACATTTTACTGGAAAAAAAAATGATTGCATAAAGGAATGAATATTTCTTTGAAAACATTTGATTCAATTCCGTTCATAAAAATGAAGAATTTCGAAGTAGATTTAAAAGAAAAACGGTTTAAAGTGAGATATACACATTCCGTACTATCAAATTGAAACATTGTATTGTGGGGTAGTGTTAAATATGTTATTTTCTAAATTTTAATTTTCTTCCAAAATAAAATCGTGTGTGTAACATAATTAATTTACACTGCACAAGTGCCTTCTCAAATAAAAAAAAAATGTTTCAAGTCATTAAAAAGAATTAGAACTAATTTTCAAATAACAGTGCCTAACACAAAGACCATGACAAAATAAAATGTCTGGTAACTGTGATGTTTAACCTAAAACTAAGTAAATAATATCTTAACAATATGTTATTCACATGTTGTACCTTCAAGATGAATATATATATATATATATATATCTTTTTTTTTGGGGGGGGGGGATATATAGTAATTAATGGTTTAAAAAAAATACCTTGTAAAAACACTCTCGAGCAGAGAGGTTATGTCGAATACTGTTATGCCAGCCTTTGTAGGATGTTCGGAAGCAAGGAAAGCGATCACGAAAGAACTGTTGGATGTCTACGATGGTCATCATACGAGAAGGCGACGACTGAATCGCCATGGTGATCAGCTCAGCGTAGGTAAAACCCGGGAGATCGACCCGCGATGGTTTCTTTCCATTCCGTGGTGGAGCGATGTCGGGGGATGAGTGTCGCGACTCGGCCGTAACGTCGGTGGCTCTGATCGCATCGGTCTGCGCTTCCATGGCTCCAAGTGCAGAACACTATTCATGAAAAGTGAAAAAAAGACAAGTAGATTTTTGGTCATAAATTTACCTCCCACATCTCCGGAAAACAACGGGTTCATTTTTTCCTTCTTTATTTCATCTTTGATTCATGAATAACAATCATAAAAAGGTATCGATTGTATAGACATTCATAAAACCAACACTAATATAATCATTTTGGGGCAAACGAATTCCACGCAAAAATATTTACAAAGAATATACATATATTATGTACGACACTCAAAGCTCACGTATAACAGAACAAAAATATACCTGATCATGCTCTGGGCCTAGCCGTATATCTTTCTGGCCAGAATGGTTCATAATCAAGAAGACAAAAGAATATTCCGAAGTAGGCCTATATACTATAGATGTTCCCTGAGTAATTTACATGCCTAATTGAACATATTAAAGAAATTGATGAGATATGTTTGTATATTGTATATTACTGGTTTTACTGGATGTTAAGCTGAACTGATATTGGAATATTGGCATCTGTAATTTAAAAACCCTTCACACGAATTCCCCTCTCATCGATAAGAAAACAAACGCAAGTCACCATTCAACCAACAAGACTAACATTCGCTCCAAACACTTAAATCACCACGAGTACTACAGAAATGGAGTCAAATCATTATTACGACAGATAATATTACAATTTAACGTGAGATACTCACCTACAAATGGTATGGAAAATGAGGAGTAAGGCAATCGATGAGGCGAGATTTGTGAAGCTGGGTATGTAGGCAGAGTCAGTGCAGCAATGTTTCCAGTTCAGAGGTCTTGAGCAAGATAAGCTTCTTCATCGGACTTCTATCTTACTTTATACCTGATCTGTTCTCACCGTTCTTACCAACTCTAAGCCAATTACAGGAGAGCGAGGTGTTACGTAATCGAGATGCGAAAGAAAGGATCAGGGCGACGCATGCGCGAACAATCTTTTTCTATATGGTAGTCTTTGAAATCAGACCAAGTTGATCTTTTTCAATCATACCGTCGATCAACAAAATATCACTCTCATATAAAAATGATACTCAAAATTCACAAACATGACAATTGTCCAAACGCATATTGTACAATCATAGAAGTTTCAAATAATGTCTAGAGAGTTTCTATATAGAGACAGAAACTCTCTGAGATAGAGGAGAGAGAGAGAGGGGGGGGGGGGCGGGGAGGGGGCATGGAGAGAAAGACAGAGAAGAAGAAATCAGATTGTGCATGATTGCATATATAGTGTTTTGTTCGAATGGCTTAAAAGACATCATACCCAATGCATGGCGTATGCCAACGATCTATAGCAAATCAAGACCCATTTTATCATCTGTCTAATTTATTGACTCTAATCTATTATGGATTGTTTTCAAAACGGTCTGATGATGAAATGATAAGACTAGCCAAGTCAGACCCATTCCTTTTCCCACGCCTGGTGATACCCTTCTAATTGGATTTATTAATCCGCCTCGTACACTACACCATTGACAATGAGGGCTCTTTGTTTAAGCTTCCGGATTAAGCAGAGAGGTGTCTCTAGCCTGCGAAATGTCAAAGACGAAAAACCAGTTTTGTTTTAGAAACAGATTAATAAAATATACCTTCACTTTCTACCGTATTTATTTTCATTTTACCTAAAGTATAGGAAGTCGTCTCTGATGATAAAGAAAAAGAAGAAGAAATAACTATATTTTATGTTAAAATCGGTAAGAAGTAACGTTTAAACCGGGCGTTAAACGAAGATCCGTTACGATGTTAATTCCTTTATGCTTGTATGCTCTGTATGATCACGGGATATTTACATATACTTTCCATGTATAGCGTAATTACCTTATTGAGGTTTTGAGAAATACGAATTTAATATCGGGAGTTGTTTTTCCTGTTGTTTTGACAGGATGAGAGTACGTCATAATTGTATCTTTATTTTTTAGAATCCATGTAAAATACAAACGAAAATACAATTACAAACGAATTTCCTTTAAAAAACCGATAATGTCAAAATGAAAAGTGGACCCATGAATGTTATCATCACTATCTTTTCATTCATTCTTTTCCTCTTCTTTGTCTTATTTTGTTTAAAGGTTTTGTTTCTTCCTTTCAATTTTTATTCTCTTATGTTTTTCATAATATCTACCTTTTTTTCTAAAGGTAATACTCTTGATCCAAATTGTTTAAAGGTCCTCTTATTACTTCTAAGACAGTGAACTTTAGATTAAAAAAAAAACGATTTCCGACTAACCTACCTTGACCTGATAACTAAAAACCAGTTTAATCAAAATCAAGTACGGTGAATGACCCTCTTAATTTACTTTTATCCTTAGAATGTTATTATAATTGAGAGTATCAATCATTACAACGAGACGGCATCGGGGCTACATTTCTTTAGGTAATGGTTGTCCGAATATTACTGCAGTTTACATTAATTTTAGTAGAACCTTGCACAATCCGCTGTTATCACGCAGTGGTCGTTCCATCTACAAGTATTGTTAAAGGACATTTGTATCACACTAAGGGGGCCGATAACTCACAAACATAGCTTTCACTATAGCTCCTTCCATGTTTCTCTTTATTTCTTTTACTTTATGCGAACGAATTTAAATGAGTTATACGTATCTTCTGTTCTTGTACTAGACAATAAGACCTGTGTATGTTAGTACCTATTGTTTTGTGGAAACAGAATTGTAGAATGTGAAATTGTTGAAATATGAAACAATAAACTGAAATGAAAACTGAATATTTCGAGTATAAATTTCTGGGATGGGGAGGGGTAGCCCTAGGACTAGAAGGTCCACCTTTATAATACGCGATAGTTGTGCATTTTCACCGAAGAATCCATGTTTATTTACAGGGGAGAACAGGTAGGTGTCATTTTGCCCGAAGCAATGAGTCTACATGTTATTTTTGAAGAATTTCTTGGAAAGACTGGGACCAGGGTCTTTTAAACATATACTTTCACCTTTCCTAATGTTAATGAAGCCACTCTTTAACAAGCAAACAACGTTCTATGTAAATTCTATTTGCTGCTGAGAGAATCTACTCCTGTAAACTTGCCTGCAGTTTTCTCATTTCTTTTGTCTTGAATCACATAATCATAAGAAAATATCGTAGACGCCGGTCGCTTTTCAAAAACGAATGGAAAGCCAAATTCCTCCGTTTGAAATAAATCTGAAATAAAGGCAGACCACACAGCAAAAGCTTGGGTAAATATAAATACGAGCGATTTAGCTGGTCGACTTGGGCGGTTAACTTTTGTTCATTCTGTATTTGGTGCTCCCGTATTGAATAGTCATTGTGATTTGAGCTTACAAGGATATGAATGATTTTCAACACCTACTCCATGCTGCAATTATAGCTCAGCTTCCCAATTTGCAGTAGACTATCATTTGAACTACTCTTTGTTCCGGCCTCCTTTTCCATTAAGTTCGATTTCGAATTTGCTTCATAATTATGCCTACAGTTTTGCCATTTTTAATTTCTAAGTATCGCTTTTAAACTCAACATGTTTGATTATCGCGGGTGGTATTTCAACCCCGCCCCGCCACCACTCGCAAAATAGCCTGAATAAAAAGTGAAGGCAACAACTTATTATGGCAGCCAGGGAGTATCTTCCATTTCCATGATCTCTTTAGACATTGAATCTCACTATTATAAATCTATTTCACTTGGTGATGTTTTGTGATAAACACAATTTGCATAATTGTGGTTCAACTACATTTTATTTTGTTCACAGTGAAATCCCCATCAGTTTCACTAAACCCCAACAATTCTTCTTGATTTTTTAATGAAATACTACCTCGTATTCTTTCAAAAATTGATATATAGCATTATTCTAGGAAATGCAGCACATGGAAAGCACAAAGAAATATTACACAAAGACAAAGAAAGAAAATAATGAAAGGGCACTTATTCGCATGCTACGACTGAAAAGAAAGACAAACAGGTTTATATCAAGACGTTTCAAGCTCATTTCTTGATCTCAAACAGTTTTATTCCATCGTAGTAAAACGGAAATGATTTGCTACGTTTCCCACGAAAGCTGTCAACTTGTCATTGTCGTTCGACCAATCGTCAACATCGAAACAATGGTCAAGGGTACGGATTAAAGAATGATTTGTTTGGTCGGTTCTTGAACTTGACTGATGGACACGTTTGCACAAGAGAGAGTTTGTTTGCAAGTCTTTAAGGTTACAAGCAATAAAACATCCTTACTGTAATCCTGATTAGCACTTCAAGATAATGGACTGAAGTGACACATTCATGAGAAAGCTAGAACCATATTCAATATTTTTCATTTTGACATGGCTCGGTGCACCGGCGCGGCGTAGCATAGGTCTAACCATAGACGGGGCACTGCAGTGTCATGGAGCGGGGGAGGGGCACCAGTTCGATATGGTGGATTAAAAAGTGAGAAAAGGGCCATTTAGGGTGGGGTCGTACCATTTATTTTTCAAGTTTCCTTCCCCTCCCACTTTCTCTCTCTCTCTCTCTCTCTCTCTCTCTCTTTGCCTTTCTTCCTCTCTTCAGCTTCCCCCGTCCTCGCACTAGCTATATACCTCGTTGGCAGATTAAAGTTGAGAGGTTCTAGATTCGTGATAAGTCAATGTCCTGTGATATCGAATTCATTTCAAGTTACATTTCCACGGATATGACTTGAAGCTAGCTGTGGGTCATTTGGATGTCTATCAGCCCCTATCAGCACTGTATTTTGCTTCAAATGCAGGGAGAGTGACCGGCGGATCACGCATTCATTGGGGGTGAAACCGACATAGTACGCCTCTGCATGAGAGGCCCGAATGATGTAATGTTGGCATTTTCGTTTTGATTTGATACGCACAACCAACCGACCCGTATATTCTTATTATCAATTATTTAATTAATTAACGATCACATTTTTTGTTTGAAAGTGGAGCTTAATTGGTATGATCGTATTGGCTAAATTTCACACATTTTGGGGTCTAAAATTACCTTCGTAGCAATTTTAGGTCATAAAAGAGGACTAGAAATGTCATAAATAAGAATAAGAGCAATAACCATGCACTTTAAAATCATTAGCGGTCTGAAACAAGAACTCAACTGTCCCCTTTAATGTCACACGCAGTATACAGTAATGCTCAACATCTCCCTGTCCAAATCTAAAGGAAAGTCGAAACTCCTGATAGCTTTGACCTTTATAATTATCTACTTATAGTGTTTTGAAGTATTAAAATGATGAAAAAAAAATCCCTTTATAAATGTTTTTATACTTTCATTGAAGAACAAAATAGCTATCGATTAGCCTAACCTATTATACGACCTGAAAAAAGTAGCAAACAAGAAAGCATAGAAAATTAAGGAGTTTCTTTTTTAACATGCTTTTTGAGACAAGGAAGAATCCTTTAAATTATATGTTTTGTACTTGCTGCATGTATCAGATATGGGTGAAATTTTTTGATCGATGCAAGTGTCAGTAGCCGTCAAAAATGAGAATTAACAAAACACAAACAACAGTTTGTAAATAAATTACGGGATGGCCTGGTAAAGATGTGATCGGATTTTGTTGTTATCCTTATTGTTATAGTGTCTGGTTTGGACAAGTAGACATAAGCTAAAGAAGGGTGGGGATGGAGCTGCAAAAACAAGAAAGAGAGAGAGAGAGAGAGAGAGAGAGAGATAAAGAGAGAGAGAGAGAGAGAGAGAGAGAGAGATAGATAGATAAAGTGAGAGAGAGAGAGAGAGAGAGAGAGAGAGAGAGAGATAAAAATAAAGAGAGGGGAGGGGGAGGGAGGGGGGAGGGAGGGGGGAGGGAGGGGGGAGGGAGGGGGGGGGGGAGATTACCTATATCTTTAGACAAGACTGTAGGAGAGATGGCGTGTGATATGTAAACTCCACCACTCACCTAATCCACTCGATAATATTATAGAAACATAAATACCGTAGGATTTCATTTTGAAAGTATAAAGAAACTCCGTTACAAACATTTAATTTACTTAAACTTGAGCTGCCTTGTTTTCTAGATAAGAGTCAGTGAGACATCAAAAGTAAGAGAAATTAAATATTAGGGAGAGAAAGAGTAAAAGAAATACATAAAACCCGACATAAAAGATAGGTAAGTAGATAGACACTTGGAGAGTGAGAGGAAAGGGGGGGGGAGAAAGAGAGATGGAGAGAGATATATACTTTCTCTCTCCCTTTCTCTCTCTCTCTCATCCATTTCGGATGAGAGAGAGAGAGAGAGAGGGTGAAGGAGGGAGATTAAAATAGAGTAAATGAGTCGCAGATAGATGAAATAAGCACCGTTCCTTTTACTTGATATAAACACTTGGTTATGCTAGGAAAGCACAGAACTTTTCCCTTTTTTCTCAATTGTTTAGGCTATGTTTGGTGAAATACGTCACTTAAAGATAACCCTCGTATATAAATCATATGCTTTTGTAAATATCTTGTGTATAATTTAGCTATCCTAATTTATATACAAACCTTTTAACTGGGACCTACATAAAACAATCTTTGCTTTTTAGTAGATCCCCTACTTCATTTTGTTTTTTTCAAGGTATTTATCATACTTATGCTTCTATCTTTTGTCATAACCATTACCATAAACATTTTGTTTCTATACTGTTTGTTTAGTTATAATTATAACCAATATACATTATGTTCAATTATATTATCTTCGATTAAGTGGAAATAAATAAACTTGAACTTGAACTTGAAATAGAGTACGAGAAAGATTGGAGAGAAAGAGAGAGAGAGAGAGAGAGAGGGAGAGAAAGAGAGAGAGAGAGAGAGAGAGAGAGAGAGAGTGAGAGAGAGAGAGAGAGAGAGAGAGAGAGGGGTGGGGGGGGGGGGAGAGAGAGAGAGAGAAAGAGATAAAGTAAAAGAGGGGGTGCTGGGCGTAGTTGGTTGATCTTTTGCGTGGACCTGGAGAAGTAAAATGATGATGATAATGACAAACCATGGACTTATATGGACAAACCAAGTAATGACTTACAAACACGCAACAAGCCACCAAAAACGAAACTGAAAATGAGCGAAACAGAACCAAAACAGGCAGAGCAAATAGAGGGCAAAACAATGGATTTCTAGATAACTCGGATGTTGATCCCCAGTCCAACAATGGAAAGTGTCTACAATCTTGTTTATGAGCAGGGGTTTATTTGCTCTTCCTTTGCGGTAGTCTATGGGTGCTGGGTGGGTGGTGTATGGCCCACTGTGTGGGGTATGGTTCCATCAGACCATGGAGATACTACGAGGTCCATGATCAGACCCCTCCTATAGTATGATTAGTCGGGGAGGGTTTTTAGCACTGTGATGATTAGATAAGCAGTCCAATCATGGGATTAGTATCATCGGTCGTTAACCACTTTACTTATTATGATCGTTTATTGAAAGTCCATCATGCAAGTTAAACAACATTTCATCATTGAATCAGGGGAGGGGAGGGGAGGGTGGTACGTGTGCCTCTGGGCAAATTTCTAATCTGGCATATTTGAAGCAATCATTAATCATCCCCTCAAAATATACAAATCCACCCCCTCATAATTGGGTCCCAGCAGCATGTGAAAAAAACACACAATTTATTTATCTTTTTCGTTAGTGTTGTTTTAATTGGTTTTGCTTCTGTTTTTGTATTTTGTTTGCTTGTCTGCTAGAGAGAACATTCGGTCTTGTACAGTGGTACATCTAGGGGGGGGGGGGTAGAGCAGAGGGGTACTTGATGGGGGGGGGCGCAAGAAATGCAAAGAGAGGGGGCGCATAAGAGTGAAAGGAGGTATAGAGAAAGGGAAAATAACGTCTTCCAATACGCAGCGTACGAAAAGGGCATTAGTGGGGTTTTTTTTTCGATAGGGTACATGTATGATATGATTTTTTTTTCTTAAGCTCGATCGGTCATTTTACTCCTTCGCATATGTTTGTGTCGCTAGGTATGGCAAGCCATAGTTGTCCTACTTAGCAACACCTAAAATATATGCAATAGGCCACTTTCGTAATGTTATTAAATGTAATGCACAAAATAGGGCTTCTTTACACATTATTTAATTCACCTGTTACGAATAATTGTATTTCAAATTTTTGTTTGACAGTTGACACGATGTAAAAGACTCTCGAAAAATCAAATAAAAAATACATGTATTGCAAAGGCGGCCGTGGAGCATCTTTTTTAAAGTGGGGGGGGGGGGCACCAACAGAAAAGGGCACTTTCTTGAAAAAAAGGGGCACCTACAAAGGGAAGCCATAAAGCGAAAATACACAATTCTTAGAAATTGGTATATTGTGATGACATCATCAGGGATGATTTAAATGTGTAATTATCTCTTTACATGGTCAAATATACTGCTTAACACATCATACTTTGCAGTTGGATGTGATATGGTCTGAATATTTACTTGCGAGCGAGCAAAAATTGTGAGGTCACATGCAGTGCGAAAATATACGTCCTATAAAGAGGAAAAACAGTCATGGTTGGGTTTTAAGCTCAATCCTGAAAAGAAACAAACGCGAGCTAGCGAGCGTATAGGCGAGTAAGCTTTTGAAATAAAGACAAAATTGCTCTTATAGTTGGTTAACATTAGGAGCACATTTTATAGTACAAACAACGAAAAGGGGGCACACATCAAAAGGGAAAAGGACACTTATCAGAAAAGAAAATGAGCACATGTCAAAGTAAAAAGGGGAATTATCAGATGTGGAAAGGGGCATTTCTCTTATACGGGGCACTCCCTAGAGATGAAAAAAGGGCAATTATTAGAAGGTAAATGGCACTAATTAGAAGGGATAAAGGGCACGTGTCAAAATAAAAGAGGCACTAATCGGAGATGAAAAGGGGCACTTATTACAGAGTTAAAGGGAGCAACTCTCAAATTTAAATAAGGGCACTTATCGGAGATGAAAAGGGGCCCTCATAAGAATTAAAAAGAGGGCATACAAAGGAAAAGAGGCAATTGTTAAAATATAAGGGACACCTCTCAGATTTGAAAAGGGGCAATTATAAGTGGTGGAGGGGCACTTATCAGAGATGGCAAGGGGCACTTATTACAAAGGAAAATATGCTCTCGTCAAAGGAAAATATGCTCTCGTCGAAGGAAAAGGGGTTTACCTATCAGATTTGAATTGAGGCATTTATCAGAGGTGTCAGACGAGGCTTTTATGAAAAGGGGAAGTGGCTCTTACTTAACAAAGAAAAGGGTCATTTATCATAAGCAGAAAGGGCACTTATCAGAAAGAAAAAGGGGGCACGTGTCAAAATAAAACGAGGCCCTTGTCAGAGGTGAGAAGTAGCATCCATCAAACATGAAAAGGGGCACTATATCGGAAGAGGAAGGGGCTGCCACTAATTTCAAAAGAAAAGGGCATTTGTTAAGTAAAATGGGCACCTCTCAGGTTTGAGTAGGAGCAATTCTCATATGTGAAGGGGCCGCTTATCAGAGGGGGTAAGAGGCACGTATAGGAATGTGGAACGAGCACTTATCTGAAGTAAAAAGGGGCACTTCAGTTAGAGGTACTTGAAAAAGTGGGGGGGGGGGGCACATTGCCTGCCCCCCCCCCCCCCCCCCCCCCCCGGCTACGACGCCTCTGATGTATTGTGTAGAATGCCTATTCAGGGTTTGTGATAGCCCCATGTTATCGCAGCACAGTTTATTGAATGATAATGCACTAATGGTGATGCACTAGGCCACAGAAATTGCTTGTATCTTTTGAAAGACTTTGCGACCGTGATGCCTCATGGGCAGCGTTTCACGAGACCGTTACAAGTACGAATTAACTGACATCCCCTCAAAACGCATGTATATATAATGCACATGCTTAACGGGATACCAGAACTTGTTCCTACGAGGGTTTTGTGAAAGTGAAACGATGCCCAGACATCATCTTATTAAATATAGTAAAGATTGTATTAACATTCAGATCGTCTCTCGATTTGCATGTTCGTTTGATGTCCAGGACAAATTACATCACCAACTTTCATTTGTCATACTTGTTTTCTAGGATCATTACTCAAACACTAAATTACAATCTGGAATATCATACGAAGTTGAAACACATAAATTGAACAGACCTCAAACAAACAAACGTTGATAAACAACTCTTTTATTCATTTATTTATTTGTGCATGCGACAGGCAATCATATCTTGTAGCTACCTCCTCTTCTTGCTGACATATCATTCATGTTTTTAAATTTAAATTCTGTTAAATTATACACTGTATATCAGAAAAGGAGCTTTACATCAACCCGTTGAGTACTGAATGCTCTAATCCCCATAGGCTTTATACAGGGACCAACCGATTCCTGTGGGCAATGGGTTAAATGAGAGAGGATATATGGTGTAAAAATGTTTACATTGATTGAATTTATTCATACATGATAATATTATAATACCTCCTCCCTATCCTCACCAAGCATTCATCTCTCACTCACGCACCAAGTTATGTTTATACACCCAATTTTTTAATGTACAACTATTTACATAAATATCTTTTATCATTATCATTATGGTTATCACTACCATCATTATTAATATTATTACTATTATCATTTACATTATTATTATTATTATTACCATTATTGTTATTGTTACTATAATTATTATCTTTACTACTATCATTAGTGTTATTATTAATATTACTATTAATTATCATTATTATTATTATTATTGAAAGCAGGCAATCCACTTTCAAAAGCATTGCATCACAGTGAGGTTAATCAATACCCCGCACTCTAAATTATATAAAGATTTGAACGTTTGCTTAAAAGCCCTTAAAATTTGTGGCCCAGTAATCAAATAGGGCTATAAACTAGCTACACGAGCCTACAACTTAGTGCCTTACGAGAAGACATATTTAGTTTGGGTATGTTTATAAGTTGTCCACATTTTTTTTTAAATTACAGTCTGTGGTTTATATTGTGCAAAGAAAGATCAGGGACCAAATAAACTTTGGATCACACATGATAAATATCAACACAAGAAAACTGGATAAAGTTAATGCAAAATGGGCTTCAATGAAGGACAACTCTTGGGTCCATTCTACATCCTGGTCAGTTTAATCTTATACAAAGCCAACACCTTACTGACATGTAGGTTTATACACTTCTTACAGGCAGTAACAATAGTACATCATGTTCTAGAATGTAAAGCTACATGTACTTTGAAGCCATGCACAAGAAATGATGATTCAATACTGTTGCCATAGTGTTGCCATTATCTGAACCATTGTAAATAGATTCTTACCATATAGTAACAAATGAACAATACCGTAAAAAATTTGCATGCTAAAGCATCATTCAGACATGATGAACTGAACTGCCCCCATCTCCCCCAACAAAAATTATATATGCAGAAATACACAAGCCATGTTATGTGTACATGTATATTAGGTAGGGGGGGGGGGGAGCGCTGAGAACAACTAAGGCACCTACAAGTATCCTGTGATCTATATCATACAGATTTTCAACGAGCATACATTTATCACTTACATATTTTGATGGGCTTTACTGCAACAGGTCTGAACGAGGTTTAGAGGAGGCTACTAAGGATTCTGTTAATCAAGGACAGTCTTGTAGAAGAGCCATGGCCTAGTGGATACGTCACCTGACTGTGGATCACACGGTTCACGGTTTGAGTCCCACCGTGGCACCAGCGTCCTATGGCAAGACATTAATCTACACTTGCCACTCTCCACTCAGGTGAAGTAAATAGGTACATGAACCCGGTAGGAAAGAATTTGTTGATTGTTTTAGGGCCTCATTATGGCAGCTCAGCTACAGCCGCGGTAATATTATGATACTTTGTATTAAGCGCAGTAGAGTATAAGTATACCCATAAAGTAGCTTTGCTATATAAATGTACCTATTATTATAAAAGAGAGAAATATTGAGAGGGAACAAAGTGAAACAATGATAAATGTTCAGTAAATGATATCAAAGTATATACTACTGGAGTCCAATTTCCATTTTCATTATGATGGTAACGATATTCAGATACGCCGGAAGTGATGCAAAAACTTCCATGTTGCCATTCTAAGGACTGGATGTTCTTTTGGAGATCTTAAGATGTCACAGCTCCAGCTCAGCTTGGAATCAACTTGCATCATCTACTGTGCTTCATCTGGGAGGGGGAGGGAGGCAATATACATGTGTGTGAACTTACAATGTCAATGTTGCTGTATTTGTTATAGCCATTTCATATTCAGCATAAATGTCATACATCAATCACATGATACATGTTTCCTTTCTGTTGTAATAGCACTTTGATCATTTTTTCTGTAACAGCGCTCAATAAGAATCAATCATCATTATTATTATTATTACATGATTTAATAATTTTGCCTTTTGAATTCAATGTTTGAACACAATTGTTGAAGTCTTACAAAAATTATCTTATTATTTTTGTAGGGGGAAAATGGTGATCATGACTGCAATATAAATCAATATTCATACTTTCTATAAGTATGTTAGTGTACATGTAGAAGAAATTATAAAATCAATCAGCCGCTAACAAAAAAACCTTTGGTAGACCAAAACAGCTTTGGATTCGTTATTTAGGATGAGGATGCTCTAATTGTCTTTTATTCAAGATATTCTCCCTTTTCATTTTCTTTTTTATGTAAAAATACATTTAAATATCTTCTGGTGGGGATATATATATATATATTTCATTAATAGTTGCAATTCATGCGCAGTAAATCAAATCGAATCAAAATGATATGGAATCCTAGAGCCTACAGGCTACAGCACACTATACAATCTTGACTGAGTTTGGAAGAATTTACAATGGTAATTGATATGAATATTCAAACAAGTAAAATCTGAATGACCAAGATTCTTATTAGTATCCTTATTACCGGTAACAAAGTAAAAACTCCATGGTATCCTACTAGCTTCCATCTACAGAAAATTCTGGTTGTTAGTAGAGTAATAGAGTTATCTTTATTTAGAACCTAAATCAAGAAAATGATTGTTTGATTAGATTTCCATGTCTATTAAAATTCAGATTTTTCTTAAAAAATCAGACTGAAGCAGGATCGTATAGTGTGCGGTTGGCTAATTGTAAGACCCGGGGGTGTTTCACAAAGATCCTAACTTGAACTTAACTCTATGGAAAGCCGTTAGCATCTTTGAAAATATTTTGTAAAAGTTATTTTTAAAGGCATATATTGTTGAGTCAAATCATTCATAATTTCTATTATCAAGAAGATTTCATGTTCTTGATGTGGAATTTATGAAAATACTCGAATTTTTGCTTTTGAATATATTTTATTTTTAGGCTACAAATGGCTCTCCATAATGTTTAAGTCCAACTTAGAGTTAAGTTTGACTTAGGATCTTTGTGAAACACCCCCCTGATGGTAACCCATCTGTCTTGAGATGAGGTATCATATCATAGTGCCTTTCTTACCTTTCTGAAGTAGTCTCCTAATGCTGTGTCCACTTGATTTTGCTGATATCTATTCCTTCCTGCACCATCTCCCACAGAGGGCTATATAACGGAGAGATCACAAAAACAAGTAGGTTTGTGTATGTTTACTTGGGGGTGAAAACCATACCAGAGAAGATATTTATTACACATGGGAAAACTAAAAAGTATCAACTACTGATCAATGTGAAAAAAAAAACCTTCCATACCTGCCAAATTTGAAAATAAGAATTAGGAATTTTTAGCAAGTATGCCTTCAACAAAAAGAAATCGCACATGCAGCGGCAGTGTAACTGGCAATACGCGGTAAATCTGTACCAAAAAGCGAATACAAATTTGCTGCTCTATCATGCAGCCACTCAACGCATGATAAAACAAGCTTAATTCGGCTTTAGCACAACAACAACAACAAAATTGTTGAAGAATCTGAATATTCTGAATTTTCAGGTCCTAAAAATCCAGAAAATCAAAATATTCTGGAATATTCTGAAGGGTTGGCGGGAATGCCCTCCTGCTCGAGTGAGCTCTTTTCTGGTTTGATCATTGATGTAGTAAAAGTATGATTTAAGGATCACAAAGCAAGTTTATCAGACAAATGACCTTTGAGGGTGTGCGTGTGTGTCATAACTATCTCTCTCACTATGCTATGGGACACATAATGTGATATGGCAAACAAATGATTGGTCCTGGAAGGTCATTTGAAGGAAAAGAAGGCACAAGAAAGGCCTAGCAAACATCTTAAAGGTAATGGAAAGTTTTGGGAAATTTGTAAATTGGATTGATAGTAATTCTATAAAATGTTGATATATTTGGATGCCCCTGTGGATGTATTTTACGCATTAGAAAATTTAGCCCCTAAAAACACTTCTGCTTTTGAGAAATTGAATAATCAAAAATTTACCGGTGCTCCCGGTAAATCTTGAATATTTCAAATAGCGCCTAAGGCCATTCCATGGTAGCTGCGACCATGAAAATATCAGAATATACAGTTGTGATATATAATTTCCAAATGGGAATAGCAAATCGGTCGATTGAAATCAAGAAACCTTGTTTTAAAGGTAAAGACCAGTTATGGTCATGCGATTGCATTGTGAAAGAAATGTTGTGGAATCGATCAGAAAAGGTTTATCATCTAGCATATAAGTATTGGTGTGTACTGCAAGGTTCTGGAATCTTCAAAATGATAAGAAATATGACCCAGTCTTCGTAAAGTTACAAGCGCTGTACACAGAAAGATGTATATGGGACTATACGCACACGTGCGCGACACATGTGTTTATCTCTCACAGACCATGTAGATAACTAATTTACCAAATATATCAATTAGTAGGCGATTTCCCGGAAAAATTTGTATCATCATGTACTAGTCAAAACATTATTTCACATGATTGGTAATAAGAGCTTCATTTTTTGAAATTAGGGCATTTCCAATACTGGTCTTTACCTTTAAAGATAAAGTAATATCAGTCTTGAGAGGGCGCTCTTCAACATAAAAAGTTTATTATTTACAATTTCATCACTTTAGACTCGATATGTTCATTTGAACCAAATTCATGATCCCATACCAAAACTTTGTAATACCTTTAAGGATGATACCATAGTTAATTGCGGAGGGGAAGGACAAGGTGATATGAAGCAGTTTGCCCATTAGCTCAACAATTAGAGAGACAGTTGTTTGAAAGATAGGGTCATTTATCATGTCTTTGAACAGATCACTATTGAGTATTGATGATGAAGTTTATTATTCACCTCATTTCTCTGAGCTGTGTCACTTCATGCACACACTTCTCCGCAGTGTAATCCACCTCTTCCTCTGTTGTGAATCTACTGATGCCAAACCTGTAAAGACAAGGCAAAAGAACAATTAATCAATTTTCTTTAACAATAAATATAAATATATTCTCAGTTCATCAATCATCGTTGCTTATGAAATTATTAGATTTTCCCTAAATAAATATATAAATAAATAAATAAAATTCATGCCAATCTAAAGGCTTGTTCAGACAAGTCACAGCAAAACTACAGCATTGTTTTAATGATGTAAAGTTTAATACGCTTCATATTTTTGTAATCTTATAACACAGACCTCAGTGAAAACAAGCAAGTCCTTTGTTGCACTCAGTTACATTTCATTTACACAAGAAAAAACGTGGCAGCTTTCTTGCAGTGGTTTATCAAACTGAGATCTGAGACTGAGACCGACTTTAAGTTAGACTTAACTATTCAGGCCGTTCATGCCACTAGTTCCTCTAATCATTCCTGGCATTGGTTTCTCAAGGGAGCTATAAATCGTGGTCACAACTACATTTTTTGATATTTCATTATTGAACGAAAAAATATTATCTAAAGCTCATAATTGAAAGACCAATAGCGAGAGCAGCCAGTGGTATTAATGACCTGCCATAGTTAAGTCCAACTTAAAGTCGATCTTAGACTTTGTGAAACACCCCCCATATCTGAACAAGCTTTATGAGCCCTACCTGATGGATGAGTGGGCCAGATCCTCCTGAGCACCGATAGCTCTCAAGACATAGGAAGGCTCCAGGGATGCTGATGTACAGGCACTCCCAGAGGACAGGGCCACGTCTTTGAGCGCCATCAGAAGACTCTCACCTTCCACATAGGCAAAGGACAGGTTGACACAGCCTGGGTAGGTCTCGTCGGGGTCACCGTTGCGGATGACGTCGGGCAGCTCGCTGGTGATCTTGTGGATGAGTCTCTCAGAGAGGGCGCTGATTCTCTTGTGATCGTACTGGTAGTACACAAACATATAGCAAGAAATATTACAATTTACATGTAAGACTATGCTTAGTACTTACAGTTTTATGAATATGAGACCTGTACTGGGGGTGTTTCACAAAGATTCAAAGTCAAACTTAACTCTAAGTTGGATTTAACTAGATGGAATTCGACTGCACGCAGTAAAAAATGATGCCTCCGTCATAGAGCAATTTTACAAACTGAAACGGAAGAAATTTTTCAAATTCAAGTTCAATTGTAATCCATTAACAGGTTCTCAGAATATCGTGATTACAAGCAATTTCTCATATACATATATGACCCTTTGATCTTTGACCTCATGGCCCTAAAATCTACTCAGTTCATTGGTTCTGCAAGATGTCCTGAGTTAAATAGTAATCCATCTGTCAGCTCTAATGAGAATGCGTTCACAAGCCATTTTTGCATAAATAATGAGCCCATGACCTTTGATCTTATGAACCAAGAATCTACTCAGTTCATTGGCTCTGCAAGATACATAAATGATCTAAGTTAGGCAGGAAGCCATCAATCTGTTCTAATGATAATACGATCACAAGCTATTTTTGCATACATAATGTGCGCTGTGACCTTTGACCTCGTGACCCCAAAATCTTATCAGTTCATCGGCTCTGCAAGTAACATACATGACCTAAGTTTGGCAGGAATCCATCAATCGGTACTTGCGATAACGCGATCACGAGCTGTTTTTGCATACATAATGAGCCCTGTGACCTGTGACCTTTGACCTCGTGACCCCAAAATCTAATCAGTTCATCGGCTCTGCAAGATACATACATGACCAAAGTTTGGCAGGAATCCATCAATTGGTTCTTCAGATAACGCGATCCAAGCTGTTTTTGCATACATAATGAGCCCTGTGACCTTTGACCTTTGACCTCGTGACCCCAAAATCTAATCAGTTCATCGGCTCTGCAAGATACATACATGACCAAAGTTTGGCAGGAATCAATCAATCGGTTCTTCAGATAACGCGATCACAAGCTGTTTTTGCATACATAATAAGCCCTGTGACCTTTGACCTTTGACCTCGTGACCCCAAAATCTAATCAGTTCATCGGCTCTGCAAGATACATACATGACCAAAGTTTGGCAGGAATCCATTAATCGGTTCTTCAGATAACGCGATCACGAGAACGGGACGTACGTACGTACAGACGTACGTACGGACGGACAACCCGAAAACATAATGCCTCCGGCTACTTCGTAACGGAGGCATAAAAATTAATTCCTACCCAGTGAACAAAATATTGTATAAAGATGATAACCCTCAGATGCATCCCCACTTCCATATAAGTCCTTGTTGTACACTGATTGCAGAATGTTGTGTGTATGTTTGTTTACAAGCACAACACTAAAAACACTTTTAGTTTTCCCCGTCAACTACAATCACATCAGAAAATGGTAAATGAATATGCATGAACATTGTACCTTGCCTAAAATTACACCCATCAGACAAAGCCATATTTTTGGCAATACTCCTTTGCTTTTAATATTATTTTCTTCTTCAAATTTGGAGGAAAGACACAAAAACAAAACGCTGTCTGACAACAAATTACACACCGGTAAGCCTAGAGCACTGCACATTTCTGCATCTGTATTACACATACATGTAGGTACATGTACTGTTGGGGGCACTTCATGCACACAGCAACATTATTTTCACCCAAACTTGGTTTATATTTGTCCAATCTGTCTATTTGGAGTAATTTATCATGTGGAGCCAGGGGCCTGTTTCATAAAACTTGCTATCAATTAAACAATTTACAATATCTGTGTTTACCTACCAAATCATAGCATTTGATTGGCAGAGAGAAAATGTGTCACAGATTTTTAGCATTGTTTAATAATTGATAGCAGTTTTACGAGACAGGGCCCGGCATATAGGATGCTGATGGACTAACCTCCATCTCCTGCTGTGAGACTTCACAGGCGGCTCCCAGACCCACCACCAGGGGTGCAGGTAGGGTACCACTCCTCATACCCCTCTCCTGGCCCCCTCCACTCTGCAGCGCCTCCACCCTCACTCTAGGTCTTCTCCTCACATACAGTGCTCCAATACCTGCATTTAACATAAAAAATTACAGCCATGTCAAATTTAAAGTACATGTCAATATGTACATATAAACATATGTCAATATATACGTTTAAATGTCAAATTTACGCCTTATTTTAAGTTTAATGTCAACTGTACATTATATACAAGCTAGATCTGTCCTGTTAGAACATGGAATGTATATATGTTTAAGTTGTCATATTGTAAATAAATTGGAACATTTCATACTTAAGACTGAGATTATAGCTTCCTAGAATCTTTTTATCACAGACCAGGCATATCTGTCCTTTATTCAGACCTATCGGCTGTTCTACATGACCTAAATCACAATATTTGGGACTACATCAACAAGATGCGCAAGAACAGTGGAAAACTTGTGTTCCAAGTCGTACCAAACATGGACTCGCATAATTACTTATTGATCATCCTAGCTGAAGAGTGGCGCAAACAATCTATGTATTTGATTGAATAGCGCCCTCTCAACATCTGAACAGCTTACCTTTCGGTCCGTAGATCTTATGTCCACTGATTGACATGAGGTCAATCTTCATGTCGTTGACATCAACAGGGATCTTGCCTACAGCCTGGGCAGCATCAGTGTGGAAGAATACCTTCCTTGATCGACACATCTCACCTGAGCATAGAAACACAAGAATGACCAGATTCAACTGTTTAATGCAAATGATTAAGAAATTGTCCTTTTGCACAACAAAGGAGTCTCTACCATTGGTTGTCAACCATTGGCACTTGAGATAGAGTTAAAGGGAAATTTAACCTTGATAGCAAACCACTCTAGAAGAAAGCAGAACAATCAGAGACACATCCTGGTGAAAGTTTGAAAGAAATTGGAGAAAGAATGAGAAAGTTGCAAACTTGCAATCACTATCGGTATGGGCTCTTCAAATTGGCTAAATTAGTACCGGTAATGTCTCTGTGATGTCGTTGTTGACAAATTTCCCATTCCAACACACAAAATGGCTGATATTTCAATTTTTCAAAATGTATAAAAAGCTATGAATCAGAAAGTTTTTTTTTTGTGTATGATGTTTGGAGGAAAACATGTTTTTAGAAAATTAGCAATATATTATGGGAAGTCGGTATAATGATCAGCACTTAAACAACAGAAGAATGGCTCAGGCAATGTACTCACTGCTACCATGGAATAACTAGGAATAATAGCTTACCTATTTGTTTCATGGGCTGCTTCACACCAATCTCATTATTGATTGCCATGATTGAACATAGAACAGTGTCTGGTCTGAACGCAGCCTCCAGTTCCTATCATTGAAAAAAAAAAAACCAATGAGAGCTGAAATATGGGTGTGTTTATTGTCCAGTTTTTTGCCTAGAATCAGCATTTTAAAACGTCTTTCAGGCAAGTTTTTAAGGGGATAAACGCAAAGCCTTTCTCAAAAATCTTTAAATATGGGTATATTGAAACGCCAAGAAAAGTGCGTTTTGAATGTGACATAGAGCCAGAATCACGTTTCTGAGAGATGATAAACGCAAAGCTGTTTTGAACCCCACATACAAATCAGACCTTCCCAGGCTTATTTCTTGTTCAGAGAAATAGCGCAAGCCATGTGCTGTGTCATGTTGTTGTACAAGCATGTGTGTGTACTCGCTCTAGTTGACCTCCAGTTGCTTCCAGGGTGAAATGGCGCAAAGCAGCTCGCAGAGACAAGGCCTTTATTTTTAATCGTGAAGAGACGATAAACGCGACATCCCGCAAATCATGTTCGTATAGTGGGGTTCGATGTGTACATATGGAAATGCTGATTACTGTCAAATATCATCCTATTCTGTCACAATGATATTGGATTTCACATTTTTTACAGGTTTTTCTCGTCAAAGAAGCTTGATACATTCTAATTAATATGGAGTACTAATGAGATAGATGAACATTAAAAACACAAAACTGTGAATGAGTGCCAAGTTCTAGTTTTTTCCACTAGGACATTTGTAGCATAATGACAAAATAACAGCACATTGCCGCTCCATACTTGATCTCTCAATGTGTGACATAAAGAGATGTATAGCCAGATTCCTAACAAAGTTCTGCATTGAAAAGCTTAGCTTTAAAACTCAATTTAAAAGTATGTTATTACCAAAGAAAAAATAGTGTCTGACAGTAAAGTCTTGAAAGTAAAAGGGTTTCCTTGCATTATTTGTATTTGTTCGGTAAGTTTCAATTTCACAGATAAGACATACATGACATATTCATAATTCCTGCTAAGTTTTACAGAATTTGATGTTGGCTCAAAGGGGACATAGTACGTCTAAAGTATGTTCCTATCATATTCAATCATAAATAAATATTTGGAATTTTCCTCAGTGCAAGAGTTCAAAAAGGCGTATTTACCAGAAAACTGACACATACATCTGCTTGCCTTTCCCTACAATTCTCTGTTAATGTATTTTTTAGAACTCACCTTAAGATCGATTATGCCATTGGGCTTAACTGGAAGATATGTGATGTCAAAACCCTCTCCTTCTAGTACCCGGCAGGAGTCTAAGACACACTTATGCTCCTGATAATGAGAATATAAAGACGATGTAATAATAATTCACACCTGACTCTCACTGCGTCACTAGATGAAGGATATTCTGCATAATTAAATCTTTGGAACAAACTTTAGGATGAATATATATATATCTTTATTTTAAATTTAAAAAAATGAAAATATTATGCATGCAGGATAGGCAAATTCAAAAGAAATTGTATGGGTATAAGATAAGATGAGAACACTTTCAAATGGTATGTTAACTTTACCATTTATAATTCAATCAATATCAATAATTTAATCAATTCAAGATCTGTTTAATAATGGTGCATTTAGTAACAGTATCAAGTATTGCCTTTTGGACATATCACTGCATTTATCACTCCTGGCATTAGACCAAAAAATACCGGTAAGCAGAATTACAAAATAGCTCAAAGTATTATTGAAAATGACATGACACATTGCAAATATATCTCTAAGAAGCCAAAAAGTTGTGTATTCTGATGACAGAACCAAATCAGTAACATTTCTGAATGGACTAGAAAATATGAAATGAAGAACATTTTGCTGGGATCTTACCGTTTGTGTTGTGATGACATGCTTCTTTTTAGATTTGTAAAATCTGGCAGTTCCCTGCAGGGAGAAAAGAAAGAAAAACATACATGTACAATGAACGATAAGAGAGGGCTTGGTATGCTAGGGAGCACCTACATGTACCAGTAACATGTATGTAATCACACTGGTTTTAATAGCAGAAGGACGGGGTACCAGAGGCAAGTTTCTTGAAACTTTCATAAGTCTAAGTTTGTGGATATATCCCATATAAATGCATGTTTCTATTACATATGTTTCTATGGGATGTCCTAGAAGTTATACTTATGACAGTTTTGAGAACCGGGTGATAAATACACTGTGTAGAGAAGGGGGGAAGGTATTGCTGTCTCTTCATATGATCTTCATCTGATACCCATAGTGTAATATAACTAGAAATATCGCAATCTGTATTGCCGCGCAATGTGAATGTATCCCCCGGGAGTGGCAGCGATTTTGTGTCATCCTTATGGTCGAAGGAGGGACAAAGATCCCCTCCCCCCCTGAAACAAAAGGATGGCGTAGAGATCGCCAATTGTGGCTCAGACTATTGTCAAGACTAGGAGCAGCATCATCAAAACACTATATGTGTAGATTAAGTATAATACATCTCTGTAGAAAATTTGAAAGAAATCTGTCAAGAATTGTGGCAGTTAGAGCGCACACAAGAATAAAATATGGCCTTTTACCCTAAAGAAGACGGAACACTGGGGGCAGCATCACCAAAAGTTATAGGTGTGTAGATTATATCAAGATACACCTCCATACAAAATTTGAAAGAAATCTGTCAAGAAATGTGGCAGTAAGAGCGCACACAAGAATAAAATATGGCCTTTTACCCTATAGAAGACGGAACACTGGGGGCAGCATCACCAAAAGTTATAGGTGTGTAGATTATACCAAGATACACCTCCATACAAAATTTAAAAGAAATCTGTCAAGAAATGTGGCAGTTAGACCGCACACAAGATGGCGCGGCGTAACGCTGCTGAATCCAAAGTACCCCACCGGCATACTGCCGGGGGATACAATTAACAGTACACAAGGAATGATCACAGATGTAAAACAGAAAAATACAAACAACTTTATGTCTGTTCTTTAATCACTGTACCACATTCATATAACTTCTGATATTCAGGCCTTGATTTATATCTCTATGAATCTTTATATTCTAGCCCCCCCCCCCCCCCTTAAAAAAAAAAAAAATCTAAAAATCTCAATGGTTGGTTTAAATAGTGCAATTTCTCAAAATTTTACCTTCACAGAGATGTTATTTGATTCTGTAGCTCCGCTGGTGAAGATGATCTCTCTGGCATCTGCCCCTATCAAATTGGCAACTTGCTGCAAGAACAAACAATCACGATTGTATCATCAATAAGTCTTTCAAAATAATGTTAATTTGTTTTTGCACATGCCACAATGCTGGCCGATTCCTGTTATAATGAGGTCAACTTTAAATCATAAAATTATACACATGCATTATATTTACTTTCATTTTAATTGCATGCTAAGCCAAAAAAAAAAAAAATACAAATGTAAATTACAATTTTAAGGTGGTATAAACCTAAATAGTTTAATTTAATTTTGGTTGTCTATAGAATAAGACATTTTTTTACTTAATTTGTGAATCCTTTTAAGTTCTAATAAAAAATATTACAGAAAAAAGAAAACAAAAACATCAGTGTCAATAACCCTACTCAAATATTCAATAAATAAATAACTTGCAAAGTTGCAGCAACTGAGCAACTTATTGGCTATTGTTTTTACCTTCCTTGCATGTTCCACAGCATCATCTGATTCCCATCCATATGAATGTGTGCGGGAGTGTGGATTGCCATAGTAAGCCACAGAGTATGGCATCATTGCATCCATTACTCTAGGATCCTTGAAAACACAAAACATAAAAGGGTTTCCCCCAGTAATTGCAACTGTACTCTGAATTCACAAAACTGCCTCATTTTTGAAATCCCAAAGTGTCAACAATATATGTAGGAAACTGGCACTTCTTTGGGAAAAATTCTTCTCAAATCCCACATCATAATCATATTTCTAATTGGAACTTCATTTCATTGGTGATCTCATAATTGAACTGGAATAGAAATTAAAATTGAAATTGTACATTAGAGATAGGAGACTGCAACTTGCGATGGATTAGGTTCTATATGACGGGCCCCTGGAATACATGCTCTATATCTCTCTCTTCTTGTACTTCTCTTTCTCTCTCTCTCTCCTTTTCTCTTCATTCCTCCCTTGTCCATCTATCACTTCCCTCATCTTAGGGAAGTGGTAGCCTTTTCCCTCCAGACTAGTTTAAAACCTTATAACTTTTAACTGCAAAATACACCCAGGCATTATACTATTATCCTTTTGATTGTATGTAAGTGTCTAATTGTACTCGTAATACTTGATTTTTCTTCTTGTTCACATATGATACTCCTTATTTCATTAAACTTGATGATTTCAATCTTTCATTTGAGATATTAAACTCCGGCAATCTCAGCTATTAGTTGTGGTGGATTTTATCTCACCATATTTTTGTATATTATCATTTGTATTTGCATGCTTATGAAATATGTACTGAAACTTGAATTGAATTGAACTGAATTGAATTGAATAGCAAATGGACCTAAGAAGTAAAAACTCCACATGAACCTTCTGAACCTTCTGAATTTGGAGTCAGCAGGGCGGTATTCCGCATGTCGCTAACTTGTACTGGGGGGTGCAGGTGGACCACTACACCGGGGTTTTCCCCTACTCTTATACGAATAGTGCAGTGGGTTCTTAACGTGCAAAGGTAGTGACTCTTCTCTACACGGGGCCTCCATTTAACGTCCTATCCGAGGGACGAATGGAGTTGGACTTTGGTCATATCCTGTGGATGCTTACCAGTGGTGTAGTTGATTGAGCATCCAGGTAAAGAGCTCTCCCTTCCAGGTTCTTCTCTTCTTTCACATCTGAGAATCAAAATAAGATAAGGTCATATTCAAATACTGCATGAGGAGAAATGATCTGTCAATGCTAATGCGTATTGACCTCTAGCAATGCACTGGAGTAGTGGCTCCGGTGTGTGGTTGATCTGCGGGAAATGCCGATTCTATTTTGCACTTACTCACAGAATACTTCAATACCCTCAATGTAGAGTTTATATACTTCCTTATCAAATAGTCTACTTACGAAATGCTTCAAGTTCCCCTGTGTGCGGCCATGCATTACCCGATGGGCGGCATGGCCGGCACGCGTTACGTCATAAAGCTTTATGCGCAACGTCACAATCAAAGCATGTATCAAATCACTACAGGTAAACCAAATTCTCATGTTTATCTGTTGTTACAGTAAATTTGTCAAGTTTTAAACAGTTTCACCTTTTCCTCGAATGGATCATCCCAACTAGGGAGGAACGGGAGTACATACTACGAGAAACTAGTGGGTCATAGCGGGGTAGGCATGCAATTACGACATTGGTAAGCAGCCACCCCATGCAACTAGCCCTGCGGTGGCAAATTAAATTTCTGCAATAGGAGACAGACCACAGCCATCATACTCATCATACCCACAACAACATCAAATTTCACCTCCAATCGGACAAATAGAGCTATAATATTGATCTAGTCATGTCTCGATCTCTTAACTTAAAAGTTAGCACCTGCTGGAATTTTCATCGGCGACTGGCGTCACAGATTTCTGACAAAGCTGACAGATACTCTGTACTGAATAATACTTATGCTACAGACTTTTTTGGCAAAGCTAGGACCTAGGATAGAACCTTGTGGTACGCCGTGTGATAGAAGAAAAATTGGAGGAATTATTTTTATCAACTACATATTGAAATCTATCAGAAAGATTACTTTCAAACCAAGATGATAGACAAATTTGAGTGTTGTTCTAGTTTCCGAAAGGTGAGTCAACATAGACCGAAAGCTTCAGTCTCTATAATCGTCGGTTGTTCCACTGAGACTACGTCTGGCTCCACTAGACCTCCGGTTATAGAGACTGAACGATCGCCTATACCATCGTATGTTGAAGATATCACGGCTAGATTTTAGCCGCTAGGCCCCTCCCACAAACATGACAAACTTGCCACGGCCGTATTTGTTATGCCCCCAAAATCCCCCAAAATGTCATTTTACCTCGTCCATATCCAATTTTAAATTAGGCCTAGGCTATAATACATCGGTTCCACTTACTAACTTGATGGAAATAATCCGTTTAATGGCCCCTTTTAAGGAAATTATGGGTCAAAATCGACATCCATGTTAAAAATCTTGCAAGCCGTGTTAAACTCTCGCTGCCATCAATCTCATCCCTTCTAGTCTACGCCGAAGGCAAAATGATGATGAAGGAAAAACTGTGCGCCATCTACACGTTCGTAATGGCGTTATCACAGTTTTTTCCTTCATAATCATTTTGCCTTCGGCGTAGACTAGAAGGGATGAGATTGACGGCAGCGAGAGTTTAACACGGCTTGCAAGATTTTCAACATGGATGTCGATTTTGACCCATAATTTCCTTAAAAGGGACCATTAAACGGATTATTTCCATCAAATTAGTAAGTGGAACCGATGTATTATAGCCTAGGCCTAATTTAAAATTGGATATGGACGAGGTAAAATGACATTTTGGGGGATTTGGGGGGCATAACAATACGGCCGTGGCAAGTTTGTCATGTTTGTGGGAGGGGCGAGCGGCTAAAATCTAGCTGTGATATCTTCAACATAGGCTGGCATAGGCGATCGTTCTGTCTCTATAACCGGAGGTCTAGTGGAGCCAGACGTAGTCTCAGTGGAACAACCGACGATTATAGAGACTGAAGCTTTCGGTCTAGAGTCAACACACCGATTACTGAGCTGGGAGACATTGCCAGGCATAGCGCCAGGTGGAGGGGCAAAAATCGAAACTTTAAAAAACTTTCTTCTTTTTTTTGGTGTAGATAACCGCACCCCCGACTTTGAATTTTTTTCGGCGACAAAAAGGTGCGGTTAATACAAATGTACATCGTTAATTACGGTAGGCAGCATTTGAATACATGAATAGTTAATACACTCACAACACAAATATGCACACAATCATGCAAGTTTGACAGTATCTAAGTTAGACTCACAATTTGAATTTTTAAATTATTCTTTCTAACATCAGAAAGTTGAAAAATTTGTATTTTACTGCAATTTAGCTAGCCTAGGTGTCATCAATCGTTACTAAAGTAAAGACAAAGTGCCAATTGTGAGTGAAATAAGTTGAATTTTGTACAGTTGTGTTTAAAATGTTGAGAATAAATAGCACAGCTTTTAATACACAGTCATGATAGTAGTGCTTCTACTAGGCCTAGGTAGCCTAGATCTATACGGATTTACGGGTAAGCTTACTTGGAATAGTGGAAGCTTGTCGTGCATCGACTCCATTCACTGACAAAACAGACGACGAACGCCATGCACTTCCCAAAGACCTTCTCACCAAGGTAGTCATCATGGCGATGCAAGACTAGTATCTCCTTTTCTCCCCTTTTTAAGATGAGGGTAGTCACAGAACCCGTTTCTAACTGTTGGGTACAACTTTTTAGCAATATCCTTACTTATTCAGATCGAGATTACTAAAAGAAAACTAACAGAAAACTGAAGAAAAATACGTGTTTACCAAAAATGATCTTACGCAATTAATTCACCGTATCCCCGAGATAGCAAATCAGAATTGAAAAAAAAAATGGAACAGAATAGCACAATAGATAAGAACAGAACAACTGGGTACTTCTACTTCTTTCGTCGCTCTCTCTTTATTATTCAATTTTCTTTCTTTTTTCAGAAAAAAGAGGTGCTAACCTCTACAAATAGAGGGAGAAATTAGTTTTTTTCCACCCCTCTCCTTTCGCAAGATAAAGAATTTAAAATGTATATTACATTTGCTGTACAACCAAATAGAATAATGGATACGATAACAATAATAATTGATTGGGGTCAGAATAGAGTTGGGTATAGCGCCATCTAACAATGTAAGCACTGAAATGAAACACTTTACATTTACTGGCTTCGTTTTTGATATACATTCAAATAAAAATATTCTCCTCAACATTCAGGGCAAAGCGCTTCTAATTAATTTCAAGGTTTTGTTTTATTTTAGGGAATCATCATTCTCATAACTGTACTAGGAAGTGCTGCTTTAGCACCAAATGTGCTACTAAAATGAACAGACAGAGGGGTATTATCATAAGCACCTACGGTTCGCATTACATGATATTCATATATTTTGTACAATTCTTATTTATCATGATAACAAGTGGTTAGTAAATCATGAGATGTAGTAATTACAATCTCACTGACCTATTTCCGAATCATTTATGTTTATGGACCGAATACCATTAAATTTATATGAAGTAGACAAGCCTAAAATAGATGTGAAAATATACGAATGAAATGCAAAATTGTAAATGCTCTTTTAGTACTTTCCTATTGCACTTTTGTATTTCATCTTTTGCACAAGCTGCGCCTTGAGCATTTGATTGTCAAGTGGATTTGGCGCCTTATAAATATGCTGTATTATTATTGTATGAATTCTGGGTAATAATTAACATACAATGAAGTTTGAATAAAAAGTAACTTATCAATCAATTTAGAAAAAATACACGTACGACGTTACAATTTGCACTTCACGGCCTCAATGCATGATTCATAACGAGATTTTCTTGCAAATCGCGTGCAGTTTCTTATCATAACAATTATTTGTTGACATTGTTTGTTGATGGCATGGGAAAACTCAAAGTGAATGATAATTTGCAGCACTTTATCGCTATGAATATCATTTTTCCCAACGAAAGATAAGAAAACGATGCCTAAAGATGCACGGTAAAACGGATTGGCACTGCAAGGCGATAGAAAATTAATTAGATCTAAAACATTTGTCAAATCATTCTCGAAACCATTTCAAACAGAAACGATTTTAAAAATTCTTGTGATAACAGAGGCGGCGGAGCCAGGGGGCACAGCGCCCCCACTTATTCATGTACCCCCTAAAGTCCCCCTTTTGACAAGGGAAATGTGTCCCCTTTTATATCACATAAGCGCTCCTTTTTCATTTCAAATAGGTGCCCGTATCACATTCTTGTAAGTGTCTCTTACTAACTTTCGGCTAAGTGCTCCTTTACCTCTAATAATTGCCCCTATTCAAATCTGACAGGCCATTTACTTTAACAAGTGCCCTTTTCTTCTGTTATCGGTGGCCCTTTTCATTCCGATAAATCCCCTTTTTCTTTTTGTAATAAGAGCCCTTTCCCCTTCTCATGAATTCCCCTTCTGACACTACTGATAAATACCTCTATCAAAATCTGATAGGTAGGCCTACCCCTTTTCCTTCGACAAGTGCCAACTTTACTTTGTAATAAGTGTCCCTTTCTTTTCTCACAAGTGCCACTATTCATCTCAGGGGAGTGCCCCTATTTAGGTACAAGATGTCCCCCTTACCACCTGTGATAAGTGCCCATTCACCTCTTATAATGCCTCTTTTCAAATCTGAGAGGTGTCCCTTATATTATGTCAAGTGCCTCATTTCCTTTGTATGCCCCTTGTTATTCTTATAAGCGCCCGTTTTCATCACCGGTGAGTGCCCTTATTCAAATTGTATATATGTCCTCTTTAATTTGGTAATGAGTGCCATTTTTCTTTCTGATATGTGCCCCTTTTTCCTTTCATAATAAAATGTGCTCATAATTTAAAGCAACTAGGAACGATTTTTTCTTTAATATCACCCAAAGAAGTATAGTTCACCTTTAGAACAGCACCTTAGGTTTGCAGTATTTTATATACTTTTTTTTTATCGTTAACAAGATTATTACTTTTCATAAAATTGATGATTCAAAGACTTGTAATATATATCTTGTTCCCCTGTCAAATGCAATAAACTACGATATAATCACTATCTCCTATATTGAACAACCTGTTTTTCCACACTAACATGTTTGTATGCAATCACACGATCGCAAGACAAATAAAATAAAAATGTTGTTTACAAATATAAAGGGGAGCATAGTCCGCCATCACTAAAGACTTTGCACGAAGCAGAAAAAACACGATACCATAGTTACATATTGCAAAATGCTAATAGAGACAACCTACATGATTTCTTAGAATTAATTAGCATATGCTTTTGATACAAAGTACTTATCCATCCAATATAAAGAATATTAGAAATAATAACATTTCTGGCAGGTCAGACGAATTTGTTTTCATCACGTAAGCAATTAAACAAAGTATATGTTATACATTCATTTATAAGCTATTTGAGTTAGTTTTGGATGATCGTCTTTCTTTCAAAGTTCACTCTCATATCTAATTGTTTTTGAAGAAAAAAACCCGAAAGAAATGAGAAAAGCAGCTTAGTGGCAGAATGAGCGGACTCCGATTAGTTGTAATCAATGAAACACAAATTGCCAACTCTGTGACGTATTTTTTGAGGCCCTTTCCAATTTCTTTTTGTTTCACATTGGCAATAAAAACTTCGCAAAAACTTTAAGTAGTGAAACATCAAAAGAAGCCTTTGTAATGAGTTCATTTGTATGAAAGCAAAGAAAAACGAGAGAAACAGAATGGCGAGAGTTTGAAATAAATGGGATCAAAAAAAAAAATATATATATTTGTAAAATTACTTCACTATTTATGTGTAAATCTAAAATTGGCAGTTCTGTCAGATGATTGTGAAGTCGTATCGTGCTCAACAAATATTAATTTCGATTTTATCGTAAGCGCCTTCTACGACTCAAAGAAAAATTCATATTAAAAGAAAATACTCTGATGAATAATAAGTTTTGAAAAAACCTGATACTTTTAGAAAATTTGTGTGTTAGGACAAATGGGAGAGTTGTCCGCCACTACGTCACAGTAATATTACCGATTCGGTCAATTTGAAATTCCCTTACGTATAGTGAATTGAACTTTCAAAAAATTATAAATTTCTTATTGTACAATTTAGTTCACACTTTTCCATCAATCTGTTTCTCTAACTTAACTTTTATACTTCTCTTTCGGAGCAATTTGCTATAAGCGTTGGATTTTTTTTTAAAGTGTGTTTTTTGTTGCCTGGTACTAAAAGTTGCGACAGACCTGTGGCCGATTTCAATGAATTCTTAGGCATCGCGTGATATATTTTTCTATAATGTCACCACTCGATCAATCCTGAGAATAAACTAAACAGACAAATTAGAATGTACTCAAGAAATATTAGCTCAAGAAATATTATTAACTGTTATTTTTGATAAAATTATTTATTTAAAGCCCGTCTGCACAAGTTTGGCCAGGGGATTTGACTTCCCTGCAAGGTCACTGACGGGTGCTTATCTCATCAAATCAGCTCTCAGTTAACATAAGAAAAAAGGGGATCATGGGGGACCAACTGTCATGAATTTATGGGTGTACTTAATATGAAATAATGGTCTCCACCATATGGCATATGTACTTAAAGATCCATAAATGATATCAATCTACATCTATCTTAAACAAATATTTGCATCCTATGACACATACCTTTTATTTCGATAGTTTATTCTATTTCAGAAACACAGCGAGCCTTGTTTCATATTCGAAGCTTGTACTTTGAACATAAAGATACATAAATGATATCAATTTACATCTAACTGAAACAAATATTTGCATTCCTATGACACATACCTTTTATTTCGATATTTTATTTCACAGCGAACTTTGTTTTATATGTGAAATTAGTTCTCGCTTTCACGCGAGCTGGCTTGAATTCATATCCAAAAAAATATGGTCTGAGGGTCTTGATAATTAACTTTCACACAATATTCTACGAAAGATAATAATGCTTTTGAAGAAGAAAAAAATGCGAATGATGGATACATGTAAAACTTTGGATTCTAATCAATAAACTTGAATTTGCAGTTCAAATTGAATTTTAATATAGAGTAACAGATGTACTTATTTATAAGTATAAAAAAAGAAATTGGGCCCTTATCAGAATATAAAAAGGCAGTAAAGGGATACTGAGATATGTGGAGGGGGTGATAATTAACCTCCACCCCGGTAATGCTGCTTCTAATTATCATGTTATGAAAGGGGGGGTGTCATGGGAGTACCTATAACTAATCATGTGCGGGGGGAGTAACTTTCAAGTAGGTGATATTCAGGGGTTAGGGGTGGGGTAATTGACCAGGGGTGATATTTCTGGGGGAGGCAACTGTAGATTCTAGGCCAATATAACTTTATTTAGTTTATTGGAACTATTTGAACCCATAAAATCAATTTTACATATAACATCATGTGTGTGGTGTATATTAACATCTTTTCGCAACTCTTGGACTTTGTTTTTTTATTGTCGTGTTTTGTTTGAGAACCTGAAACCCTGAAATCGGGAAATTAATCCCGAGATGGAAATTTGTTTAACTGTAATTTCAACTTGTAACGTTCAAGTTTTAAAATTTCCCCCTGAAATTCACAAATAAATATTATCTGAGGCTCAATTGGTCTTTAACACGAACCGATGTTAACCGACAAACAGGGGCAATCAATGACTTGTAACGAGCATAATCAAACTAATTAATTATCAAGGTACAATGTAATTTGCACCTTACATTGATTCTTGTGGAAATAGAACCCACCTATCAGCTTCGTCAGCTTTTACAAATATGCAGCCATTGAAAATGCAAAAGTCACGCTTCATAACAATTGCAGACCTTTTTACTTGTAATTACAATAAACACCCCCATTACCCTTACCATTGAAAATTAACCATTATTTATGAGGATAGCATTATTTTTACCCTCATTGTTTAAAAAAGCACACGAAAAGAATCTCCTAGTTAGCTTTTAAAGTCTGTGTTTTCTTCGGGTCATGTTCGGTCATGTTGATGTGTAATCCTAACGTTTTTATAATTTTACAAAATCTGGCACAAATGGATTTTGACAATGGCTTTTAAAAACAATGTTGCTCAGTGAATTTTCTATGGATTAAGGTTATCAATGTATCAATTGAAAGTATATTATCCCTATCATATGAAAAGCAATGAATTATATCAAAATGTTGTTCAAAATAACTGATTTGGGTTTCGTTTTTTCTGGGAAGCACTGTATAATATGAATATGAATATGTGTGTGCGTGTGTGTGTGCGTGTGTGTGTGTGTGCGCGTGAGTTTGCGTAGGCTTGCGTTTGTGTGTATCGGTTAATGTCCACTTATTGGTGTTAAATTAAACTTATAAACATAAATCTATTGTAATGCTTTATTGCCAGTTAATGAATCTTTATCTTGTCCGAAATTTCGCAACGCCAATTCGTTAACCTTCCTGAAAAAGAAAGAACAAGTTTGCGGTCTGAAGATTCGGACAAGAAAGATTTCATTAATTAATTATCTTACACAGGGTGAGTAAAAAGTATTTTGTTGTGAGGATGCTTGTTATCCAAAGACTGTAAATCATTTGTTCCACTTGATTATTATCTGAATGCAACTCTCCCCTCCCCCTCCCTCTCTCTCTCTCTCTCTCTCTCTCGATCTCTTTCATTTTTGTTGGCCGTCCGCTTTCCACTATGTATTGTTTACATAATCATGTATATTTATTGTATGCAATGTTTAATTATGATAGGGTCGTTAGCCCAAGCTGTATGTAAGACGACCCCATGTTATCGTAGTATGATTATGTACCTGTTCGCACACCATAATGTTTGTGATGATGTTTATTGAAAATAAATGAAAATCAAATCAAATCAAATCAATATCGTTTTACTGATACACAGGTAATACTGTATATACCACCGCATATATTTTGTTGTTGTTGACATCTTGATTTAATAGCTATGGACTGGTATAGTGTAGACAGTGTGACATTGACAACAGCATAGAAGCATAATACTGAGCATTAACACAAAAATAAAAAAGCAAATGATTTAAATAAAAATGAAAAATAAAAACAAATGAAATACTGCCAGAAATCAACAATATTTTTTCAAAACGAATTTTAATAATCTAGAGAACAATACACTTTGTACATACAAGTACACTTGGAATACGATACGATATTATAAGATAAAATAAGGTGCGATACGATGTAGTAGGAGTAGTAGTTTTTGAGAATGTGTACCCGATAAGCACGCTACAGGTTAACCATGTAATTCAAGTTCCCTCGTACCTGCTATTACACAGAAAGGGTACATATTTAATGGAAAATGTTCTTCAAAGTATGCAAAAGGGGGGATGTTTTCGACTTCGATCATGTTATACACATTTGAATATGAATTTTCCCCAAGGCGAGTATCGCTTTGTAATGGGTAAACAATTTAAACTATGATATTTCCCCAACTATGAAGTATGCACAGAAACAAGAGAGTCACATACATATATATACATATGCAATATTTCACCAAGCTTGAGATTCCACAACACAAAAAACTTTTGAATTTCTGATTTAAACAAAAATGTGTCACAAGTAATCTAATCATCATCGAGCAATAATTATACAAAACATCATATTTTTGTCCCAAAATGTCATTCAAATTTCGTAATTACACAATGTTATGATATATTGCCTTCAGGCAAAATGCATATTTAAATTTTCTCATAAATCTGAAGCAGGTATACAATACATTATACGGGTATATCTGCAACATAAATGTTTATACAAAAAAGAGTATTTTCGTTCTATATCTACATGCAAATACCTTGGCCTAAACATAAATATCTACATACACAAATATATACTGTTGAAATCGAAATATTAAGATTATATTTATGTTAACAAATCACAAAAATCGCTTGCCTTTGCTTCTTATTTGCTTGTATGTTTTGTTTAATTCTTTAATATAATAATATACCACTGTGTAAATAGCTCTTATTTATAAACACCGTATATTATACCTACATTATAAGTAGAACAGAATACAAGAATTGAAAGTTTTGGCATTTTTGTGGTAATATACAGTTAACAACCAAGTTCTGTAATTTACTTTTAAATATGTGAACATTTGATTTGGCCCTATTCATATTTCTTAAGATGTGACACTATGAAATATTACATCTTAAAGTATTCAACAAAGGCCCTACTTCCGTAAGTCCACCTTTCATGAGTTGCGAAAAACACACAAAATCTTCAAATTTATTAGGAGTTAAAAAATCAGTTGTTCACCATATCTTGGAGGTTTTACTGAGATAAATAGCACGTTCCAGTCATTTCACGATTTTCTTCATGCCCTTCTAGAAGACCATAATCATACAAGTTTTTCTTTACAATACCATTAAATGCCCTGTGGAAAGGAAGCCTACTTGGAAATCAGTGGCGTGTCAAGCACTATATGCATGGAGGGACCCCCGCCCCATTTTATGTCATTTCATTTCATTTCATTTTATTTATTTCATTCTCCATAAAAAACATTAAAACAAACAAAAATCAAAGGAAAGGAGCAAACAAAATGTTATGGAAAATAATGTGTGGTTAACAAAAAGGGCAATTAGTCTAATGAACGTCAACCCCTTAAAAAGTATACACTGTATTGTTGAGAAAAGAAAAAAGGGAAATTAAAAGCAGAGAAAACCTGAACACCAACAAAAATATTGAATTAAAGTTTTTCATATTAAACAGGATACTTTTCCATTAAACTGGCCCTTTGAAAAAAATTGTATTTTTTTAAACATATGTGGGTGAAGAAAAAAGCAAATGAATAGATAAATAGCAATTCTTTTTTGCATTAGTAGTTGTCTCAAATTGAAGGAGATAATGTTGTGTTAATACAACAACAAATTCTGTGGGAGTATGGCAGCACAAAATATGATATTCCCTCATGCTATAATTCACTATTGTTTATGGCGAAATCCGTTATGAATACAGGTCTGGAAATAGCTGTAAAATAAAGGACGTTCTACAGTATTTTTTTTGTTTTACCTAGTTTTGATTTGACCATTTTGAAAATTAATAATGGCAGGTATTTTAGAAGAAAGAAAAAACGATTAGTAAATACTATCTCTCTTAAAAAAAAGAGTGAATTTTCACTCTATTTTCACTTTCTTGGGAGTGACGTCCGTGATCACTTGTTTAGGAATGAAAATCGATTGATTTTAGAGTGCTCTCTAAAAGAAAAGAGTGAATGTTCACTCTATTTTCACTCTATTTTCACTCTCCAGAGGAGTGACGTCCGTGATTTTGAAAATTCACTCTTTTTTTTAAAGAGAGTTATACGTTGACTCCCAGAACAATGTGATGCTTAAAACCCCTATACAAGTTTTTTTTTTAAATAAATGTTTGTGTTCTTATTTAATTGTTTTGATTCTGTTTATAAGAGTGTTTGTTTGTACAGTTGTGTAAACGCATCCATGAAATCATTCCCCGAAAAAGTAGGCCTAAATGTTCACAAAATTTTACATTCACTGTCTTTGCTTCTGTTCGCCGCCATGATTCGCCTAAGGTCTTCCTGTTTGCTAGCCTCTGCTTCTCGGAGTGCTTTCTCGTAGCGCGCCTCTCTCTGTCGCTCCCTCTCCTCTCGCTCCTCCATCTCTCTTTCCAGGGCAGCCGCCCGCTTTCGCTCGTGTTCCATTTCAAATAAGTACTGCTGTTCCTGTAACTTCGTAGCATATTCCATGTCAAGACGACTTCTTTCGGACTTGCGTCGATCTTCTTCTGCTCTTCGTTCTTGTTCGATCGCCATCCGCTCCTGCTCGCGTGCCCTTTGTTCGAGTTCTCGTGCCCTTTGTTCCTCTTCTTCCTTACGCTCCTTCTCCTTTAGTATCTTCTGAATCTCGTCCCTTCGCTTCTCCTCCATCCTCTGATAGTACTTGAATATGAGCGTATCGTCACCGTCCGTCATGCACCTCTCGATGAGGTTAAGGAGACTGAGCTGGTAGAGATCTTCTAGCTTTGCCTTTCCATCGGTGAGATTGGCCACCCTGAAGATGTCACTTACACCACATACACGTAGCACAGACTCGAGAGTCTCAACATGATCCTTCTCTGCCACGTCCACGTGGGTTATGACAGCCACTGGGTAGCGACCTGACAGAGCAAAGCAAACACACGCATATATATATTTTTTTACAGACGTGTTATCAATCAGATATGATTATTAACGTATATAGGGACCGACCTCTAACGTCATCATGCGAAAGACGTGACTCAGATTCGAACCTGCATCCTCGGCTGAATCAGTTTATAACCTTCACTGTTAGCTGGATTACAGGCGCAAGCCACAACGCCCGTTGCCCCCACATACTCATAAATTCCCCCACATACACACACAGTGCACGCATACACGCACGCATACGCACACACACATACAAAATATAATAAAGAAGAGGAAAATTATTTACTATTTTTAATGGGATTGACAGTCATGAACTTTAGGTAGGGATTTATATCATTATTTTTCCTCTATCCCATAATATTGTCGGAACGAAATTCGAGAAGGAGTGGAGGAAATAACGAACGCCACTGGTCAGATATTCAAATACATGGATGAACACACTTCTCTAAATGATAACAACGAGAAAAGGAATATATTTCAAATCGTATGCAATTTTATATGAAACGTTTTGTGTCGATAAAATGTTACTGAATTATTTCATAAATAATAGACAGCTTGTATATTTTTCTTCTCATAATTTCCATATATATCTTTATCTCCGTGTATGACCAATAGTTTTTTATTGAATAAAAGTGAAATGTAGATAAACATGTCATCGTTCCCCAGAGCCCGTTAGTAAATATGCGATTCAGAATAGTGAAATGTTCTCTAAAAGGATATGCATACCTTGGTGTCCGTGTAAGAAGTCAACGACCTCGGTCAATCCAGTAGTGTTTGAGTCAATATCATGCCGAGCGCTGTGTTATGTTTCAAAAGGAAAAGAATATTGTGAAATGGCAAAAAAAGCAATAGGAATACAACATCTAAACAATGGAATACTTATATATGCCGCATATTAAATGAAAGATTAAGTACTTTAAAATTAGAAATAATACCTAAAGCTGTCATTATTCTCAAAGAAGCGTTTTATGACAGAGCACATAAAAACTAATCATTTTACTCACTTTCCTGGCATTTTGAAAATGTAATTCATAATAATGGTCATTATAATGGTAAAATGCTACGTATGCATAGTTTTATATTTTGTCTTTGTCTTTTGGTGATATTTTTCCATTCATGTTTGGTGATGCCCTCTACCCCAGACCCTACCTTCCCCCTTTGAAAAAATGTTCCGACAACAGCAGAACAGCATCATTCAAGATGCAGCACTTTTATTACATCTGTTTAATACCTAAAGACGAAGACAGCACAGCCGATTGGTTGTCCGGTCTGAGGTTGATCCAAGACTAGGTCCGAGGTATCGAGCTCATCCTCATCCTTTTCTCCTTGCCAAACGACTTTTGACCCGTACCCTCGTTTTCCATCTAAAAACAACAACAATTATTTCACATCATCACTTTTAGAATGATCTTTTCTTTTATTTATGTTGGTACACCAATTTGTTGTCAGAATTTCGACAATTCTCTTGCACCTAGTTGGAACTCTAACAACACGATTAAATTAAAAGTGAATGTCACCAAAAGGGATTAGCTAAAAATAATCATAATTATGATAATAGTCATAATGATGATAATAAACTGTATTACATTTTTTTCTTGATTTAGCGGGCGACTGAAGGTTCTCATAATTTTAGACTCGGGATTTTTAGTAGGACTACTATGCGTCGGTGGTTTTGTTTGTTGAATTTTTGATACTATATACGGCATGCAAACGGAAATAGACCAAATAGACCTAGGCTCTCTCCTGCACAGCAATTTATCCTTACCAAGTTGTGCACGTAGTTCAGTAAGCGCTTTTTCAGTATTCGGCTCATCAAGACCTCGGTTGTCAATCACAAATATATTCTTGGTAATATCAGCGAATCTTCTGAACATGGTGTGTCCTCCAGCCTTCTCCTGAGTTGCAGCCTGCAACCATTTGGCTCTTCGTAGTCGCCCATGGGCAGCAAACTTCAGCGAATTGATCAATGATGTCTTTCCACATCCTGTTTGGCCAAAGATCCCTAATGATTTTAAAAGAGGATATTTTGTGGGTTAACAAAGTATCTAGAAATTACTGATGTTTTAAAATCATATTGTATTACAAGAATATGTTTACCCTAATATGATTTTTTCAAAAATATATCTTTCAGGTAAGAACTTTAGAAATCTTACCTATGTAAAGGTTTTCCGGGAATACAACTCGCTCAGGACATGATGATGCTTTGCCTGGTTTATATTCCAACACGTCTTCCCGTATTTCAAGAATTTCTTCTCTCAGCTCACTGCTAGATGCCGCCATTTCGCATATACTGATGATCGAATTGAAATCATTTGTTTACTGCTTTTGATTATAATGCATCACTTCTCGCTGTTAAAAATTCATTGCGATAATGGTTTTAGAATTATGGGTTTATATCACGCTATTGTCATGAGGGCGTTATTTTCTCAGGTGACATAATGCTTTACCATATTTAGCGTTTGATATAACTAGGGTGGAGTTAGATTTGCATAGCTCAGCCCCCTTGAACACAATATGTCCTTATTTGGCATTTTGAAGTTGCATCAGAGCAAAATAAAAATTGATCGGTGTTAAGTCTATGATTTATTATAACCCCTTTTTAGTTCTAATAATATATACGTGTATAAAGATCGACTTGTTTAACTCTTTATATCCATGTATGCCCAAACGTATAGTCAATACACAAACATTATCTAGTTACATGAATATGTGGTTGGGAATATACACAAATGCCCATTAACTTGGAAATGTTTTCTTTACCTCCTTTTATGAAATGGTTTTGACAATAGGATTTATTCTTGACAGATAAATTCACATCTTCTTTATAAATCTAAAGAATCATAGAGATTGATCTATTAAGTTATGAGAAGGTATTTATCTATAGAAAAGAAATATTTTTTCCGATCATTTCATGAAAAGAGATAAATAAAAACTATAACATCGGTTATTGATCTGGGACCAGTTGTTTGTTACCGCCAATATTTTCACGAGCGGTCAGACAAGTTGGTTTACGAAAATCAGTGATGGTCGGGCAATAATTCCGTACGACATTCGGAAACATATCGGCAATTTCCCTACAACATTACTGATCAGCCATTATCAATTCTTGGAAACTGGTTGTCGATGGTCACAGCATTTATGTTGTAAGGGTTGGGGAAGGGGCAGGGTGGTGTCAGATTTTATGCACCGACCGTACGCCTAGTGTGACTAGGGCTTGAGTAAGTTTGTATTTTGAACATTGATAAAGGGTTTCACTTAATATGCCCTAAGTGGAACGCAAAATCAGCGAAACCAAGAAGAAATCAGGTCGCGGATCTTAATAAGTAACCAATAGTTCAGATTTGTTTTCTTCCAAAAGTTGAACCATCGTGAATACTATTTCTTATGCTTGGCACTGTTTACTCAGGATATAGGGAGGGAGGGCGAAATTAAAAAATAGGCTGATGAATCTTACATAGGCCTAATCAGGCGCATACGCAGGGGGGGGGGGGGGGTTAGGGGGTTAACCCCCCCCCCCCTTTGGTATTTTTTATGTGTGTATTTTGGAGGAAACCCCCCCCCCTCCCCCCCCCCGCTTATTCAGCGGCTGGCTGAGTCGTTGCGAAATTTTCGGCCCGATTTAAAAAAGTTAACCCCCCCCCCCTTTGAAAAAATCCTGCGTACGCGCCTGGGCCTAATAAAGAGCAAACAATGAGAATGTATACCATCACTGTCTTTTTCTTACTCTTCACTAGGAAAATCCCTCTGCCGTGAATCGAACCAGGGCCTCTTGTGCGAACACAAAATTGCCGGGATAATAATTATCTGTCGGTCAATTATATTCACTCTCGCATCTTTTCTGCCCCTCTCATGTAACTGTCTCTCCCTCCCCCCCCCCCTCTCTCTCTCTCTCTCTGTTCTCACTCTCTCTATATACGTCCACCTCGTTCTCCATGTCCCACTCTGGCTATATTTCTTCCCCCTTTTTGGCCTGCATTTGTGTGTTTCCCGTCTGTCTATTTCTCGCTATCTCTCTCATTCTCTCTCTCTCTCTCTCACTCTCTCTCTCTCTCTCCCTCTCTCTCTCGCTCCCCTCTACCCCTCTCATACACTTACGCGTACACACTTACCCATCCATGTACATAAACACAAACGCCCCCTCCACCCACTCCCTCTCTTATCGGAGTAAAAATCAACTGCGCATGTATTCATTTATTTCATTACCATTTATATCTTTTTTTCTCCATGCTTTCCAAATTTCCATTTCTGGTGGAAATAAAGTGAGATTAGCGATTGAATAAGTTAACCGTGTCCTTCTTATTATCTGAATATCCAAATACATCTGGCAACCGCACATATGGCTTACACAAATTATGATTACCCTTGACTATAATTGTTCATATCATGATACTTTCCGAGTGTTACCAGTGAGCTTCTCCCAGTATTTCCTTCTCCGTGTTCGTGTTGGGTTTATTATATTAAGTATAAAATGTATATATATGTATATAAATAAATGCATTTTTTTTCAACCATGTACTCCTTCATTTCAAATTTATTCATTCTTTGGCAAACATAACCCCTGCCCTCGAACTGTTTGCACTGGGTGTTTCATTGTTTGCTATCAGATAATACTGGAATGTTCGAAGTCATCTCTAAATTAGCTCTACTTTGTTAGTAGATTTATGAAAGCAAAAGCAGTATGCACTGTTAGAGATGAGGATAATTTAATCAACTAAATGACAAGGATCTAAGACAACATTTATACAACAAATAATACCTAATGTAATTATCCACCCTCGGTAACTTCGAAACATTACCAGACTGTTTTAAAGTTACCTCGTGTTGATGATCCCTACCGACGCCCTCACTCATGTGTATTATTTGTATATTGATTTGATGTAGCAACTGATGATCACTCTGCCTCACACTTTTGAAGCATCTCTCTTGTCAGTCCAGTCCATGAGGAGATAAAATGTAGAATGTGCATACCAGAGAAAACAAATTCTTCATAAGAGCTAGTTCTTAATCACAGTTTTATGTGTAACTTTAAGTAAAAGGGGGTAGGAGAGAAAGGTGGGACTATACAAATGTAAACATTGAGCCAAAGTAAACAAACTATTTATTTTATTTTATTTCGTGAAATTAAGAACAATATATTTACATGTTTATGCACAAATATGCCGCAGTATGTACAATAGTTCTAATAATTCTTAAATATTTGATCACTGTATTGGGCAGCCAGGAATATTGATAACTGGTCGGAATCCATGACCCTTAGATCTGTTGGCCTCCATGATGCGCATGAGCTCTTCACGTTTGTCTGCTTCTATTTTCCGCAACTGTTCTTGGAACCGACGTTCCCGCTCTTCTTCCTGGAGTTTCATCTCGCGGGACTCCAGCTTCTGTCGTTCCATCTGAAGCTCATGCTGCTGCTTCCCCCACTCCATCCTCATCTTATGATCCCGCTCCTGGTACTCTAGCTCCATCCTCCTCTTCTCAAGGTCGTTCTTCATGTTTTCAATCTCTCTCCGCTCGTCCTCCGCCTTTTTAAACTCCTGATTCTCTTCCGTCTTGTTGACGCTTTGAACCTCTTGACGTGATACCTTTGCTGTTGGCACTGGTTTGTCTGTCAAACTCATCGTCGGTTTGGCCGCCTTCTGCTCCACCTCCACACGTTGGTAGTGCTTGAAGACAGTTGTATCATCTCCAATGGTTAAGCATCTCTCAATCAGGTTCAGAAGATTCAGTTGGTACTGCTCATCTAGTTTGGTCTTCTCGTTGGTGATGTTAGCGACCTCGTAGATGTCCCCAAATCCTGATACCCGGAGCACGGCGGCGAGAACGTCGATATTCTTTCGCTCGGCTACATCAACGTGAGTGACGACAGCAATGGGGTAACATCCTACGATGATATATGAGAAAAGCATAGGAAACTTGGATTTTTACAACCATTATTCGAAAAAATAAATGCTTGGATTTTGCAGTGATCTACTTTAACGTCTTTAGAAAAACGTTATTTAATTCAAATTAGCTTTAAACAAAAGAAATCATAGCATGTCGGACACTATGAACCCCTTATTGTACATCCCATAGAAACCATGTTCACCTTACGCAACACGTCGTTGTCATGTTCAAACATTTCAAAATGTGACGTTCGGTTGAATTCTCGAAAGTTACTGATACCGTGAGTAGACAGGAAATTACCCTATCATTAATCTAACACATTTTGTAAAGCAGAAAAAGAAAAAGAAAATTCATACTTTGTGCGTTTTCCTCGCAATCTTCCTGCTTATAAGGACAAACTAAAGGGCTAAATGAAAATAAACCTGGAAGATACCTTGGTGTCGATGTAGAAAATCGACCACGAGATTAAGACCGGCAAAGTCGGGCTGTATGTCGTGAATTGCGCTACAATAAAGCAAACAAACAAACAAACATAAACTGAGTTATATATGAAGAATGTGATGCAATGAAATCGGTAATTTTTAGTCGGATTTCTTCCGAAAAAGTCTTCCTGTCTAAATAATGAAAATACAGAAAGATCATTTACTCGAAGTACATTTAAGTAATGACCTTAAGACCAGCAGTCCCCCCCAAAAGTTCTTTATAAATTATTCTTTGTTAGCTTATATATTCGAAAATATTCCTGGTCGTTTTGAGAACAATGCCTTTGTTTTTTGAAAGTAGTGAATGTAAATCAATGTGCATTTCATATACGTATGATAACAATTCCATTCGTACTGCGATAATGGATAGCAATATTTGATTTGATTAAAAATACATATTTTTTAAATTATGGAAATTTCATTTTCCTTATCATGGTACTTTCAATAAAATTTCTCAATGATCTTACAACATCTACATTGAAAAAAATGATTTAAAAAAAAAGTCTTTTCAAAGGCGTTTGAGAGTTACATCGTTTTTTAAATAAAACCTTTTATGTGGATACTATTTCAGCAATTAAAGCAACCATTGTCCAAGCGTTCATAGATACCTGAAAACGAAGACAGCACATGTAATCGGGTGTCCTATGTTGAGATTTACTGCTGGTGTATTGGATCTTTGTTGCCCCCCTTTGTGTTCCCATTGTACCTGTTGACTATAACCGCGATGGCCGTCTAAATATAAAGTACAAACAAAGTAGATAAAAACATTTATTTTCATATTCATGCAAATAATGCAAGTCTTGTGAAGGGCCGTGATGACGCTAATGTTTGTCGATAATTTCTGTCAGGACCCCCTCCCCCAACACCGATATACAGACAGACACACAAAATGTTCTAGCAATTTAACGGTCAAACGTCTGGACTCAGACACAGAGAGACAGAACTGTCTCACGTGACATTTTTTTATGGTAGATCCTATAGCTTAAAGAAATTTACCTTTGAGTCATCTGGTCAACTTTTACATCAAATCTATTTTCACAATGACAGTGACGTTGTGTTTAATGTGGAAATGGGTGATCAATGAAGTACCCGAGAAGAGAGGTCGTGAATTCCACCGAGTGCTCTCCAATCAAGAAAAAGGAAGGAATGGAGAAAAAGGTGTACAGATATGTGAGGTAGCCACAAAAAGACAATTAGGAAGTCCTGTTAGCCCTTTATAAGTTTGGTCGCTCTGCTCCATCGCACTTAATCAACCTCATATAACCTCATAAAGTATGGCTATTAAGACAAGTGCACCCACAATGACTTCATAATGACAATTTATCTAAAAATAATCAAATCGTGTATTAATCGTGCAACAAATTAAACAAACTTACCAAGTTGTGCTGCTATTTCAGCCTGGGCTTGTTCAGCATTCGGGTTGTCTAGTCCTCGGTTATCAATGACGTAGATGCATTGGGTCAAATTAGCAATCTTTCTGAGCATGGTATGACCACCTGCCTTCTCTTGGGTTGCGACTGCAACCCATTTTGCCTTTCTCAGACTTCCAAATGCAGCAAACTTAAGAGAATTTATCAGAGAGCTTTTCCCGCATCCAGTTCTTCCGAACAGCCCAATGAATAAGTTTTCAGGAAATTTTATTTTGTCAGGAACGGTTACATTAATACCGGGTTTGTATTTTTTAACGATATCACGAAGCTCAATTATTTCCGCTTGCATGTCGTTTTGGGATAACCCCGCTTCCATGTGATTTTTCGGTTTTAAGTCTTTGGACATAATACAAGAATATACTAACTTAGGTCTGAATGTTGCTCAATATTGACGAGAAAGGTGCCAGCAGATTTTCATTAAAATGCTTTAATACGTTGAGACACAGTCCAAAGAAAGCTTCCAGCTCAGTATACCATTGACCATAAAGATAGATTTCATAATCGCACAGGACTTTTTAACGAACAAATTGCTTACAATAATCAGGTAAAAAAGAGCCAAACATCAAGATGAGCGATATACTGACAAAATCTTGTCTACGGATAGCTATAACGTAATGGCTATGCCTATGAGAGGCGTGGCACATCTAGTTTTATCCGAAGTCGAATTACTGCGCATGCTTCAAGAGGACATAAGTACCGCCCAAAGGCTGGGCTTCCACTGGCAAACAAACAATCATGTGATACGTCGACATCCCGTCCGTCAAACTTTACCTTGACACAGTACAGGACATCAATCCACAAAATCAGTTTTCTTCCGCGATCCAAAACACGACGTTTTTTCTCACCCGTTCCTGAACAGTATACCAAGTGTTTTTGGTAAGAGTAATCGAAAGAGTATTCCAGAATGGCGGTAGCAGGGCAAATCGCTGTGGCATTTCTCAGCTTGTCGACTGAATCGTGCACAGATCAGTTTATCGAAGGAATTGCGGAGACGAATCCTCGATTTAATTGCATTTCTCTGAAGCTCACGCACCAAGATTTACAGTCGTTCACACCGCGAGGAGAATATGATGCCGTCGTTCTGTTGCATTCAATTGCACAAGGTCGTAACTCCATCACTGACGTAGATGACGCCAAGTACCAAAAGCTCTTACCCCAACTCAAGCAAAAATATGGTATGTGTTTCTCATGTATTTCAAAAGCATTTTTCACCAACATTATTTTCTCCATACGAGTTTACAAAATAAAACTATGCAGACCCACACTAACCGTACACATTATAGCGTGTCAAGCGAAACGGGTGGGGGAGTGGGTGAGGACTAAGATCGCGCTTGTAGGCCTAGAAAAGTATAGTTGTAGCCTGTAGGTCGATCTACAGAATGCCTTAGATCACGTGAAATTGTTATACATAATTCACATTTTTTCCTGAGGGAACATGCTCCAATATTCCTCTAGCAGAACTTGGCTCCAGTATTGTTGTGTCCCCATCATGATTGTGGAAACACCATGACAACGGGTGAATTTTACAAATAATCTTTTCTCTGCGTTTGTTTATATGCAGCACATTGAAATATTATCTGGTAAATAATAATTTCTAACATAGGTACAATATTCTAATGTCATCTGCCAATGCAGCATATATTTTCAATTTCAAAACAAGCTGCTAGTGAGCAAAGTTATTGATTCTTTTTAAGCTGTATATTAGAACATATTTAGAGTATATTCATGGATTATATGACGAGGATGTTATTTGAGGATGTTTAAGATTGATTTAGATTGTACTGATAGTATATTTGTCCACTGCTACTTTGTGTTGTCTCATTATAAGTATAATTGTAGCCATCAAAAGGTTGTCCTCAAAATTAATCCCTTCATTTGACATATACCTTCATGTGAACCGACCTATAAAAGAACATAATTTATTTTCCTTATACAATTCTCAACATTTTCTTTCGACAGGTCCCGATCGTGTTGCTGTCGTTGTTCACTCCATGACTAGCTTAAGTCAAGCCTCCAGGACCGCCCTTATGATGGTCTTTAGGAAGTCTCAGAAAACCACCTTCGAGTGTTCTGAATGCGTCATCCAATGCAACAATCCAGCTGAAATGGAAGTTCAAGACCTTTCTAAACTTATTCATTTCCTTGAAGAAGCACCACGTCATGCAAAACCGATACCTTTTCTGGAAGCACATTCGTCAACAACAGCGGGTGGAGCAACAAGAGTCGACAACAAGACTGAAATTCAAGGATCGCTTTTACAGGAACAAATTCCACAACCTAATTCCACTTCGACAGGATCGAATGATTCAAGCATCGTGGGAAATGACAGTAGCCCTCCAAATAATAGTAATCTTACTTTGCTGATTGTTGATAAGGAGCAAACGATGACGACTAGTTCCTCTTCCTTGACCTCCGCTGACACTCAGCGATTACCGACAGGGCCAGGAGACTCTACAAATTGCTCAACGTCTTCTCAGGAGGATGGTACCAGTAGGGATCTTTCTCATGCCACTAATTACGAATTTCCTATCAAGCACAGGAGAGCCGACGAAGCAGATGATAAATCATCAACTTCAGACCTGTTGTCATCATGTGCGTACTTGCCTTTTGTTGACAATATCTCATGTTCAAGTCAAGACAATTCAAATTCCGGTCATACCTTAGGATCAACCCAGTGTCAAACTCAAGCAACCCCCCTGGAACAGTCCTACCTTACGACGTGCTGTAAAGGACATTCCCAAGCAATGAGCACTTCTTGTGCATCAGGGACCTCGACAAATACCCAAACACGTGCCCCCTCGACTTCTACTGTAGTACAGAATGGACCCGACAATAATACCAGTCAACAAGAAACTGTTTACGGCGACTACCCTATGGCCTTGGTGGTTCTTTCCGGTAACCATGATGATTCTCGCAAGGATGTTGAACAATGTTTCCCTGGAAAGACGATAGCGTCGGTGGACGACTGGAAACTCCTTAAAAAGAACTGGCATTTGTTTACAGCCATTCTGATCGACGTAGGGAAACCAACAACTCCTGATGGAAATCAGAAGGTGGAAGGAGCTGTGTCGGCTTGTCTGAAAAACATGTGTATGTTATATTCAAATGTTCTAAAATACGAGAAAATTCACAACGAACCACAGCTTTCATAATACAAATACTAGCGAGTATACTGTTAAATGTTATATTGATCGGAATGTCCCTTAACAAATTTGAATAATAATTAATAAATGACACATATTTGTAAAGCTTAGATCCTCCTCTTTCATTTGATGCAACTCATAATAATGCATATTTCACGCACCTCAATCAGGAAAAAACGAGCCAGGAATAACAAAGTTCTGTTTGTTTAAAGTAATGCTTGCATTTCCATAATTTAATCAAACGAATTATTTTCACTGGCTGCCTGCCGTAGCAACAAACAGAGATGACAAAAGACTTAGCTCCGTTTCGTTGACGATCAGCCATTTATCAAGTCTTTTGTCTTCTTTGTGAATCAATATTTCAGTACTCCCTTTTACCTGAAAAAGGGTGAATATTGGGGGGATATCAAGTACAATTACATTGCTCTACATTATGAATCATACACAGAACATTTTGTTAGCCCCACGAACGGAAATACGTTGCTATCTATGTCATTGAAAGGCTAACAAACCTGGCCCTCTTACAAAATTACCTTGTATCTAATGTTTTATATCTTGTATAATCATCTCTATCTTTCAGATGAGAAAATGAATGTAGCGCTTTTGATGCCCATTCCTGCAGCCCCCCTGTCAGCCTTCGAGAGTAAGTTGGATGAGTCATTATTATAATAATCACCTTCAATGTTCATACAAAAGGCTCATGTCATTTAGGACTTTAATCAATATAAACATGAGATAATTCTCGAGCTATAGCTCTAGGCTTCGTTGTAAGTATTGACACAATATTAATTGATTCGATATTTAAGCTAAACTTGAGCCCTGGTGTGGGAATCGTATTTTTAGAGAAAATTCCTACGATTTATTTTGGATTGTTTATCGTCCAGTAGACTGGTTGTTTGAACCAGTGAAAATGATAAAAACAAACGCACAACAAATTACTGGGCATCATCTTCGATAAAAACCAAAAACAAAACTCCCATTTGCACATAGTTGGGCCTGCTTACCCGGAGTTCCTTATCTTTCTATGCTCATTACTCAGCCACTATCACTGCTGTACATTTTCTACCAACATTCCTTGGCAAATATCATTTATTTGTAATCTTGAACATTCAGGGCAAGTTCCGTTGGCTTATGTGAGAATTCTGTTCTTCTATATTTACCAGAACTAAAGTTTATCATTAATTCCCTTATGCATCTTTACACAACTCTGAAAAAACAACCGGAACAATTTAAGATTTTCACTAACAATAAATGTATCAGAGTCATAGTCAGTGTATAAGTAGTAATCGCTGAAGTATTTAGTTGAGGGTTTAATGGTTTCAGACTCATTTAAGTGTAGATATTAGATAACCTGAAAATATACACTGAAGCGATCATAACATACTTGACTGAAGTATAATCATGAAAATCAATCATTTTGGTCTTATTTGCCCAAGATAGACACATGGATATTAATACTGCTTTTGATATGGGTCGTATAAAAGAAAGAACTGATCAGATTTAAGGATCAGTGGGTAAATTTCACACTCCCCTTTAATCGTAGCATTTGTTTCATATTGCAATTACTTGAAAATACTCATTGAGCATATTCTTATCAAACTGCACTGAAGTATGTAAATTAATTATATTGAGGTTTATGACGAGCCACGAAATGCCAATGGTAACAAAAAGATCGTACAAGACTGACAGAGAAATATTGTCTATCTATATCTGTTTAACTTGTTTTATAATACCGTGGCTCATAACATAATTAGTAGACTGTGGCTGATAAGATTTAATGACCACAGGGCCGTTCTAAATCTAGTAAATCTTTATTTTTTCTGTTGCTCGGATGAAATGATAAACAAAATTTAGAAATATTTAACACAGAATGACAACATGAATTGATTATATATTGGGTCCAAAAGGTCGAAGTCAAACTTGTTATATCAATTCAGTTAATGATTGATTTATTCTTTTTATAAATCCATTTAATTTTATTTATTTATTTATTTAAACGTGAGTTATTCAAACATGCTATGTTTACCTTTTCTAATTTTTTTCTTTTCTATATCATTAAATTCAGGTAGAGTCTATCAGCTAGCTCAGTCTCACAGACTCCGCAACTTTCAATACAGTCGTGAATCAGGCGGGCGGTTAATTTTTGATGACGGCACAAAAAACCGAATGGTTCATTGGCTTGGTGAATGTTCCGATAGATATGCATCCTTCTTGGAATCGAGCCCTGATGGCTTAGGGAGAAGAATAATTGGTGCCATTTCATCAGCATTCGGTGGATCAAGAAAATGAGACAATAGTGCCTATGTAAAGGGATGATGAATTTCTCAGTAAACAGGTAGATGAGAAGAGTTAGAACAAGCATTATGGTATTGGTAATCGGAGCACTATGAATATTTAATACACATGTAATATGCAGGCACCAATTAAAAACCAAAATACAATTTTGTTGATTGTAGTACATTATAATGCCATGGGCGGTTAAAAAATTAATATAGGCGGGGTTCATGGATTATATTAAGGGGCTTCTGTTGCGAGCAATGGATGAACCATTTGTCCTGATCGTGGGATGCGAGGAATTGATCGAGAGGGGTATTTATAAGGGAATACCCCTCACAAGGAGGGGTTTGCAGAACTTTGCACACTATCGACGCCCATGCATAGAATTTTGATCCATTTGAATATATTTTCAAGAATTAACGTCACCCCATGCACCCATTTGAATTGGCGACCCTTGAATTTATGTTTATAATATTTGTCTCCGTGAATGTGAAGTGCCCCAGGACTCACTTCTCTGGCCTCTTTTGTTTATTTTGTATATTAATGATTTTCAAAATTCATCTGTTTTATCCTTTATATTATTTCCAGATGACACGAATATTTAAAAAAAAAACGATACTCAATCAAATAAAGTCAACAATGAGCTCAGATGTGTTAATGAATGGATTTTTTCCGCAGCTTTCAATGAATGTTCAGAAAACCCATTGTATGCATTTTAGTAATATATACCGTTTCAGTTTTATCTGGTAATGTCTTTCTGAATAATATTTCAATAGATTTAGTTGTATCAACGGAATGTCTTGGTCTTTCCATAGACAGCAAACTTTCATTGAAGAAAAACATTATATATATATATATATATATACATGTAAATTATTATCTAAAGAGTAGTTGATAATCTAAAAATTACCCTTTCCTGCAGTATATTGCGAAATTTGTATAATACCCTTATCCTTCCATATTTTAATTATGAGATATAAGCATGGGGCAACTCCTTCCAAAATTAACTGGATAAATTATAGTTTCTACATAAAAGGGCAATGAGAATCATTTGCAATAATAACAGATTAAACTACCACCGCATAGATCATTTGTTTTATTCTATTTTTTGTTATAAATAAATGATTTATATAATCTGCGTCTGGGTTTGGATTATGCACTTACTGAATCTGGACGAGTCGAGTCGCCTCTTGCGGTAACTTTGTTGTTGTTGTTTGTTTTCTTAAATAATGTTTTTATTATCATGTTCTGTATGTATAGTATTATCATTATCATATTATTATTAATATGTTACGATGTTTCAAGCGCTTATTATATTCATTATGTATATCTTATTTTGAAGTTTTATATGATATTCATTTGTACAAGTATTCAAATATGTTATTCAGAGATTTATTTTCAATAAATGGCCTGTCGGAGGGTCCAAAAATTGAAGAAGAAAAAACTTTTAGTGCATGATAGCTGCAGATTGATGCAAACTTTAGCGTCCTTTTCTTGTGCTTGTCTTTTCATGTATAATCTTGTTTCGTATCGTCCCCTTTCCCCATCTTTTCCTTGCATTTTCTACTTTATGATACTATGATATTTTATGTTAGGGAACCTAAATTACAAGCTATACTTTCCTAGGTCTCCTCCACGATACAGCAATCAATTATCTTCTGGGTGTCAATTGTATGCTTATACTGCGTTGCATGTACCATAGTGTGGATATTTCAAGTTTGTTAATATTTTGATTAGAATGACTTTGTTAAACAAAATGCTTTGTAATTTTGTTTACTGTTATTGCAGAAATAAATGAAATGAAATGAAAAAGATATACAACCCGATGTATATATGTATTCTCTAGCTCATGTCAATCCTAAATGAAACCTATCCCTATGTCAACTTAGCTTACAGATCTCATTCAGTGTTTTCAAACTCAAAATATACGCCTATCTGTTATCATGATGCAATGTAGGCAGGCGCGTACGCAGGGGGGGGGGGGGGTGGGGGCCCCTCAATTGTTTTGGAGGAAACCCCCCCCCCTCCCCCTCCTCAATTGTTTTTTTATTTAAAAAAAAAAGGTGACTCCATATAGGTGACCTTACCCCCCCCCCCCCCCCCCCCCCCTCCCTTCCTAACTGAACGAATATCGTTCGGCCAAATTTGCAAATTTTCGGGACAAAAAAAAATGTTCTCTTACCCCCAGAATATGGAAACTTTGAAATCAATAGTACTCCAGTGAGAGAGAGATAGAAACACATAACCTCATCTGATCATGCATTCCTATATTTTTTTGTTTTATTCAACATTATGTGGGGACGTGTCACCTCCTCCCCGCCATTGTCGCCCCTGTTTGCAAGAAAGTGAAAGTTAGGCCCGATTTAGGCCGCGGGTGTAGGAGTGGGTGTCCGCTTTCCAAGGTAGGAAGGTTTTGATTTGTCAATCTAAAAACAATAATGGCCTAACCAGGCACTGTTCATTCAGAGTCGGTATTATACAACATAGAATCTGATTAAACTTTGGGTTGGAAGGGCGACATCTCGCCCTCAGTAGGCCTTACCTCTTTGGTTAGTGTTTTAGGGAACTTTCGCCTGCCACTTTAAATTTTATCCTAGATGTTGAGATGATATATTGTGATAAAATATTTTCTAAAATAGTGAATAATGATAAAAATGATAACAATAATAATATTTATCATTATTGAGAAAGACTTCTCTAATTGTTTTAAAGCATCGCTTATGATTGCAGTCTCCTGCATTTTTTCCAACAGATAGTTTGGATAATACTTTAAATATATAATAATGTTATAGAAATATTAAGTTTCGCTATTATATGTTTGAATTTGAATTTGAATTTGAATTGGAATTTGAATTTATTAACAACAACATAACACAATGTTACAAAATGTATTCAAGTGGGAACAAAAATAACATGTCGTATACATATCCATGTACATGGGTTACAAAGAAAAAAAAATATCCATAGTTGAACCATAATGTACAAATTAAGTTAATCATATATCATGTCATATCAAACCTGTGAATTAGCTATAACTTAATAGTATACGTAGAGATTTGTGGCTGGAATTGAAATTCACAGATTTCAATAACGTATAAGTGATTCAAATAAAGGATATTTTTAAACTTAAAAATGAAAAGTGTTGTTAAAGGGAGAACCAAAAGTTAGCACGAGTGCTAGTCGGGATTGGTTCTCCGAGTTTCTAAAACTGTATGCAAAGTCATAATTAACATTTATTTTGTCTTAATATCATATTATTTGATCCTTAATGATTCATCTCTGTGCACAATTATGTAAAAAAAAAAAAAAAAACATTTTGACACGGCATGAAGTTATTATTGTTTTTATATTTGGAAAAACGCAGATATAAAATCAAATGCAAATCAAAAATATATGTCACAAAATAAAATCATTATACTATAGTCATTAAAATATTTGTTTCTCATTTCTCGCTTATAGGTTATCTAACCATGTTTGTTGGGCTATTATTTCAAGTACAATTGTTATTACTTCATTACAATAAATATCTAATAACAATATCGATTTTCTAGCAATCTAGCATTCACGAACATTATATGAACATGTACTACCTGCGTTACGACGGACGAAAAAAAAAAGAAGATTAGTCTCTCTTTGAAACATTGTCCCCATTAACAATCTGCAAAATGCTAGATCTCGGGGATATACATCCTTAATTGTTAGTCAACAAACTTGAAAATATATGAATTGTAAGACTGCAGGTCTTGTACTATAGCTGTATTTAATTCTACCTATGTCAATTTGATACACCAAGATGCTATAAATGGATTTAAAAAAAATAGAGTCAAAATAGAGTATGGGCATGCATAGTAATGCATACATATTCCGGTACCGTCTGCTATTTAAAGCTTGTTAACCGCACATAATTATATACAATATTTGCAATTGGTGTGCATTTTTCCCCCTCAAGTTAGATGTACTTTTTAAAGATATATAGTCTCCTTTAGTATTCATTTGCGGTGACAATTAACATCACAGACATAAACAATCAGTAGTTATTGTTGTGGCCTCAAAGTGTGGAAAGTGAGCAATTCAAAGCCAACCCCATATGCTCCCAATTCCCAAATGAACTTGAAAGGGACTTAAAATAACGAAGGTCATTTCCTAAGTCTCCAGTGGTAAGTTATTCCACAATTTGAGGCATAGACATCAAGCAAATATAAATCTCCAATTTTTTATTTTATGCGACGTTTCCAATAATAGAGTATCTTGGGAGCTGCGGAAGTTGAGAGTATGTTAATGCATGGAACTTGATTTTTAATAGTTCTGCAATATTATTAGGGGCTTATAAAATCAAATAAAAAATAATCAGATACACCAAACCAAACCAAACTAAATCATATCGAGTCAAATTAAAATGACCTGCTGTTTTTTCAATTAGGTTGGGCATCTTTTAGGTTACCATAAAAATTGCGTCTGCTGCATCCCAATGCAATATCACTGCGGTAGCATATATTGGCACCAAGATTAACGGCGATATGAATATTCATTATTCCCTACGTCACAGACGTGCGGCGTGCGTACTCTGTCATATACACATGTATTCAGTACATGAGTACGTTCGTAAGCATTAGGTCATGTACATTGCTCCGGAATGAAGAGAATCATTATAAAGGACGAATTACTCCGTGAAGCCAAGTACAAGCAGGGAATTGAAAATAGCAAACGTTCCTCGGAGCGGCTATACACTCCCTAATCTAGCTAGTTTTGTAATGATAGTTTATTTAGGATAATGGACATTTAGTAGGCCTACTGTTTAGTTGTTAAATAACATCACTCAGTGTGATTTGATTCGAGATATATCTCATTAATAAAACAGTATAAAGGCTGTATGAGTCTCGAACGAACCATATCGCCACTAATCTTGGTGCCAACACCAAATTTAGTAATACATTTTGTGTGCACTATAATGACCCGGGGTTGGATTATTTAGGAGAACAGAAGATTGATATTGTTGAGTTGTTTCATAACATCACTCAGTTTGATTTGATTCGAGATATATCTCATTAATAAAACAGTATAAAGGCTCTATGAGTCTCCAAGAACGATCGCCACTAATCTTGGTGCCAACACCGTTAAACTATGCTCCAAATTTAGTACTACCTTTTTTGTGCCCTATATGCTACAGACCCATGCAGGGTTGGATTCTTTAGGAGAATGGAAGATTGATATTGTTGTTTCATAACATCATTCAGTTTGATTTGATTCGAGATATATCTCATTAATAAAACAGTATAAAGGCTGTATGAGTCTCGGACGAACGATCGCCACTAATCTTGGTGCCAACACCGTTAATCTATGCTCCAAATTTAGTAATACATTTTGTGTGCCCTATAATGACCCGGGGTTGGATTATTTAGGAGAACAGAAGATTGATATTGTTAAGTTGTTTCATAACATCACTCAGTTTGATTTGATTCGAGATATATCTCATTAATAAAACAGTATAAAGGCTGTATGAGTCTCGGACGAACCATCGCCACTAATCTTGGTGCCAACACCGTTAAACCATGCTCCAAATTTAGTAATACATTTTGTGTGCCCTATAATGACCCGGGGTTGGATTATTTAGGAGAACAGAAGATTGATATTGTTAAGTTGTTTCATAACATCACTCAGTTTGATTTGATTCGAGATATATCTCATTAATAAAACAGTATAAAGGCTGTATGAGTCTCGGACGAACCATCGCCACTAATCTTGGTGCCAACACCGTTAATCTATGCTCCAAATTTAGTAATACATTTTGTGTGCCCTATAATGACCCGGGGTTGGATTATTTAGGAGAACAGAAGATTGATATTGTTAAGTAATTGTTTCATAACATCTCTCAGTTTGATTTGATTCGAGATATATTTCATTAATAAAACAGTATAAAGGCTGTATGAGTCTCGGACGAACCATCGCCACTAATCTTGGTGCCAACACCGTTAATCTATGCTCCAAATTTAGTAATACATTTTGTGTGCCCTATAATGACCCGGGGTTGGATTATTTAGGAGAACAGAAGATTGATATTGTTAAGTTGTTTCATAACATCACTCAGTTTGATTTGATTCGAGATATATCTCATTAATAAAACAGTATAAAGGCTGTATGAGTCTCGGACGAACCATCGCCACTAATCTTGGTGCCAACACCGTTAATCTATGCTCCAAATTTAGTAATACATTTTGTGTGCCCTATAATGACCCGGGGTTGGATTATTTAGGAGAACAGAAGATTGATATTGTTAAGTTGTTTCATAACATCACTCAGTTTGATTTGATTCGAGATATATCTCATTAATAAAACAGTATAAAGGCTGTATGAGTCTCGGACGAACCATCGCCACTAATCTTGGTGCCAACACCGTTAATCTATGCTCCAAATTTACTAATACATTTTGTGTGCCCTATAATGACCCGGGGTTGGATTATTTAGGAGAACAGAAGATTGATATTGTTAAGTTGTTTCATAACATCACTCAGTTTGATTTGATTCGAGATATATTTCATTAATAAAACAGTATAAAGGCTGTATGAGTCTCGGACGAACCATCGCCACTAATCTTGGTGCCAACACCGTTAATCTATGCTCCAAATTTAGTAATACATTTTGTGTGCCCTATAATGACCCGGGGTTGGATTATTTAGGAGAACAGAAGATTGATATTGTTAAGTTGTTTCATAACATCACTCAGTTTGATTTGATTCGAGATATATCTCATTAATAAAACAGTATAAAGGCTGTATGAGTCTCGGACGAACCATCGCCACTAATCTTGGTGCCAACACCGTTAATCTATGCTCCAAATTTACTAATACATTTTGTGTGCCCTATAATGACCCGGGGTTGGATTATTTAGGAGAACAGAAGATTGATATTGTTAAGTTGTTTCATAACATCACTCAGTTTGATTTGATTCGAGATATATCTCATTAATAAAACAGTATAAAGGCTGTATGAGTCTCACACGAACGATCGCCACTATCTTGGTGCCAACACCGTTAATCTATGCTCCAAATTTACTAATACATTTTGTGTGCCCTATAATGACCCGGGGTTGGATTATTTAGGAGAACAGAAGATTGATATTGTTAAGTTGTTTCATAACATCACTCAGTTTGATTTGATTCGAGATATATCTCATTAATAAAACAGTATAAAGGCTGTATGAGTCTCGGACGAACCATCGCCACTAATCTTGGTGCCAACACCGTTAATCTATGCTCCAAATTTACTAATACATTTTGTGTGCCCTATAATGACCCGGGGTTGGATTATTTAGGAGAACAGAAGATTGATATTGTTAAGTTGTTTCATAACATCACTCAGTTTGATTTGATTCGAGATATATCTCATTAATAAAACAGTATAAAGGCTGTATGAGTCTCGGACGAACCATCGCCACTAATCTTGGTGCCAACACCGTTAATCTATGCTCCAAATTTAGTAATACATTTTGTGTGCCCTATAATGACCCGGGGTTGGATTATTTAGGAGAACAGAAGATTGATATTGTTAAGTAATTGTTTCATAACATCTCTCAGTTTGATTTGATTCGAGATATATTTCATTAATAAAACAGTATAAAGGCTGTATGAGTCTCGGACGAACCATCGCCACTAATCTTGGTGCCAACACCGTTAATCTATGCTCCAAATTTAGTAATACATTTTGTGTGCCCTATAATGACCCGGGGTTGGATTATTTAGGAGAACAGAAGATTGATATTGTTAAGTTGTTTCATAACATCTCTCAGTTTGATTTGATTCGAGATATATTTCATTAATAAAACAGTATAAAGGCTGTATGAGTCTCGGACGAACCATCGCCACTAATCTTGGTGCCAACACCGTTAATCTATGCTCCAAATTTAGTAATACATTTTGTGTGCCCTATAATGACCCGGGGTTGGATTATTTAGGAGAACAGAAGATTGATATTGTTAAGTTGTTTCATAACATCTCTCAGTTTGATTTGATTCGAGATATATTTCATTAATAAAACAGTATAAAGGCTCTATGAGTCTCCAAGAACGATCGCCACTAATCTTGGTGCAAACACCGTTAAACTATGCTCCAAATTTAGTACTACCTTTTTTGTGCCCTATAAAGACCCGGGGCTGGATTGTGTAGGAGAACGGATGATTGATATTGTAAAGTTGTTCCATAACATCACTCAGTTCGATTTAATTAAAGATATACCTCATTAATAAAATATATATATATAAAAGCTATAGTCTCAAACTTACTTACCTGTACACCATTAAACTTGGTGCCAACACCATTAAACCATGCTCCAAATTTAGTAATACGTTTTGTGTGTCTGCAAAGACCCGGGGTTGGATTATTTAGGAGAACGGAAGATTCCTATTTTGTTAAGTTGCTCTATAACACAGGCGCGGTTCCAGGGGGGCAGCGCCCCCCCCCCCGCAAAAATAAAGAGAGAGAGAGAGAGAGAGAGAGAGAGAGAGAGAAAAGGAAAAGAAGGACAGGGAAAGAGGAGAGAAAGGGAAAGAAGAGGAAGAAGACAAGAAAAGGGGGAAGAAGGAGCTTGGGGGGACCGAAATGGCCTTGCCTTCCAGGCTGTTGCCTCCCCGCCCCCCCCCCCCCCCAATCAAAAAAAAATATGAGCGAAGGAAGGAAAGGGAAGGGAAGAAAGGAAAAGAGGAGATAAAGGGGAGGGAAATAAAAGAGGAAGAAGAAAAGAAAAGAAGGAGGATATCAGTTTTCCTGCCAATAAGTTGTTGGGGGGGGGGGGGGGGGGGGGGGGGGTTATTTCTAATTCCATAACGGTGACTTACAAATGTTGCTAAAATGACATCATTTTCCGAGATTGTTCCTCACTTTTTATTAAATTATACTTTTTTATGCGTTTGTTGGAAAATGACATATTCCGAAATTTACAGTCAGGCAAGAAAAATATGCTTATTGAGATGCCTACATGTTGGGGCCCGCGGAACGGTCGGGATCGGGAGCCTCGAGCTCCCTCGCCCTCCCCCTCTTTTTTGAAAAAGTATATTAAAGAGAGCAAGAAATAAAGAATAGTGAACTGCCAGTGTCACAGAAAAAAATGAGGTATCAAAATATGCTCATCTGACCGTGATTAAATGCCTAAACCCCCCGAACTTTCGGGGTCTCTACCCTCTGGATTCCACCTAGGGCCCAAAGGTCGGCCCTTAAATGCTCATCTGACGGTAATTTAATGCCTAAAACCCCTGGAATTCTTGGGGCTTCGCCCCCTTTACCCTAAGCCAAATAGTGTCCTGCAAATGTCACAAAATAATAAGGTATCAAACATTGCTAACGTGACCGTAATAAAACGCCTAAAACCCCTGAGCCTCCGGGGGCTCTGCCCCTGAACCAAACCAAGGGCCCTAAGGCGGGCCCCTGAATGCTTATCTGACGGTAATTAAACACCTAAAACCCCTGAGCTTCCGAGGGCTCTGCCCCTAGACCCAACCAAGGGCCTTAAGGCGGGCCCCTTGATACTCATTTAATTTAATGCCTAAAACCCTTGAGCTTCCGGGGGCCTCGCCCCCTGAACTCCACGACAATTGGTGATCTGCCAGTGTCACAATAAGTCCCCCCCCCCCTCAAAGAAAAAAGAGAGGAGAAAAGGGAAGAGGTCATAGGAAGAAAAAGGAGCAGACAAAGAACAATTTTGAAATTCAGACAAGGATTAAGAGTCCAGAACGGTACACAAATCGTCTTCTTTCTTTAATGATTTAATGAAACGTCAAAGCTTCCGCGCTTCGCGTATGAGGGAGGGGAAACTCGCCCCTCCCTGCACCCCCCCCCCCCCCCAGGGAACGCGCTCTGTAAGTGATTCGCACGCATCGCGTGCTCCGACCCCCCTAAAATAAAATCCTAGCTACGCGCTTGTCTGACCGTAATTAAACGCCTAAAACCCTGAGCTTCCGGGGGCTCCGCCCCCTGGACCCCACGCAATTAGTGACCCTGCCAGTGTCACAAATAAGGTATAAAAATATGCTCATTTGACCGTAATTTAATGCCTTAAACCCCTGAGCCTCCGGGGGCTTAAGGTGTGCCCCTGAATGCTTATCTGACCGTTATAAAATGACTCAAATCCTTGAGTTTCATGGGGCTCAGCAAGTAAGTTTTGAAAAAGAATAAAAACGAGTAATCCAATTGTATCGGCAATTGTGGTATTGCGAATGTCATCAAATATGTTTTTTCCTTTTAACACAATAATTGTTTTGCAACTCAATTTAGGCCTGACTAAATATATACTTTTTCGTGAGGCCACAGACAAGTTATTTTATCATATAACTGATTAACATTTCAAGTTTTCCTACACTAGTGCCTGGCCGCAGTGGCGGATCCAGGGGGCCCGGGCGCCCTCCCCTGGGGAAAAAAGAAGGAAAAAAAAGAAGGGAAACAACAAAGAAGGAAAAAAAAGGAGGAAAAAAAAAAAGAAGGGAAAAAAAGAAGGAAAAAAAAAGGGGAAAAAAAAGGAGGACAAAAAAAGAAAGAGAAAGAGAAAAGGAAAAGAAGGGAAAGAGGAGAAAAAGGGAAAGAAAGAAGAGGAAGAAGAAAAGAAAAGGGGGAAGAAGTGATCGGGGGGGGCGAAAGAGCCTCGCCTCCCCCTCTCCCCCCCCCCAATAAAAAAAATAAAAGAGAAGGAAGGAAATAGAAAGAAGGGGGTATCAGTTGCAATTTTTCCGCCAACAAGTTGTGGATCGGGGCGGGGATGGGGCAAAATGCCCTTGCCTCCCCCGCCCCGCTAAAAAAAAGAGAGAAAGAAGGAAAAGGAAAAAAGGAGAGCTAAAAGGGACCGAAAAAAGCTGAAAAGAAGGGGAAATCATTTGCAGTTAATCCCGCCAACAACATGTGGAGAAGGGTGGGGGCCGAAATGACCTTACCTCCCCCTCGCCCCTCCCCCATCAAATCTTACAGAAAGAGAAGGAAGGGAATGGAAAGGGAAAGAAGAGAGAAAGGGAAAGAAAAAAAGATAAATGAGAAAGGTAAGGGAGATCAGTTGCGATTTTTCCGCCAACAAAGAGTAGATCGGGGGGGGGGGGGAACTGGCGTATTGATCGAGGAGGGGGCTCGGGGGAAATAAAATTTAAACGTGGTTTATTTCTAATTCCATAACGGTGGTTTACAAATAATGCTGAAATGACATAATTTTCCGAGATTTGTCCTCATTCTTTAGTAAATTATACTTTTGTATGCGTTTGTAAATTAACAGCCAGGCAAGAAATATGCTTCTTGAGATGCCTACATGTCAGGGCCCGCTGAACGGCGGGGATCGGGAGCCTCCAGCTCCCCCCCCCCCCCATTTTTTTTTTTTTGAAAAGCATTTTAAAGAGAAATAGAAAGAAAGAGAGCAAGAAAGAAAAAATAGTTAACTACCAGTGTCACAACAAAATAAGGTATCAAAAAATTGCTCATCTGACCGTAATTAGACGCCTAAAACCCCTGAGCTTCCGGGGGCTCTGTCCCCGGGACCCAACCAAGGGCCCTTGGGCAGGCCCCTTGATACTCATCTGACCACAATTTAGTGCCTAAAACCCCTAAGCTTCCGGGGGCTCTGTCCCCGGGACCCAACCAAGGGCACTTGGGTAGGCCCCTTGCCTACTCATCTGACCAAAATTTAGTGCCTAAAACCCTTGATCTTCTGGGGGCTCCGCCCGCTGGACCTCACGCCAATCAGTGTCCTGCCAGTGTCACAAATAAAGTATAAAAATATGTTCATCTGACCGTAATCAAATGCCTGAAACCCCTGAGATTCAGGGGTTTCCGCACCCTCGACCCCACCAGGGGCCCTGAGGCGGGCCCCTGAATACTTATCTGACCGTAATTTGCCTTCAACCCATGAGTTTCCGGGGGCGGACAAGGTATCAAAATCGTCTTGTTTCTCTAATAATTGAATTAAATGTCAAAGCTTCCGCGCTTGGCGCAGGAGGTGTGGATTAAGAGTCGGGAACGGTACAACAAATCGTCTTCTTTCTCTAAAGATTTGAAACGTAAAAGCTTCCGCGCTTCGCGCGCGCGGATAGGAGGGGGGGGGAAACTGAATTCAGACGAGGATTAAGAGTCGAAAACGGTACAACGAATCGTCTTCTTTCTCTAATGATTTAATGAAATGTACAAGCTTCCGCGCTTCGCGCGGGAGGGGGGGGGGGGACTGAAAACAAACGAGGATTAAGAGTCGAAAACTGTAATCAGAAGAGCAGGCGCGTACGGAGGGGGGGGGGGGAATTTGGGGTTGAACCTCCCCCTGTTCGGTTTTTTGTTATGTGTGTATCTTGGAGCAACCCCCCCCCCCTTTTTTTTTTTTTTAATTATGCCAATGGCTGTCCTAAAAAAGGTGACCTCAACACCCACCCCCCCCCCTACGGAACAAAATGTCAAATTTTCAAATTTCGAGACCCCCAAAAAAGTGTCCTCTTACCCCCCCCCCCCCCGCTTCCTTTTTTTTGTTCCCTTTTAGCGCTCCTCTTTCCCTTCCCCCTTTTCCCCTTCTTTTTTGGCGGTGGGGGAGGGGGGGAAGAGGCAAGGGCCTTTTGCCCCCCCCCCTGGATCCACAACTTGTTGGCGGAAAAAATAGTAACTGATATTCCCCTTCTTTTCTTATCTTCTTCCCTTTTTTTTTCCTTTCCGTTATCTCCTCTTTTCCTTTTTGCTTTCCCTTTCCTTCTTCTCTCTTTTTGTTTTGCTGGGAGGGGGAAGTGGAAGCAACATCATGGGAGGCAAGGCCCATTTCGGCCCCCCTCCCCCTGATCTCTTTCTTCCCCTCCCCCTTTTTCTTTTCTTTTTCCTCTTCTTTCTTTTCCTTTCTCTCCTCTTTCCCTTTCACATCTTTTTCTTCTCTTTAGAGACTTTTACACCATTATTAAGAGACATAATGCGCAATCAAATCAAACTGAGTGATGTTATCGAACAACTTCTCAATATCAATCTTCCATTCTCTTAAATGATCCTGGGAAGCCTCGGTCTTTATAGACACACAAAATGTATAACCAAATTTGGAGCATAGTTTAATGGTGTTGGCACAAAGTTTAGTGGCGATGGTTCGTTTGAGACTTGTACAGCGTTTATACTGTTTTATTCATGAGAAAGATCTCGAATCAAATCAAACTGAGTGATGTTATGGAACAACTTTACAATATCAATCATCCGTTCTCCTAAATAATCCAACCCCGGGTCATTATAGGGCACACAAAATGTATTACTAAATTTGGAGCATATATTAACGGTGTTGGCACCAAGATTAGTGGCGATCGTTCGTCCGAGACTCATACAGCCTTTATACTATTTTATTAATGAGATATATCTCGAATCAAATCAAACTGAATGATGTTATGAAACAACAATATCAATCTTCCATTCTCCTAAAGAATCCAACCCTGCATGGGTCTTTAGCATATAGGGCACAAAAAAGGTAGTACTAAATTTGGAGCATAGATTAACGGTGTTGGCACCAAGATTAGTGGCGATCGTTCGTGTGAGACTCATACAGCCTTTATACTGTTTTATTAATGAGATATATCTCGAATCAAATCAAACTGAATGATGCTATGAAACAACAATATCAATCTTCCATTCTCCTAAAGAATCCAACCCTGCATGGGTCTTTAGCATATAGGGCACAAAAAAGGTAGTACTAAATTTGGAGCATAGTTTAACGGTGTTGGCACCAAGATTAGTGGCGATCGTTCGTCCGAGACTCATACAGCCTTTATACTATTTTATTAATGAGATATATCTCGAATCAAATCAAACTGAATGATGTTATGAAACAACAATATCAATCTTCCATTCTCCTAAAGAATCCAACCCTGCATGGGTCTTTAGCATATAGGGCACAAAAAAGGTAGTACTAAATTTGGAGCATAGATTAACGGTGTTGGCACCAAGATTAGTGGCGATCGTTCGTGTGAGACTCATACAGCCTTTATACTGTTTTATTAATGAGATATATCTCGAATCAAATCAAACTGAATGATGCTATGAAACAACAATATCAATCTTCCATTCTCCTAAAGAATCCAACCCTGCATGGGTCTTTAGCATATAGGGCACAAAAAAGGTAGTACTAAATTTGGAGCATAGTTTAACGGTGTTGGCACCAAGATTAGTGGCGATCGTTCTTGGAGACTCATAGAGCCTTTATACTGTTTTATTAATGAAATATATCTCGAATCAAATCAAACTGAGAGATGTTATGAAACAACTTAACAATATCAATCTTCTGTTCTCCTAAATAATCCAACCCCGGGTCATAATAGGGCACACAAAATGTATTACTAAATTTGGAGCATAGATTAACGGTGTTGGCACCAAGATTAGTGGCGATGGTTCGTCCGAGACTCATACAGCCTTTATACTGTTTTATTAATGAGATATATCTCGAATCAAATCAAACTGAGTGATGTTATGAAACAACTTAACAATATCAATCTTCTGTTCTCCTAAATAATCCAACCCCGGGTCATTATAGGGCACACAAAATGTATCACTAAATTTGGAGCATAGATTAACGGTGTTGGCACCAAGATTAGTGGCGATGGTTCGTCCGAGACTCATACAGCCTTTATACTGTTTTATTAATGAGATATATCTCGAATCAAATCAAACTGAATGATGTTATGAAACAACAATACCAATCTTCCATTCTCCTAAAGAATCCAACCCTGCATGGGTCTTTAGCATATAGGGCACAAAAAAGGTAGTACTAAATTTGGAGCATAGTTTAACGGTGTTGGCACCAAGATTAGTGGCGATCGTTCTTGGAGACTCATACAGCCTTTATACTGTTTTATTAATGAGATATATCTCGAATCAAATCAAACTGAGTGATTTTATGGAACAACTTAACAATATCAATCTTCCGTTCTCCCAGATAATTCAACCCCGGGTCTTTCATAGGGCACACAAAATGTATTACTTAATTTGGAGCATAGATTAACGGTGTTGGCAACAAGATTAGTGGCGATGGTTCGTCCGAGACTCATACAGCCTTTATACTGTTTTATTAATAAGATATATCTCGAATCAAATGAAACTGAGTGATGTTATGAAACAACTTAACAATATCAATCTTCTGTTCTCCTAAATAATCCAACCCCGGGTCATTATAGGGCACACAAAATGTATTACTAAATTTGGAGCATAGATTAACGGTGTTGGCACCAAGATTAGTGGCGATCGTTCGTGTGAGACTCATACAGCCTTTATACTGTTTTATTAATGAGATATATCTCGAATCAAATGAAACTGAGTGATGTTATGAAACAACTTAACAATATCAATCTTCTGTTCTCCTAAATAATCCAACCCCGGGTCATTATAGGGCACACAAAATGTATTACTAAATTTGGAGCATAGATTAACGGTGTTGGCACCAAGATTAGTGGCGATCGTTCGTGTGAGACTCATACAGCCTTTATACTGTTTTATTAATGAGATATATCCCGAATCAAATCAAACTGAAAGATGTTATGAAACAACAATATCAATCTTCCATTCTCCTAAAGAATCCAACCCTGCATGGGTCTTTAGCATATAGGGCACAAAAAAGGTAGTACTAAATTTGGAGCATAGTTTAACGGTGTTGGCACCAAGATTAGTGGCGATCGTTCTTGGAGACTCATACAGCCTTTATACTGTTTTATTAATGAGATAACTATATCTCGAATCAAATGAAACTGAGTGATTTTATGGAACAACTTAACAATATCAATCTTCCGTTCTCCTAAATAATCCAACCCCGGGTCTTTCATAGGGCATGTCATTACTAAATTTGGAGCATTGTTACGGTGTTGGCAGGTTCGTTTGCACTCCTACAGCCTTTATACTGTTTTATTAATGAGATATATCTCGAATCAAATCAAACTGAGTCATTTTATTGAACAACTAAACAGTAGGCCTACTAAATGTCCATTTTCCTATAAACTGTCATTACAAAACTAGCTAGATTAGGGATTGTATAGCCGCTCCGAGGAACGTTTGCTATTTCAATTCCCTGCTTGTACTTGGCTTCACGGAGTAATTCGTCCTTTATAATGATTCTCTTCATTTCGGAGCAATGTATGTAGTAATGCTTGCGAACGTACTCTTGTACTAGTACAGTACATGTACCTGTGTATAAGACAGATCCATAGACAGAGTACGCACGCCGCACGTCTGTGACGTAGGGAATAATGAATATTCATATCGCCGTTAATCTTGGTGCCAATATATGCTACCCGTTGTACCTATCACTGCACGTGAATCGACTTAACGTAGGCTAGTACAATTTGTCATGTGTGTGCGGTAGCGCAGCCAGGCCGGATTCCCAGGTAGAATTTCAATGAACGTGAGTTTAATTTTCATTAATATTTGTCTACATGAACTGCTCCAAGACTACTTGTCTAGAGTCTGTAGATCTACTCTAACTTGGATTTAGGGTTTTAATGTTTAATAATATAATGCATGCATTAATTGGCAGGTCACAACCTCGGCTGCGAGCTGTGTGACACAGCAGTGCACAGTTCAGTGCTGTAATAGGCCTACAGTGCACGTGCATATGTTTGTTTGAATTGCATGACAAATGAAGAACGATGGGGGCCATGGCATGAGCCTGGGTTATGATCATGATGATGGGGGCCCTGCAGTCTTAGGGCCCCAGTTTCTCAAAACAACCGACAAGCCAGTCGTACTCGTATTCATATTATCATAACCAAGATAAAGATAACTTTGTCCACCGACTCAACTACGGAGTACGGAGACAACGTCTCTAACCTACAGACTCTAGAATCTAACTGTTGGATCTGATATTTCTAAACAGTTTCACAGACTGACAGAAAGCTTAGTTACAACTTACAACCCAGGTCGAAAATCCCATAGAAACCAGTAGAGAAAACCAGTACAGATTTCTAACGGTTTCTAGTGGTCAATTCTCTACTGGTTTCAATATGGAAAGTGGCGCTTTTTCCATTAGAAACCAGTAGAAAAAAATCGTACTGGAACCAGCAGAAGACCAGTAGAAGACCATTAGCAAAACCTAATGGCACCATTAGGAGACCAGTAGGAATCCCAACTGGAACCATTAGGAGACCAGTAGGAAACAAGTACAAATCCCCACTGGAACCAGTAGGGGACCAGTAGAAATCGATATAAAAACCATTAGAAGACCAGTAGAAAAGAAGTTCTGGAACCATTAGACAAGTAAAAAAGAAGTCATGGAACCATTAGGAGACCAGTAGGAATCCATACAGAAACCATTAGGATACCAGTAGAAAACCAGTAGAAAACCCCAATGGAACCATTAGGAGACCAGTAGGAATCCCAACTGGAACCATTAGGAGACCAGTAGGAATCCATACAGAAATCATTAGGATACCAGTAGAAAACCAGTAGAAAACCCCAATGGAACCATTCGGAGACCAGTAGGAATCCCAACTGGAACCATTAGGAGACCAGTAGGAATCCATACAGAAACCATTAGGATACCAGTAGAAACCCCCAATGGAACCATTAGGAGACCAGTAGGAATCCCAACTGGAACCATTAGGAGACCAGTAGGATTCCATACAGAAACCATTAGGATACCAGTAGAAGACCAGTGGAAAACCCTTATGGAACCATTAGGAGACCAGTAGGAATCCCAACTGGAACCATTAGGAGACCAGTAGAAAACAAGTATGAATCCCCAATGGAACCAGTAGGAGACCAGTAGAACACAAGTAGGAATCCTCAATTGAACCACAGCATTGGTTACATTACATGGTTGACATTTTGTTGATCAGTTTAAATTCTACTACATCAATGCACTTCCAACACAGTACTCCTCACAAAATCTGCCAGCCCTTGTTTTTTTTTTTTGTACTTTAAAAGGGAATGCTGGTCTGCAAAGTAGACACGAAAATGACAGGAGCTGGCATGAAGTTTGCTTCCAACACAATTAACTATTTTCTCGAGGTTCAGCCATTTCTCTCGCAAACGTCTGTTAACAAAAGACATCACAATCATGTTGGTTCATCTTTATCATATTTAACACTTAACAGTGTATCCTTTAATTATCTGTCAGAATATCATACATCATATAGTGATTACAATGACATGAACGTTTAAAAGCAAGGTTAACAGCTTAAGTGAAAAAGGATTTTTTTTACACATTTCAACAACAAAAGAAGAAATATAAAAAAATAAAAAAATGTTAAATTGGCTAATTATTGTCTAGAAATTATGGCCAGTTTTAACAAAGAGAAATCGATCTTGAAAATTTGGAGTAGATGTTTAAAAGAGTAGGTTTGGCAATTTGCAATAGTTATCTTACGGTAGCCATCATGAGTAGAAACAATGAGAAATAGTTTTTGCTGAGAAATTTCGTTTGTAATTTCCCACCATGGAGAATAAGTTCATTTGCACAAATTTAAGTACTTCATTCATGTATATTAAATAGAGAATAATTCACAAATGATTACGCAAAGCATGATTTTGACCTGTAGATTGTCATAGTACATGTAAAAGATTGATATGAAGTTGCAGCAATTGGAAATGTAATATTGTGTACTACATAATATAAGCCTACTACATTCACAAGCAAAACAAATTCATTTACGGTCTTACTATTTTGACAAGTGCTGTGATATGCTGTTCATCAATAAATGTAACTTGATAGTACAGTGTATTATGACAAATTATGACAAATCGATAAACAAATGAAATATGGTCCATATTTAAGAAGGGTTTGAATTTAAAAATGAAATACATTTCATAATTACGAAAAATATAAATGGTGCATAATTCTGGAATTGAAAAAGGGGCGTTAATAACGATATTGAAATAGGGTTCATAATTCGGCAAATGAAATGGTATTATTTTGAATATGAAATAGGATTCATTATATTGACGGTTCGTAATTCCAAAAAGGATAAAGGGTTCTATTTGCATTTTCAGAATAATAAACTTTTGGAAGTATATTGAGCCCTATTTAATTTTCTGAATTATGAACCATATTTCATTTTTGGAATTACAAATCCTAGTTCATTTTCAGAATTAGGAATCCTACTTCATTTGTAGAATTATGAACCCTTTAGAATTTATAAAATTATGAACCCTCAGAAAACGACATATAACAGTTCAAAGATTTCCTATCCATATGAATACATGTACTGTACGTAGGTCATTTTCGTATTGTAATCAAATTTAATGAATACGGTAGGTCCTTGTTAAGTGCCTCATTACCAATTATTAAATTCACCTGTTACGAATAAATGTATTTAAATAGTCAGAATATAAATTGAATACATTACGTGTTGCTAGTACTATAGGTAGGACAAACATTATGTCTTGCCCTACCTAACAACACATAATGTTTGCATATCGCATTCTGACTATTGAAATACAATTATTCTTAATACATGTAGGTGAAAGAGATAATTTGTTCCGCGGCAATTTGATTTGATTAATAACGAAAATGGCCTAATCACATTATGTTACATAGGGCTTACCCTTTACACTTTTTAAAGGGAAATCCAACCTTAACAGACAACTATACTTTTAAAAAATAGCAAATTAAATCTGACAGAAAATAAGGTGGTTATGGATTGTTGAAAGCTGTAATCACTAAACCTAAGGGCATTTTAAATTGGCTGAATCGGTAATGTCACTATGACGAGCTGCTGGACTACTTTCCCATTTATTTCAACACACAAAATGATTTAAATATTTTTTTTCTTCAAAATGTATGATTCACGAGTGGCTTTTCTATGTAGAGGACCTGTAATAATGTGCTATTCATAATACATTTTGAGTAGTTCTCAAAGGGAGAAGGCACTTAAAATAAAAAGAGAATTTATTATATTTCATTAACAAATGGGAGAGTTGTCCCATGACTACAGGTGTAATAATAATAATAATAGTGGGTTCTTGTGTAGCGCTCATGTCAGTCAGATTTGACCCTCCTGGCGCTCCCGATTATTACCCTGGCTTTAGCACGGCTGCCATACGGCGCTCTAGCATTTCATTGAGATATGCATGGATTTAGTGATCTCATATTTATATATTATCACAACTCCCTTTATATTGGCCCGATTTATTTCAAACTTTCGCCTTTCTATTTCTCTTATTTTTCAGCTTCCATTTCAATGAACTTATTACAAGGGTTGGATTGTCTTTTAAGGCTCGTTCAGATATGATGCTGGAGCTAACATAAAGTTCTATATGCTTTACATTTCTACATATTATAATACAGAGATCACTGAATATGCGCAGTCCAAAATATACAAAAACATGTAGGTCCTTTGTTACCGTTCACTTTAAACATAAAACAAAACTGCAGCATTTTTTGAATTTTTTGGGCGGTTCACGTGCCATACCTGAATAAAGTCTTAAGTGCTTAAGATTGGAATCGATTTGTATTGCATCTACCTCATTCAATTTTTCTCTATTACCAACTTATATAATTTGCCACAGGTTTTAGGAATTGACATTGTGATATGAAGGGGGTGGGGTCGAGTATGAGACTGATCTACTACATAAGCATTATGAAACAGGTCTACTTCATAAATAGTAATAACAAATTTATGCAAATACAGAGATCTTTTACCCAAAGTGTTAATATGTATGTTTGTAAACCCTGGAATTCATTAAAATGGCAAGTGACATGAATGGGCATCTCAGTTCTACATCTAAGCTATTCAGGTTCGTGGCTATAACTCACTCCCCCCCCCCCCCCCCCCACCCATCTCTCTCTCTCGATATCTCTATAATGAAGGGGAAAGTAACCTCTGTGTGTGTGTAGACCTCATTTTGGAAATATTCCTCTTCAGCTTGGACTCATGGTTTAGATTTTGGGTGGAATCTCCTGTATAATGCAAGTGCTGCTTGATCCAGGGTACATACCGGTACACGCAAAGAATTCTAATGCATGAATATAGAGCAAAAAGAAAGGAAAACAAGTTAAGAAAAACTTTTATCCATTTTAAAACTAGAATGTAAACAATGAATTAAATAATGAATTCTGTCAGAAAAGTGCAGTTTCAAAGATTTATAAGAAATAAAATAATCTCTCATTACTCACAAACATAATATAAAACATACCTTTGCATTTTAAACATTTGTTGTCAATGCAAACGTGAATCAGGATTTTTGTGCAAATAATTATCAATACAATTCTAGTTTGCTGATGAGAGTAGAATCAAAGCTCTATTGCTAAGGAGGGAAAAGAACACTGTTTGAAACTCACAAAATATGGTCGGTTATTGCAATATACCTGCAGGTTTTAGTGATCTAAAATTAATTGAATTTTATATATTTGAAACTTAGGAAAAATAAGCATTTCGAACCAGTGTCATGATCAGGGAAAAATTAAAAATATATGTACAGAAATATTACAAGTACATCTACACAATTACCGATAATGGCTTCAACTGTGTCACGAGGCTGCTGAATGCTGATCCAGGAGGTTGAGAGAAAGTAGCATTTTCTGCATGGTCTCACGTCAATATAGGCCTACTGTGTCCACAATATGCTTTGAATCCACTGTTTGGCAAAAGATGTCAAAAGATGCCTACAATTAATAAGAACAAAAATAAAGTTAAAACAAATTGAACGGTTGATGCATGTGCAACACACATACATGTAGGCCTACTATAAACTTCTTTGTACAGCCTGCGGGGGAGGAATTTTGTTTACCATTTACGGGTCTAGCTGTTTATTTCCAGATGAGGGCTTCTGTTTATATTGTGCGAAACTGCGAACACACCATAAAGTGATTAAAGCCCCCTTCCCCGCTTGTCTTGAAATTAGGGTGCGTTGCAGAAACGGAGTACCGCCTTAACGCACTCTTTCGGGATAAGCGCGGGGGGGGGGGGGGGGGGGGGGGGGACGGCGGCTTGTCTGAATATCAAGACATTTATGATTGGAATTCAAAATTTCAAAAAACGTTTTCCCCAATGGTTTTATAACACTACAGTCTATTGGGGAAAATGAGTATGGTAAAACTGGTCACTCAAAAGTCAAAGATTTTTACTTTTTGAGGCACTTCATCAAGTTCATGATCATTTTGAAGCGCAATTTTGTTAGGGCTTCAATATTACACCATATCACTGACACTGATAATACGTAGGGCCATGCATCATAGATTTAACATTGTTAAACGATGCCTTTAAAGCCATGTGTAGGTGAATGCACAAACTTGCATCAAGATCTAACATAAAAATACATGGATGGGACAATACATTTCTCATCTTTGCGGCAGGCGTTGAAAGCATTCCTAGTAGACACAATCATACATTAATTACTACGTTTCAAAACAGAAAACAGTTACTGCACATATTGCAAATAAATTAGGTAAATCTAAGACTTACCCATATTGAAGAATAGCAGGGGAAAACAAAGTAATAAAAAGATTTTGTCTCTCTGCTCTGGCTCCTGTAGCTGTTGAGGATAGGAATGGCTGTCTTGCTGTCATGTGTGTGTGTCATAAGGCATGGCCTGGCTGGGTACACGCACACACTGCATGCATTGATTACATGTGCACACACACACAGTGCTATAGTGTAGCCCAGAGAGACGCCAGCTGTGTAGCCGTTTAAAAAAGGCGGCAGTCGCATTTTGGGGTTTTGGGGCTTGTATAATCTTGATCAATATTGCAGACCTTACAGGGCATATGTCAAGATGTTGCACAATCTGTAAAATAAAACTATTAATATAATGACTAATGACATTTTAGAGTTTTTCATCCCTGTTTTGGGGTTTTTAAATAAATATAGTCAGACTGATTCAGAGGCGGCGCTAGATCTTACTGATTTCTATTTGTTTCAACTGGTTTTCAAATCCATTGACATGGGCTCGATCTGCTGGTTTGTAAAGGTTTCTAATGGTAATTGACTAAAGATTTTTACACCCATGTTCAAACCATTAGAATCTACTGGTTTCTATCAGATTCTAGTGGTCTTCAAAACCATTAGGCTCTACTGGTTTTGTAAAGGTGTCTAATGGTTTGACTTAAGATTTGTGCATCCATAATCAAACCATTAGATCTTACTGGTTTTTATTGGTTTCTACTGGTCTTCAAACCATTACAGTCTACTGGTTTGTTAAGGTTTCTAATGGTTTGACTTAGGGTTTTTACACCCATGTTAAAACCATTATATTCTTTTGGTTTCTATCGGATTCTAGTGGTCTTCAAAACCATTAGGCTCTACTGGTTTTGTAAAGGTGTCTAATGGTTTGACTTAGGATTTGTACACCCATGTTAAAACCATTAGATTCTTCTGGTTTCTATCGGACTCTAGTGGTCTGCAAAACCATTAGGCTCTACTGGTTTTGTAAAGGTGTCTAATGGTTTGACTTAGGATTTTTACACCCATGTTAAAACCATTAGATTCTTCTGGTTTCTATCGGACTCTAGTGGTCTGCAAAACCATTAGGCTCTACTGGTTTTGTAAAGGTGTCTAATGGTTTGACTTAGGATTTTTACACCCATGTTAAAACCATTAGATTCTTCTGGTTTCTATCGGATTCTAGTGGTCTTCAAAACCATTAGGCTCTACTGGTTTGTTAAGGTTTCTAATGGTTTGACTTAGGATTTTTACACCCATGTTAAAACCATTAGATTCTTCTGGTTTCTATCGGATTCTAGTGGTCTTCAAAACCATTAGGCTCTACTGGTTTTGTAAAGGTGTCTAATGGTTTGACTTATAGATTTGTGCATCCATGTTCAAACCATTAGATCTTACTGGTTTTTATTGGTTTCTTCTGGTCTTCAAACCATTAGGCTCTACTGGTTTGTTAAGGTTTCTAATGGTTTGACTTAGGATTTTTACACCCATGTTAAAACCATTAGATCCTACTGGTTTCTATCGGATTCTAGTGGTCTTCAAAACCATTAGGCTCTACTGGTTTGTAAAGGTGTCTAATGGTTTGACTTAAGATTTGTGCATCCATGTTCAAACCATTAGATCTTACTGGTTTCTACTGGTCTTTAAACCATGACAGTCTACTGGTTTGTAAAGGTTTATACTGGTTTTACTTCACAGTTCCTCCTGATCACCAATAGACTCTAATGGTTTCTTGAAAACCAGTAAAACCATTAGAATATCTCTACTGGTTTCTACTGGTTTCTAAAGGAATTTCGACCTGGGAAGTTACACATCACGCAGAAATTTAGCTTACATTTAGCGCATGCGCAGAACGTTCATCCGATCTCAGTCTCATTTTCGTAAGTTGGCGCCTAGCCTAGCCGACATGGACCCTTCAGATTGGCTCCCATCATGCCCATAGGCTCTATGAATAAGATATTGGTGCGAGGAGATAGCTTGCGGTTTTCTGTTTCATCCGATACCAAAATTAGGATACTTCAGTCAAACCCTCTGTTTGTAATGATTTTTTCAGCTTCCTTAAATAAAAGGTTAAAGGGAAAGTCCTCCCCCAAAATAAGTTTGTTTCGATAGAGGCAGAATAATAAGAAAATCAGGTGAGTGAAAGTTTGAGCAAATTCTGAATGAAAATATGAAAGTTATGAATTATTGAAGTTGTGATCAATCAAATACAAATTGGCAACTCTGTGACTTATTATACGAGCTCTCCTTCATTTGCTTTGTGCATAATATTCCATAAAATCATGTTTTCTTCGTTATTGATGACGGAATATATATTTGTTCCTTGCAGGGGGAGTATAGAAACATATTTGCAATTATTATATTTAGGGTGCATGTATGGTTGAAATTTTTCTTGAGGGAAAATGAAAATTTTAGATTTTTTTAGTACTGAGCAAATGGAAGTTGAGCTCGCATGATACGTCATAGAGTTGCCAATTTGTGTTTGATTGATCACAACTTCAAAAATCCTAACTTCCTTATTTTTAATCGGAATTTGCTCAAACTTTCACTGACTTGTTTCTCTCATTTTTCTACTCCTATTAAAACTAACTTAATTTCAGGGTGGACTTCCCCTTTAAAGTTTAAGTCTGATGTAACTATTTTTAAAGTTTGAACAATTCTCATTAACAAACTGGAAATTTATTCTAAAATGTTTGTTGATTTTTCTATTTTATGTGTGTGCAATTTCGTGTGTGCGTCAGTTATGTGTGAAGTGCATCACCTGTTTAAAGCATGACATGTCAAAATCCCTGTGGTGTGACGTAATATTACGTATTGACATTTTCATTGAACTGAAGTCGGGCTTAGTTAAGTAGGCCTCTCTCACTTAAATTCGAAGCCACTTAAGCAGATCGGCCAATGGGAGCGCATAAACTCACTGTACAGCGCTCAATGCGCAAAGTTTAGCTTACATTTTGCCCATGCGCATTACGTTCATCTGATCTCAGCCTCATTTTCCTAAAGTGGCTTCCACTCTGGTATCAAATTTTTCACATTTTGGGGCAAATTCTTGTCTGATTTCAAAGTGCTTTGTATGAGAAGAAAGAAAAGTCCACTAGCAAACTTTTAAGCCAGTGTGCAAGGTTTGTTAAAAAGTGGTGATTACAAACACATTTTAGGTTTTGTTTATTTACTCTTCATCACACTTCATATCATCACCTAGCCCTGAAGGCTAGCTGATTCTAGCCCTTAACTTTACCTGAACACTTACCCTGCCTTGATTGTTCAAGTTCATAAAACCTATTGATTGGGTATTCTTATCTCTTTCTTTTTTTTGTATTTGAGTTAGTTTTTTGCTCATACAAACACATACATGAGGATGTATGTTTGCATGCAAATTAACTTTCTATAGGGATGTTACACTTATCTTTTCTTTTGTTCCTCATATCTTTGGATAGATGAAGCAGTCTGATGTTACCCAAGAAATATTGAAATGACTATGTCTGCGTTCCCTTCACCACATTATCCAGCCATCGTTCCTCTCGGTAGCGAAGGCTGTGATCCGTTTGAAGCATTTGGTTGTGCCCATGCATGTGACATCAGACGAGGAGAGGATGGTTCTCTTCAGAAATACTTTCAGTATAACATCACCAAGGAAGCTGCACAGAATCTCGTACCTGCAGGAGCTTGCGTGCCTTTCTTGCCACCAAATGATGGTTCGTATAATATTTTGCTTTTCAAAGGGCTCAAATATTGAAATTCAGTCTCTTATTCAAAATGCACTCTTGTTTCAATGAAATTAATTTGTACTTGTTTATCAAACACGCTTCCACACTAATGCAACGCAACAACATGCACTGACATTGTTATACATTGTCTGACTATAATCAATTTTAAATAATGTTACAACTACTTTATGAATACTTTAATTTTAGGAGATTGGTGTGAGTTTTTATTATATATCTCAGTCACCACTTTTTCCCATAATTCATAGAACCTATTGTTTTGTTGTAAATCCCATCTGTACTAGTTTGGCCAGGGGTGATTAGTCCACCCAGTGTGGTCACTGACAGGTGGTTATCTCATCAACTCAACTCTCAATTAACATAAGAAAAGGAGGATCATGGGGGACCAACAGGCACCACTTAGCCATTGTTTTATATATATAGAGGGAGCAAGTAGCTGCAAGTAGTGCACTGGGGCTTTAATAGAATTTTTAGTTAATTCTCAAGTAATCCTGGTACATATCCTATGCTCATTCCAGGTTCACCTGTCGGTGTTGTTCATTATGAAGATTATGTCAGGAGAGGAACAATGAAGAAACGCCTTGGTATGAACATTGAGCAACAGGTTGGTCATCTTACCTTATCAAAGTGCATGCTATGGGCACGTCCAAGCCATTTTTTTCTAATATGTAACTGACTTCATTAAGTATTTCAGTATAATGTGATTAGTATAGTTACAGTGTATCAATTACCACAGCATATTTTGCTCTTGATGTATTACATACATGTAGGAGTTCTATAATTGAAATATGGAACACTTTACCATCAAGACAAAGATGTTCATATTCCAATTTCGAGCTTCACATACATGTATTATGTCTACATAGAGATATGGCAGCTTAAATACATGTCAGAGTACCAGGTATAAAAAAATGACTTGTTAGGTAGACTCGTCATCACCTGTGTGTGCTCTCGTAGCCCAAGTCGGACTTTGGTTATGAGTGCAGGGTTTTATAATATCCTTTATATTGACTATTCTTCATACTCATAAATGGTTAATCCGTAGAATGCCAGGAAAACTTTTTGGAGATTGATTTGATACATTCTAGCTATACACAAATTATTTTTCCTTCTTATTTTTTATTATTTGATCACACCCTGTTGATATGCCTGTTGTTACCCTAAGGACTAATAAATGCATCTTTATCATGATAAGCTTTTATTGATACCCTAGATCAGGTCCATGCCTAGATTATGTCATTTTTCAACCCTGATGTAAACTTCGAATGAAGTATTTTCATGAATATAAATATTATATCATCAATGAAAGGGAGTGTATCATGACGAGACTATGTGTCTTTCTCGTGGGCCTACTCTGGGCCAATCGGGTATAATACGACTACGGACGAAGCAACCGCAGCATTCATGTGTGCAACATACGCAAAACCGAAGCGTGAGGAGAACTTCGGTCTGTTTCCCAAACGCTAGCGCCCGGAGACCTAATTAATCTAGTCCATTTGTTTACATGCAGTTGTCCAAAATGAAGACGTAGATAGCGTTAACCAGTATTTCCCGTGATACACTCCCTTTAACATATCCATTTTATCTATTTAAATTTCAAAGAAAATCTACAATTCAGCCATTCAGCTGTGAATTATTTTTAAAATCTATAAATTGTTTAAAAAAACATGAAATGAAATTATTCTTTCTTTTCCACAGGTTGAACAATTGTATGCAAGCAATCCTGACTTGGGATTTGGACCTGTCTATGATGTATTGTCCAATGATGAATGGAAGCAGATTAAAAAACTAGTGAGTCTCTGGATTCATGGTATTCTCTTTTGCAATCAAATTCTTGCTCTTTATTAAAATCATGTTGGGTGATCTAGTAGAGAATATTTTTGCTCTTTAAAAAAAATCTCATGTTTCCTCTTAGTATTGTGAGCTAACTTCAGATATGAGAAATCATTAGTTTAAATAAAAAGTAGGGATGGGCAGGTGAATGTAAAAGAAGAATAAAAATGATGAAACAAAATCCAGGTGCTGTATACTAATCAAATGATATTCATGGCCTACATTGGTTGAAACCAGCAAAGTAAATTGTAGTAATGTAGGAGTGGTGGTGGTGGTGGTGGGGGTTATTTACCTGACAGCTAAGAAAGCAATAAATGCTCGATAGTAAGCAACCAGAAGACTGACGGCTTAAGGTTCTCTCTGAGGGACCTGGTAATGGGGATTAATGCCTTACCAAAGGGCACTAGTGCATCGACTTGGTTTCGAACCCGGGTCACTGGATTACGAGACCACAGCTCTACCGACTGAGCTATCGCGCCTCCAAAGGTGTTGCAGTTGTCTGTTTTTAATTTATGAAGTGCTTTCCTGTCATGGGGATATAAATTATTCAGGTACATGTAGATTGCATTTTATGAAACAGAAGTTTAAACTTTAAAGTAAGATGGAAGAAGGAAAGAAAACAAATCAAGTGAGTAAAAATGTTGCAATGTGTACATTTTCTATTCTTATATATTCCTTGTCAGCATGTACCAACCACCAAATACTGCCAAAGCCTCCTAAGAAAGAACAAGTCCATCATCGATGCGGTATCTTCTGTAGGAGTTCAGCGTTCGCTGTTGCAGGGGTTACTCAGAGAGGAAACCCATCAGCAAATTGAAAGAATGGTGAGCTATTTTAACCTTTCTCTGAACTCTCATTCAACAAAATGTTCATCTCATGATTTGTTGTTTTTGTTCTTGTATTAAAAAAGGGGTGTCCGAAAAACCAGTTCCCAAAATGAAAAGGATCAATCAAAAGTGAAATACCAAAACAAAAAAATCTATGCAATAAAAGTAAAAGAATAAAAAAGTGTCTTATTGTTCCTTTTTATGCCCCTGTTACGAAGTAGCCGGAGGCATTATGTTTTTGGGTTGTCCGTCCGTCCGTCCATACGTCCGTCCGTCTGTACGTCCGTACGTCCCGTTCTCGTGATCGCGTTATCTGAAGAACCGAATGATGGATTCCTGCCAAACTTTGGTCATGTATGTATCTTGCAGAGCTAATGAACTGATTAGATTTTGAGGTCACAAGGTCAAAGGTTAAAGGTCACAGGGCTCATTATTTATGCAAAAACAGCTTGTGCTCGCATTATCTCAAGAACCGATTGATGGATTCCTGCCAAACTTTGGTCATGTATGTATCTTGCAGAGACGATGAACTGATTAGATTTTGGGGTCACGAGGTCAAAGGTCACAGGGCTCATTATGTATGCAAAAACAGCTCCTGATCGCGTTAAATCTCAAGAACCGATGGATGGATTCCTGCCAAACTTAGATCTTGTATGTATCTTGCAGAGCCAATGAACTGAGTAGATTCTTGGGTCATGAGGTCAAAGGTCAAATGTCATGGGCTCATTATGTATGCAAAAATAGCTTGTGAACTGACAGATGGATTACTATTTAACTCAGGACATCTTGCAGAGCCAATGAACTGAGTAGATTTTAGGGTCATGAGGTCAAAGATCAAAGGGTCATATATGTATATGAGAAATTGCTTGTAATCACGATATTCTGAGAACCTGTTAATGGATTACAATGAAACTTGAATTTGAAAAATTTCTTCTGCTTTGGTTTGTAAACTTGCTCTATGACGGAGGCATCATTTTCGACTGCGCGCAGTCGAAGTTCCATCTAGTTACATATTTAGAAAAGACTTGTGAAAATTATTTCTCACTTTTTTACCTTGTTTTTCTCTTTCAGTATCACAATGAGTTATATTACGGAGGCTGTTTATCTTACGAACCTTTCAAGTCATCGACTACAGAGGGCGGCAGTGGACTATTGTTTCATCCCAGTGGACAAGCACTAGATACACTCAGTATCCTTTTTTTGTGCACAGGGAAATTTTCAGTTTGAAGATACCATAAGATAGAACTGTCCAAGATGAGTAACCTTCTGGAGAAGATATTGTATTTGTGTGTCACAGCTTTAATACTAATGGGTTCAAGTCTTTGTTTTATCAACATCATACTGACTTTGGTTCATTAGCTGTGAAGTGTGTTAGCTCTGATTTAATCTCCAGTAATTTTAGGCTCCAGTTCAACCTGTTTTTTATCCATATTTTCAAGTTTGAATTATAAACATATATATATATATATATATATATTGCCCATTAGCCCCAGGATGCAGGTTACAACCAAGTGCAGTTTAGTACAGACAATGTAACTCTGTTACAAATGATACTGTTATAACAAGCTTTCAGTAGTTTTGCAAGTTCTACTTTGTGCAGTCTATGGTTTTTGAGCCCAGATAAAACAAGGTTCAAATTTAACAAGGTAATTTCCTTCATTTAAAAAGTTTTTTTAGGGAGCTTCCACCGTTTTATCGTAAATATGTAAAAAAACAAAAGTTAACCAACACAATTACCATTCTTTATTTTACGACACTATGAGCAAGAACTCGACATACCCTATTAATAATTGTTTCCATAACCGCAGAATCCTTATCATCAGATATTCATGTTTTGGAATCTGAATCTGTTCCTTGCTTCAAGCCGTCAACATCTTTGAAACATCAGATCTCTGTGGCAGGCTGTATAAGGCAAATAGAAACCCATAGATTGTCTTTGAAAAGTGAGTTTAGTAATGAGACTAGCACTCATTTTACGTTCCTCGTTGGACTCTAGATGTAAAGTTATCTGTTTGTGATGTCATTAAAACAAAAATCTAACAATTTTATTATACAGTGTTTACTCTGTTTGTGCAAAATTGATGTTTTGGGGATTGTTTGAAGCAATATAAAATGCTTGAGTTCTTGTTTAAGACCGCAATTGCCTTCAAAGTGCACAAACAGAGTAAACACTATATAATAAAGTTGTTTGATTATTTTTTTAATGACAAATTGCTCTTATTTTTATTTATGACATTTCTAGTGCCCTTTTATGACCTAAAATTGCTATGAAGGCAATTTTAGACCCCAAAATGTGTGAAATTTAGATTAAATCTGATCATGCCAATTCAGCTCCTGTTTAAAAAAAAAAAGGAAAACTGTTAAGTAACTAATTAATTGATAATAACAATACATGGGCAGGCTGGTTGTAAACATTGAAATGAATGTGTCTTTATACTTTATACCATTTTTGTTCTCTTATTTCCATTTTTTATCGACAAATGCTGTCATTCTACATGTAACCATTTGTTTATAATTCTCACTCTATCTCTTTGTATGTCTCTCTCACTCTCACTCTATCTCTATCATCCACTCTCTGTCACTCTCTTTATCCTTCTCTCCCTTCCTCCCTCCCTCCCTCCCTCCCTCCTTCCCTTCCCTCCCTCCATCCCTCCCTCTTTCTTTCACCCACCCTCTCTCACCCACCCTCTCTCTCTCTTTCTCTCTCTCTCACCCTCTCTCTCTCTCTCTCTCTTACCCTCTCTCTCTCTCTCACACCCCCCCCCCCCCCCTCTCTCTCTCTCACTGTATTCTGAGATAGAAGAGATTTACGCTGGCATCAGGACAGACTACCACGCTTACGTTGTGAGATGTAAGAGGAAAGAGAGCCTGAAATGCAAGCTCATACATGACGTGACGTCACAGTACAGAATAACTTCAATATCTCTCAGGTACGTCCTATTATGAGGCTTGTTCACACTCGGCGCTTACCACAAGATATTTGGACGTTCTTCAGCATACTATGAGCACTTGATGTGTGTGTATCTCATAGCGCTCATATTTGACGGATAAGTGAGAACCCGTAGGACCATTGCGGTGCGAGGCTACTTTTTTCATCTCCACTTGTTATTCATTTAGTACATTTAAAAAACTGCTTTGGTATCCTGCTGTGGTTTACTGTGACATATGTGAACAAACCCTTTATTTAGGGGTATTAGAATGCAAGGTTTTCTGGACTATCAGAGTCGTAAACAAGAGACAGGGAGATGAAGATGGGACAGTTCCCCCCCCCCCCCCCACATTTTATGTTGGTGTATATAATAGAGGTATACTGGTTCTGTCCTTGAAAGACACTTTTCTCATGTTATTGAGACACTACAATATGTCAAACCATAGCACTTGAATTTTGGTTCATCTCTATAACTTTGATGCCTTCTATAAGGAATACATTTGCACCCATCCCCTTTAACAGAATTGAAATATATTTCCCCCTTGTGGGGTAGGGGGGGCATGATGCTTGTTTGCATTGCCGCTCCTTTCCATAAAGAAACTTGCTGGTGATTGTTGTAAAGATGTGGGAAGAAGTTATTTTGAATCAAATTGCCAGTACCCAATAAACTTATACATGTGTGCATATTGGGCTTATACTAACTGTAGACCTGATAAATAATCATGATCAGGTAATTGAAGATATTATGAATTGCACTGGTCAATAGTTGATTTGGAGAAGAAGAAAAAATGCACTCTGCAGGTAAAAGGTACTGTTATTATCCCAGTCTACAATGCCTTCTTTTTCTGATTTCCAATTTTTCTTTTGCAGCCCTCATTTAGAAGGGGAATTCTTGTTTACAAATGAAAGAGGACAAGTCAGTCACATAGACCAGAAAAAAAAGTGAGTAACATTTTTTTGTGTTAATGGAGCTATCATGTTATGAAATCAATGCATTATTACTCCTAGGTGGAGTCATTGAGTTGAATGTCATATTATGTTCAACATTTAGTGAGTCATTTCTGATTACCAAAAGCCAAACTTGATTTCTAATTCTGTTTCGTGATGAAAATAATAAATCTGGATTTATTTACTGCTTAATATGTATTACCTTCTCTAAGCACTTTTACCCCAGTCATCGGATTCATTCAGTGTTCACTGTTTCTACTCTCTGGGGAGTATTCCTATCATATGGTCACCTTGAGGACATATAGCAGTTATACTACCATGTCTCTATTTCTACCCTGTTCAAACTTTAAAGGTAAAGACCAGTTATGGTCATGCGATTGCATTGTGAAAGAAACGTTGTGGAATCGATCAGAAATGGTTGATCATCTAGCATCTAGCATCTGCAAGGTTCTGGAATCATCAAAATGATAAGAAATTTGGCCCATTCTTCGTAAAGTTACAAGCACTATACACAGAAAGATGTATATGGGACTACCCTATATCTCTCACAGACCATGAGAGAAACAAATTTACCAAATATATGAATTAGAAGGCGGTTTCCCGGCAAATTTTTTATCATCATGTATTAGTCAAAACATATTCTTTCACATGATTGGTAATGAGAGCTTCCATTTCATTTTTTGAAATTGGGGCGTTTCCAATACTGGTCTTTACCTTTAAAAATGTAGATTAATGTTTTGCCAAAGAAAACTAGAGCCGTGCCGGAGATCGAACCTGTGACCTTTGCATTTCCAGTCAGGTTCTCAAACCATTCGACTACGACATCTCTTTTTATTTGACTGCCGGCCCTAGAGAACCATAATGAGTTGTGAAGTTCCTTTCATTAATAGTTTGAATTTTTTTCAGGGTCTCTATGTCACCCTCGAGGGAGCATACGCCGGCGTACGCACACTTCACCGCTCACCCTTGTCTTGCCTTTGCCCACACTAAAGACCAAGCGTATCAGGTTGATTTTAGGGTAAGAAACCTTTGAAGGAAAATCCAACATTAATAGACGACTACTCTATAAGAGAGCAGAAAATCAGAGAAACAGACTGACCAAAGTCTGAATAAAATCTAGACTTGGACAAATATTGAGGAAGTTCTGAATATTTGAAAGTTGTAATCACTATATGTTATAGTTATGCTATATGTTAAAGATAAACTTGAGTTCTGGTAAAAAAAAAAAAAATGGGTTCTCACAGAATCAAGAGAAACTTACACTGAATGTTCAAGATTACAAAGAAATGTCATTTGCCAAACAATTTTGGTAGAAAATGTATACTGGCTGAGTAATGAGCATAGAAAGATAAGGAAATCAAGGTAAGTAGGCCGACACCATTTGTGTAGTCCCATATACATCTTTCTGTGTACAGTGGTTGTTACTTTACCACGACTTGGCCAAATTTCTTATCATTTTGATGACTCTAGAACCTTGCAGTACACACCAATACTTACATGCTACATGATCAACTTTTTCTGATCCATTCCACGCCTTTTCCTTCACAATGCAATGATTGCATGACCGGAACTCAACTTTATCTTTAAGTACATTCATTTTTGTTTTGATTTCTAACAATTAATTGAGAGGAACATAGACCAAAAAGATGTGAAGATATAAGATTAAGATATAAATTTTTTTCTATGAATATCAGTACTGCCATGTAAATGATATATACATTTGTGCATGAAATAATGTTGATATATTGTGAGGAATGCATTCAATTTTCTTGATCAGATTTTAATGTTTGTCGCTGTCTATTTACTTTCAAGTTACCCAACCTAACGGAAGACCAAAAGATTCCTCTCTTTCAACTACGAAGCAGCTGCCTACCAGGGGATCAGTACTTCTGCGTTGCTAGGCAACACCCTAGCAACCCATTCTATCATTGTCTTGCCACTCAGCATTATCTATTCCTCATGGATGAAAGATTTCCACAGCATTCGGTAGGATTTCATTTCATTTTAATTCATTTATTTCCACTTCTCATAAAAAAAATATTACAATTCACATAGAATATCCGATTAACACAAAACAAGAAAATAGCACTACGATATTTAAAGAATTTAGAGCGTCTAGAATTAATACCTGAGACTGTGGTGGATCCAACAGAGGCCATTGACCTATCAAAGGCTAGTCTCCAGGAATAAATTAAATATATATAGTTAGGTACAAAACTTAGTTAAGTACACAAGAAAAGGGAAACAGGCGGTCTGTGTGGAGGAAACATATACCGGTACACAAAGAATAGTTGGGCGTAAATACTTCAGGTGGGGTAGTAACGTTAACAAAAAATCAACATATTTTAGCATTTCAAAAGGCATTGTTTATATTTGCTTTTGAAAAAGGCTAGCGATGGGCTGTTTTTTTATGTCATCAGGTTATGAATTCTATAGGATTGAGATAGATAAATCCATTGTTGCATGATATCCAAGGCTCAAAATACACAAGGGCGATGGGCGATTGCATAATTAAAAATGCCCTTGTGGAATTGTAAAATAAAAATTAGCTTTTCTGTTATAACTTTCACACAATTTTGAGTTTCAACTTTCAAACCTTAAACCAATGAAATGGAACAGTGCAAGTTAGCTTAGCGTGCAGGATTTCTCGCTTGAATTTTTCGGTGTCTAGAGGCCACCATATTTTAACTAAATTTATACGCTTATTCGCGGCAAGATCTTCCTGTATCATATAAAATATGTAAGGTCTCCCATCTCCACATCTATGAGTATTACCGATACAAACAACGGAAGCTCGCAGAACAGTGTGGCTGTCAGCAGTGGTTATACAAGCTGCGCCAGAAGTCCCGGTGTGCACGCTATCGCCCCATTATCTACTAAAACTAGAGGCAATCGCGCAAGGACATAAACATAAAGAAGTTTTTTGTTGTGAAAAGCGTGAATCCTCTCAAATCTGGTCATTCCAAAAGACCAGCAAATAATGAACCTCGACCAGTACATCAACCGAAAACTAAAATTAGTAAAAGGAAACCTGTTGGCAAGGAGCAACTGTATGGGCTTGGACCAGACATTTCGTACAGAGGGAGGAGATCTGACCATTAGCTGCATGTTACTTGTAAAGTTGTAAGAGGGAAAATGCTGACCTAAATAAATAATAATAATGCAATAGCAAAGAATTTAGGAGTATCATGGGTACCAATTCAATGGAAATTTTTATTAAAAAAGAGCCCCCGTCAGTACTAAAAGAGCCACCGTGAGCTTTTTTGTGGAAGAGCCTTCATGGACAAAAAAAATGATTTGAGTCCTGATGATATCACAGTATACCGAACTAAATATGATTTGCTGATCGCATTGTTGAATCTTCCATGATAATGATAAGGTGGATTTTATGCATGGTGTTCAGCCTCAATCTCAATCATATATACATGTATGCAGTATAGGTATGTCATGAAAAAGTCTTGTTACAGGTACATAACACATAGGTAGACTTCATTGCAGTGTAAATGAGCTGTGGATTAATAAAGCACATCTTGTCTTAGTACATGACTAGGTAACAATTGGTAATGGTTTCTTTGAAGGTCTTATATATTTGATGAGGTACCTTGTGTAAATACAGTTGGGTTCTGACAGCTCACCAGAATTTGGCAATTTGTATGTTTGAAGTGAATTTAAGAGTTGGTGTATTAATATTTGTACAATAGTATTATGCTGCGGTGTCTTGCATTACGGAAAGACCCCCATTTGTTTCGGACAAATGTGGTAAATGTTACTGACAGCCATCCCATAGGGTTAGCATCTCTGCAATACCCATTTGAGTGGTATTAAGTTTTTCCTGTTTTAGTTTGTTTGTTATAATGATCATCTTCATTTCTCTTTCATTGCAACGATAGGTCCTCCAGTGGCCCCACCTTCTCTCTACTCCACCCACCTGCCTCCACATCACTCCCTCCATCTCATCACCTTCCCTGACGACCTCTGATGACCTTCTCCTGGCTGCTAGCTACTCTTCAAGGGAGGTGCACTGCTTCCAATCCTCAAGTAAGATTCAGGGATGTCTGTTTTAACCTGTTGGCTACCAAATTCTCTACTTGTTGTTGGCTTAACACAGGGACCACTAGGTTTCAGTAAGCAATGGGTTAAGGGCACCTCCAAGCCCTATTGCCACTTTGTTTCATGCTTCTTCAGGCGTTATATTTTAGAGAACATATGAGGTTTAAGCTTTCAGGCTTTCAGCCATTTCAGGCACTGTAACTTCTTTGTTTTAAGATTTATTTTCCAGGCTTTATATTATACAGAACATATTGGCCCAAGGCCTTTGTCTTATAAAAAAGTTGTGATTTCTTTGAATCAATCTCAACTTGAAATTATTCACAACTCCTATCTCTTAAGTACACAGTTGTGATTGATTCCAAGTTGCTTAATGGCATGTGTCATAGCTCTCTTCTCATTTTGCTTACTGTATCTAGGTTTAAATGGGCAAGCGCCGTCTTCAACCAGAGCCCCATGGAAAATTCAGGATAGCAAGTAAGGCAAACAAAAATTTAATTTTTCTCTTTCAAACGTTTATTCAATCTTCACTTTGAAGAAAATCATGCATTAATATCTGCTACATCCAGATTGATTCTAGGCTTTCTAGGAAAAGTCTATGACTCTGGTTATAACTCACCAGAGTGTTGGCTCAGTCAGTAGAGCGTCCGCCTCACAACCGGGAGGTCGTGGGTTCGAAACCCGGCCGCGTCATACCAAAAGACGTTAAAAGATGGGAGTTGCTGCTACCTTGGTTGACGTTCAACAATCAGGGATAGAGCAACGTCGATCTGGCGCTGCTCAGTGGCTGCCAGGCTCACGATCAATTGGGCAAAAAGAATTTCCGTTTCGGTTTAATAAAATTTGGAGTGGACTAATAGGCTATTATTATTATTATTATTATTATTATAAATGTTTGTATTATTGTGATGATGTTGTAATGTTGTGTTTCCATGGTTGCCTTTATAACACAATGAGTTTTTGCATAAATTTGGCATACAATTATTTTTGAGACTATAAATGAAGATTATTGTTGATTTGTGTATGGGTTGTTTCTCTTTACTGAGAGTGTTCCATATAGTATTGCATTGTATAATGTATGTGATATCATGTATTTGCAGACCACCTGCTTATAAGGCCTAAACAAAAAAAAAGATGTATTGCCCGTTAGGGTTTTTTTTTTTTGCTCCCTCCTTGGGCTAATATTTCTTAGTTTTGAAAGCTTTAATACATATTTTTTCTTCTAAAAAATCGTAAAAAGCCGACCATAGATTTCAGGATTTTTGGGTCGGTCGCAAAGGGCCATACAACTTTTTTTTTTTTTAGGCCTAATGGCTTCTCATCTTCTCCCTGCTGCATAAAACTTAGCATTGATCGTAACTTAGCATTGATCGTAACGTTATCATTGATATTGACTTCCATGGATGAGCTGTTGGGTGATGTCACTATGAACATCACGGACAAAGAAAATGGACAAAATATACAGTTCCCCAGGTAGACAAAGGAACATCCCTTCACTGCTATTATGTAAAAAGGTGAATATGCATGTGATACCTGTTCTACACATTTTTACATAATAGCAGTGAAGGGAAGTTCCTTTGTCTACCTGAGGAACTGTATATTTTGTCCGCTTTCTTTGTCAGTCATGTTCATAGTGTGTTACCATGGCAAAGTTACCATCACTGGTAAGTTTTATGCAACAGACAGAGCCCCAATTTCCTTTGAACAGTCTTGATATTGAGGTTTCACTGTAAATGGCATCGTTTATCTATTCCAGTGCCTGGTTAGATTTGATGTCGGTGGTTCCTAGTCAAGATGAGGAGCTGGTGAGAGAGAGAATCTCCCGACCTCTCGTAGGTATGTGTGCAGCTAAGCTGGAGCAGGACCAACAACAAACAATCACAGTATTTCAGGTGAGTATTCTTGTCTAGCTTCATTAATAGCTAAATGCCATTCATTTAAAGCCTTTCTGCACTAGTTTGGCCGGGAGGGATTAGACCTCCCTGCGTGGTCACTGACAGGTGGTTATCTTGTCAAATCAGCTCTCAATTAACATAAGCAAAAGGGGATCATGGGGGATCAACGGGTACCGCTAAGGCATTGATGGCTATATAGAGGGCGCAAGTAGCTACAAGTAGTGCAGACAGGCTTAAAGGCAGCATTGCAAAAATTTATTCGTTTCTGAAGAAACAACAAGAATGCAGTTTAGATGGTGTGATAATTATTTAACATCATAATATGTATTGCTTAGGCACAATCATTTTAACAGCATGTTGGCTAACTTAATAATACCCAAACTGTCATTCAGATTATGTGAATTATAATTTTTTGATGCCCTGAACAAAGAATTATGAAATTCATGTTCTGGGCACATCTCTGTGAACCTTCGCATTTCATTACTCTGTGACATTCAATATATAACCAGAGCTGCCAACCATTCCGTTTTTGCCGGAATTACTCCGTTTTTCCTCCAAATTACGGTACTACGTTTTTTCTTCATAAAATGCGTTTTTTAATAATTTTTTTTTTTTTTTTTAATTAATTAATTAATTTATTTATTTATTTATTTTATTTTTTTACATACCACACGTCAAACAACTGCCCTTAAATGGTGATTTGATCACGAATTCAATAGAAAACTTATTTTAAAACATACTTGGAGAGAAAAATATTCTCAAAAGAAAATAAATGCTGATAATACCAAAATAACCACAAAAAAAATTACCTGCTTGTATGGAAAAAACAGCATGATGAATGAACATTTCTGCATTGGAAGTGTGTCGCGCGTGGTTGTAAGTTTCTTTTTATGAATTCCACTTTTTGGCTTGAAATTCCTTTTTTTTGCCATCATGATTCTTTTTTTTGGTCGCACAAGGTTGGCAGCTCTGTATAACGCAGATTTAAATTCTTAAAATACTAACCACCAAGTGGATATATTTTCTGGTGAAAACCTCTCTTTAATGACATTGACCCTCAGATGTATAGTGAAGATAACGCCAAACTTATTACCCCCATCAAGTATCGAGTATCAAATGAGTAATATGCAACTAAGGGTGCGTTTATTGACCAAATTTTTGCCTAGAATCAGGTTTCTCAAACGTCTTTCAGGCACATTTTTTTAAATGTCCTTAGATATGGGCATATCTTAAGACGCAAAAAGGTGTGTTTTGAATGTGACATACAGCTAGAATCACGATTCTGAGACGTGATAAACGCAAAGCTGTTTTGAACCCCACATATAAATCGGACCTTCCTGGCTAATTTCCGGTTCAGCGAAATAGTGCGCACCATGTGCTATGCCCTAGTTGACCTCCGAGCAACTCTCTGCTTCCCGGGTCAAACAGCGCAAAGCAGCTGCGCAGAGACATGGCCTTTATTTTGAATCGTGAAGAGACGATAAACGCGACATCCCGAAAATCACATTTGTATAGTGGGGTTCGATAGTGGGGTTCGAAATGTACATATCTAGTGGCACGACCCGAAATACGCACCCTATTATGTCTTCAAATGCTGATAAACATTGTTATTACTTTCAGATATCTGAAGTTGGAGACATCTACCAGCAGGTACTGAAAGTAAACAATGACGAGGAGTTTGTGGAGTCCATGGATCAAGACACGCTGAGTGAGCCTTGCGAGAGGAAATGTAGGGATTTCATAGAAAGGGTCATCATGTCAAGTGAAAGCAGGGAAGAGTGTGACATCACTGTCAAGAAGTTAAAGACCAAGAAGGTTTTGAAAGGTAATGCAAAGATGATTGATCAGGATTTGTAATTGTCCAATTCTCTTCATAGGCTAGATTAAAGATGAAGTTGAGTTCTGGTCATTTGATTGCATTGTCAAAGAAACGGTGTGGAATCGACCAGAAAAGGTTGATCATCTAGTATATAAGAATTTGTGTGTATTGCAAGGTTCTGGAATCATCAAAATGATAAGAAATTTGGCCAAATCTCGGCAAAATTACAAGCACTGTACACAGAATAATGTATATGGGACTACACAAGCACATGGCGAAAAAAACCTATCCCCCGATTTTTACGATGTTTCATGTCATATTTAGAATATAAAGGCATTTGAAGAGCCATGCTTTTCAGGGAACATGTTTAATCTGATGTTCTTCCACCCTTGCATAATAACAATGATAACGCTCACAAATTATTTTTTACCTCTTCCCAGAACTCAACCTTCTCTTTAAGTTGAATATTGAACTCTCTCAACATGTTGAGTGTAATAAGGGAGTTTACAGATACAATCTGCGCATGGGCAGATAAAGGTCATTTGTACCAAAAAGGTAAAACCCACAGAGATGAATACTGGATATGCACTCATGAAAGTTATGTAACATTATTCATTTATGCACCAACGGTACATTCTATGATACGCAGGTGGAAGTATTCTTTTCAAGAGGGGAAACAAAAGGTATTCATGAAGCACATCTAGGACTTTGGCAGTTATTATTCTAAGATGCTCAAAGTGGAACTTCTCCATGTGTAAAAGATCTGTGGATATTTGGGGTCATTTGTACCATGTGCTATCTGTAAACTCCCTTATTGGCTAAAAATGAAGATTTGAATACAATTCCGTTTTGTCAAATGTCAGAATGTTTGCACAACACCTATTTATAGGCCTACATGTTCACTGAAAATGACAAGGAGATTTGTTTCTTTCTGTTTGGAGGGAGAAAGGCATTAGCTCATATAATTTAACACAAAGATATATACCCTTCTAGCTCATAACAGAAGATATCTTCCATTTCAGGGGGATGTTTCACAAAGACTAAGATCAACTTAAGTTGGACTTGAACTATGGCAGGCCGTTCTAGTTTCTCTAACCATTTCTGGTATTTGTTACTCAAGGGACGTATAAATCGTCACTTATCTACAGAATTTCCTTTTTTTGATAATTCATTATTGAAGGAATTTTTTTTATCTACAGATTATAATTTCTAAGGTTCTTTCCCTCTAATATTACATCTGGTTCAAGACTTTTTTTAGGGCATCAATGGCATACTGTAGTATAAGTCCAAGTCTTAAATATATCTTAAGTTTATAATGTAAGTAACTTTCTTTCTTCAACAATGAACTATCAAAAATGTAAATTCTATAGATTTGTGACGTCCCTTGAAAGACCAGCAACCAGTGGCATAAATGACCTGACATAGTTGAAGTCCAACTAACGTTGATCTTAATCTTTGTGAAATGCCCCCAGTCTCTTTAGATTTAGGTTTCTTACCTTTTTCTCTTTATCACAGAAATAGCTAGACATATGGTGGACAAGTCTGAGGGTTGTTGCGTATGCCAGCCTGGAGATGCTACGAGACGAACAGGAAACTATGCTTGCACACAGTGTGGATTGACAGCAGACCAGTCAAGCTCCCTCGCGGACGTCTTTCCAAGGGCTGTTTTTACTCTACCAAGGGTAAACATTCATGTCTGGTCTTTTATTAGGTGCTGTTTAACTTTGGAAAATATGTTTTTTAAAAATCAATTCTAATGTTATATAAAACAAGAGTTTATTCGGATGGTGACGTTAAAGGTTGGTTCCCAAACGTAAATAATCATATCTGATACACGTCTCAGTGTAAAAACCCACTCAGTAGTCAGTAATGCACTGTCATATACCCAAACAAAACTCATTTTGCATACCTATATCCTTAATTAGTAGTCTTGCAGATGTAACGTAAGTTGCAGTCGATTGTGTGAGAATTTATTTTCTTTTATCACTAGAACTCAATATCACTTTTAACTTGTGCACGTTAAAGATAAAGGTGAGTTCTGGTTAAAAAAAAATAATGATAATTCTCACCGAATCAAACGAAAATTGCACTGAATGTTCAAGATTACAAATAAATGTCATTTGCCAAACAATTTTGGTAGAAAATGTATACTGGCTGAGTAATGAGCATAGAAAGATTGGAAATCAAGGTTAGTAGCCCCCGACACCATTTGTGTAGTCCCATATACATCTTTCTGTGTACAGTGCTTGTTACTTTACCAAGACAGGGCCAAATTTATTATGATTTTGATGACTCCAGAACTTTGCAGTACACACAATACTTACATGCTACATGATCAACTTTTTCTGATCCATTCCACACCTTTTCTTTCACAATGCAATCGGATGACCAGAACTCGCCCTTTATCTTTTTAAACAGAACAAAGCAGACTATCTTTCGCTGTCTAAGGTAAGGAGTGTAACAAAGCGTGATGCTGAATGCTGTAAGCTGGGAAAGAGACTATGGAACACATGGCACGCAGATGAAGACACAACGGACAAGGTGGGCATCAGAAGTTCTCACCAATTTATATGTCTTTTGTTATTAAATGTGCACATGTTGTTATGAAAGTAAGGCCAAAGTGCTATGTAGACAGCGATATATTTTTATACCCCCGTTAAGAAGTAGTCGGAAGCATAATTTTTCGGTTTGTCCGTCCGTTTGTCCTGTTCTCGTGATCACGTTATCTCAAGAACCAATTGATGGATTCCTGCCAAACTTGGGTCATGTATGTATCTTGCAGAGCTAATGACGTGATTAGATTTTGGGGCCACGAGGTAAAAGGTCGAAGGTCACATGGCTCATTATGTATGGATAAATAGCTTGTGATCGCGTACAGATTTTAACAAAACTTTGGTATGAACATTGTTGATGAGGATGTCATTTTACATCTCTTGCAAACAAAGCACTCCCTTAAGAAATTATTTGATACAAATTACAATATTATGAGAATGAACAATTCATTTCTAAAATTATTGTAGTAATAAATCAAAAATTAAAAAAGAAAGTGGGGGGGGGGAAATTAGGTGGTTACTGGACAAAGTATAGGCGTATGGGAAGCCTTCTCACTTCTGAAAATGTTCATTCTTTTAGACATACCGGAAGCTCATTAAAGAGACAAAGAAGAAATGTCCTGTGAAACGTCTCGAGAAGAGTGCAAAAACCAGCATTCCCACCCCAACCATTGCCAAAGCACCGGAGAAAACTCCATCTAGACTGGAGCAGTATGGGATCCGTCGCAGGATGTGGCAGGAGGTCCAGGACACCATGTCACCCAGAAAGACACCACTCCTAGTCCTGGACAGGTTACCAATGTCTAGAGCGGACGGCATAAGGCCGAGCAGAGGTAAAAAGGGTCAGTCGGCAGGTGTTCAGGACGTTGTACTACCCAGAGGAGAGTTGATGGTAGATGCTGAGAATCTGCCTCCTCCTCCTATCCCAAGCCAGCTGGACACTCCTGAAAGCCCAAGGTCACTGTCGTCTTTGGACGATCATTCTCCAGACATTGCAAGAGGATCCCAACAGCAAAAGCAGAAGCAGCCAAACAAGGAGCAGCAGGACCTTGGGTCAGACTCTCCAGACCAAAGTCCAGTCCCGAACATGTCTTTGATCAAACTCACGAGCAGGCTGAAGAAATCTTTGAAGAAGAAGAAGAGTCAAACCATGGGATTTTAGCTAGTATACACGATGTACACATATCTTTAACATCCCAGAAGCTAGATATTTTAGGGACCTGTTTCACAAAGCCTTTTTTCATTGACAAATGACTAAAATCAGTGACAAATCTGCTGACAACCAATCAGAAGCGAGGATTTCGGTAGCTTATAACAAAAACTGTCATTTGTCACCAATGACAAGTTTTGTGTTACACCCCCCAGAAGGCCCAAATTCCTTGGTATCTTGGAAAGGGATAGCAAAAGCAAGAGGAGCAACACTTTTGCTCAAACTCAAACTCATCAAAAAAGAGAGCCAAATTCCCAAGATCACTGGGATCAGTTTATTAAGAAAAATTCAAAGAAAACTTAAAGGGGCACGTTCCCACCAGTGTAGTTATTGGAACATGCCATCTGCGTAAAAGCTGTATTCCGTTGGTGTCAATAGGCAGCTATAGCACCGTCCGCCAGCGCGTACATATTTTGAACGCCCTCTGGAATACGGGGAACATGCCCCTTTAAAACAGGAAAGCTCACATGATAGGATTCTAAATGAATCACATCTTTAGCAGTTATCACTCACAACTCAGCTTGCATTTGATATCAATAACAATTCTGTAACAGATAAGGTGATTATATCTTGTTGTTGATTTTGACGCTTATGACCTATCTAGATCAGATGCAACTCTATTAGACTGGGCTTAGAATGAAGAGCTTTTGAAAGATGGATGAATGATATACATGATTATTGATAAGAAACTAAGTATGTAACAGGTTTTGTTTTGCATCAGTATAATTTAACTAGGAACAGGACAGTTTGCTAATCTTGTGCATGTTTATCAGTTACCAACCAACTTATTTTGATGCTGCATTTGATACTGAAAATACCACCGACAACAAATAATAAAGAATTACATTATTTTGGCTGTATGAAACCTATTTTGGTACAAGAGAAATTTGGTCCGATTGTAGGAGTTATTCTAGAGGCTGTGCTGTTGTACAACACATTCTTTGCAGATAATTTGTTTCTACACTGACTTTGTCCACTAACCAGATCATCTTAATTCCATACAGCCACTATTATTTTCTAGAGGAACTTCTGTCTTCAATCTTAGTGCAAATTATACAAACTTTCTTTTGTTTCAATGGTGTGTATTCTATTTATATTGTGAATTCCAAAAAACATTATTGTTTCTACAAATTATCTTCATTAGTGAATAACTTATTTCAGGTTATTTTTTTTCTTCAATTGTATTATTTTGTTCCATGTTTTCGTGACTGCAAAGTTGTGTATATTTAGGTGTATATTTAAGTATGTATAAAATATGAATACTGAATTTCACTGGGATACAACGCTTCTTAGAAGTCTATGTCATGAATTTCATGTTGATGTTTTTATTGTTTGATAATCAGTTTATATTGTGGATTTCCATTGAAGATTGTAACCATGTATATTTAGAGCTTTTGATAAAGAATTATTTATTTATCAGTACCCGTGAAGGTTTTGTCCATCATGCATCTGAATAAAAGTGCAAGTAGAAAAGCTGTTGAAAAGTTTTGTCTGTACAGACTTGACTATAGTACGGTAAACAGAGATGTTTGGTCCAGGCAAAAAATACATGTATTTACAGAGAGGGTGAGAGAGAAAGAGAGAGAGGGGAAGGGACAGAGAGAGAGACGGAAGAGACTGAGAGTAGGGAGGGAGTAGGATGAAGAGGAAGACAGAGAGAGAGAGAGAGAGAGAAATGCATGAAATGGGAAAGTGCATTGGGTAGATGTGTGCGTATATATATTGCGAAGAAGATAAAAAGAAGAGCTGGATAAGAAAATTAAAAGGAAGGCTGATGAGAAAGAAAAAATATCAAGAAGGTAATAGAATTAATACATGAATGGGGGAAGAGACAGAGAGTAGGAAGAGAGAGGTAGAGGGTGGGGTGGGGGAGAAAAGGGGTATAGAAATGGGGGAAGAGAAGAGACGTTAAAAGTAAATGACGTACCTCCTATTTCTCACATAAAAAAAGATGAGACTCGTGCTCCTCCCCCAGACTCCACAGCCCCTTCTTCACCCCTTTTTCTTTTCTTAACCCCTTTTTTTTCTTAACCCAGAACATCAAGGCTTTTAAATACTTCTTACAAGGAAGTTTAGACATTTCAGGTAGACCTGTATCAAACGGGATCTCTAGAACCTTCGAAAGTTCATCCGACGTCAATTTCCATAGCCTTCTCCATTGCTTTTAGAAATGTAGAAACATTACAGTGACTTATTACGTAATCTGAAGGCGGAGTACAATAGAGTGGTGAAGTGTGACGTCATCAAAAATCTAATTTTAGAATTCTCAATTTTTTCTTCATTTTCCGAAAGAGCATCAAAAATAATGTCCAAATGTTGAAAACCAATTGAATATGTGAAGTATTGGCTGAGATATGACCACTTGAATAAATATATGCCCTATGTGAACTCGGAGCATATAAAACTGAGTTCCTATAGGAAACACATTTATTCAGATGGTCATATCTCAGCCAATAATAACATATTCAATTGTTTTGGGACATTATTTTGTATGCTCTTTCGGAAAATGAGGAAAAAATTGAGAAATTCTAAAAATAGATTTTTATGGCGTCACAGCTTCGGTACTCTAAATGGTATGAAATTGCCCTTGAGCTGATTTCTCGAGAGTCTTTGCGATCGTGTGAACAATTAATGATTCCTTCACCGTAACGAATAACCGCAGATTGAATGAAACGTCAAACTCGATGTTGGAAAATATTTGCTCGTGATTTTTATTCATGGTGAAATCAGTCTGATAAGACATGTATTTATTTCAGTGACTTTACAAACAGCAGAGGTTGTGCAACGAATTTAACAAATACATGTAACATTTTAAATGATGAAGCAACAAGCATTTGTCATTGAAATATATATACGAAATGCATTTTGCTTGGGATCAACAAATACCACGTCCCAAAAATGGATTAAAATAGTAAATGCGCGTACAATGATAGTGTTTCAAAATATCTAAATAATCAATCAGGTATACAGATGCTATAAATCAAAACATACCCTGTAAGACATATTCATATCACTCAATTTACAAGTTGAAATATTTAAAAATAGAGATAGAACTACTTAAAAATGAAAATCTTCAAGAAAAGAGTATAAACAGTTGCAGGCAAGAAAAATCCAATATATCTTCTTGTGAGATTAATAGGTCTAGCGCCCACAGGTGTTCAAACAGATCCCAATATCCCTCAACGACGCGGATTTAACTTATGTAAAACGGAATTCCAACTGAGAGATAAGACCCAATTCCAAAGTGAGAGCTTATTGTCTCAGCTTACGTATCCAATATACTTCAATTTAAAAGGCTATGCCCTGTACCTCTAATTATTTTATTATTATAAAAAATAAAAAATAATAATAAATAAATAAATAAATAAATAAATAAATAAATAAATAAATAAATAAATAAAAAAATTAAATACACACATTAGGTGTCTGATAACGAGGGAATTGTAAGATATGGTCAAGTGAAAACAATTAAAATACGGTCAATTTCTAAGATAGAATATGAAGCCCACATTGTTCCCTTACCCTAAACAGCTCTATTCAATCGCAAACAAAATTCTAAACATATATGATGAAATAAAGCTCGGAATATAATTACAGGGACAAATTATCACTTGTGTTTAAAAAAATATCGACTTAAAAATAAGAGTGATCTTTGATGGGAACCCAATCATTCAGAAATGATATCAATGCAGTCAATAACTTTTTCATAAATTTATTCTTGATCGATGTGCTTGGTCTTTGAACTTCTATAACGCGAGCAATTATTCGACGGCTCTAACATAGAAAGCAGTAGCCCACCAAAGGTTCCATTTTCCCACTTCTCCCCCGAAAATACCCTTATAAACAAAGCATCATCTTGGCTTCATCTTTTAATGGGGAAGGGTGCAGACGGACTTTAAAAAAGAAACATTATCAAGGATATTGAGCTTTGATATAAAAGTGGAATGTTTAAATCACCCGTGAGCCGCCGTTCAATCGATGAGAATGTGCAAAGATGGACGGATAGGCCTATGAATTCGAAAAAACTTTCCGCGGAAACATTAGATCAGTTTATTTTTTCATAATAATGCAGACCGCTAGATTTCGCGGGAGAGTATTCCGCAATATTGAAATGGGGATGAAGTGAAACGAAGAGCAACTAAAATGGCGTATCAGTTTTCCGTAGCTTATTATAGAGCATAGTGTACGAGTTTTGCAAATGCGGTCTATTTTGCTGCATGGTATTGATTATTATTGAAATTGTGTTTTATGTTAACATATTCAGTGGCGGAGTGTAAAGAGGGGAAGGGACGGGTGGACACAGACGAACAGGGCCGTCGATTAACGGGAGGGGACGGAAGGGCGGGTGGGGGTGGGGGACTCTCTCCTTTCTCTCGTTTCCCATATTTTTCTCCCATTCGATTGGGGCACACGTCCCCCCCCCCCCTCTTCCAATAGCTCGCGAGTGAGACTTTAAGACGATCATAAACAAAAGTTTTCAGTTGTTGTATGACTGTTTTTGTGATGAATCACGATAAGGATGTTTGTCTGAGGTATAAACATCTAGGGAGTAAGAAGGTGCACGAATGACTTGGTTTCACCTCTCTATTTCGACATCACTGTGTTGCGATACCCTTATGGTCCGTCACCCTTCAGTAGTCCAACGCTCCTATGTTCCTTTCTGTCGCAGCGCAATTGACCAAGAGCCCACTGGACTGACAATGTCGGTCTCGTAGGTCTTTTGACAACTTTCCTATTGATTTGCGAGACCGATTGTCGGTCTGGAACGCTGTCGGTCGAATGGGATGTCCCTACTTCAATTTTCTGCTTTGATATTAGGCTTGTATACAGAGAGGGCGCGTGCCAAGGGACCGGGGGGGGGGGGTTATTTTCACAATTCAGTCTAAAGCATATAAAAAAAAACTGTAAATGAAGGTGTTGTAACTTCTTGGTGTCGGACCGGAGAAGGGGTGACAAAACAGGACCATCACCCACAAGACCAAATGAATATTCACGACCAACCCGATGATATCATGCAGTTACTAAACTACGGTGGAAAAAAAAAATCAAAACTGCCCTTTAGGGATTCCAAAAGACTCTTCATCAGTGACACAGTTTTTAATAAAGTATGCGTATAACACCCTTTTGGAATGTATCTGTGATCGTTGACTACGTACTAGATACCAAACGTTCTCCCTAGAATCACCGTAAATGTAAATGTACATGTCATGGGCAATGGATGAATCCCACATTTGTAAATTAATTCTTATTGCTTGCAATGACAACCAAGGTACAAGAATCAGAGGAGGGTAAGGATGCGAACATATTAAAAGAACGATTTTTTTCTTCATCTCCTTTTAAGGTAAATATTTTAGTCACAATGTTTGCCGAGCATAATTATACACGCATCAACATTGATATGAACGTACACACGCGAGGATAGACACTGAAAGTCTACACCCAAATAAAAGGGATGAACAAATTGTCATCTGAGATTTGTAAAAATCGGTTAAGTTCAGACGGTGGTTTCAATGAATATTTCTGTATTGTTCCTGTCAAATGTCCTCAATTTACACGATTCATCTTCATGGTTTGAAAGGAATACCAAAGGCTCATTTTCATTCTGATCCGGTAGCAAATGATACTGGCCATTTCCCGCCTTTTTAGATACAGCGGAGATGACGTAACACGCGTCCTCATCCTTGGGTTTTTCCTTGGCAATTTTTGGCCTGGAGCTGCCGAACTGCTTCCGGGCCATCCAGAACGTCCTACCCCAGAACAAAATGAGAAAGACAATAATGATGAGAAACCACGTAAGGATGAGTACCATGATGCTCCTGGGGTTCGCAAAGTGGCTACAGATAAGATCAGTGGAGAATTGAAAGAGAGCATATTGAAGGGTTAGACCCTTAACCAGGTTCGGTCTGGCGCATATAACTTCTTCCTTCATGGGTGCTATCCAATCTTGAAGCGTGAGGAACGTACTGTGAGGTATACCCAATTCTTCTGCATAATCATAGTTGTAATAATAATGGTAACTTGCAGTATCGTAGTCGAATTTGCCCAGCCATTTGACGTTGCAGTCGCAATTGATGGGGTTCCCCCCGGCTTTGACGGTTTGCAGCGACGGTAGACCCCCAAAAGGCTCCATGGCAAAGGTCACGAGTAGGTTGTCGTCAATTGCAATCAGTTCTAACGCCACATTCCCATCGAATGCATCATATGAAATGCTCTTGATTGAGTTGTTTGACAGGCGAAGCTCTTGAAGTCGCGTCAAATTCCGCACATTTGGAATATCACCAAACTGATTATTTTGAAGGGACAGTCCCCGTAAACTGACAAGATGTGTGAAGCCAGCACTACCAACATCGGCCAGAGCATTTGTGGAAAGATCGAGTTCAACAAGATGGCGGAGACCAATTTCCATCCAAGAAACACTATGAAGATGATTTTCAGATAACCGAAGCTCTAAAAGGCTCTTTTCAACGCTATAAAACAGATTACCTGGTAAACTGAATAAGGAGTTGCTGTTGAGGTTCAAAATTTGAAGGCGTGTGTTTTTCTTGAATAGCTCTGAGGGCAATTCACTTAATCTATTACCACTTAGGTCGAGTATTTGGAGACTGCTTAACGTGTGTAGTACATGTGGTGGCAGTCTTACCAACTGATTATACGCCAGGTTGAGCGAAGTTAATACAGGGAATAATTTAAAGGCATCATGGGCAATAGTCTTTATGATGTTCCCTTCTAAGTTCAGGAACTCTAGCTTGGGAGCGCCGTTTGGTGCAAACCATTCGCTGAAGTTTACTGGAGGCCCAAGACCCGGTTGCAAGCTAACTCCAAGTTCGACACTTTTAGGAGTAGGAATGTCGTCAGTGAGAAAATCATATTGCGTTTTTAAATCGGCACCAATGTCGTTGTATGATAAGTCAAGTTGCATGAGCATTGAGAGTCTCGAGAAAAGACCAGTTGAAATATTGCTGATGAGATTTTCCGCCAGATATAAATTTTGAAGCCGCTTTTGACCGGCAAAGGCACCATCCTCAAGGATGTAGATTTCATTGTAATCCAAGTATAACTTCTCTATGGTAGAAGACGGCGGTAAATCATTGTTACTAACACTAGATATTCGATTATGGCTGAGGTGTAACTGCTTGAGCAATCGCATTTCACGAACCATCGCTGGGACGCCCTCTAGGTAGTTATTGGCAAAGTCAAGTTTGATCAGCCTTATTTGTTTCGGGAACACTGACGAGTTAATGAAACTCAATGAATTGTTGGCAAGAGACAACTGCCGAAGGCGAACTAAAGCTGTGATGTTGAAAACAGGTATGGTGAGCTCGTTTCCTATGCTGTTCTCCTGAAAGAGTAATATCCTTGTGTTTGGCGGCACAGAAGCGGGTAGACCCTGGAACCCACCGCGTGAACAGTCCACCCGAAGCGTGATCAGGTCGCATAAACACGCCTCGGGGCACGGGAAAGTCCTGGAGACCCTTGCGAGGACCGCGTCGAGAAATAGCGCAAGGAAACACCATACGATAATCGTTCGACCGACGCTCCATGGCGACGCGTGCAATTTCATCGTATAAATAATATATCTCGACACCGGAAAGGTGCCCAATCGTTTTATCCTTTAGCCTATTTATCTTGCACGGTTTACATCGCTATTTATGTAAAACTACCATTGGTTTGTAGCACTCTCTCACTTCGAGTATTAAGTGTCAATAGCAGCTGTATACTGATGCGGATTTATAGATTTCCTTCATTTCGAGTGGTTCCTTCACCATTTCCAAGGCATCTATGTATCTTCCTTTGTAGCTGTTGATATGTCTTCTGTCATCATACCTGCATCATCATTCCCTCTGTTGGCACCCTGGATAGTATGGAAACAAGAAATAAAAGGAATTATGATTTTTTTTTTTCGAGAAGAAATGGTAGCATCTTTGTTTTTGAACAAATTGCAAGAAACGGGCATATAGGTTTACTAGAAAATAACAAGCAATCAAACTATCAACCAGACAACTTGCAAATCGTGGACTTAGATTAAAAGGAAGCATGTTTCTATTCTTGAGCAACAGGGTTTCTGTAATTGGTGAAATGTTGAGAAAAAAAAAGTTGCTCAACATATTAATTATGAATATGGAAGATATACATAATTTATCTGGAACTTAAAGAAAATTTGTTATTAAATGGCTTTTACTTCATTTTTTTTATGAATGGCTGTGGTACTATTATTAATGTGGTCAAAATAAGGCTAGGTACATCGATTAATACGCCTCATAGTTGGATATTCTTTCTTCACGCAGGGTATAGCTCCTAACGTACACCCATTATAATACGAGACATTCCTCAGTTTGACGTTAATATCGTGTAGAACTACAAATAGCTCACAGCTAAAACCTAGATGCAAGTAAACAGTCTGGTTGGCCTATGAAGGGGGACATTTTTATCACATTATAGACTCAAGTTGCTTTTATCAAGCTTTCTTTATGGTATCCAATCTTTGAAAGCTCGCCTTTTCAGCATAATTATAGGACGCAAGCCCATGGCGATTTGACTGCAAGTCTGGACTTTTCATAATCCTCACGCTCAAAAAACTCGTAACATTAGACTGGAAATGCTACTGGCTGAAACATGACCATCAAGTAGAGTCAACTAAAAACCTTTCATGACGCACTTTGCGACTCATTATGCTCAACTCGATCCATCATTGAGCTAACTAACTATATTAAGCCCTGTAATCTTTCTGTGCCAGAGGTTGCGTCTAGATTTTGGCGATGATCGTATAGTTCCCAGGTCCGTCAAAAAATCTTTAGTTTTCACTGTCCGAAAGCACTTTCTATGTGATAGATTGAGCTCAGAGTTCCGTCTGCAATTCAACATGGGGCACTGGGGAGATTAATTAATTTGATTATTTCATGCTGAACTGGCCTACATTTACGTTCGAGCCCGAATCTATTTGACTCTCTATCTAGATAAAAAAAAATTAAAAAAATCTTTCTCGCCCTTAATGTAGTAGAAGGATCATTAGACTTACTACTACTTATAATAATGATAACAATAATATTGGATATTCTATACCACACATATCCACCACGTATAAGGTGCTCAAGACCCTACAATATTACCACAGATGTAGCTAGGCTACCGACGTCGTTGCTCATGTTACTCAAATAATAATTTCCTATAATACTGGTACACATTCAACACATGGCTGGAGAGTGGCAAATGTAAATTAATGTTTCGAAAGGACACATTTGCCGCGCCGGGGATAGAAACCACGACCAATGTATTTCCGGTCAAGTTTTAAAACCACTCGAGTACGACACCTCTTTTTTGGTATTGTTCTTTGATTTGATGAATTTATTTTTCGGAGGAGGGGGTGGGGTGGGGGTGGGGGTGGGGGTGGGGATGGGGTTCCAGTTATTTACAATATCTGTTACATTCATGTCATACTATCTTTCCTTGGATATCAGCTCGATTTTTCTCGCCCTAGGTGTTATTTTGTGCCTCTAAAATGATAATTTCCTAGTAACCATCATCAAAGGTTAGTCGTCATAACGCATCTCTGTCAAATCTGTAATTGGATGTGTTACTGGAGATGTCAAAATGCCCACGAGAAAGGCACTTTCTCAAAATGCCCATGAAAAACTCAATTTCTCAAAATCCGGTCAAATTAAAATCTAGATTCGGCCTTCGAATTGATTAATCTTGGGATCACGCACATCCAGCCCTGGGCGCGTCCAGGATTTTGTTATATGAAACAAGAAAAGAAAAAAGTCATCACCTTTAAGGCTAAGTTTGAAAGGAGGCCGGGAGCGGTACATTCATGGAATTGAGTACTGAATCTATGTCCCTTGGCTTAAAATAAAGGAGGGAGGGGGTACGGGTTGATTGTGCCTCTGAAACAAATAGCGTATCAATTCACATCACACCTGCTGCTACGACTGCGCTTAGGAGTAGTAATTACTTCGTGACAAAAAGCCTTCTAGTATGACGTACCCACTCCTGCCGGATGAAGCATCAAAGTGCGACGGTGCACAAACCCTATCTGCGCATGCAAGGCTAATTATGATTATAAATTATGTTATTAATATTATTATTATTAATACTAATTATGATAATAATAATAATAACAACAATACATACATACATGCACACACCCATACATACAATTGATTTTTCTTTTATATAGCTTAAAAATCCATAGTAACGGTATTGCCTAATGCCCTTTACATGACAAATAAATGCTAATCTTAGGATTATTATCCAGGTTGAATATTTGTTTTATTACTTTTGGTTTACTAGTAGCATATCTGTAGCTATGTTGACCATTTGTTGCCTTTTCAGTTTGTAATATCCTAGTTCAGTTCAATTTTAAGTAATGCCCTTTTACTTAATTGTAATGTGGCTGATTTGTTGATCTGTGCGCCAAGGGTGCCTATAATTATGTTGGCAGAGTTGTGCACAATATAAATGTAGAATTATCATTATTATTATTATACAGAAAATCAACAAAAGAAGAAAAATAATTATATCAGTTATTGAAGAGGTGTGTTTTTAAGTACTTGTGAAAGGAGTCAATTAAAGTGGAAGTGCGGAAAATCTATCAGTTTAAAACAGTCAATGAGGCCTACAAAAAAGGTGTGGTATTGCCCCTTACGACCGACTCCAAAATCTTGAAATCTACGGTCGGCTTTTTAAACAATTTTTTTTTCTTACTGCTTTTTAGAGAAAAAAAATATTAAAGCATTCCAAAATTGAGAGATATCAGCCCAAAGAGGAAAAAAAAAGTTTTAAAAAAAAGTTTTAAAAAAAAGATTTTCCGACCGACCGACCCAATTTTTTTTCTTTAGGCCTGATAAATGACACTGAAATCTTTAAGGTGAAAATGTACATATTCATGGTATATGTGACAAAAATATTGGATATGCTCAACAGTAATTGTGAAGTTCTGAGAGAATTGTCTAAAAATGCATGAACTAAAGTATGTCATCTTTGGAAGTAAGTATGATAGGAATGCGTGTCATTTCGTGTTCTTGGTAACAACAATGACGAAATCATTATTTGTTGGTCGGCTTCTATAAGATCTCGTGTTGGTTTTGCCAGACCTACGGATATCCAAATGACAATCATCTAAAATCCTCACCTAACAAGCCTTTTGGGGCCTTTTGTTTTAATCTTAAAGTGCACAATGTAGCAGTGCGTGAATCGATAAATAACAACATTTATAATGTTTCTATAGTAGCATAACTAGATATTCTTGTTTTGTTTTATACGAGCATAGCAATAATTTCCTTTTTTGTTGTTGTAAATTCGAATCTTTTGAACTTTCAGTGCACTATTGGCTCTCCTTTTTACTCAAATTATGTATTTGAAGGTCGGACCTCGCGAAAATGCACTGCAAAACCATGGTATATATTTGAGAGATATTACCGAAAACAGAAAGGCAGCGACATTCTCCCTTTTCTTTTTATCTACGTGCAAGACATACTACAGCGCTTCAAAGATCTCATTGCAAAGAATTTAGAAAGTGCAGGCTGGCTTCGTTCGAATTATCCAATACCCCCATTCCCTACAACATGAGAAAAGGATATATGAACTTTGTTCAGAACTTTCGTGAGTATTTTAGGACGGTGGAATGCGACGCAGACCGTGCTTGCATCCTTCCAATTTTGGTCAAGATCTTGTTTAAATATGCACAAAGTAAGACAGTGACTGGGAGATTCTCTCTCTCTCTATTTTGAGACAGGCTGGCAGACAAGCATGAACGAACTGAAGTCGAGTTTACCTGTCTGTTGAGTGAAAGAAGCACGAATGCATCGCCCGAAAAAGTTCCCGCCATCAGAAACACGAGATTCCAAAATCAATCACACTTTGTATATTTTCGGTCGCACGTGCACACAGCCCAGGCAATCCGGCCGTTTAATGAGTTCTGGCCCTCTGAAAAGGGCTGTTTACCAAATCCATTAGGATTGGAAAACTTGAGACATGATTGGGCTTAGGATTACAGTCATCTGGCTTCTTGGAGTACGGCAGTAGAGGTGGAGGAGGGGGGGGGGGGCGGGAGGAGAAACCTATGAGAATTCTCTTCTGAAGATGGACGTAGGAGTGCAATCTGCCGTACTCTGACGGCGCATAGGGTTAGTGCAGGGTAAACAAATTAAAATGTAACCTTACACAGTCGGCCCGTTGGGGAGCAGCTTGGTGGATGCATCGATAAGAAAGAGCGGCTATATTACATACACTTCTCAGTCCAGCTACACGAGAGCAAGTATTGGATGGCGTCAGGCTTTGGGAATTCTTGCGCCGTAGATCAACGCAAGCATTTGCATGAAGTGGGTTTGAAGTTCTGCAAAACCTGACAACGAGAAGCTATTCTTTCATCTAAAAAAAGAAAGAGTTGTTCTCTCTTTCTCTAAACAGATACCTTCTTGAAGAAAAAGGAAATCTCTTTTGAAGTAAAGAATCCTGCCAGAAAAGAAGGAAGAAAATCTTTCGACTTTTACCCGATTCACGTTGATGCGCCAGACCTCCTGCCAACAACAGACCGAACAACAACAATTGCATTACTCTTAATGACTAGGGATAATTATGTCGCTACCGCTAGATTTGGAGTCGATTTAACAATGTGACCCGAGTATTATGACCATGCAATCTGGATCAAACGATCGAGACCGCTGTCTATGTCACTATTAGATTGATTATGCTTATATTAAGCTTCGGTTAGTACTTTCAGAAAGCAGAAGCTCACGGGCATTATAGCTATCATTTCAATGCACCCTCTTACTGTCATAACAACATTATACAATCATAATCCCTGGAAAACGAATGATTAGATGTTTTCCCATTGCCGTGATCGTCATCATTACATTTAACATTGCATAGTGGCTAATGTTCCTTTTCTTTATAGAATAAAAGAGATCACCTTCATTCTTCATTTAGTTCCCTTGTCCAAATGCTGCATGATGTGCTTATATACCTGTAATAATATATATGTAAAGCGCTTAGAGATATAATCGATGTATTAAGAGCTATTATAGGTATATACAACCCCGGGTAGGAAACTATAATTTAGCTATTAATTTTGACGACAAAAATAAGAAACTGTAATTTAGCTATTTAACGATAAAAGAAGAACAGTCTCTTTGACAGGATAACTTTTGTTACAATCATGCGATACATAATCAAAGAGAATTATGTAATATCTTCTTTGTATAAATAACACATAAAATTATCCTATAACAGAAATAAGGTCACTCTAACATCCGTTTAATCGAGCCCGATGTTCATAGTATTCCCAAACTGGGCTGATGCTACTCCAGCTAAACACCTCAATGAAACTGGGCTGATGCTACTCCAGCCAAACACCTCGATGAAACTGGGCTGATGCTATTCCAGCTAAACACCTCGATGAAACTGGGCTGATGCTACTCCAGCTAAACACCTCGATGAAACTGGGCTGATGCTACTCCAGCTAAACACCTCGATGAAACTGGGCTGATGCTGCTCCAGCTAAACACCTCCATGAAACTGGGCTGATGCTACTCCAGCTAAACACCTCGATGAAACTGGGCTGATGCTACTCCAGCTAAACACCTCCATGAAACTGGGCTGATGCTGCTCCAGCTAAACACCTCCATGAAACTGGGCTGATGCTACTCCAGCTAAACACCTCGATGAAACTGGGCTGATGCTGCTCCAGCTAAACACCTCCATGAAACTGGGCTGATGCTACTCCAGCTAAACACCTCGATGAAACTGGGCTGATGATATTCCAGCTAAACACCTCGATGAAACTGGGCTGATGCTACTCCAGCTAAACACCTCGATGAAACTGGGCTGATGCTACTCCAGCTAAACACCTCCATGAAACTGGGCTGATGCTACTCCAGCTAAACACCTCCATGAAACTGGGCTGATGCTACTCCAGCTAAACACCTCGATGAAACTGGGCTGATGCTACTCCAGCTAAACACCTCCATGAAACTGGGCTGATGCTACTCCAGCTAAACACCTCCATGAAACTGGGCTGATGATATTCCAGCTAAACACCTCGATGAAACTGGGCTGATGCTACTCCAGCTAAACACCTCCATGAAACTGGGCTGATGCTACTCCAGCCAAATACCTCGATGAAACTGGGCTGATGCTACTCCAGCTAAACACCTCCATGAAACTGGGCTGATGCTACTCCAGCTAAACACCTCGATGAAACTGGGCTGATGCTACTCCAGCTAAACACCTCCATGAAACTGGGCTGATGCTACTCCAGCTAAACACCTCCATGAAACTGAACTAACTCTACTCAAGCTAAACACCTCGATGAAACTGAACTAACTCTACTCATCTAAGGTAGATATGAAACAACAACAATTCGTCGCTGTTTTCACGAAGTGACGGTAGTGAAAAATTGCATTCACTTTGCGTGACGATTTTCCTCACTACCGTCACTTCGTGAAAATAGGGACGAATTAAATGTCTGATTTTAAACCCTCAACTAGTTCATAGTTAAAACTGATGCGGTGCACTTCGAAATAATTCTATATCCTTAAAGTGCTAGTTATTATTCTGACCCGAATGATTCGTTATTGAACCCCTCTGGTATAAAGATTCATTTGCGTACATTATGATGAGGGTGCGAAAAGGGGTTAGAAAAGTACATTAGATAATTAAATTAAATTAATTGAAATAATTAGCATCTTCTCACTTGATATCGATTACAATTACTAAATTTAAATCCTCCCCTCCCCTCCCTCTCTCTCTCTCTTTCTCTCTCTCTCTCTCTCTCTCTCTATATATATATATCTTCCTTTCTTCCTCCCTCCCTTTCCTTCTTCCTATATTTCTATCTTCATTTCCTCTCTTCCTCTTTTCCACTCTCCCTTCACTCTCCCTTCACTCTCCCTCACTCTCCCTTTCCTCACATCTCTTCTCTCTATCTTTGAATATATCTGGCTCTCTCTTTTTGTCTTTTACTTAATTTTCTCATTAAAAAAGAGAATCTTTTATCTGTATTTCCTTCTCCTTATACATGCATATCATCTATATTCTCTGTCTCTCTGTCTCTCTCTCTCTCTCTCTCTCTCTTTCCTTCCCAATTTTACTACCCTTTTTCGTCGTCTATACAATATGTCTACCTTTTTCAAAATTTAGATTAATTAACTTTATTAATTGGTTTTCAGAAGTGTACGTCTGACATGATCAATATTTCCCCTCAGATGATCATCCAGAGATTAGCTGCAGATGGAAATTAAAGTCTCCACTATCTCATCCTAAAATCTTCCAATAAATATGGAAATCCCTGATCGAGTTTTGGCTGAATATTCCACTTCAAAAATAAATGAAAGTCTCTCTTTTGCATACTAAGATGATTTTTTTATACTGTATTATTGTCTTGTTACCCCTCAAACAAGCACAGTTGTCAACCAAGCAATTTCCGCTCTACTTTACCTCCCCAGGAAATTTGGGTAGATATCGAAACAAGAGATAAACGAGAGGGAAAAAACATTACTCAGTAAAATAAAGAGTGGCTTTCCACATCCGCATTTATAGACGCATGCGCATCGCAAAAAATTCCATTTTATTTTTTGTTTTGTTTTGTTTGAGAGGGGTTGGGGGAGAGGAAGGGGAGTGGGAGGAGGATGGGGAGGGGGGGGGGGAGAGGGAGATGGTGAGGAGAGGTCTTGTAAGTCCCGGCTCATTTTTGGCGCAGGTGGAGCTCATTACAGCTACAAAGTGTATTTTCAATGTTGATACACTGTATTTATTCACCATGATGGAAAATACTTTTTTCAAATTACAAATTTGATTGATGATCCAATTTCATCATTGACTATCTAAATTCTATACGCCCTAGTTCTACCATGCTCCGGAGATTTAGATTGCGTTTTATAATGGGTACATGTGAACCAAACGGTTCAGAGACATTCGGGTTTCTAGCATAAATCTCAGAAAATATCCTACCGCCTCTGAATGGATAAATTCGAGAGCAAAAGAACGAAATTAACTCTGATATTAAACATTGAAAATGTCTTTAATTCATCATTTGTCAATCTTTCAATCTTTACCATAATAATAATTAATCCTAGAACAAAAGTCCGAAATTAAATGTAGAGACTATTAAACGAATATTGTAAATCTTAGACAATGGAGAAGGTTAGACTCTTTAAACCAACATTCATCAGGTAAAACATGTAATAGACAAGGTAAATTTGAACCATTCGTCATTTCCTCAAAATAGTAAATCTTTTTAATACATTGCTCCTCGAAAGATATGGAAAGGAAATGTATAATGTATATCTCCGATAATGGAGAAGTGGAATACATCGTAACATTGCTCTAATAGTGAGGGGAAAATAAAGAAGTTTCAGCAAAATTGCGTGGCCATGTTAACGTCCTCCTATAGTATTGAAGCTATAGTCTTGTAGATCATTTCTCTTTACGCCTCCGCTTTCTGGGCCGCTTTGCGCTGGCGGCACTTTCTTACATTCCCGCCCTTCTTTTTTCATTATCCCCTCTTCTCTTATTCTATACTCCATCTTGAATTTCCGATGTGAATCTCGGCTTCTCTACCATTAGGGATATTTTGTAATGGTAATCTGATAGTTGTGGGTTTGTAACCTCCGTGTCATCTTCGGTCCATTATGAAGCTGAAATAAATGGATCAGTCAGATTCGGTTTCATCGAAGGGAAATAAAAACCAAAGGTACCGACGTCGGCTGGAACTAGAGATACCATGATATTTTCACGTCATCCCTCGCTCTCTCTCTCTCTCTCTCTCTCTCTCTCTCTCTTACACACACACACACACACACACACGCACACACACGCACACACACACACACACACACACACCAATGTCATCCTTTTCCCCTTCTTCTCCACCCCTCTCTTTCCATTTCTCTCATCAACCATTGCTTTTGATATAATAATCTAAACCTACTACATGGATTCATGTTATGGATTGGGACAGTAATGCAGGTGTTACATTAGATCTTATAGGGGATCTTAATGTCATTACTTTTTGTATCCCCCCCCCTCTCTCTCTCTCTCTCTCTCTCTCTCTCTAACACCAATGTCATCTGTTTTCCTTCTTCTCCCCTCTCTCTCTCCTTTTCTCTCAATAAAACCGTTGCTTTTGATGTAATAATATAAACCTACTATTCATGTTACGGGTTGGGTAATGCAGGTGTTACATTAGACCTTAGGGGATTTTATTGTCATTACTTTTTGTGTTCTCTCTCTCTCTCTCTCTCTAGCACCAATGTCATCTGTTTTTCTTCTTCTCCCCCTCCCTCCCTCCTTTTCTCCCATCAATCATTGCTTTTAATGTAATAATATAAACCTACTATTGATGTTATGTATAGGGTAATGCAGGTGTTACAGTCATTAGACCTTAGGGGATTTTAATTTCATTGCTTTCTTGTGTTCCCTCTCTTTCTCTCTCTGATTTCTCTTTCACCTTAACTTCATTGCAAGAATTAAACAAGGATTTACTTCAAGATTTGGATGAGTGTTTACAATCAATATTGAATTTCCTCAATTTGGGTGCTCCTCAATTTGGGTTTTAAAAAGTTAAGGCATAGAGAAAAATGATTTCAATGTTGATCTATCAGACGCATCCCTCCCCCCCCCCCCCCCCCCCCTCCCCCCCTCTCTCTCTCTCTCTCTCTCTCTCTTCTCTCTCTTTCTCTCTCTTTCTCTCTTTCTCTCTCTTCTCTCTTTCTCTCTCTCTTCCTATGTCTCTCTCAGTCTACATCTGCCTTCCTCTTTCTTTCTCTATCAGTCTATCTATCAAAAGTATATGTCTCCTCGCTGCGACGAGATCACTATTAGCAAGTATCTATGGAATGGATTTACGTTCCGATCGTTACTGCAAAAACTGTGATTTTTCAAATTGTTTACAAATCGATTAATAATAATTTTGTTTCTTCGGTTAAATGCAGTTGACACAGAAATATACTAAAAAAATACTTCTTCAAAAATACAAGAAACACAAACAGATATTACCAATATTGTGACTGCTATATAGCAAACAGATTTTGAGTACACTAATCCATTATTATAATAGCCATTTACACCACTGCTCTGCTTAAAGAAAGTGTATAGAAAGCGGTATGTGTATACAAGGATTTTTTTTTTAAAGGTGAATTTGAAAAGGGAAGAGCCACCGGGATCGCCCTGTCTCTTTTTATGAAGAAAATCATACCTCAGATATTTTCCTTAAAACATAAAATCCTGACGATGGACCAAAATAGCCCATTCAGTGAGAATCTCTTATCCTGTTCGTCGTCACAAATCATATTATTGAAGACGATTTGACCTTCAAACCGCTCATTCTCTGAGCGAGTTCATTCAATTTGAAAAGCTGGTTAACTCTCAAAGATCGGAGTCGTGTGCGAATGACGTCACACCACTGTGCTGCAGCATGCAAGCATCATTAGCAATAATAAAGAAAGGCCAAATAGCGTTCTATTTAATCTACCGCTTTATTCTTGTCGATTTACGTTCTATTTTTTTCGACTGAGCTTGAGTTGAATTGATTTCATAACGAGTAATACTGGAAATTGTTGTTATGCTGTTTTTAGAAGGGATTGTTTATCGTCCCGTACATGCAAAACAACAATTTTACGTCCGCGAGAGTTTTGTTTTCCATTTCTTGTTTCTTATTAAACAAAATATATGCATGTATAAATGTGAATATCTAAAAAAATCCCATTCTCCAACACACACACACACACACACACACACGCACACACGCACACACACACACACACACACACACACGCACACCACACAGACACACCCTGGATATGCCTTCCAATTCTGACAGCGACGAAGTGCATCAATCATTCATTATCTATTTAGCCATCGTGAATAAATTACATTTTTGGAGTCCCCTATCCACACCCCCTTAAATCCCCGATTCACCACTGAGTACTGACAGCCATAGCATTCATATCAGTGGTTGTCTGTTAAGCTACCACGAGATAAAGACCATATTTCCCTGGTTACCCCCAGCCCCGTCCCCCTCCCCTAGATACCCAACTGCTCCGACAATCACGGACTGCATCCATCAATCATAGCTCCTGTATACCATCATGAATTGATGACGCTTTTTAAGTCCTTTGAGTCATGTCAAGAGAAGGTCCAGAATCCCCTGATGTCTTCCATCACAATGAGACCAAGATGATGCATTCTTTTTACTTTTCATCTTTGGCTAACTATCCTTTCCCTTTTCCTTTCGGATAATTATACCAAGGCAAATTATATTATATTCATGTTTTTGATATCAGTTGGAAATTCAAATAGTTTAGAAATTTAATTAGCATTTGTATCAAAGTTGAATATAGGTAGAATAGTGTGCAATATATACATTTCAGATATTTAGATATCCAGATATTGAGCATTTCAATGCTAAACTCCACTTTCCAGCACGCCTATGTGCATAAGCAATTTGCCATCTCCTACAAAAGAGGTACTGCCAGTGGCGGATCCAGGGGGGGGGGCCCGGGGGGCCCGGGCCCCCCCCCCTTGAGAAAAAAATCATGTAAAATCACGTGATTTTTACCTTTTTGGGGGGTTGGGCCCCCCCCCCTGGCGCTCAAGGGGGGGGTGCAAATTGAAATTTTTTTGAGGATCAAAAAAAAAAAAAATGTGCTCACTACCCCCCCCCCCCCCCCCCCCCCCCCCCCCCCCCCCCCCCCCCCCACTGAGCGACTTTTCGGCCGGCGCGTTTTTCAAATTTTCGGGAGCAACAAAAAAAAAAAAAAAAAAAAAAAAAAATTGTGCTCTGTACCCCCCCCCCCCCCCCCCCCCACTGAGCGACTTTTCGGCCGGCGCGATTTTCAAATTTTCGGGAGCAAAAAAAAAAAAAGTTGGGCCCCCTCCCCTAAGAAATCCTGGATCCGCGCCTGGGTACTGCCCATGATTTTACAGAAAAGCCTATTGTACCCTATACTTAATTAAACAATAATTGACTCTGGATCAAACACGAAACAACTCCGTTCATATCGAAATCATTTTTGAAGGCCGATTCATCATGTCGAATAATGAATCCAACTTTGACTAATGGGCTCATGATCAAATCAATAAAATCCTCACCAGAGATAATAATATGGAGTTAATATCAACCAGGCAGGCGCGATTCTCGATTAATACTTAATACAACTCAATACGATGTCGTAAATAAAGTGAACGGCGATACAAATATTATGCTTTCCTTCCCCCCTCTCTTTCTCCCACTCCCTCCCTCTCCCATCTCAAGTATTTCAAGTACATGATGTTTTTCTCACAACACATTTCATTCACTTCACTTCACTCCTAATACATCACGTATTTATCGAGTATACATGCAATTTAACACGAGAAATCGTGTCAGTATTCTGCCCGACCAAGGTGACGTTGATGTGTTATCGTGAGGATCCTGCATGGTATACAGTCACAATACCACTTTACAAATAAAAGATCAGTCCGCCCTAGCTTTATATGATTCGAACTTGATGACTCCCATAAAAAAAACGTTTCAATTGCTTTATAAACGATTGTTTCGTGACAATCTCTTCTTCATCAACAATGTTGGGAGGACGGAATGACAGTAATGAGGATTATATTTCCTGAGTGTGCGTTGACGCACGTTCGTTTCTATTTAAGTGACATATTAGAACTAAATAGAATATAAAAACATATACAAACAAACTTTCAAGAGATATAAATATAGCGAGGAAAGTTATATTTCATATTACTTCGAAGTTGTTGATTCTCATCGTATTACGAAAGCTGTCAATAACAAAACTGGCTATTCAAGAGAGAATGAATTAATATAAGAAAATATTTTGTTTCATTCCGAAACCTTAAAGAGTTTATGTATCCTCTAATCTCCCTGTGGAGTAAAATAATTTTATTTTAATACTCCACTAACATGAAAGATAAGACGAAACCTTGACAACTTTGAGGTTTATATTTGCTGGTCGCAGATCTATGCACGTTTAATTCAACCAACGTTTATCAAACAGAATCTTGCGCCTTATTAAGCGAAAAATCAACAAAAAGGGAAATATCTGAAAGGCCAACATTCGATGTGAACATGAAGGCTCTGCTATCTATTACTGTATCAGAATTCCTGTGTTTATTGAATGTCTGTACTCCATTTCACTACGGACGTATATGTCATAGATATATTTCAGTCAAACTCTTTTGAGTCGAGGCACGTTTTCATTAGATTTGTGTCTCAGACAGACTCTCAAAGTAGAATACAATACCAAAATGAGTGTATATGATATCATAATCATTCAACTGACAATATTGCATTTGATCTTGAACTTAAAAACTCTTATTTATAACTTAATCTCTTTGTGAAATTTCACTCCTTCCATCTTTTAGGAGATAAACACGATGCCCCTTGTGATATATTGCCATGAAGCACGTTTTATTTGATTCGACGCGTCTCAGGCAGAATCTTACATTATCAATTTTAAAAAAATGTACAAGTACAATCTAAAAGATACGATGAAAAAGTCGCCCTTCAACTTTATGAAATCCGTTACTTTATATAGCTTCATAAATCGAGAGCCTTATGAAAATGTTTTCCTTCCAGTCACTGTATAGGTCAAGGATACATTTTTAGTTATATCATTCTGCGTTAATGCATGCTTTATTTCATTTGACGTGTATCGAGCACATTTTTACGCTAGAACAAAACTTAAAGGTTTAAGATACGACAACGATTGAAAGAAAAAAATCGTTTGAAATTGAACTTGATAGCTCCCACTTTTTATTGCTTCATAATTCAAATGCCTTGTGAATGTGATAAAGTTAGAGAATGCAAACGAAAGCAATTTTACTTGGGTTCTTCCCTATCGAATCAAAATAGTAATGAGATGGAGAGAGAATTAAAGAGAAGGAGAGAGAGAGAGAGTTTTAAAAAAGTAGAAAGAAGATGACTCAATAATAATTTGCTCTATTGTGTCTATGGGAATACACTGCACCCCCATTCAGCTAGTTTTTAATTCCCTTCTATTCCCTAGACTACTGCCCTTCTCAGCCTCATGACCTTGTGCTACGCCCCTGCTCGTTTTATAGGGGTACATTGTATAATCCTTCCTACCAACCTAATCCTATTCCGTGTTTAATATCTAACCCACCTGTGACCTTTATGTAAGATTCATGACAAACTCTGAGTGTACGGATTATAACTATAACCATTAAACAAACGAGCAAAGTGATAAGGACGGCTAGATGACTATTCCTGCGCCAACAACGTCTGTTCTAAGAGTCACAGGTCGCAGGGGAAATCAGGCATTATGAAATATTAGATGATTAGATTTAAAGTTTCATAGTACACCATATTTTATTCAGCACTCAAGCGTGTGCACTCTTTACCAGGCCTTTTGTATGAGCGCCAATGCACGGGAGAGATCGCCATATCTTATTGTTTCCACAACGCTGTTAATATCATGGCCAATATCTCTTATCCAGATGCAATTAGTATATGAATTATGGTATAGAACAATTCAGCTAGAGTGCACTTATAGCAGCGTTATATTTTCTTTACTCGAACGGCTATTCTATGGTTAATAATCTTTCGGGAATTCCGCACAGTGAAAAGATAATTTATCGCCATAATCCTCCATAACTCTCCTGGCGCCATTTTAAACAGAATTCAGCGTCGCATTTTCCTCGTTTTAATCTGAAATCTGATCACTTTTCATCAATCACAGACAATTCAGGATATATTTATACCTTTCTGAGAAAAAAAAATCTGCAATTCAGAATGAAGATGAATTACAAAAAGGGTTAGCATATAAACGCCAAGGGGCGAATACCCTTTAAACCGCATCCTCTGTCAGATGCTGAAGTGAGAAAATGACACCCTACCGGGTAAGGCTGTCTGTCGTGAGAGGTAAAGATATTCCTCATTAGCCTTTCTGTACTACTCAGAAAGAGTTGCAGTAGGAAATCCCCCAAGCAATCCATCCGTTTCGTTCATTTGGTAATCCTCTCGTTAAAATTAGTTATACAACACGCCTTAGGCGCGAATACGCTTTACTTCCGCACGCTAAGTTGTAATGTATTACGCTAGATCAGATTTGAAACAAGATATTTAGCAGATAAATCAGAATCCCCCAACAGATGCGCTAATCCAGTAAGCATCTCAACTTACATTATGATCGCCTGCTCTACCGAAGGCATCGTGTGGAAGTGAGTCGGTGTTATCATGATGTAGAATACATAAGTAACCAATGATCGAATTTTCGCAGAATTTGTGATTTATAAAACCCAAACAGGATATTAAACAAATGAGACCAAAATAGCTTCCTAAAGGGAAACACAATCGGTCTAAACGCCACGAGTGGAGTAGACATCCAACGACATATTTCAAAGGGAAATATCTTGTAAGGTGCGGGAAAATTTATTTTTCACGTGTTTAAAGGGTTATTGACAAATGCGGTTAATTTGAGAGACGTAACTGTACATTGTATGTATGCTAGCAGCTAGATAACACCAGAGTACTCGGAGACTGGAAAAGAGAGAGAGAGAGAGAGAGAAAGTGTGTGTGTGTGTGTGTGCGTGCGTGTGTGTGTGTGTGTGAGAGAGAGAGAGGGGTTGGGCAGAAAGGAAGACAAATAAAGAAAGTGGGGGGAGAGAGAGAGAGAGGGAGAGATGACAGGAAGAGAGAACACATGAAAAGAAAAAGATTAAACAAAACAGAGGGGAGATAGAGACATATATATATATATATATATATATATATATATATATATATATATATATATATATATACGGGAAGAAAATGAAATAAAAGAAGATATAAAGAAAGGGAGAGATAACGAAAGAGAAATTGGGGCAGCGCCAGGATCGTCACAACGCGACGGACATGTGCGCTATACAAGAAGCCATCATTATTATTATCATTATAGAGAGGAAGAGAGGGAGAGAGAGAGAGAGAGAGAGAAAGAGAATGATATATAGATGTTATATTTTCGGAGGACAGAGGATATCCTATATTGAGCACACTAAGTCCCGCATCTGTAAAAACCTTTCTGTATGCAATCTGCTTCTCATCTAGTTAGGAAGTCCAGCATGACCGATTTGACTTCAATTTCTTGAAATTAATCATTTTTAGATGTCCCATAGGAATGATAACCCAATAATTTTTTAGGGTAATCTGTGATTACTGTGCTGATTGTAATAAAACAAAGTTAATTGTAGATCTATAAACCTCCAGTTGAGCGCCTTCATCATTTAGAATCGGTGAAATCACTGCCAGAGAATCTCTGGAAAGCGGCGCATTAAGTAGTGTGTGTTCACTGATGCGGAACATAATATGTCCCGTTAACGGAGGATCTATTGTCCTCCAAAAGCGTCCCTCTCTCTTTCTCTAACTAGTTCACGTTACCGAAACTATTATGGTGAAATAAAGAGGATGTAACTTACCAGCTTGCTGAACAAAGTCCCAAGGAACTCAAAGAAGAGACCGCGAATAGACGAGTAAAATGTCAAGATGTGAAAGCGGCTATAGTAGTCCTTTCTTTAAACCAACTCACACCCAAAGATGCGATCTGAAAGATAACAGGGAAAAGATAACTCATTCGAATTGGTAAATAGTCATACTAGATGACACAATATATTAATGAACAACAGTTAGCAATGCACCAGTAATGTATTTTTCATAACAAATACAACGTCAAAGTTAACAGGGGAAGCAAAATAATTTGGAATCATGTATGTTCATATCTCATGAAGATGAATGTCTTTTTTAAACATAATACTTTGATGATTTTACAGGGAATATCCAAATGTGCCGTGTATATTAGTTTATGATACTGAGATAGACATATGTTTAAGCAAGAAATGACATCGCGAAAGAGACAGAATATACAATGCATTATTTTTGTTATTTATGAACAATTTAAAGCGTTGGAAATGGTGATTCTAATGCAACATTTCATGTAGTACATCGGGATTTGGTCTGGTTTGTAAATATAGACATGCTAAGGCATTCATAGAGCTGGTTCTTAACAAAATCTAACCGAAAGAATGAAAGAAAAAAGTGTGTGTATATGTGTATGTATATATGTGTATGTATATACGTGAAATATTTTTTAATTTTTTTTTTAAAATCGGGAGAGAGACAAAAATAAGCAGCCAGATTATTGTGCGATAATATTTCAACAATATAAGCGCTCCAAAATATTTATCAACACGATTCAATACACCCTCAGGTAAAAGTGCACGCTAGGAAGGTTAATCTCATTATTTTTGGATTGTTTTTTCTTAATGGATGGATTTAGTTTTGGTAAAGTTTGAAGGGTTTTTGGCATGAACCAATCCATGCCTGTCTTAGCAAATATACAGGCTCGCCCAGGATGCTAGGCGATGGATAACCGACTTCAGCTCAAAATCGAATTATTTGCTAATTCGTTTAATGCGTCTCAAGTATGTGAGTTTAGTGGGTAGGGGCGTGCACTGAATGATAAGGATGATGGGGTAGAAAATTGGCCTTTGGCAATGGGGGCGCTCACCTAAATCTTTTAGAGAGAGAGTAAGAGAAGGAGAAAGAGAGCCTGAAAAAAGGAGAGATAGAAAGACATATGAGGAGAAAATGCTTTTTTGTTTTCTTCTCAAGAAAGGTATTTATGATAGAAATTGTTTTCTGACAGAAGGGAATAATACTCGACTTGAAAAACATGATAAGACTGTTTCTATAGAGCAGGGGGGGGGGGCTTCTCTTGACTCACTATGCTCCTGCTTCTCCTCATTACCAACATTTTGATATTCTTTCTTCAGATCATTAATATTTTATATCACTTTGTATGAAAGCACAGTATACCCTCACATTAAAGCCTCCTCTTTCCTCGATACAAAGTGTAGAAAGCGAACTGAGAAAGAACTAGGCCGCCTCCCAAAAAGTCTGAGAAGACATCCCATCTGCATTATCCTTTACAACCGTGACAATGGGTTTTGAGAAGAGTCAGCTCTCTATGATACACATGCCATAGGCAGGAATACCTGCATTGCAACCTTAGTGAGCTTATATCATACTTAACCTTTGGGGCTTTGCTCAAGCTATGTTGCAAGTCTACAAGAGTTGATAGAGAGGCATTTCACCTGAAAGCTTTTACTTAATACAGAGCGCAAGAAACCCCTGCATGAATCTAAACGACATAATTGGCGCCCAATAATGTCACATGGAGAATAGGTGCACTGTGCTGTCACTCAAGAACACACTTCTCTTTGTTCGAAGGAATAAAGTAACAGTGACCTTATATTCTTACTTTCTTTGAACCCCAATTCAAGATCATTGAATTGATATACATTGACGCCGCACTATCTTATATTTTGTTTATATTTCTAATATCACAATCCCTCAATATATTAATAATCGAATATGGAAATCGCAGATCCGTATCCATAGTTCCAATTACACCTCTCCCGGTCGCGCATGTCATATTTAGACAAGTTGGTAAAGTATATTCAAATAAATTCTCCAAAAAATTAAGCACTGATGACAGTTTCATCCAAAGTGTTGCGACATCGAGATAATTAATGAGAGCTACTCTCGAATCAAATTCAAATATTAATCTTTAAAAAATGGAAAAAGCAGACTGTCAGAAGATTTTGCCCCCTCCTGTGCATTTACGAGACGTAATAAGAAATGAAGAAATAATAAGATGGCCAATTCCTCTTTCACACAAAACACGGTGTAGTATTTGAACATGGAACATACAATATTCTTTTCCCGACCGTTTTGAAAAATTATTTAACATTTTATATAATATATAATAATTCAAAATTCAAGTGCTTCCATTTCGTACTTGAGTGTTTAAATGTTACCGTTAAAGATGAATATTAGGTCTCTTTTTTTGGCCTTATCAGACCTATATAAATATTCATTTTTTATGAAGCTCAGTCTTGTGATGGGTTCTTATGGGCTAAACAAAACGTTACAATCTGCTGCCGATAAGTATGTATGGAGAACTTGTTTATATACATCTATCAGCTTGAGCTTCGTCCTCACGACGGTTTATCAACGACTGATTTCAAATGTTTAATAGACAGGTCTCCACAGATCAAACGTTTCAAAAGATTTCTAATCCACGTTAAGTCTCATGTGATGAAATGCGAGGCCCGCAGCCTAAACATGAGCTTCGTTACAGAATGTATATGCAAGATATTGTTTACACCATCGGCGTTCCGTGGTAGATCTGAGTGTTAAAAGATACTGCAGGATTTGGGATAGGGAACGAAAGGGGTGTCAATACGTTCTTCTCCCCCCTCGGGATGGGCAAGATGAATTTCATGACTCGAGGGGAAGATGTCTTATTGCATTGGGTGTATACCCATAGAGCAGACCGGCACATGTTGACTGTGTCACGATTCGGGGAAACATAACACGGTTTCCAGCTATGAGTACTCTTTTTGCTTCTGAGATAGAAATTAAGAAAAAAAGAAGATGATTATATTGGAAAGCAAGCGTGTCCGTATAGCAGATGTAGAAAGAAATTGTCTTTTCTAAGTCTTTTCTTGAGTATTTTCATCGGTATTTTGAGCAGCGGTCTGCCGAATTGGGAGAACGTTATACGATTTTTTATATGACGCCGTTGCTGGCTCAAGTTGAAGAAAACATATGAAAGATTATACTGACATATTTAGCGTGTTCTTTCGCAAATACAAGTAATTACAACTTTCTTTTTTTAATGATAATGACTTTAATGTATACATTCTGCAGATTCACCGCTTTCTTTTTATTCAATTCCGCCATCATCTTCCTATTTGCAGTATGTCGAAGAATAAAATGACGGTCATTTTTAGTGGTACAGTATTTTACGTTTTTTTGGCATCTTTTGAACTATACGATAAAATGTGATACAAGTAATCTACTCGTGTTATTTCGACTTTCTTAAGATTGGGCACAATCTCTGAACTTTCCTGCCTTATATCTTCCCATTTTTAAATTACATATCAACAAATAATACATGTACAATAGATTACATGAAAATTGTATATGCATATAATACAATATAAATCTGATTATGATCGTGGTAGTCTCAAAAAGACGATTTTTTTTTTTTTTTTTTTAGATAAACTTTGTTTTTGTGGGTTTTAGGGCATGCGTGAAGGCATTTCATGCCCAGCTTTACTATCACAGATTGTTGACTCAGAGAATGAAGAATGAACTTTAAAATGTACTCAGCTTGAGCGAAAGGGAAATGCCAACTGCAAATCAAACGAATTATTCACACTCTCTCTCTCTCTCTCTCTCTCTCTCGCTCTCACTATTTCTCACGTTTGCTCTACCCGCTACCTCTCTCTCTCTCTCTCTCTCTCTCTCTCTCTCCCTCTGTATTTCTACTATTTCCAATCGATTCGTGCACTACAAATTCGAGAAAGAACTTAATTCGACCTGAAAGGAAATTTTATTTAAGTACTCCAGTTCTTTGACACAAATGAAAGAACAAAAATCGACCTCGTATTGAGGAAAAATCTTCCGTTTTGACAATTTAAGCTCCTCACTCTTGCCTTACAATAATACTGTTAAAGCTGCATTATGAAAATAGAAATTGGGAACGATGTCTTTTTCTTTTATATCCTTATTTACTACAATCGTGAAAATCTTACTGTGGCATTCTGCATTGTTGTTAGTATGTGAAATGTTATGCACAACTGTGAGTTTTTCACAAAGTGATGAATCTGCCATATATCCATTTTTTCACAAAAAAATGAACGGGTAACAAAAAATTGGTTTATTTTCATTCAAGATAGTAATAAAATTACGTCGGGGATATTTTGTTAATGAAAAAAAAAGAAAAAAAGTATTAGGTTGATATTTGGGGTAAAAGGTTCATGGCATATTAAAATAAAATGAACGAGTACGAATAAAATTGGAATCAATATGCAAGTAAAAAAAAAATCGTAGTAGAGTGAAATGATGCTTCAGTAATTTGGGCTTTGCTGCAGTGACAACATGCTGCCGCGTACAAGGATAAATAAGATAATTGCAAAGTAAACCATGAATTTGTCAGTGATACATGTATATCAACAAAAGAAATTGTGCTTTCAAAAATCTTCACGAATACATTATTGACAAGGTTCTCAAACCATTGTCAATTTTTACATTGCCAGTTGTTTACTCCGGATTTGTTTCATCGGCATTACAACTATAAAAGAATTGTCATATAAACTCATGACCTTGCAACACCTGTTAAAAATGGGCAATTATGCACTGTACAAGAAACGCATATAATTATTATTGTTTTTTCTTCTTAATATTATTATTATTGTTGTTATCATTTTTTAAATAAATAATAATATTATAAGTATTATTATCATTATTATTATTGAGACTTAATATGAGAAGTACGCTTACGCATTTTTCAACTGCCTAATGAAAGAAAAAAAAAATATTTTGTGAAAATGTTTAGATCGAATTATTTTTCACATTGCTTATAATGCCAAAATCCAACAGAAGAAGTCAGACTTAATAGTAAAAAAGGGATGCTATGATCAGATGTTTGGAAGATAGCTATTAAAATTGAAATACAATAATAGTATACTCACTTTCACCACAAGTGAAATTGATATAATCCAATCATATAACATGTATTTCAGAAAATACCATTTTCATAGAACGTCGTCACCACAATACAGCTCTGTAAGATTATCGATACACTGAATCGATTCTTTTCAGATGGTTGCAGCAAGAGATCAATGGTGTTGTTTTTAAAATGTCACTTTTAAGAAAATCGCAAAGCTGATCATCAGCTATTGTCAAGAGAAATAGCGTATTATGAAAATGATTATTCCTTGAGTCCTGATAGAAAGCATACTCAGTGTGACTTCCCGCCTGTCTGTCTGCCTCTAGATGCAGGGAGAGCAGTATAAAGGAGCCCCGCTGTGGATGGAGAGCGGGAAAGCGAGTGCCTTGGAGGAGAGAGATCTTTCTCTGAGGTCGAACAGGTCTTGAAATGACTGCTTGGATATTAGCAGATGTGCGTCACTCTGCAATTATCACTGCTCGACAGATTCCCGCCAATTCTGCTCTGCGGCTGTCTGCCTAGTTATACTAGCTCTCTGACTATTATTGCCTTCAACATTTTGCTCCTACTAAAGGCATGTATATTCAGTTTGTACTACCACTGTCCTCCGTGTTGTCTCTATCTCTCTCTCTCTCTCTCTCTTGTTTTGCTTTCTCTCTCTCTCTCTCTCTTTCTCTCTTTCTCTGGCTCACTCTCTCTCTCTCTCTCTCTCTCTTTTGTTTTGCTTTCTCTCTCTCTTTCTCTCTTTCTCTGGCTCACTCTCTATCTCTCTCTCTCTTAATGCACTTTTATGTTGCTTTCCTTAAATCGACCTCGCTGCCCCCCCCCCCCCATGTTAGTCCGAGCATCCTACTTGTTACTGTATGTCCACACACCCCCCTCTCTCCCCTCCCCCCTCTCTCTCTCTCTCTCTCTCTCTCTCTCTCTCTTTCTTTCTCTCTCTCTCTTTCCCCTCTCTCTCCTTCCTTTGGTCTGTCCGTCTTTTTAGTTTATCTCTTTCACCCTGCCTTATCCCTCTCTTTCCTTTTCCATTTCCTCTAAACCTTCATACTCGCCTCTCCCCAATATAATGTATTGCCCCTCCCACCCCTCTATCTATCTCTCTGAAGAATAGAGCAGGATCAAATGTATTTCATTAAATTTCCATTGGAGCACCTATTCATACCTTATTAAAATATGACTATTTTCGGATTGTTCAAGATGTTTAACTTGACCACATAATTCAACGGGTCGTGCGATTTGTTAATGTATTCGCCTTTAATACATTTTTTTTTAAACAAAATTATTATATTTTCCACAAATATAGTATCAAATATCCACGTTTCTGCATAAAATACTGTTTTCATCTTAGTAATTCTAAGAACATAGTTGTCTTCTTTCTTCTTTCGCACAACTAATTATGTCAAACAACCAATATCATTTCAAAAAGCAATCGTGAACCAACGAGAAAGATCTGTACATTAATCACAACAATAGAGCCATTGCTTACTTCTATATAAGGAGAGAAATGCATATTCTACCTTGTAAACATGATGAATATGATTTTTAAGCGAATAGACGTGGGCGCATATAAAATTTCAATTTTGATACGATTTGTAGTATCAGAGTCGAATCATCATATCAATACAGTTCCGGCTTTTCCAGTTTGAATGAACCACGTCTCATCACATTTTCATCATTTCCATTGGATGTTATCATCCCTGACAGGTAATATTCTTCATGTGGTTACTATATTCATTCAAAACGACATTCTGATGTGTGGTGGAAGTTTAGGGCTATAGAAATAATGGTTGGATTATAGATATATCGCTTATAAAAATAAATATATATATATATGTATAATAGTAGGAGCAGCAGCAGTAGTAGAAGTTGTAGTAGTAATATTAGAAGTAGTAATAGTAGTAGTAATACTGATAGTATAGTCATGATGATTGTTGTATAGTCTTTGTCATCATCGTCATCGTCGTCATCGTCCTAGTAGCATAGTAGTAGTAGTAGTAGTAGTAGTAGTAGTAGTAGTAGTTAGTATCCCAATTACTAGTTTTAGTCGATCAATCGTCGCAGAAGGCCTTTCTCATTATCCTCTTAATATTCATCGTCGTCATCATCATCATCATCATAATCATCATACATACTCCGTCATCAAGCTTATGACAATATACGATATCAGTATACATACTACTACCCTTTAGGTAATTCTAGCGCTCCCGTTTCTTCTGAATGCACTTTGATCATCGTGTGTTTCCTCTTGCTCTTCTCATGAACGACGGCAACCTTTCCGTTACTCTCTGCCTTAACATGATGGTATACCGCAGAAATGCCAACAGAAGAGGATTCGATGAATATACATGCTAAATAATGAAGATATAAGAATACAAAAACAGAGAGGGGAAGCGTACAGGTGCATGTTTCCATGGAAACGTGGCAGTTCAATTTATCTGTTGGGAGAGCAACGGCGATGCAAAATGGCATGCAGAGAACCAAGAATAGAGAGTTTTCTGTTGATGCTAAATGCAACCACTTATTTCCAAGGCGTTCATATATTTGATAGCGCAAATGTATGGACAGGAAGAGTTTTTTGTTAATATCAATTTGCACTGGATATTCTATCATTCAGAAATGTATTGAAGTGAAATAAAAACTAATGGACCGCACGAAGGTATTTCTATTCTTATAATAGAGTCGAGCGAAGAGATTGTGTGTGACATTTTAATCAAGACTTCCTCGCTGAAATGAAGACAAATTGATTGAAAACAGGAAAATTCGAGCTGAATTGGACCCTTCAAAATACATCCACAATAAGAGCTCCCTTATCAAAGTTTTTGAATTGACGAAATGGAAACATCAAAAAGACATTAGAGAAATTTGAAGAAGGGACATAACGGTGTATTGCATAGAAGCAATTACAACAAAATGTTTTTATGTCTCGTTATATATATATATATATATAATGACGAAGAAAGTTTGCATTATACAGATACAATGTAAAAAGACTGAACACAAAAAAGTTGTAAAAACGGATTTCAGTCATGCCTCATGATATAGAATAGGGCACTTAACCAAGTTAACATGAAAAGTTACGATTAAAAAAGTTTTATCTCCTTAATCATCCTTCAATCCTCTTCAATCAATCGTAACTTTACAAGCAATAGTAATTTACGATTAATTTCATGTTACAGGTAGACACAATGCATGGTAAGATACACTTATTGATTGAAGCAGGGTTGGAGATACATCTGAGACCCGTTTCACAAAGCCTTTTTTCAATGACAAATGACACAAATCAGTGACAAATCTGCTGATAACCAATCAGAAGCAAGGATTTCAGTAACTTATAACAGAAACTGTCATTTGTCACCGATGACAAGTTTTGTGAAACGCCCCCCCCCCCCCCCCCCCTGGTTTTTACGATCGAAGTTGGTCAGGGCCCATGCAGGGAAGATACCAGAGTTTGCGTACTAAGAACTATTTTAATACGATCTGCATAACACGATTCAATATTAAAGAGCTTTACGGGTGATCTTTGCAAGTTAAACCCGTCAAGAAAATCGGCTTATTATGGGATCGTAGAAGCTTAAGATTACGCAAAATAACGGTGAACAAGTCTATAAGTCAAGACAACGAACGTGACGATAAGAAGGATTGTACTTACGAAGAATCAACGTATTGAGGAAGTTAACTTGTATGGTGAAGTTTAATCCACCTTTTTTGAGGGAGAGAGACAGGGGGAGAGAGAGAGAGGGGGGAGAGAGAAAGAAAGAGAGAAGAGGGGAGAGATAGGGAGAGAGGGGGAGGTAGAGAGAGAGAGAGAGAGAGAGATAGAGATAATACTCTCAAAACGTTCATCAGGGATGCCAAGTAGAATTGATCAGAGGGCCTGAAAATCACCTAGAATGAGCTATTTGTACACAAAAAAGCCTAAACTATGGTCTGAAAATAACTTGCCAGGGCCTGAATTCAGGCTATTGCCTGAAAACTGGCATCCCTGGTTCATTCTTCATTTCTCATGATAGCTCAACCGTGATTCAATGCACGACAAAAAATAAGCTCCCCACGTGAGATAAGAATATCTCGTGTCTAACAAAATGCATCTTGTGAGTTCCTTTTGCTCCCTTTGTAACTCAGTGAAGTGTGTGAAGAATGACTTCGGAGAAAGAGTTTACGAGTTATTGTGACCGTGTAGTGAATAGACTAATGGACTTGTAGAAAACTACGGAAAATACAATTATCCACAACAACGCACCACAAGAACGTGCACATTTCCGACCACTTGTTATATTATAATCATGACTGATCGCCGGGGTGTCGTTGGCTTCAATGTGTACTTTTATTAGCGCATTTTGTGAACATTTATACAGAATAAGCAATTTCGTAATGCAAGCAATTTATTGTATACGTCTTTGTTAAGTGCCTCGTTACAAATTGTTACTTTCACCTGTTATAGGTAATTGTATTTCATTATTCGGAATGCAAATTGTATACATTTATTTTGAGGTAGGATAAATACTGGCTTTTCCTTATATACCTATTAACAATAAGCAATAAAAAAGGATATGCAATTTGCATCCTGACTATTGAATTTCGATTTTTCACAATAGGTGAATGACATAACTTGCAACGAGGCACTTTAGAAGTATGCATTAAATTTGATTACATTATTAAAATTAAAATGGTCTATACAATAACGGCGATCATACAAAATTATTGATGAAAGCAAGGCTGAATAAATGTACAGGTAGGCTACGTACCACCCCGCCCCCCCCCCCCCCCACTCAGTGTTACTTAGGGTACGCAGACTGCCAACATTTTCGAACCCCCTTTCGCGGGCTTTTTGCGGGCTTTTCCTGCTTTGGAGACCCCCCTAAATCAGGAAAAATGCTCAATGTACCCCCTAAATTCGGAATAATTTCTTAGAAGTCCAAAGAGATGAGAAGAAAAAAAAACACTCCCTTTTTAAAGAAATCTCCGGGTGAAAAGTCAAATACACCCCTTTTTTTACAATTCTCGGGCCGGACTTTGTCGCACGAAAAGTACCCCTTTACCGGACATTTTGGCAACACGCATGCGGTCATTCCGACCCCTGAGTGGGGGGGGGGGGGGGGGGGGGGGGGAGCGGCGGGCGTACCACACGTATATTCGGAAGGAAGGACGATTTACCATTTCGTCAAATGGAATTGCCAAATGAACACAAAGATAACACCAAAAATATATCTGCATGCAACACTCGGAGAGCGCAGAGAAAATGACAGATTGGCGATGCAGTACAAACTCCAAAACAACATGGTAGCACTCTACACAGCACCCTACACCAACCCTGTCACAAGACCCAACATGACTGCCATGCAAGGAAACCTGTTTACTTGCTAGACTTCACTGTCAGACACTATTCAGTGACATACTGGCTTTTTTCTTCTTTGGTAATAACATACATAAAATGAGCTGTAAAGGGTACATGAGCATTTGTCTACATCAATAACCCACTTCTTGTAATGGCCAAAAATTAAACTGATCGAATCTTTGCGCAGCACAAAACGTACAACCATTCGGTACAATGGTCTGAAAGGACTATTACTTACTAGCTCTATAGCTCTTAAGTCGATTCGACAACTAATAGATGTTATTTTCCCACTTAAAGACATATTCAAGCCCCGCTATTTTAGGGAAGTTCTAAATTAGTATTTTCTTTCAAATGCCGTTGGAATTTAACCTTTTCATTTTTTTGGTCTGCAAATGGGACATAGTACCTTTAAAAGTACTATGTCCATTTGCAGGCCAAAAAAATGAAAAGGTTAAATTCCAACGGCATTTGAAAGACAAGACTAAATTAGAATTTCCCTCAAACGAATGAAAAACACTTGAGATTTGAGAATATCCCCAAATAACATTCAGAACATTCCGGCACTCATACTATTTTTGTCAGTCTGCTCTAACTTATGTTCTACGAGCAACACTTGAACAGGAGCCCCTATTCTCAAATTGCTCGATGGCGTTTTTTCGAAACGGGCTTCAAAATAAGCCCCTAAATACGACGTGTCCTGCATCGGAATCGCGAATCTCTATAGAAAACATCGGTGTATACTCACGTCTCCTAAATCCGATCGATCCGTACCAGCCAGCTTTCTGGAGGCTTACAGGAGGGGAATAGACGAAGAATTCTGCACATCCCTTTAGTATATAGTGATTATATCACCATGAAGTAAGTCAGAGAAACGAAGGACGGGCATAAACTAATATCCATAAGAACCATCCTTATGCATATACTGATACAGGCCTGTGGCACGGCGAGCACACATTCTCGAAGACTGATCTGCTAAACCAGGTATACAAAAGTTACTTTTCTCAGTTGAGTAAATCTACATCGCGTTGAGGCATTTTGTGTATCGTCTCTTCATACTGAGATCACTCAGGTGTCACTTTCTGAAGCTAGTTTTAATAGCTAATTGTCTGGTGATCCTTGGACTTTTACATCTGAGCATCGTTTCATGAGACCGTCATCAGTACAAGGTCGAAGACCTCCCATTTGAATGCGTGCTTATTTTAACTTAATACTAGTACAGAAAACTGCACATTATGTTTTCGGCTGAGGGAAATATAAGATAATAACTTTTTTATATGGGGCGATTCGCGGAAGATGCACATCATTATAAGGCATGCCGGTCTTTAATAAAACTTATCCTGGTGGTTGATAACGCCGGTTAATGGGCAAGCACAATCATGAATGGTGTAGAATGAGAGTCCACGATGAATTTGTCTGAACCGTAACATTTGCCCTCGTATTTACTTTGGATGATGGGTCCAGTTCTTGTGAAATATGAGGCTTTGTATTGAAGAAAAAGAAGATCCGTGTAAACCCATCCTCCTCACATAAAGCATCCTTACCGTTTTTTTTCTATCACCTCTTTCTAATCCTTTCTCGCTTTTCCTCCCCCTTATTTATCGTCATCTACTGGTTCTTCTTCCCATTCACTCTCTTTACTCCATCTTCTCTCTCTCCTCTACTCTCTATCTCTTGTTCTCATGACTTATATTTTCCTCTCATATGACTTTGCTATTGAAAAGAGTGCCCTATATTTTGTAACGCTGCTGCGATGTATCTCACTCTTTCATGAATTAATTCTATTTCGCTTTAGCTCAGCGCCGATTGCCCCTTCGCCAACATTATCAAGTTCACTTTGTTATTCGTAGCCTGCGAACCAAGGCGATTGATAAAAAGTAACGTGAACATGTTCGCCTCGGGCTAAACGAACCGAGAATAAGCAAAGCAAAAGCCCTTTAGCGACGAAGATATCTTTCAAGATATAATCTTCCTCGAATCCTGTTTCCATTGCGGCAGTGGCGTCGGCGGTTCATGCTGGCCCCTTAAAGACAAAACTGCGTACTGCTCATGCGGATTTCATTATGAAAGAAAATTGTCTGAAAGCAATTGAAAAAAGTTGAACAAGTATGAGCACGTTGATAGATATATATATATTGTGAAGTTTTGGAAAGTTCGAAATAAAATTGTTTCCACTCAATCTTGCTGAACATTACACGCATATACACATGAATACATAAATGGGACAACACATAAGTATTCATGTGACATGAGAGTTTGGTCCAAACTTTAGTCCATTTCCCGTTAGCTTTCGAATATTGGGGTATTTGAAGAGCAGTGTTTTTCAGAGGACGTCTCTATTATGATATCACTCTAAACTGAATAAAATAATAAAAAGGTTAAACTATTGATTTTGTTCATCTTTAACGGAACTACGTCTCTTTAAGATACGCTGTAGGATTTCTGTTGCGAATAAAGCAAGGCGACATCAAATTCATAAGAGGGTGGTGATGCTCTCGTATATCAATGTGATAACCAGGTTAGCAGTGTTAGACGTATTAGTGCCCAAGTGTGGTGAGTAGGATGATGATGGGATACGGAGACAAGAGGAATCAGGAAGAGGAAGGAGTCAGGGAAACCGAGAGATGGGGGTGGGAATACAAGGAATTTATAAGAGAGGGTAACCAATGCAATGCCAACAAAATCAAATAAATGTATAATGATGTTCGACTGGCGGATTTGGATTTAACACAAGATATGAAAAGCAGCCTCAGGATTACTTTTTAGTAGCGAAATTCAGACAAATGGCATCTTATATCTTATCCTCGGGTATTACAAGAGGTGCTCCATTATCTTACCTAGTGTTTCTCGGTGACGAAATTAGATTTCTTTTTCCAACTTATTAAAGTGTTTCTTTGTTTTTTGTTCCTTTTGTGTGTGATTCACTCCCCCGCAAAAAAAACACCACATAGAAGACTGACATTCGGACATGAGACGACAGCCCCGTGACGAAAATATGACCGCGCGCCTATATAGGGCATACGATTTCTACCAAGGAATATTGATTCGAGTGATGAATCATATGAACCCGTATGTCCAGTGCAACAGGGCACGAAGGGAGTTGCTGTCACCGATGCAAAACATGGGAAGACGAATGAGAAGGGTCCGACGGGAGAGGAGCGGTAAGGAAGTCAGATGACAGAAAGACGCCGCTCCATCCATCTTGCATGTCGTAAGGTCGCATTGGAACAGATGTGGGACCGGTGCGGACGGTGACAGATGAAGAAAGTTATAAAAGCTATTCTGAAGGATGCCGATAGGGTGAAGCCCTCGAGACATGTTTCAAAAGGCCAAAGAATTCAGGCAAATCATATGCTCCTTTCATGAATTTGTTTCATCGAGCCCCCCCCCCCCTGTGTTTCCTTAAAATTAGTAGAAACAGTTAGAAAATGCAAATCGGAAACCTGTGGTAATGGGACGGTGGAACAATGAAATAATAGATATAGCAAAAGCTTGACATATCAAATAAGCCCTTAATCGGAATATATTATAATTTACATGCACATAAACATGTTTCACCTATTACATGTATATATGTTTTCCATACAGGCAAATAACAAAAATACCAAGTTTCTCTTCCGGAATTTAAAAAAAATGGAGGAGGAAGGGCATTACCATTTATCTATTTTTTGCTAATTGTTTCCAAGATGGCCGCCAAGCCAAATATAGCTGGCCAGGTACACGTATATATTTTATTCACAGACATTGTGCTATTTGAGTATACTGATGCAAAATATGACAACATTCAGAAACAGTGCAAATGTATATGTGTTCAGCTTGAATTAGCTACCGAAGCTATTTATACAAAATTTACATCGCAGCCTCCCCCCCCCCCCTTTTCTGAAAAGTAAATAGTAAAAATAAAGGAGGCAGCGGCCAAAAAGGAGTCGTGCGGGAAAGAGAAACTCGTGTTTTTTTTTATTTGGCCTTAAATTTCTAGTTTGCATGACTGTATGGTTTAACATACGCTATTGTTATGTCAAAGTTGTTAACACGCGCATAATCATCTGCTGATCCTTGGAAAATTAAATTACAAATAACCCCTTAAATTTGTTACTCTTTTCTTTTGCAAAGAGCTTTATACAGAACGATGCCGACCGATTTTGAACTGGTATTTTTATATTTCCATATTTTCGCCGTGAAATAGGGTATCCACAAGCAGCTGCATTTAGGGACCTCTTCTTTTGACAACAAGAGTAGAAACTGATCGATTTACTCCATTGTTACCATGGAAACGAAATTATGTTTGGATGAAAGTGTCCTTACACTTCCGCTATCTGATTGAGTGGATTGTGGGTACAGGAGAGGAGTTTCCGTTGTTGAGCGAGAAAGTGGTCAATTCATAAACTGACAACACCGGATGGGCATTCAGGGGAAAGAACGCAGGCTTTAGTTGGACAGGTGTTTGAAGATGATAAAAACATGCCCCGTTATAGCGTCCATCATTAAACATTAACACTGCCTTGTAGAGACACTCGATAACCATTGTAAACTCGTTGTCAATCTCCATAGGGGGTGACATCGACACCTGCGAGCGAGTGATGTGGTCATAATGCATCATCCCGGACAGGGGCGTCGGCACAGCCAGACGGGAGGGGGCATCAACCCTCGGGTCTCACCCCCCCCCCCCCCTCACTAATTTTGGTTGGAAAATTAATGTTAAAATTGTCGGTATACTTGCATACAATAATATAAATATATTTTTATCCCTTTGCAGTTGTAGGGAAGTGACAATCATGTACTTCAGTTTGGGACTTTTATTTTTAACTGCTACTTCTTTTTTTAGGAAACATTATACTTTATAAAAGACCAGTAACGGAGGATCTGTAGTTTGAAGGTTTGTCTACGCGGACAAACTTGCTGGTTGATTTGTCCAACATCCCCTGCAAACTCTCTATACCCTTCCCCTACTCTTTTCTCCCTCTCCCCATATCTCTCTCATTCTCTCCCTCTCTCTCTCCCTCTCTCTTTTTCTTTCTTTCTCTCTCCACTTACTCTCTCTCTCTCTCTCTCTCTCTCTCTCTCTCTCTCTCTCTCTATCCCACTCCCCAATGTTTCCTTCTCTTTTCTTCATTTCCTACTCATTCTCTGAATCAAGCTCTCTCTCTCTCTCTCTCTCTCTCTCTCTCTCCCCCCCCCCCCCCTACTGGTGACTCTTTCTCTGTTCCTCTGTTTTAACTTCTTTATATACCACTCGTTTTTAATAGCCTTTATATAGTCTACCCTTTTTTCCCGATTTCTACAAACCACCAACCTACTCATCGCCATAGGGCGCTTTACGAAATCCAAGTCTTTGCTACTAGTTGTCCAATAATGCTCCTTAAAAGGTTTCTCCTCTGTCGATAGTTTGGCGATGAAGACGAAAAAACCCGCACCGGTAATGAAAGTAGAACAGGATAATGTATGAAATCGGCTCAAATCTGCGGCACTGTCTTTTCATTCGAGAGAGATAAATCCTTCAATCCAGCATCAATGGTGATGTTTATCAGCCAGGCAGGTCCCTCGTATATTGAGCCCCAAGGTAGAGAAGATTTTGCGTTTGGTTGGATAGGATAAATTCGATTACAGCAACTGAATTTAGGTCTTGTCTGAAAGCATACACTCGCTCATTGAGAGGGAATACAGTGATTCATTTCAAACCTTCTTCCATAATCAATGATATGATGCGAAATTTCAGGTCTCCAAATTGCTTCCACTTTCATTTTTTTTATCCGATGGCGCCAAGGATATGAATATAATGAACACACAAGATTAAAGTAAAGTCTTTCGGATCTAGTGCAATATCTTGAAGAGTAGTTTCTTTTACGCTAAGCGGTATCACTACAAAAACTGCCGCTTTGAAGATGAGACGGTTGTGATATCATTGAATTGGGATTTATTTCCTATTTCTGAACATCTGTGTCTAAATCTAAGAGAAAGATTTTTTCTTAAATCCAGGAAATGCGTCTTCGTTTGCAAAAGCCTGAAATGACGCTCTTTTTTTTTTTTTACTGAATAAAATAAAAATAGGCACCCAGCCAAGCAGGAAAAGCGATGAATATTGTATCATAATCCGCGGCGGTAATATTTCAAAGAGGAAAGTAGGACATTATACTACACAGTTGAACAAGATTCCTTATGAATAATGTTATCTTGGAATAGAAATCTTATCTTGATCATGTTGATGATGTAGTAATTTCGGACGAAATACAAGCAAAATGTTGCAATTTCTTTCAGGACTACACACACACACACTCAAGATAAAAGATTACCGACAGTCCTTTTCAGGACTCTCCAATCCTCCCCCTCTCTCTCTCACATGGTTCAACCAATATATATCAATATATTTTGCAAGATAAATACCGACATCTGATCAGGAGAGTATCTAATGAGAAGTGTGTGGTGTAAATAAAAGCACTCAAGATGGGCAGGTGTTGACCCCAGCTGTGTGAACAGCTTTCCTAAAGTGTCAGTAGAGCCCGTATTACACCTTGTCGTGTGGGATGCCGATCTTTCCCGAGCCATCCCGAAGCTCCCGAGCTGTAGGATTTTTTCCTCCCCTCTCTCTCTCTCTCTCTCTGTTTCCATCATATCTCTCTACTCCATTTCTGTATACTAATGCCCGTCTCTCTGTAACTTACTCTCTTACTAATTACAATTTTGTTAGGATAAAGCAATATCTACAACTGTACCACTACTTACACTTTGCCGTGATGTTTTCCGACCTTTCCCGAGCTCCCGAACTGTTGTTGCTCTCTTTCTCTCTCTCTCTCTCTCTCTCTCTCTCTGATCCGATATTTGCTTCGGCAACAACTACTGCCCTGGGCTTACTTAGTCAGAGAGACCCCAGATGTTGGCTTGGGTTGCAATTGGGTTTTACCTTTAATGTTTATGGTAAGGGTTGGGAATAGTGGTGAGACCATGTATAAGTAAGGAACTCGGCTTTTGTTGGAAATGTATCGCGGAGCTATGGTATCCGGAGCATGTCGCGAACAACATATTTCTTTGCATAAATTCAATGTAACAGGTTGTGATATTATATTCACAAGAGAAAAAGATACATGGAGGTAAACGAATATCACTAGCGATATTATTTTCGATACTACATCCGCAATGAGTAATATATTTAGCAACATATTTCTTATTTGTCATTGCTTCAAAAAAAATAATTCTAGTTGGTTGCACACTCAAGTGAATGTTGTCATGGATACCTAGTGATAAAGGCTGGACACAATTTTCGGCTCCATAGCCTTACCTCCATGAAGCTCTCTTTTTCTCTTGTGAATATAATATCACAACCTGTTACATTGAATTTATGCAAAGAAATTTAAGCACGAAGGATGTATTGTGAGTAGCTATATCTTTAGGTAGAATATACCTCATAAATTGCCAGGTACAGGATAGGCTTACACATTGAGTGGTACATAATACCATAGAGGCGATTAACCTGCACCAATAGTCTTCATGTCAATTTGATTAAAGGCCAAGGGTCTATCATTTCTAGGAATGGTTTTGTGACAAATGAGTTGGTAATTTATTGCTCGGTTGATAATTGGTAATAAAAAGAAAGAAATTCCCAGGTCCTAATCTCATTTTCAGCCATAACTAGACGGCTCAGCGAGGATAGGAATATTGCTTCCAGGCGATGGAGAGAATTATTTGCTCTAAATCCAATGAACCGCATCACACCAGGACGACGAGGATCCTCGTCTCATGCAGGAAAGCCAGAGGCACATGGCTAAGTTACAAGATAGATGGATTTCTGCTTTATTTTCACTTTTCCTAAAATAATGTTATAAATCCTGTGTTTAATTTTTAAGGCTAGTAAATAACTGAATATCTTGTATTATATACCACATACACCTGTATGAAGAAGAAGAGATCCCTATACTTTCCATTAAGCAGTATAGCGAAAATTATATACGTCATTCATATATTCTTGTTCATTGATTGGTTAAAATTGTGTTACATGATAACAAATAAACACACTATTTCGCAAAATGTACCATTTACGGCTAAAAAAATTGGTCAAACTCCAAACCATCAGGTGGGATCGACTTTTGGAGAACCAACACCACATCCGCGCTGAAATCCAATTCATTTAAGTTACTAACGAACTTGAAAGGTCAGTAACAGATCGTCACAAAATCTGGGAATGGGACACTACGATCCTGCTCTCCAGCGTCAAACATGATGTATTTACCTAATCTCCGAGGAAGATGGTCCACTCCATCGTGTCAGCATCAAGATGGGTGCAGCGAAAACCCCTGGATTGAAATCCCCTGTAAAAGGGGCGGATCCAGATATTTATTTTCTGTAAAGCGGGGGCATACAATTCCGGAATGTCTTACTATTGTCATGCGAAAAACAATCAAACAAATAAAACTTCAAAACAAAACAAATAAAAACATGGGGTACATTTTTGGAAGTTGTGTACAATAATGTAAGCTTTTTCTGTTTCAATAGAGAGGCAGGGTGGCCCCTTCCGCCTTCCATCCTAAATTTGCCATATCACTGAGCGCTTAAAGATATCAATCGACTTGGCCAATCATCCACTCTACCCAGATACGAAAGGCCAGTGCGATAAGTGGCAAAACCTTCGTGAGGGTTTAGGACCAAATCCACCTGACGTCTCTCTTTCCAAAGACAATAATCCCCTCAGCTTAGGATCACCCAACGATCTACCGTAGATGTAGACTCACTTACCGGTGTCATATATTCCTTTATTTGTCTCTCTTCTTGACGGCTACTTTTACGAGAAGTCCGAAAAAGCAGACCTTAAAAATAATAAAAGTGTGTCCATTTACTTTACTGGCGAACCTGGATGAGTTTTGGGAGTATTTTATGGCATTACGTGCTGAAAAATCGTCGCTTGTACGAAGAGACATGGTTGAAGCACTGTACAATTAATTAGGAGTTATTAGCCACACCTGTTACTTTGAAAAACAACGTTTGGACTACAACCTACATCGTCCAAAAAAAATCCAAGAGCTATTTAAAGCTATCATGAATAACTCGTTTCGTCCCCACAACTATGATTAACTTTTTATAATCAGGCAAATGTGTCGTAAACATGTCAATTTTAACGATCTTGTGACCAACTTTAAATCCGAGGGCAGTAAACGGAAATTATACCTCCGAGAGCCTGAAACATGGATAGAATGTCTTTAGCTTCACATAGTATTTCTAACACGCCTCTGGGTGACCTAATCACCCTATTCCATACGCCTGCTCATGATCAGACTAACGCCATATTGAATAGCCAATAATTGTCTGCCTTGCTTCAGGGGTTTTGCCAAGTATTAGTAATACTAAACAGTCAGCCCACACGTTTGCCGTTTTAACTTCTCTCGATTGAGTAAGTGTAATTAAAGCTCCTCTTACAAATCTATGTGATATTATCTCTAGATGAAGTAGCGCCACTGACACCCGAAGCGTTCGCATAATCATCTTAGGTTGCAATATTGACTGGGTAAGTAGCAGGTGCTTTCTCGCGTCACTCTAAGCCGTGCAGTATTATTAACCATTTTTTTATTTTATGAACAAAAAATTAAACACTCCGGAGAAGGTTAATCTATAATTTGTGATTTTATCAGTGGAAAGTCGAAAACATGTGTATCCAAAGTCGACGATTTAATATCAAAATCTAGGAATGTCAAACTATGACCATGTTAAACACTTTTATACTCTAATGTCCAACAATTCCTAAAAATTATTAATATGTTGCCGAATAATCCGGGGAGAAGTAAAATTGGGGTAAAAAAACACAATTGGTACATGTTGGTTGCGTAAGATATTGCCGTTACCCTTTATAAAGAAACATAGATCAAACCTTATGGTGTTTCCGTCGATCCAATTTTCCGTTGAGCATATCCATTGAGCCTTTCCAGTTTGTGAGTTTAATGGATTAACTCTGCACAATTAACACTGGTAAGAGGGGAAAAGACATATCATCAAGGAACAGACTTTGAATAGCGAAGCGTTATGGTCTATAAAGGATACAGGCGATCCGATAAACCACATAGTCCTGTGATTATTACGCTGATGACTCTGGACATAGCTAAATGAGGCATGAGTCACATGTGCCCCTACCCTCATCAAAATTTGAAAAATAGAAGAACAAATGGAAAAAAAACACAGAAGAAATAAGTAAATAAGCAAAAGAGGAAGGTAACATGGTGAGAAGATAAAAACACAGCTTTCTAAACTCTAGCCAAAATAGATTGACCCACTCCCTCCCATTTCACTCACATTAAAGCCCTGCGCCTCCCCCCCCCCCCCCCACTCTCCTTACACGAGTGCCACTCAATGGCTAGACAACGCTAAGCCATTGATTATGGGAGCATGATCGTTATACTTGCTCGTCTCAACTAATAATCCTGCTCTAGACATTTTGATTTATGAACTGCAGGGTGAGGGTTTAATTAGTATTGGGTACTAAAGCATGAATCATCACAGACTTAATCGCACTGGTCTAGATAAGCATTAAAGCCCTTAACCCTTCAAAGACATCAACGTTCTTAATGGCCCAAATTTTCTTTCTTTCTCACTTATTTTATGTGTTATTATTTTAATGGTTCTGCCGGAATATTTAAAATGAGTTTGTGAATTATAAAGTTTTGTTTATACAAAGTTTGATTATACCGCGCAGCACGGTATCGAGTGACGAAGAACCGATTGTTACCATTTTGTGCATGTCTCATGAAATCTTTGTCGTGATGCATGTAGGCCTACATGCTTGTAAAACCAGTGAAAGTATTACAAAGCAACAAATACATGCTTCGTTTCAAATATGATTTATCCGAGGTATTTAGCCCAAATTATATACAATATTCTGTTATGTCGACATGATCTAAGATTTTCAACATTATGGTTTGGAATGATATCTTGCACATGAAAACAAGATGCTCATTTGGCAAATAATTCGTAGATTTAGCATAATGTTCCCTCCCCATCTACATCTAAAATACTATTTTCAAAAAAAGTAAAATTGTTTTCATATCTCATTTTGTTTTCCAAGTAATTGATTAGGGACAAATTAATCCAATCAAGCTGCCAAAACAAGAAACGTAAAACTAAACCAAAATGTCCTGAAAGGTTAATCGAAAGCAAGTTATGAAGGATTGTTTTTCATATTGGAAGCCATCACAGCGAACAAAACAATAAATGTTCTGTACTTGAGCAATCAAATGCAACAAATCGATGCAATTTAGAGAAGGTCGTCCCATTAAAAATAAAATGGCATCAAAAACTGTATATCAGTACAAAAAATCTCTGAGAGTGCAACTACAGGGTCAAATAAATAGGAGATATAAATGATGTTTTGAAAATCTGAAATAACCCAAATACAGTTTGACCGACGAGTGGCGGTAGAAATACATCATTTCGCAATTTTAGGCAGGATTGGCGGAGATACATATTGCAAGCATAATGTTTGATAGAATATATACTCAAAGAGTATGATATGTAGTTCATCAGTTCTCGAAAATGAGTGAATTTCCAATTAGACGTTTTCGATTATCTTATAGACCACTTCGGCATATTCTTTAACGGGGAGGAATTTTATAAAATGAATTACAAGAATTTATATGTCTGGCTCATGCATTACTTTTTATATGAATAAATGTCAGCTTTTTCTGTGACGTATGAAAAAGGTCCTCATTTACTCTACCCATAATCCAAACATCCCTTGTTTGCGATTGTCACAATCATTTGTACTACATTGTTGGATAATGTTATAAATCAGTTTCCGATAAATGAGCCCATAATTTACCGGATTGTAAAATAAGGGCGAGAGAGAGAGAGAACATCTGAGTGATTTTGACATTGATGGGAAAGTTCGTTGTTCTTTTTCTAAAAAAAAACGTGCTGTTGGGCTTTTCAAATGTCTTCACTCGAAAGAAGACAAACGCACAGATTCCGTTCAACGAATGAGTTCATTTGTACAAGTCCATCAATCTAGATGTAATTATCCTCGAAACTTTCAAAATTGGTGAGCATCTCTTTCAAAGAGAGCCCTATCTACGTTTCCTTCAAAGAGAGTACTATTCATGGTTTCGCCATGTAGATTTTGAAAAAAGGGCAGAGTGTCATTAAACCGTCATAAGTACAAGTTCACCGAAATCCCATTGAAACGCGTGTTAAACTTAATATACGCATTTCAATGGGATGTCGGTGAACTTGCACCCATGACGGTTTCGTGAGACGCTGCCCAGAAGAACAACTGGACTCTCATTGGGATTTTATCAAGAAGTATAAGACGTCGCCACCCTCGACATTCAGGACAGTGCAAGGAATGTCGATCAGCTAATTTAGCTGGCATGTGACCTATGTTGACTCGTTTTAACCCCGGTGCTTGGACCACTGTTGGCTCGCTCCGCCCCAAAAGCCTTGTTCACACATGAGTAGCATGACGTAAGAAACCGTCAATAGACACATCGCCGCAGCAAAATGACGCACGCCGTACACACTTTTTTTAAAATTTCTAATGCGTTACTACCTACTCTAAATAACTAAGTTGAAAGGTAATGAATATATGCACGTGCTAATAAGTTAACGCGGTATTGCACTGTTCATTTCGGATTCAATTTTTGCATTAGCTGTCACATGTGTGGCGCGTCAAAGATGGTGCAAGTCCCCGACGCAGTCCTTCGTGTATACGTCACCAAAATGACGCAACTTGTGTCCCGGACATAACACGCTACATTATGCTGTACCTTACAACACACGAGTAATGGGGGAATGGGAAGATATCTCTATTCAAATCTTCAGAGCAGCTTAACATATCATATATGAACGGGTCTTATAAATGTTTAACCATCACTCCATGCAAACCAGTTAAATCACACAGACGCCATGTTGTGAATTGACCCTGCAATTAAAGATGAACTTAAAGGTACCTCTCTTTATGTTCTTATGTATACTCAATTTTGACAAATTCATCTTTGTTACCTTACCAATGGTTTTTCTTTGCCGAAACAAGTCAGATTATTGAGGTACGCTGTCACAACAGAATTTAGGCTATGAATATTAAAGGTACTATGTCCCTTTTGCAGCCAACCTCAAATGCTGTAGAACTTTGCAAGAATTATGAATATGTCATGTATGTCCTATCTGTGAAATTTAAACGTTAGCAGTGTCCTCATATTCAAATTATGCAAGGAAAACCGTTTACTTGCTAGACTTCACTGTCAGACACTATTGAGTGACCGACTGGCTTTTTTCTTCTTTGGTAATAACAAACATGAAAAGAGTTGTAAAGGGTACTTGAGTATTTGTCTACATCAATAACCCACTTCTTGTGATGGCCAAGATTAAACTGATTGAATCTTTGGGCAGCATAAAACGTATGACCATTCGGTACAATTGTCTGAAAATCAAGACTATTACTTTTAGGCTCTATAGCCCTAAAGTCTATTTGACAATTAATAGTCGGTATTTTCCCACTTGAAGACATTTTCAAGCCCCACCTTTTTTAGGGAAGTTCTAAATTAGTATTATCTTTCAAATGCAGTTGGAATTTAACTTTTTCATTTTTTTGGGCCTGCAAATGGGACATAGTCCCTTTAATTCAGGAGCAGTTAATTTTAAAACATAAATCACATTGCGTAGTACAAGAAAAAAAAGCAGCGAATATGTAAGCAAAATATACGTAAAAATATTCTCCTTTTTCTAAAAGTACTTTAGTTAACCCAATGAACTCTCTACCTCTCTCTTTCTTTCTCTCTCTCTCCCCCCTCTCTCTCTCTTTCTCTCTCTCTCTTTCTCTCTCTCTCTCTCTCTTCATCTGTAAGGGTTAGATTAGTACACGTACTACTTAGCGAAGTAATAGCTTAATGCGATGATAGATCATATTCGTTTAGACCAGCTAATATCCATTTCGATTACGTAATAATCACTTTGATGTAGATAATGGGTAAGTGAGATTGATTTCATACAAAGAACTTGTTAATACTTACAGGTACACGAATTAGTTCAATCCCTCCTTTGTCCCACGTTTTCGTAATAGGGTGCACAATATTAATTCCAATTGGTTGAGAAGAATGATGAATCTGTATAAAAAACAAAGGTAGAAATGAAGAGAACTTATATTAGCGCTTAGTTTATATTTTGATTATGATTGGTCCGTGTCACTAGCATGTGATTACATTAATTCTTTCCACGAATGGTTATTATACGATATTCATTGTTATAAAGTTATTTCATATGGTGTTTGTTCACTCCGTGAGCTCACATTGCATTATCTTCTAGCCATACATGATCAATTGAAAATAACTAAATATTTCAATTTACCTTTATTATAGAATCATTTTCAGTGGCTTTTTTATGTCATAATATATAAGCATGTTTCCCCTTTGATTTACATTTATCCTTCAAATTAATAGAACAATTCACATGCAGATATCATAGCTATGTTTTACAAGTTTCCACCGTCAAAACGGAGAAATATTCGGATTGATTCGATTCAATTTCACTTGCAATTACGTCATCTATCATCATTGTTTCTTAGAAAAGAAAAGAGGCGGTAAAGATAGGAAATAAATCAACGTGTTTGAGGTATCGTCTGGCACTTTAAAACTGACAGCATCAGTCCGCCTGCTGCTCTCGTAAATGTCATCCTAAGTATCCTCAGACCAATAAACCAGCCTGTCTGTCTCAGCGTAGAAACCCAATAAACGTCTATGTCAGAACCCCTTCAACAAGCCCGCTTTCTCTTCATAAATCACATAATAATTATAGGTTATCCCCTTGGGTTGTACACGTATGCCCGCCTAGACTTATTGGCATGGAAGATGATAAGGATGTATTATACATGAAGGCCATGATGGGATATTTTATCATGATTTGGGGCAAACATCTGAGATCGGAAAATACATTTGGTTTCATAACATACCTAATCATTCATTTCCTCTCTCGAGGGCATGCGCAGTAGTATGAGCTCGCGGCCAGTTGAGAATGATCTATGTGTTGTAATATAGCAGATGATGGGACGTATCAAAACAGATTAAGATGAATTTGGTTGTTTAGTTACTACCAATATGACAGTGACGACAGCGATGATGATGGAGTGCGTGATCGTATTCCACGTCACAGCCATCGCTGGCTGAGGCCAGCTTGGTTATTTGCCGGTCACGTCTTTAATTATTTGATATGAGTTGACGATAGCGAGGGGCAGAGGGGTGAGGACGCAATCTTAGCAGGGAATATGCGAAGGGTAGATACATAAGAGAAGGAAGGAAGGAAGAAAATGAAAGAGTAAAACGAGAAAAGAATGGAGAGAGAAAGTGATGAAGAAAGAGAGAAGAACAAGAAATAACTTCGGTGTTCGACAGCGAAGATGGACTCAATTGAGATTAATGTAACTCAGTCTGAAATATGTGAGATATGATACAATAATCACAAATCATTAATAATTTTAATGGTTTTTCTTTTGTATGTCATAACTTGTAATTTTGCTCCTGTTTTAAGTGTTATATAATGTAAAATTCGAAAAGATTTTTTGAAAACAATGCACGCTTTAAAACCAGACGTCAATAATAACGTACTTGAATAGGTGCTCGGTTTTTCTTTAGAACTATGATGTATACAATTCAATAATGAGGACTTCTAATTAGTACTGAGCGATTATGAGGATACGGTGGGTACAGATATGGAGACGTAGTTTACTAATTATTAAAGATAATTGGTTTATTTTCCTTTGATGTAGTTTCAATTAAACTAATTGCAGAGGTTTCCTGATATTAATATCTTCTTCGTCTCTCTCTCTCTCTCTCTCTCTCTCCCTCTCTCCCTTTCTCTCCCTTCCTTTCCCTCTGCCTTCGCTTTGCCTTCTCTCTCTCTCTCTCTCTCTCTCTCTCTATCTTTCTTCCGTATCTGATCTTCCTTTCCACGCCCCTTTTTCTATCCCTTTAGATGCCTCTCTTTCTGTATCACTTCCACGGCCCCCCAACCCACACAAACGCCCCATTATATATTTCTATTCCCCCTATAATATCTCTCATTCCTTTATTATTATCAAGAACTTTCGACCTTTACAAGATACACGTCATCACGCATTCACTTGACTCATATGCTTTGTGTCAGGAAATTATCAATACGTGCCACTTTTGTAGTTAAAAGGCTTGAGTGTGGATACGCCCTTGTATGGTGACGCTACGCCATTCAAGTCGACATACATTATGCGGTCTGTCATTTATGAGATAATCTGATCAACGTCCCAGTCAGACAATGGGCTACGTCGATCGTAATTTGAGGCGGAAAAAGTGAATCCATTCATCGGCAGAGGCTTTTCAACAGCTCATAGAATATGGAGTATTATCGATGACGCCAAAAGTTCTTCGCCAGAGCATATTTTCTTTAAATAAATTCTCAAGATTACCTGACAAATCTGAAGGTTAAGATTATACAATTTATTTGAGTGTTGCTAAGCAACAAACTAAAAAGAAAATATCAGAGGCCAGAACATTCCATAACCGCCAAGAATTTTCCAAGATTAATGGAATATTGAAAGGTCAACAGCATCTTGTAAAGTAAGAATGAAAGTAAATAATCAACAAAGAGAGCTATTTTAATGTTAACTCTTGAAGTGTTGCTAGGCAACAAACAATAAGAAGCAACCAGGGTTAGGAGAAGGCCTTCCATTAACAGAAAAAAACAGTGCGGATATTGCCACGAGGTTGTTGTCATGGATTGTCACATATGCTCAGAATAAAAACACACTTTATGCAGGTATAATTATGCATTACGCGTATGCCATCTACCATGTTAACGATAATTACATACACAGTAGAGCTTTTCGTCTTTCAATCATCGGAGTAAGATTTAGTTTTATTCACTGCTATTATTCGATTTATATTACCAATCAACGCTACTGATGGCCTTACACAACTCAGCAAATTGCGGATCTAAAAATCTACTACAATGAAAGCGGATTTTTTTTTCCTCTAAAGTTAAGTACATTACAATGAATTTCATTGCAGAGAAAGTGAACCCACCTACTCAGCTGATGCAAGTTTATATTCCTTTTTAAAGCCGTAGCATTCGAGGCGTCATATGTTGACGCAAGACTGCGTCAGTAACTAACACGGACTTAACAGAGAGAGAGAGAGAGAGAGGAAAATACATGAATTGCAAAATGAACAGTGTAATCATTGCATTAAATCAGTTGCACAGTGGTATTGTGCGAACACTTTTACACAAGAGCACTGGCTAATAAACAACCTCCGTGAAAATAGACATGAAATAGATTTGCTGGTTGCAGATTTCCCCAACATATTCATAACGTTGATATTGACACAGTATTATCCAAATAATACACAGCAGTTAGACTGTTTCAAAGGTACGTTGTGTGGTTAATTCTCCCTAATGCCCGAACAAATTATGTGTATTATTTGTTTTATAAGATTATGTTGTTGTTTTTTTCTTCATAAAATGATGTTTTATAACATGGGTTTACTAATGACCGGTCATTAGAATTGGATAATGACCGGACATTATCCAAATTACGCGTTAGGCAAAATAAATGCCTGGTCACGTGTACGCTTTCAACCAATCATTTGATTAGGATCCACGTCACCATCTTATAAACGTCAATGTCAATACTCTACTGGTACTACAACTGGACCGCTGATCGCATATCACATGCGCACTGAAGCCCATCGGGGGTAATAATAGGGACTTTTAGATTGAGTGGACGAGAACACGACGAACGCCGACTGATCATGCGTGTCAACGTACTTAACTTCCCATGTTGACTACAATTAGAAATCTTTTAGATTGCACTCGACGATATACATGCATGCAGGAAGTAACACTATGAATATCACAGACAAAGAAAGAGGACAAAATATACAGTTCCTCATTCTACCCTCAACAAAAGAACATCCCTTCACTGCAATTATGTAAAAATGTGTAGAACAGGTGAATATGCATGTGACACCTGTTCTACACATTTTTTACATAATAGCAGGGAAGGGATGTTCCTTTGTCTACCTGAGGAACTGTATATTTTATGCGCACGCGGCATACTAGTACCTTGAGCATGTAAAGGCGCTATATAAATATCAATATGTAGGCATGTATGTACTAGATTAAGGAAAATCAAGGTTGACGCATTCTCGATCGCAGACTGAGACGACGTAACGCATGCGCAGTGCCTTAAAATGACGTCACACGTTGCAGTCAAAGCTGTTGACGTGCAAATCTAAAAGTCCCTAATAACTCGCTTCCAGCTCGCACTCGCCACAAACCGGTCATACAATCATAATCTCGCATTTCATGTGACCTCTGACCCAAAGCCGACTCATCATGGCGTGAATGAAGTCAGTGGCATCTCGGAAGAAGATCGATGTGATGAGGTAGGTAAGACCGTAAGAGTGTTTGCTATAGCAATCAATGACTGCCCGATAGTGATCCGTCTAAACAGGTGAATGTTTAGGACGACGATTTCTTTGGCAGCATGGCCGATAGCCATACCACACGTGCATATACAAACTGGGTGCTTTGACATTGACACCGGAATAATACGAGTAGAGCTAGTGGCAGTGTGTGCAAGGAATACAATTTCAGTACCTGTACAGATCCTAAACATACGATAAGCCAGAATCCAGTGGAGAACTGAATGTAATATGATTTAATCGCATACTGATCCTTGTACATGATTTCACCGAACTTTCGCCTGCACTTTATCATGATTATCAAAAAATACAGCTCTTTATACACAGCTGGGAGTTAGGATTGTCGTGATACTGTGCATTGTCTTACATTAAACACGCAGAAACATTTATATAGGCAAATATAATAATAGTAGCACTAACTGCTCAGAGCCAGAACAATGTTAACTGCGTATGAACGATGGGTTCTCTCATTCTCGCTTTACCACATTAACACAACATTGCACTATAACTTATTTCTAGCAATAATTGAAATGCATTCAAGTTTTATTTATGATAAACCCTTGTTCAAAAATTTTACTTCTCCTCAACTACTGCTCCTCATTTTATACTCTCTTTTTCCCAGACCTCTCCGATGCAATATTTCGACACAATCAATCCGTCAGCCGTTCCAAGCATTCAATATTCAATACAATTGACGGATTGATGAATTTTTTAAAACGAAAAAAGACGAAAATGAGCAACTTTCGGTCGAGCATGATTCATGGCCAATAATATATGACATTTAAAAGGCGGTAGTCCAGGAGAATAATATATCGCGAAAATAGAATAACAAATACAGAAGGGATGCGGTCTTCAAAAAAGCAGTCGGGCATTTTTAGAATGGGAGATGTCTTTTAAAAAAACCCAAGGCAAGTGGAAGTATCGGTTTTATGTTTATAGGTAAATGAACATAGCTTTTGTTTTGCTTGAGAGATTGGTTCTAAGAATTTCGTTTACCTTTACACAAAGAAACTATTAAAAATATACTAAAACAAACTTTAGGTCTTCTGCTGTTGCCGTTAACTGTAACAAAAAATACATTTGACAAGCTTCATGATAAGCCCTCCCCCGAAAATACTAGGCCTACATTATTATCGTCATCATCGTCAGCTGTGTATATTAAAGGTTAATAAGCTCAAACGGTGCCATGTTGCTTTAACGCACGTCAGCCCCTTTACGAGCCTTTACGGATCACGTGACCACATAGATGTGCTATGTAAACATGACTGGCGGGATCAATAAATGAATGTAATACGATCGTTATGTTTCTGCCGTCAATGGCGACTCTTGATCTGTCTGCATCCACCATGCTGTTTGCAGATCATCGTGAAAGATTCCAGCCACAGTGCATGCAGGCGCTAGCTGTCCCAATGTTCAGGCCATGTCCACATCTAAGTTAGATAACAATACTTCGCAACACAGAAAGAAAAATGAAAAAATTCTCTTAGTTTCGATAATGAAATCGCGTTTGTAAATTACTATACCACAATTTTCATTTTTTTAAAATCATGAAATCGTAGTCTACAGAGTTATGGGATTTTTATGGAGGGGGGGGGGGGTATGAACTCTAGTTCACTTTCGAATCATGAACGCTATTCTTTATTTGAAATAACAAACATTGAGATATTGAGTAAACCTTTGGAAATGTCACTTCGTATTACCGGACCTTAATAAATGTTGTACAAAAATTTCGCCTTCAAATGGGATTCTTGACGTGTTGCAGATCAAAGACAAACGATCTATAGTACATGCAGGCGCGGGCTATCCCTTTATGTTATAACATGGTATGTCCACATCTAACTTATATAACAAAACTTAGTAAGACTGAAAGGGAAATGAAATAGGTCTCATGATACAGAAAATGAGCTAGGTTTCGTAAATTGCTAATATTATTCCTTTTTTGCAACCATGTATTCCATGCAAATGTCGAATTTCCGAGCAGTGTTTCATGCCTTGACTTATAAACCCCATTCCATTCCTTGAATAACAAACCTTCGGAAGTGCAAATCTTTCGAGAAAATGAGCTGTTTCCAATTCTTCCATGATACATAGCAAATGACCGAAATGATTTGAAAGAAGAATTCGTGTCAATATTTAATTGATTATAAGCATGTCCTGATAGGACATGTTCTCAAAAGTCATTGTGTTGAACATAATGAGCAAATTTTCTTTAAATATTTTGGAGGCTCTTTACATTCTTTTGCTGACAGTCCCAGCGCCTTGATCATTTTAGCGTTATAGATTTGGTTTCTATTCCGATAACATCAGGGAGAGCGGATCGTCAAGCCCATGCGACATCTTAAAGCCGCAAATTTGTCACGCACCCGAGAACTGATGAGCGGTCGATTCCGTGACACTAATTTCAAGACTTATAGCTGCTGTCCCTGACGGAACAGCACTGGACAGTGACCTCGTCAAGGACATGGGGAAAACCCTTTTCGTTCGCGCATTCCGACATTTGCTCTGCCGGAAGCGTTATTTTTTTTCTGCGGCACAGATTGGGGTCAGGTGCGTGTTGAGCCTATGTGAAAGTTTAGGGTTAGGGTTAGGGTTAGGGTTAGGGTTAGGGTTAAATCAAGACCTCTTTAAAAAAAAAAAACCCAATCTGTGCCGCAGAAAAAATGACGCCTGCCGGAAAATGCATCGAGCTAAATTGTATAGATTTTGTTAAATTTAAGTATAGTATTGGATCCAGGATTGAAGTTAGGAATTCGGTGAGTCTATTACCGACAAGCAATTGAAGGACGTAATAACTAGTAGCGTACTTGAAAATATGCCTGGATAAGTCAAATGAAAATTGAAATAACAAATGCACCAACGTCAATTCCATGCAAAGGAAAATTATCGACCCTCATTAGCTGGATCGATAGATCAATTTAAGGCAGCGATATTCATCTCCGGCATCTGTAGAAAAAACCTCTTGATGGAAAATCGTTACATTTAACTTTCACATTAAATATATTCAGTTGAGACATTGATAAGAAAGCAGTCATCAACTGCATGTAATAACCAATATATGCATGTTAACTTGAGAGTTTAAATGACATTTCAAAACAGGTTTTAAAGTTTTCGCATTTCACTTCATCGTGTTGAAAACCAGTGACCTCCTTTGCCAGGGTCTACTTGCAATTTGCTGTCAGAAGAAATGGTATGCTCATCAGTGTTTCGATTAAAAGAAGCTTCTTGCAGGCATGAGAGTTAGATATAGGAGATTTACTTTTTTAACTAGCATGATAGAGGGAGCTTTATCTTCACATACTAGCAAGCGATGTCTACATATAGACTTTTTTTACATCTTATGAATTTTAATTTCTAGGCGGTCTAATATTAGAGATTAGTTCCAATTTCAAAGGATCAGACCAGTTGGTTGCCATGGCACTGAGGCTGAACAATTTTTAAACTATTCTGCGTATTTGCAAATAGTTTCAGTGAAAACACAACGTTATAAAGAAAAGCCTCATAAAATTTCCATTATTATGATAAAAACTTGGTTCGATTCAGACAATTTTTTAATTATATCCCAACAGTTTCCATGAAAATAAGACATAAAACAGGCTTTTAAAAATCTGTTAACACTTAAATGTTTGAATGGTATATAGAGTCAGCCAATTCATTGCTTTGTGATGATTTACATTCACCTAAAATTTGATTTTATTATAATAATATTGTTGAGAGAATTAGGGATTCGATCAGATCATTTTTCCCAATTGGTATCATTAATAATGGTCTGTTTTCACTCAAAATTTAAGATTGTCTTTAATTCTACATCTTGAAGTCATTACCTTACCACCATCTGATCTCATCTGATTACTTTTACCAAGTCCCTTTAAGGAAAGTTTACAGTCAAGCTTCAACTGGATAATAATACAATCAGCTCGGTAATGAGGTCCTCCCTTGTGCTCATCATAAGATATACTTATCACTAATCCAACAAGACAGCATGATCTTCTGCTCAAACCAAACAAACTAATCACACAAGCTTGAAACACTTCATAGGTATTACAAGCAATGCGCCCCGCAATTATATTCTTTCAATTTTACGGACAAGCCTGTTACAACATTTTGGCTTATAATGGTAACACCTTGAAGTGATACGTGTTAATGTAAATGATGTGAACACCACTCTTTATAATGTATATATACGGAAATGTGTATATTTCAACTGAACCTCTTACAATTGGGTTATAATTGCGATTGTGAGTTGGGATGTGTATCTGTTCTTTATCGATTTAAACCTGGAACATGCCGTAACAAGAACCCTGGTCCCATCCTCGTATGATATATATTTGTTTGATTTTGCAGTAGCTTGTGTATTTTCTAGAATCTAAAAGGTTTTCCCCACCCTCTCCCAATCGCAGACACTCGAACAGACCGTCGTGATTTATGTATGGGTATGGAATTTTTGTTTACCTGGGCAAGAGTAAACAAGTGTCTATCTGTGTCCCATTATTGTGTTTTAAGGCAGGCTTGCCCCCTTCCCCTATTTAAACACACTGGATCCACCATCGTATTTCATGTGTGGGTATAGGGAACTTCTGTTTACCTCTGCGGAAGTAAACATGTCTCTATCGATGTCCCACTTCTGTCGGAGCGGATCAAGGGTTTTCAATCCCCTGTTGTGAGCTACCAATGAAGGGGAGGACTTGAGCGGCAAAATGCTCTACCTTTCCCCCTCGATTATGGCCATCATGTTTATGCGGGTCGAAGGCTTATCCTTGGAGGAAATCGAGGTCAACCTGAAGAGCTTTCAGTTAAAGGAAACCTAAACCCAAAGAATAAGTGTAGGTATTCTGAAAAATGAGATGTATTCCTGCCCTTTGATGTACAATATTCCTTACGAAAATGTACAAGATACACTGTCGCTCATAAAGTTGGAATATTTTATTTTTATCCCAATTTATGGAATTATTTCAAAAATAATTTAAAAATAATAGATCTAGATAATAGTATACATTCTCAGATTTCATTGAATTATAATTTGCCAATGTGTGCTTTGCGTGACTGCTAAAGCATGTGTATGATACTATGCTTATCAACTAGGGGACCTATGCCCTCAAGTCATAAATGACAGTAATGAGGATTAATGCCCCACAAAAGGGCACTAATATAGCACATTGACACGGTTTTGATCCTGGGGCCTCACAGTTACGAGGCCATTGCTTTGTCACTAAACCATGACTGTACGCAGCGGGGGCTAGGGTAGGGGGCAGTTTCCATAAATTAAAAAATAAACAGAAAATGCAATAAATTTTCAATAATTTATTGCATTTTACCCCAGTCCCCAACATAAAACGGCCATGCATTATGGCTCAAGGCATGGGCACACATAAGATTTGTTTATGTTGGGGACCAGGGTAGAATGCAATAAATTATTGAAAATTTATTCCTTTTTTCTGTTTTTTTTTGTTTATGGGAACTGTCCCCTACCCTAGCCCCTGCTGCGTACAGTCATGGTTCAGTGACAAGCAATGGCCTCGTAACTGTGAGGCCCCATGATTAAAACCGTGTCGATGTGCTATATTAGTGCCCTTTTGTGGGGCATTAATCCTCATTACTGTCATTTACGACTTAAAGGCGTAGGTCCCCTAGTTGATAAGCATAGTAGCATACACATGCTTTAGCAGTCACGCAAAACACACATTGGCAAATTTTTATTCAATAAAATCTGAGAATGTATACTATTATCTAGATCTATTATATTTAAATTATTTTTAAAATAATTCCATAAATTGGGGTAAAACTAAAATATTCCACCTTTATGGGCGACAGTGTATATATAAATGAAGATATTCCTGTCATGATGTGATGCCTTCAGCATGATATGGGCGCAGCCATTTTCTTGAAAATGTGACGTACTTGTTGAAGTTGTACATGTGTCATGCACCAAGCTTTAGTTGGAAAGAATTTTTAAATCAATAACGAAACCTTTACTTTTCAATAAAAAAAATAATAAGTGAGATGATATAAATTATATTAGGTGAAAAATAAATAATAGGGGCACAATTGTAACAAAATTCATTTATAAACACTACACTATAGCAGTTGACAAATCTATTACATTTATGAGAAACCTTCACCCCAGAAGGGCACTAACTTATTTATGCAATTTGCGTTCTGGCAATTATAGTACAAAAGATAATAGCAGGTGAATGAAATGCTTCATCACCACACACGTCTGGGAAAGAAGCATCCATAAATTTGAATACATTTACTTGATAAACGACTTCGCATAGTACGTCACATTATCAAGAAAATGGCGATGCCCATGTCGTGCTGAGAAACTGTACTTTATACTTTTGCTTTATACCTCTCTCTTACTTTGTTGGGGAATCTTGTAGATTTATGGGCAATATTATAATAAATCTCTCAGAATAAGTAAAGTTATTACTTGGGGTTCGGTTTCCTTTAAGACCGTCCAGGCAGTGTGGACTTCATTCGTCCATGCATGCATATATACTGCAATCCTTCAGCGAATCGGATTGTCTGAATGGTAGAGGAACGTTGAGATCTCATTTCTGAAAATAGTCTGATTTGAATCGGATTTGTTTATTCTTCTTTAATTCTATTTGAGTTTTATCAAGATCAATGTCTTTAAAAAGAAAATACAGTACAGACGCTAAGCTCATTAACGCACGTCTTTTTGCCTGTTTCATTCGTTTTCTTTTGTTTTTGTATTTTCTAACTTTCTTGTCCTATATTGGCTATCTAAGTTAGATATGGAGACATCAGATGGTTAAAACGTGTTTCCCATAAATTAGGTTATATCTGAAGCATGCATGGTAAACTTTTTTTTCCTTGATAATCTCTATCCTTATCTCCCTCTTAAAGTGTTGAAATCGATCAAACAAACAGACGTACAATGTACAAACAAAGGAGCTCATCCACGTCAAACTTGACTGTTTTTCTAAAATGTCTTTCACATTGCAAAAGACCGATATTTTATTATGTTGATAAAAGATACAATAACAAAACCAATCCGCAAACGATCATTTTTATTCGGTTGTAGTCGGTATGACATATAATGTTGCCATAGCAACATACACCCTATTATGTATGGTAAGTATGGATATCAGACGCGTTTCCAACGATAGAACATTTTCTTTTTTCGAAATATTTTTAACGAGTGGATTTTCCCTCAAAATCCCGCTCTTTTTTTGCTCATCAAATTCGTGTAAGACTTTTATTTCTTCTCTGTGTTTTTCTATTCCTTTTAATATTTGGTTAAAATCGCAAGTTAACATGAATATCATCTAACAAATGTTAAAATATGAATAATGGATGATCTTTTTCTATACTGCTAAAGTAGATTAAAGTAATACGGGACATTAATGTAGAAATATGAATAATGAATTATCTTTTTATATACTGCTAAAGCAGCTTAAAGTAATACGGGACATAAAAGAGAGACATGGGCACCGCCATCCTATTGCAACGCGTGTGAAATTTAATACTTGGGTTTTAATGGGTTGTTTGTAAGGCGATCTCGATAAGGCGTTAACACTGATAATGATTATTATTAGGATAATTTTGTTAAATCGTGTATTATCCGTCATCCATTTCTTTCTTGTATTCTCAATTATCAAGTAATTTAGAACTATTAGCCCCAATATGCATCCTTCATGTTTTCGTCGATCTACCTAGCGTTAGTGTTTACACAGGATGAATATTTAGGGTTATGCTTTTATAAAGGCACTCTTAAAAATGAAGAAAAGATACAAGATACGAACACGAATTAGTTCGAAAAGCAGAGCTTATAGTCACCGTATCTGGATATGACATTTCGATATGCTATGGCAACCAGAAATTAATTTTATATCAAAATATATATAAAAAAGTTATTCTGTACTTCTCATAATAAAAGCACTACTTTTGAGGATTATTTGTTTCCATTCAATCCTGTCGTCAGACGCCGAAACGATTCGGAAGCAAAACTTATGAAGTTGGAAAGGTTTTCTACGTAATAATTATGACACGAAGTTGAAATTTGTACCTGGAATTAAAATAAGCTGCTGTAAATTAGTTGAGAGGATATATATTGCCACAGCAACCAATAATTGCTGTCTACGTTAGATATGAAAATACCCGGTTAGGAGATGACGTGTGTCAGCTATAAGATCATTGCGTTCCTTGAAGAGTAGCTACAGTGATTATCCAAGATAATCAGTCTAATTTCTGTTTTCAAATTCCTTCGAAAAGCATTGACCTTATCCTTCTGATCTTTCTCTCCTCTCTCTCTCCCACACACAAACACTTTTTCTTATCTTTCTCATCCACAGTCACACGTGAACTTATCCCTTTCTTTTCTTCTACATCTTTTTATCTTTCTCGCTCGCACACATAAACCAACCCACGTGCAAGCAAACACACACCCACACACACACACACTCTCTCTCTCTCTCTCCTCTTTCTAACGTTGTTACTCTGTCTCAGCGAATCAGTCTATAATTTGTCTACATCGCTTTGTCTCTGTCTCTCCACTTTCTCCTCTCTCTGTTCACCATCATCATGATCATTTTCTTCCTGTCTGTCTGTCTCTTTCTCTTTCATATCTGCCTCTGTCAATCTCTCTCTCTCTCTCTCTTTCTTCCTCTCTCTCTCTCTCTCTCTCTCTCTCTCTCTCCCTCTCTCTCTCTCTCTCTCTCTCTCTCTTCCCCTCTACCTTCCTCGCCCCCTAACATATTATAGATGAGAGATGGTTAAAGGAACGTAATGCAAACATACACGCGGGGCCTTACTTACTGGAATCGCTTTCGGCTTTTCTCTTGATTTATGCATGGATTGTCGGCAGATATTGCCAAATGTACCTGACAGCAATACCAATGCCCACCACACGTATGAACTCGTATGAAGGCAAGGTTGTAAAAACATCTCAATCCAACTTCAGGGGATTATTGAAGGCATAATAGGTTCACTACATTTCCACGTCAGTGATTTCGGTCACGAACTGAATTCCCACCGCCTTTTTCTATAATAGCTTCTTGAGCTACCATTTCTATGTCCTTAAGTGTACGTCATCAGACGATAACTACAACCTGCTTACTTGTCCTTGACCAACCTTTAGTTTCCACTTTGGGATCTAATCCTACCTTTCGACAAAGTTTGTCCCAGTAGTTTTATTTCTCCTTTCTCTGAATGACTCTATATGACTCTGAATGACATCATTCAATGTCTAAGTTTACTCTGTCCATTCATCATCGAGTTGTGATCTCTTTAGATTCAATCATCGTCTTGACTCTCACTTATCCTCCCTCGCTTTTCCATCAAGTCTTCGTTCGAGTATCCCATTCACCTGCTCCAGCAACACCGCCATTCTCTACTAGGCACCACAACACGTTGTTTTTCCTCTTCTATACCTTCCCGCAGTCGGCACACTCGCGCGACCTCACACGCCCAATCTGCCTCCCGGCGGTCCCCTGATGATCACCAGTCATCGTAAGAAGTGACATCAGCAAGAGGCTCCTAACCCATTATTCCTGAGAAATTTTCCCAGGGACCTGTTGTGTTTTCTTCTCCATTTCACAAAAGAGACGTGAGTTTATCACCAGAGAGTTCTATTTAGTTAGACGATCCCTACATGCTAACGGGTTTTTCATTTTCAGCCTTCTTCTTCATTCATTTAGTTTAGTAATGGTTTGCGGGCGATGCTCTACGATTTTTTTTTGTCCAGGAGTGGTGATAGAGGTGTTGACATCATGCTCTGTTTTAGTTCATAAATCCATGTTTTCTACGAAATGATTGAACGCAAAGTATCGTGAGTCACGTTCGCTAAAATTTACCAAGCCTTGTTTATTACTCAATACCTTTCACCGATATTATGGACGCCTGCATGTGTTATACCGTTTTGAAATTCATGATTGTATGAGACTTAACACGTTTTACCATTATTTTATAGCCCCATTCGTGTCGGATTTTGACGTTGAATGACAAGATATCAATGGTAGACCTAGCAGTTCGAAACATACTTATAAAGACATAAGCCTATATTTCCAAATGCAGTGACCTCGGTTTTTGCGATAATGAATGAAAAGCATTGCTTAGTTAATGCAGATTGATATCATATCCTTTCTATATACATATAACAAAACATGAACTCGAAGAAACATATCGTTGTTTCTCCTCCCTTCTTCGCCATTGAGCTGCTTGTTACTTATCCAAGGCAGTTTCACCATTTACTATATAGGATGGGGGTACTTGGTGAAAGAAGCCCCCTAAAATTCTACGAACCCTGGCAAAACAATTCCGAAGAAAATTCGATTATTTACTTTATGTTTAAAAAAGGGGGTCGATTTGTTTTCCTTATGTAAATATCTCGTCTTTCCTCGGCCAATCATGTTGCATTTCTATATTCTCTCGCTCTCTCTCTCGCTCTCTTTCCCTCCCTCACTTCAGCTAAAAAAAACTGTTCCCCAGCCCCTCACGCTCCCCGTCCAGGGTATTCTTGTTTTAAAAACAGTTTTGCTCCTTATCACTTCTTATCCAATTCTCTACGTCTGTCTCTCTCTTTTTCCTTCACTTCTCCTTTATCAAAGGCTCTCATTAAATTGACGAGGTAGTCTATTTCATTTCGTTATACCCCTCTGTATATCATTCTCCCCGTCTCTGTCTGTCTCTCTCTGCGTTTCTCTTTTCCTTTCCCTCTTCCTCTCTCCCTCCCCCTAATGTTCACATTAAATCTAGATGATAGGCTATTTCATTTTCTCCGGGATGCATGAGAAGTCATTACTGCTCTGTAATCACCCTGGTTGTTTTACTACTTACCGGTAAGACGACACTCACTCACGTTTCCTCCCCGAGTAAAATCCGTGAGAGATACATTTAATGTATCTCTCACGGATGTGTTTTTTTTCTCCTGTTGGAAGACATTAAAGAGAAGGTTGAGTAATGGTAAAGATGAAAATAATTTGTCAGCTTCCCCATTATCATTTCAGTTTATGAAAGTTTATGAAAGAGTATCACAGCAAAATATTTCCTCTGAAAAGGATTTCCTTGCATATGAGCTCGAAATTCAAATTATGACGAGAAACAGCTGTACAGTTTGGACTAAATTTCAAGCTCTATGACATGTGTTTAGTCCTAAACACACATTTCTGTGTGCAGTACATATGATTTACAGAAGGCTAAGTTGATCTTATTCACTAAGATCATTTAAAAAAACTCACAGTATATAAATATTCTTATGTATTACATTATCAACCTTTCCCAACCACTTTCAAACAGTTTTTATTTTGTAAGCAGCGCAAGCCCAGTAGTCAACTTTATCTTTAAGTTAAAAGAAATGCAAGAGTATTGTTTTACAGCCGAGGATCCCATGCTAAACAGGCCTAAATTGAGCTGATTAAAAAAGCTTCGTGTATCTACTTGACTGCTATTGTAATAAGGTCAGTTTTTTGATGGATGGAATAATGAGCCTTATTTAAAAGAGGGATTTCTTTTTTCAAGCTCGAATATTCCCATTTAAACAAATTCAAGCGAAAGCCTTTCAACAACAAAAAAGAGGATTTTGCAAAAGTTTTGAGGGGAAAGGGAACGCGTTTGTTGTGACTGAATGTTCCAAATGGCTGTCAGTGTTATTCAAGGTATATATTGCCCAACCGTTTTTGTTTTACATCACACTATCTTTTCATTGATTTGATCAAAATGGGTGGTAACCAGCTATTGGAGATGATAGAAATTAATTTGCTCCGAAATTAAATTGCCTATCAATTTAGTTCATGAATTGTTATTGAATTCCGCTTTCAGCAATACCACATCTAGGTAATATAAAAAGGACCATCAAAAGAGAAGGTTGAGTTCTGGGAAGAGGTGAAAAATAATTTGTGAGCGTTATCATTCTTATTATGCAAGTGTGGAAGAACATCAGATAAGACATGTTCCCTGAAAAGCATGGCTCTTCAAATGCCTTCATATTCTAAATATATCATGTACATCGTAAAACTCGGGGGGGGGGGGTAGGTTTTTTACGCCACGTGTTCGTGTAGTCCCATATACATCTTTCTGTGTACAGTGTTTGTAACTTTACCAAGACTTGGCCAATTTCTTATCATTTTGATGATTCCAGAACCTTGCAATACACACAAATTCTTATATGCTAGATGATCAACCTTTTCTGGTCGATTCCACACCGTTTCTTTCACAATGCAATCGCATGACCAGAACAAAACTTCATCTTTAAGGATAGACACCAGTGTCATAGCATTTGATCTACGACCTTTTGGATTTGGACAGAGTAATTACGATCGTGCCTAATGCATTGCCTCACTTGTCAGTGACCTGTTTGCACTGCACAAAAGACGAGACCTATTTCGATCAGACTCGGTTGGAAATTTGATGCTTCTACTATTTTCATTTCGTTCATTATATATAGTTCCATCTCTCACTAGACGCAATCAAGAACTTCCTTCTTACTGACAAGTCCTGTTTTTGCACTCTCCAATTTCAGTGCCAGACAATGACACAGCGACCTATGCCTCACAGATTGTCATTTTTTAATGGTTATATATCGGCCGTTGATACAAAATATTCAGCCATATTTAAAGTGATTCGTCTGGTTGCAACTAAAAGTAATACATGCAGAATACACTTGATAGTCAATAATTATTAATGATAAAATTACTTAGTAAACTAATACAAATCCGGTACGCGAATGAAGTCTGTTAGCGCTCTAATAAAATTGATTGTGTAGCGATCCGTATAAAAATATATGACTTAGCTGTTTCGTGTGATTTCAGATTATTACGTGGTCTTTATAACATTTTATCTTGGTCTTTATGATATTGATTCTTATCATATTAAAATGCTAAAGGTAGCAAACATAGATCAGTCAAATTCTTATTTAGATCTGTATTAACACTTCGGTTGAGATTTTGCAATGCTCAGAGGGTTCCATTTCTAAAGATTAGTTTCATCCGTATTTCCTTTTAGTAAAGTAAAGATACATGAAGAAGAACAAAGGACAAGAACAAGAAGAAGAAGAAAGAGGAGGAGAAGAAGAAGAAGGAAAAATTGAAATCGCTATAGTGATGGAGTTCCAAACACAGGTTTCTTCCTAAAGCTCCAGCACGAAAAGGGCTTTTTAAATGGCCAATGACTCAATTCGATATCACGTATTCCCCTTCCCCAACTTACCCTTATACATGATTCGTTTAGTGAGTTTTTATAAGAAATCGAAAGCAAATTTGGAACGTGTTTTGTCACAGTAATCAATGTGTTTATTTGGACTGGATTCGTTGCACGCTTCGCACCTAAAGGGATTTCATGTTTCCCATTATGTTTCTTAAAAGGGAACTCGAGACAGTGTTCAATCTAGGAGATTGTGTCTTTCCATTACTGCTGATTATTTTGCCTGGTGGGAATGACGGAATGCAATTGGTAATCACGAACCCTCCTAGATCTAGGGCTCTCCTGCTCTTCCCTGTGCTTCAGCCACAACTTTTTTCAATTCTCATTCATTTCATTCTCGGTTAAAAAGGTTACAAAAGATACAAAATAATTCATAAACATGTTTGGAAAATGAAATGGGGAACTACATAAATAAAGCCCGTAGGCCTTGTACCCAAAGCATTCATGGCATAAATCCTTTCTAAAAGGGATTGATCAACTAATGTCCTACACCCACTTAAAATCTTTTTTTTTGTTATTGTCTGGCAAGAAGCTTTGTGATACTTCTTTCTTATGACTATGCCTATGACGATAGTAGCCGTGTGAATGTGAAGGCCCTAAAAATGTTACAAAAAATATTCAACTCGATGATATGCTTGGGCTCATATTGCGAATGGTTTAGCATCAGTTTCTTGAAGTAGCTGCTCTGTAGAATTCAACTCAGACAACGGTTGATAAAATTGTTGATCTATTAAGCAATAGGTTTCATTGTTTTGAAGAATACAGACATTTTCGTATCGTTGCACTTTCCCTCTCCCGTCTCATTGATCAATGCAACTATTCTAAGCATAAAGTCGATATATTTAGTTCTGGGGAGTGTTTCACAAAGACTAAGATCGACGTCAGGCTAGACTTAAAGATAAACTTTAGTACTGGTAATGCGATTGCATTGTGAAAGAAAAGGTGTGAAAGGATCAGAAACAGTTGATCATGTAGCATGTAAGTATTGGTGTGCACTGCAAGGTTCTGGAGTCATCAAAATCATAATAAATTTGACCGAGTCTTGGTAAAGTAACAAGCACTCACATAAAAAGCTGTATATGGGACAACACACATGGTGTCGGGGCTAGTACTACCTTGATTTCCTTGTCTTTCTATGCTCATTACTCAGCCAGTATACATTTTCTTCCAAAATTGTTTGGCACATGTCATTTATTTGTAATCTTGAACATTCAGTGTAAGTTTCGTTTGACTCTGTGAGAATTAATTTTTTTTTTTACCAGTACTGGAGTTTATCTTTAACTGTGGCAGGCCGTTCATGCCACTGTTTGCTCTCATCATTATGGTCTTTAGATATTGTTTTTTTCCTTCAATAATGCATTATCAAACTAGATGGAATTTTGACTGCGCGCAGTCGAAAATGATGCCTCCGCCATAGAGCAATTTAAACAAGTTTGGAGTTTAAATCTCCAGTGGTTCTTGAGATATCATGATAACAATCTCAATGTATGGAATTTCATAAGTTGACCTCTGTGACCCTTGACCTTTGACCTACGTGCTCCAAAATCTAATCAGATTGTCTTCCTATGGTGATACACACTATCATTAAGTTTGAAGTTTAAATCTCCAGTGGTTCTTGAGATATTATGATATGGTGATACATACTATCATTAAGTTTGAAGTGAAAATTCTCCAGTGGTTCTTGAGATATCGCGATAACGATCTCAATGTATGGAATTTCATAAGTTGACCTCTGTGACCCTTGACCTTTGACCTACGTGCTCCAAAATCTAATCAGATTGTCTTCCTATGGTGATACACACTATCATTAAGTATGAAGTTTAAATCTCCAGTGGTTCTTGAGATATTATGATAACAATCTCAATGTATGGAATTTCATAAGTTGACCTCTGTGACCATTGACCTTTGACCTACGTGCTCCAAAATCTAATCAGATCGTCTTCCTATGGTGATACATACTATCCTTAAGTTTGAAGTTTTTACATCTCCAGTGGTTCTTGAGATATGATAACAATCTCAATGTATGGAATTTCATAAGTTGACCTCTATGACCCTTGACCTTTGACCTACGTGCTCCAAAATGTAATCAGATTGTTTTCCTATAGTGATACACACTATCACTAAGTTTGAAGTTTAAATCTCCAGTGGTTCTTGAGATATCATGATAACAATCTCAATGTATGGAATTTCATAAGTTGACCTCTGTGACCCTTGACCTTTGACATACGTGCTCCAAAATCTAATCAGATCGTCTTCCTATGGTGATACATACTATCCTTAAGTTTGAAGTTTAAATCTCAAATGGTTCTTGAGATATCGCGCTAACAAACTCAATACAAGGAATTTCATAAGTTCACCTCTGTGACCTGTGACCTTTGACCTACGTACTCCAAAATCTAATCAGATCGTCTTCCTATGGTGATAAATACTATTTCCGAGTCTTAAGTTTAAATCTTAAATGGTTCTTGAGATATTGTGATAACGGTCAAACTGGACGGACGTACGGACGGACAACCCGAAAACATGATGCCTCCGGCACCACCTTCGGTGGCGGAGGCATAAAAATGTGAATTCTGTAGATTTGTGAAATGATTTGTAAGTCCCTCGAGAGACCAATGCTAGTAAATGGTGAGAGCAAACAGTGCCAAGAACGGCCTGCCATAGTTAAGTCCAACAAAAAGTCGATCTTGGTCTTTGTGAAACAATGCCCTAGACATCGATTTCAGAAAGGATTTCTTATTAATATCATTTTAAGTTTTACACCTTTTCCGTCATACTTCCTTCCTCTAATCATCTTCTCATAAAGATGAAAAATACAAAAGTCTGAATCCAAACTTCGAACTTGCTATGACAAACACAACCCACGATGATTTATCATTTTGCATCGCAGGCTTGTTTTGAGGCGGCAATCAATGACATTTATTGACCTCTGGGGGAGAAGGCGAGGAAAGGCGTCAAGTCTTGATCCAATAGAGTACGCCAAATAACTACTTTGCCACTGGCGAGAAGTAAAGAAATTGGAAAATAAATTTAGTGGAATTTGTATGTCTCATCTGCAGAGCAACGGAAATAGACAAAGTTTCCGGTATGTCAATTTAACCAGCTTTAGATTTACACGAACTAAATTAAGTCTTTTGATACTGTTTTTTAGCTCATGGTTTTCGTAAAAACACGACTTCATCTGATCAACTTCGATATATTCTTAAATTAATTGTTGGAAACTAACATACGAAAGTAAGTACACACATTTAAATAGTATAGGGAATAAGTAGGGAACTTGTTTAAATGCGGAGTAAATTAAGGAGAGCATAAGATTGTAATACATATTACTAAAGGTGTGTAATTTATATAACGTACTTTGGTAGTATGTTTTTAAAAATATTATAAATCCAGTCTACGATAGGCCGGTGCCCACGATTTCCTAAATTTACAGTGCAATATTTTAACCGCACTTCATTAAAAAAAATATATATATATTTGACGCTGTTTTAAAACGGGGATTTAGAAGGAGAAAGGTATATACTTCAAGTCGAAAATCACATCAGATACCTATGCCTGTGCCAACTTAGTTTGCTTGATATCATCAGTTGGAAGGGATGGATTAAAGAAAAAAGTCTTTTCCGAAATTCATCGAAAAGGTTACCATTACAGTATTTGTTTGACAATGGTTATGCTCCTTGATGAGATAACTTCACGGAAAAGAATATCCGCAACGCCGCAAAGAACAGTTTGAAAAGGCTCCACCGGCGTAGCTACCTGACCCAACAATATTCCCCTCAAGATACTGCCTCCGTGCTGCTTTATGAGATTTATTTCTCTCTTTTTCTGGTTGACCCGCTTTCTTTCGTTCGATCAGGCTCAGAGGCCGTGATCTAATCAACATCCATATTCATATTCCGCTTGGGATAAGTGATGGAGACGTAAATGATAGGAATTCTGTGAAGAAGGTGGTGACAAATAGGAAATACCGAGATACATCCATATTATAGAACTTGAAGCAATAGCTTGGAGGCTCTTATATACACGTCACTGAAAGCTTTTATGAATAAAACCAAAAAGATGGGAGACAGAGAAAATGAGAGAGAGAGAGAGAGAGAGGGGGGGGGGAGGGAAGGGATAAAGTGATATCTAAAGATTAATCAAAGCTAAGGAAAGGAAAAGGTCCGAGCTAGTACACAAATATTAAACTTACAAGATGATAACGGATGAGAAATATGAGGATACAAAACTAGAAATATTGAGTGTGTACCATGATAATAAATCAGCTGTGTTATAGTATTAATGACTGCTTTGAGAGAAATAGTTGTTTTATTACGCTCAAGGGAAGGTTAGAATTGTGCTATTCCCCGAGGCTTGCCGAGGGGAATAGCCCAATTGTAACCTTCCCGAGAGCGTATGAAAACAACTATTTCTCGAATATTAAAGCAGTCATTAATACTTTTATATGCCGAAAAAAAATAGACTAAAAAATAAAAAATAAAAAATAATTTACATTTTTGTCGAAGACGGGATTCGAACTCTTGCGTACAACAAGAGGTGTATCGAAAACCAACGCTTAGACCACTCGGCTATCGCGCGCCGTTAACATGCTTGGCAGTTTTCTCCAATATATACATTAAAATGGATTGAAAACGGCTCCGCGTGAGGGATGCTTCGCAAAAGCTCCATGAAACGGACCCTTCTTTTACTTTTGCAATGCATATTGGCACGAACTTAGATCAAGATCTATCGGCAGATGTTGTTTTTTTGTTTTTGAGAGTTAATTTTCGTCTTCATGTCAACAATGCAAGATAAAATTGTCGGTAAGATCGATCGAGATTCAATTGTATTGAAATTGCCGACCAATTTTTCGCACACGTATGGTATCCTCCATCGCTCAAACCATTTTTTAACATGTAAACCTATATGGGGTAACCATGGAGACTGACCTATTTTTTTAATAACCATGGTTATTAAAAATATTGAAATGTTTTATGCATGGTTACCGGGAATTTTACAGGAACAGTTGAAGTTTATGAATGCAATTCGACCAATCAGATGGCTGGATTTCTTAAGTGAGGTATATAAAACTATCTATTCAATGCTTCTTATCTAAGATTACAGAAATGTATTACATTCATAAAAATACATGTATTACATATAAAAAATAGTCCTCTAATTTCTGGAATTAGAATATGGAACCAACTTAAAAGTCCTGTCAAAATGTCACCTACTTTGAACAGTTTTAAACACGCTCTAAAAGCCCTGTTATCTGTAGATAACGTGTTAGTGAACTTTTGGTGGTTTCGTGCAAAGGTAACCATTTGTTTTCCTATTTGCAAAATTATGAAATTCGGTTGACATGGTTATCGTTATATCATGTATTCATACATGCAATGTATCCATTTTCAGCTATCTTGTAAACAACCTAAGTGTATTAGTTAATGAGCAATTGAATGTAAATAACAATTTTGGTATCCCGTGCGTTAAGCTTTATCAGATTATTAAATGAACGTTTTTAAAAATTGTATTTAATTTGAAAATTTCATTCACCTATTTCTTGTAAATGATCAAGGATGATTCTTGAAAGATGTTATTTCAAGGGGATACCAATTAATTTGTATTTTACCTGTTTATATGCTTGTGTATTTATCTTTTTTGTTTTTGATGCTGTTATTTGTTTTATTATTACCAAACAGAGCATCATGGAAGACCACCACATTGGTGATATGTGCCACCCTGTATAAATATCAGAAATAAATAAATAGTATTGATCAAGTTCAGATTGGAAATCCAATAGTAATAGCAGTTATACGTATTCCTTGTATAACGACAATCGTTTTATTAATACTTTTATGTGATTTCACTATCAATGCTTATTTCCCTGTACAGGAAAAATACGAATGAAGATTCTTTTTTTTCTGTAGGGCATCATATCTTCTTAAAAGGTTCTGAAATTACTGTGTTTTCTTTCTTCACTTCATCTCTTTCCCAGTGTTTACTCTGCTGGGGTAAACGTCTTCTTTGGCAGACACTTGGTACACTTCAGTGATCAGATAATGATTAAATAAGCTTCTCCGGGCACGAAGGCGTCCATGCATCATACATGTCTTCACATTCCATGGCAAGCCGTGAGCCTAATCAGATCAGACATCATTGCATAGGCCTACTCTAACCATGGAGTTACTAAAGCTGTAACTCCATGGTTTTTTTAAAGGCCCAATGGGTGTAATCATTCTCATCAAAGTTACCATCACGTGAGAGCCCAACCTCGCTCGCGATCATAATTATGACGGCAATTAAGAGGCGACTCGATATCCATACAAAATCCCCATGTATTTATCGCTGACCGAGATCTCACAGCGTTATGACCCTGCCTGCAGACAGTGAATACTAAGATAAAAAAATAAGCAAAATCACGGGAAATTCCTAGTGAGAACGCGACCTAAGATATGAACCTCGCGTTGCTCTCAGTGCGATTTCGGGCTAGACAGCGATTAAGAAGCGAATAGCTGTCCATACGGGATATCCACGTCCTTATTGCTGCCTAGGATGACCCATGGTAAAGAGTAGACAGTGAATGCAATTCATTTCGAACTTGAAAAAAGGAAGTGAAAAGGCGACCCGAGACATTAACCTTATCTCGCTTTCATCGCGATAACATCGTCCGAGGCTAGACAGCGATTGCAAAGCGGCTAGCTTTGATGTATGTCTAAGGCGGTCACTGATGACCAATAATTCTAAGGTTGAGTTCTACATATTCGAGATAGCCCCAAGGTTGGATAGTAACACGCGACTTTGTTGATGTAATCATGATATTTAATAACCCTTCATAACAACAAGCGGGAACCACTCGGGACATTTTTTGGTGATGATATCCTAGACACTATAAGCAGTTCGAACCTTACCATAAACACTCCCTTTTTGCTCTTTGTGTCAATTTTGTCAAAAGTGGGTTAAAAGGAGGGGAGAGGTGAGCAGGGCAAGGAAATGGCAATAAAAATAAAAATATACGAGAATAAATACAATCGAGAATAACTATACAGTGAAAAACTAGTGATATCAATATTTCGTCTTTCTTTGAATCTTGAAAGGTGAGAGGATTTTCATAGCCTCTGTTTGAAATTCAAACCATTGGCGCATTCATTAGCTCTCCAACCTGTTACAGATCGTACTGCATTCGATATACATTTCAAATGTGCACTGCTTCTTGAATATATTGGTATGCCTTCAGTCATCCATCAACTTCAAGACTATCTCGTTTTGATGAAAGTAAAGAAAAAGGAGAGAAACCACGTGATATTTGGGAGTAGGCGTAAACAGTGCGGTGGCAGGCAATAAACCCGTCACTTGGGCATCACTAAGCCCTAGGAAATAGGGAGGAGGTTCGATGTACTTCATTACATTCATGAAGCATAGCTTCACAACATGCCGACGTCATGCATATATGTCTCTGCGGATTGCTACACATCATCAAACACCACAAATTGCATTCTGAGCCCGGTATTCATGGGCACCGCTCAGGTGTGTCAGGATAGGAAGACGCACCCCCTCATGCACCCCCTATTCCTATGCGCTCTTAATCAAACTCAATGTTAATCCTTACTTCTCATTCTCCTTGCACTCTCTTCTACACGTTGTACAAGGCGTGTCCTTGACCTACGTCTTAATTCAGTAAAAAATAACGCCTCGTGTGCAAAAGACATAATTTCTTATAAACGTTGGACACATGGCGTCTTATATATTACCTCCATGTAAGTTAGGCCGAGGAGTTTCCAGACCTAAAGGTTACTCCTTTGTAAAGTTCACAAAGCTATATTCAAATCAATATTTGCACTGTACATTCTACCTTTACTGTGTTCATTTGCAGACGTAGTCCTACGTCAGCATGACGCTCGAGACGTCTCGAGTGCCGATCTGCAGTGCACTAGCACAATCCTTCCAAAAGTTCTCCCAGGTAGACCCAGCGACCTTTCTACCCCCTAGATGACAGGATACCGACACTGCTCCTTTGATGAGATGTAGCCCAAGACAATTCCTTGTGGTAGATCTTGAGGGTAATATGAATATATCCCCCTCACGTGTTTACAGCGACATGACCGAGGTGTTGTGATGGAGTGTCGATTGGCGCGCTTCGTCAAAAATCGAATCCCAGTCGGATCTGACGCTGTCGAGGAAGCGTTTCAAGAATCCATACCGCCTGTTCTGAGTCGTAATTAATTTCGACGTGAATTCCCAATATTCTTCTTGAGGGGATGTGTAGAGGTTCACCTTTGCATTCTGCATGCATGAATTTGTCGCAAAGTGCTGTTCAAATTCAGACCTCGGGGTACTATGTAGTGGTTTTGCAATTTTTATGTCATTGAAATGTCATCTTGTCGGTGGAAGAATTCTGAACAAAAGCCAACACATTTATTATAACGATGAATTATCCGATGTTGTGATTGTTGTAGACGAAAATAACTAAATCATTGATAAAATCCTATTTTATTGTTTGATTGAGATATTGACAATGATTCAATTATTAAAGCAGGCTAAAGCTAATATGTTGGTTTGATGATGGTTATGGTAATGAATTAGTCATTTTATGATAAATCACTACGTTTTTTTTATACAAGATCACACAGCCTTTCAAAAATCAATCAAATGAATTTTCAATAGCCTTGCACGTCACCATCTGAAATGCACAAACATGAAAATGACTTTATATAACATAATCCCAACACGATTTATATAGGCAGTACAATATGGCCATGAAAAATGCCCTTAACTTAATTTCAAAAAGTTGGCTCATTCGCACATGCATCTTGTACAGGTCACTACAAGATCAACGACTTATTATAACCCTATCTTGAGAGAAAATTGTATTCATCAATAATATCTTCGGGTGATTGAGTTAACATGAAGTACCTCGTGGCGTTAAGACATGTTGTGTATTGCCATTCCTATACTATACCTATCAATATTCATCCATCGTAACGAGTGCCATTAAGGTTCGTTGTGTTCCACCCTGAACACTCCCATTCACATATTAAACGCAGCAAACTTAATGCATTCGGCGTCCACTTGAAATTCAAATGTGGGTAGAGTGTTTCACAAGTACAGTCATGCAGGATCATGATCAGGGTCTATGAAGAAACATCCTTTCAGGCCATGCATAATGCGTCGTGTCCCTTGAAATAAAGCTTTATCGGTCCGAGTCAAGTTGGTATTTTCCCAACCTCTAAACAACCTCTCATTCTTTACACTGATCATTCATATAAATAAATTACTAAGTGGGAAGAACACACTTTTCTGACCACAGTGATTCACACGTTGTCACGCGATATTGCAGTATTTCCAAACTGGAATGTGAAATTATTCCAAATATTTTCTGAGTCCAAACTGTCATGTGTTCACATGTTGATTATCTTGTTAGCCGCAGATAGGCACTATGGACACAGTCCGTTCACATTGTTAACATTTAAAACTAAACGTGTGCTAAATTCTCTCCAGTGTCAAATTTCGAGTGACGTGTAGCACCATTGTGGGATTTAAATTCCCAGGTTTACGCTGTCGTCACACTACCGGCCACCATTTTTTCACAGTGTGGTTTAAGTGGATATATCATTACAATAGCGTGCTATTAAAATATATTTTATATTGTCGACACTAACAGTTATGAAATAGAGACTAATTAATTCAAAGCTTGATAACAGAAACACAATCCATCCTCATCTGATCGTGTCGAAAGAACTGGACATGCCACTACCTACAATGACACTGCTACATGACTTACTTTGACCCAGATCGTGAGTCAGACCGATGCCCCCATCATCCACTCAATAATGTATATCATATCGATCTATTCCAGGAAAACTAGGCACTCTTAGAGTGCATTGTAACTGCTTGATCACGTGATGCAATATGTTTATACATTCACCTGTGTATTTCATATTATGATGAAATAAAAATAGCACATCAGTATTGAACCTTCATGTTCTTGATAATAGTATGGATCGTTTGATCAAGTCGTAAACGCCTGAATTTGTGGTGTGGCCAAAATATTTATACAGTGATTTCAAAATAGCTTTGAACTTTATTTGCTGGAGAAAAGAATACACATGCAAACAAGTTTCCTCTGAAGTGCTTTCACTTCTGATATGTCACCTCTGTACTGATGATGTTTCTGTCATCGGAGGGAAGAGGTCTGGGCCTATCTTATGAAGAGTTGCGACCGTCCGGATCTAACTCATATTCTCTGATTTATCTTACACTTCCACACTCCTCTCTCTTTGGTACAGAGTTGCATCAATCGCAAATATTTATTAAACGGGACCCAGTTTTGCTCACCTTTATTAGAAGTCTTAATGTATCTTTCCTCGTGACACATATGAAAGGAAGAGGTAATATGGGTCTAAGACTGACAACCTTTGAGAGTATTCATTGTAAAAGCACCTACCTCTCTTAAAATGTGACAAAAAGAAAGCAAACAAAATCTTATAATCTAAAGGAAAGCAGTCACCACAATGAAGGGGAAAAAAAGGAAAAAACAACACAAGAAATCAAAATCGACAGATCGACAAATTAGCAAAAGACTGGACAACACCTTTAAGCAGTAATTTGTCTATGTAATGGACTCTTGAGATATTTATAAGCTTTTCTTCAACAAAATACAAACAGTACAACAAACATCGCAACGTTTATGAACAGAAATGTAACACTACCTCCTGGAGGGATTGTCTTTGATTAATACTTAATACTTACGTCACAAAAATGTTTCAAATAGAACAGCAACGAAAGACTTATGTTGCAGTTGTGAAATGAAACATACATTTGATATCCAAACACTGCCTTGGAATAGGATCTCGTATCCTCGGGAGAAAGATGTTGGATGATATATTTGCTTTCTTGTCAACATGGCTGACGAGTCCCTCTTGATGGGGCGGATTATGTTTCGCTAACGATACGGGTTGCGACCGGCAATATGATATGGTAGGGCCCTCGGGGACAGAATGTCCAAGAAAGAAAAGACGAAAACTTATTTTACCGAGAGTTGCTTCTTTATCAGAAGTTGCAATGTCGGGTTATTTTTTCCCCGTTCCTACTTTTCAAACACTTATGACGTTCACTTATGAAGTGTTGATTTGTGTATTGTATAATGTTTAGTTAACGAATATATTTCACATTTTTATTATCAAAAAAGGGGCAACCTTTATTATAAGGATTATGTTCCTGAAAGCAGTTTAGTCAGTTTATTGTATGTCCTTCTCCAATATGTTCTTAATGTGTATTGTATGTTATATAGCTGATCGTTATGTTAGATATTGTCTTTTTAACTGAATGAAATAAAAGTTGAATTGAATCGAATTGAATTACTAATATTTGTCTTCCAACGAGCCTTTTCAGAATTGCTATTATTTCTCCCTTCAGAGAGCGGAGCGGTCGTACCTCTTAAGGTAGTTAGGTTTCTAAAGCAAGGTGAAGTTTGTTTAATTGTATTCATTGAGCTAGTGGAAATCGAAAACACAAAGTTTGTCAAATTTCTACTGTAATATTATTTTAAGATTTGAAATCGTCTTTGCAAAGATTCGATATAATGATGGAAACAATTATTAACTAAAATTACTTGTATTCTAAAGAGATAGCCCATTATCATTCTAAACAGGTTGTATCCTCATTTTCTTTCATTTTCTTTCTAATCCTTACATCAGCTTACCAGATATTTAGAGTTTTAAACTTTAAAAATGACAGCTTTGAGCATATTGAGCCAACTACTCTTGGTTCCTAGACCATTGGTGGACATTGTTCCTAGCATACGACATAATTTGTGGTAATGAGTTCAACAAAATATCACAGAATCAAACGAGCCATACACTTAAAAGCTTTAGAACGAAAATAGATCATATTCGATCCAAACGATTTGGTAGGAAAATTATGATCAGTAAGCTATCATCAGAAAAAGGTATGAAGATCGATGGATGGGTTTAAAAAACAAACCCGTCTCCTCCATGGGGCAAACATCAGCCAGTCTCCCTATAAAGCAAGTCCAAATACAAGAATCAAGCACAAACAAAAAAGAGCCTACTAGTATTTCTTACATAGGATGTGAGAAACCTCCTTTTTTTTCGAGACATTTCCGAAATCATATTAAAAATCGATTGAAGTCGAGGCTTCTCAACAGCAGCCATGTTTTGATTACGACATTCTGCTTCGGGGTGTTGACGATTTTTTTTTTACAATTACATGATGCGTAAACCAATGAATCTACTCGATTGGACGGACATATCCGAAGTTTAATCATAAAACTCAATACTTTTTAGGAAGTCAGAAAGTGATTACTCTTTTATCGATATCAGTACAAACACAACGGAATTACAATATATATATCATTTCATTATGATAAAAAATGGGGCACTCCTTTCTCTCGAAAGCACAAATCTCCAAACAAATATTTCATACTAGTAAGGGACTGAAACAGGTCCGTATTTTTATCGATATAAATCGTTGTATGTAAATATGTCTGGTATATATATACATATATTTATATATATTTATATATATATATATATATATATATATATATATATATATAGCCGGTAACGAACCAGAGTATACAAATATATCTATTACCATGTTGATGATAAATATTTCAACAACACTATTTTTATTCAACAAATTATTTTTCTTGCAAAGCAGAAGAACAAATTGTAGAGCAGATGGTGGATACGTCTGTCTACTGCATAGAGTCGGTTACACACAAACCATTCCACTCTTTCATCTGCATTGTCCAAAATCAAGACATATCCAGCAAACATGAACTTATTGACGGAGATGAAAGCTGAATGCCTAACACTTAAATAGATACGACGTAGTTGTTTCTGTCTTTCTGATTTTCAGTCGGAAATTAAATAAACCAATTTGCGAAACTTGCCAACAAAAAAAGGTCTTGACTAAACCAAGGTGTTTCATGAGATACATGCAGAAATGCCATCTACAAGGAACACCGACCTGACATGAAATTGTACTGGCGAGGACCCGAACATGTTCTCTCATGATTTGATTATAGACCAGGTTCTAACTACGTTAGGTATAGTGTTCCTATCCCCGCCCGGTACTCTTTCAAGGTTTCATTCGCAATCAACATGATCAAGGCCTAAATTTACAAATAAATTTGCTACCTATACAAGAAGCTGGCTGTTGCTTCCAAACTGCAAATACCTTTCGAAAGCATTTCCTTTCAGTCGAATTAGTGTTCTAAATGAAATTAGTTGAACAGAACACTAATGTATGTTTTTACAGCCCCTTTGTAGTTGAAATATGGACATCAGCAAGGGCACAACTTGTTCACATAATTACAGTAATTCATAACGGGGACAAAACGTTCATTTGAGTTTATGTAGTTCAGAGTGTCAACGATTGTGGTATACATCCATGCATGGTGAAAGAGTATGAATGGAATTCACAATTGGAGCATAGAGAGTATTGTAACGAAATTTGATTACAAGTGTTTAATTCAGACTGCTCTCGTTCAGTTCTCGCTCAATATCTCTCTCACTCGAGCTCATGCGTGTATGCAATATAAACTCAACAGAAGAAATGGAGTATTCGTGAGTTTCAGTTCCATTCGATGTTTATTACTTCAAATAATGACAACTTGGTATACAGTCAGGTTCAGTGAATTACGAAAAACGGCAGAAAGGAGTACGAGGAGAAGTCTCAAGAAGTCAGTCCGAAGTCTGTCTAAGCTAGAAGTCTGAAGTCCGAACTCTCGAGATTTTAGAATCCCTGGCTTTATATAGGGAGCTGTTTTGTAGCAGCAAGGACACAACCCGACCTCGAGCTAAAGGGCAGAGTCTGTCCTCAAACTGAGGACAAAGTCTGGCCTCCGCTCGGGGTCAGTCGGAGGCCGCACGCGACTGAGTATCTGTCCTTGCCGTTACGTAAGACGAGGACAGATTCTCTAGACGAGCGTGGCCCTGGGCTTACGCAATCGAACTGCAAGAATTACTCGAGGACGAAAAACAACGTCGTAAATCTACCGAAGGACAAGTTTGACTTGCACAGCAAGCAATAATATTATAGCGAAATAATAATGAACTGAGCACATGATACGGACATATCTAAATTCGTAACACTATTCCCCCGCTCCTTAAAAAGTCACTGTCCTCAGTGACCGATAAAAAGAATAGAATTACAGTCATGTTAAACCAAAAGATTGTACCATAATATACATAATGAATTTAAAAAAAACACACTGACATATCGAGTAAATGAAGCGAATGAGGGATAGTAAACATCAAGTCTGAATTTGAAAACTTGGTTAAAATAAAATGACGTTGCAGAAGTGGCCTTAGCTCTTTGACATACGACATGTGTAAGTCTCAAAACGGCATTGTCTACCCATACGTAACATTGTGTTAGAAACCAGTACAGCCTTAATTGCTTGGTACAGCGTAACTTAGTTTTCAAAAGTTCTGGTGAGTTTGACATATAATTCGGGGTCATGAAGTCACGACCTCCTAAAGTAAAACGAAAATCTACGTATGACATTAAAAGTATTCCTTACAAGCTACTATAATACAACGCAAGGAACTTTCGAAAAGTTGAGGAGAACTAATATAATGTTTAAACAAACAACGTCAAAGCAGACTTAACTATTTACATAATCGTTCAGGTTGCAAAAGGATATATGATATTTAAGACAACAAATATCAAAAACAAAAGCTAGCTACTGAAATGCTGTAAAATTATTGACAATTAACCGCCTCGTACACTGACATCTTTTTCTAGTCAAGACTTGCTGAAACAGCAGAATGAAAGCCGCTTCAACAGTACCAAATTTCGTAGCGAAGCAAATCCAGCGGCCACGTGTCCGATTTCTTTTTTTTCTTTTTTCAGTCTTGGTCAGCAGAAATGCCGCACGCGATCCGAAAAAAACGCGATCATTGTGATTACGCAACACCACGCCTCTAGCAGCAATATGACGGCTTCGGGTATCAAGACAGGCCGAACAGGATATCAGTGAACGAGAGGTGCTTAACTTAACACACAAAAATACGTTCCCAAGAAAACGGCTACGCGGCCGCTAACGAATTGAGGTTCAACTATATGCACAAAAATCGATTAAAAGTTTAAAACATCTCAATCACATCATAGAAATATGTAACAGAAAAATAGAGAAGACATAGCAATAGGGAAATAGATGGAGAGAGGAGCAAGACAAGAAAGATAATTATAAGGATCGAGAGGTATAAAGGGAGGCATATTGTTGCCGAGGGCTAGAAATAAGGAGAGGTAATAGAATGCAAATGCAATATACAATTGATAACATGTACAACTAGATGGAATTCGACTGCGCGCAGTCGAAAATGATGCCTCCGTTATAGAGCAATTTTACAAACCAAAACAGAAAAAAAAAGTTGAATTCACGTTCAATGGTAATCCATTGTCAGGTTCTCAGAATATTGTGATTACAAGCAATTTCTCATATAAATGTACATATATGACCCTTTGATCTTTGACCTCATGACCATAAAATCTACTCAGTTCATTGGCTCTGCAAGATGTTCTGAGTTAAATAGTAATCCATCTGTCAGTTCTAATGAGAATGCGTTCACAAGCTATTTTTGCATACATAATGGGCCCATGACCTTTGACCTTTGACCTTATGAACCAAGAATCTACTCAGTTCATTGGCTCTGCAAGTAACAAACATGACCTAATTTTGGCATGAATCCATCAATCGGTTCTTGAGATAACGCGATCACAAGCTGTTTTTGCATTACTAATGTGCGCTGTGGCCTTTGACCTTTGACCTACGTGCTCCAAAATCTAATCAGATTGTCTTCCTATGGTGATACACACTATCATTAAGTTTGAAGTTTTTACATCTCCAGTGGTTCTTGAGATATCATGATAACAATCTCAATGTATGGAATTTCATAAGTTGACCTCTGTGACCCTTGACCTTTGACATACGTGCTCCAAAATCTAATCAGATTGTTTTCCTATAGTGATACACACTATCACTAAGTTTGAAGTTTAAATCTCCAGTGGTTCTTGAGATATCATGATAACAATCTCAATGTATGGAATTTCATAAGTTGACCTCTGTGACCCTTGACCTTTGACATACGTGCTCCAAAATCTAATCAGATCGTCTTCCTATGGTGATACATACTATCCTTAAGTTTGAAGTTTAAATCTCAAATGGTTCTTGAGATATCGCGCTAACAAACTCAATACAATGAATTTCATAAGTTGACCTCTGTGACCTGTGACCTTTGACCTACGTACTCCAAAATCTAATCAGATCGTCTTCCTATGGTGATAAATACTATTCCCGAGTCTTAAGTTTAAATCTTAAATGGTTCTTGAGATATTGTGATAACGGTCAAACGGGACGGACGTACGGACGGACGGACGGACGGACGTACGGACGGACGGACGGACGTACGGACGGACAACCCGAAAACATGATGCCTCCGGCACCACCTTCGGTGGCGGAGGCATAAAAATAGATTCAAAGCAACAGTTTCAACAATGAAACAAAATTCAGTAAAAGAATCGTGCAGTCTTCAGTCGGACAACAGAGTTCTCTATCAAAGTCTCCTCGATCTATGATCAAATAGTCCCAGTTTATCTTGAAATGTTAGAATAAATGTCCAGATCTGTCGACGAGGACCGATGACTTGTCCTGCTGATTTAAGTTTAAGCGGGTGTGACTCTTTGTAGGAATCCTCGCTTCACATTGATATTCCCTTATATTCGAGAAATTTTTAATGATAATTCTGCTTCCAAAGAGCTCGGGGTTGTGTACACTCGCCTCTATACTGAATTCAGATAACTCAATCAGAAATAAGAATATTTTCAGGATATTCCATAAGGATCACGTAACAGCATTGACTCAGCATGTCGACTTCGCATTATTCCCAACACATGACAAATTGACAATCAAGTATCTACGGCGGGTCCTCCACTTCTACATGGCGCAATATCATGGACATGAATGATTGACGTTGCTCCGATATCTTCGAGGTTGTCCCGTGATTTCCAAACTGATATAATGATTTCCCATTCTTTCCGACGTATACACAACAACTCGCCAACAAAACTAATACGATGTCGAGATCTCTAACGCTTTCCAAATGATGACTCTCTGCCTCCGTTTCCCGCACCGATGCTCTCGAAAAATAAATTGGCCCTACACATACGAAACTATTGCTACTAAATAAATGGCCATGCACTGCGTCCTCTTGTTGCCATTGCTGTGCTCCCCTTCTGAGGCTGGCACCCAATGCAGCAACCGTCAAAAAAAATAAAAGGCACTCGGCTTCCCTTTGAAATCGTCGACTCGTCATCCTGCACTTTTGCAGCTCCGGTTACACTACTAACAATCCCGACATCGGTGACGAACTTTGTATATGCTCAGCTACTCCCCGTCAAATTCTCCTGAGAGTGACTCTCCATGGCTGGGATAACAAACCCAACGACGTCGTCACGGAGGCCCAGAACAAGTTGACGTTCGCCATGATCACAGGAACATTGACCAGCGAGGCAGACTGCATCAACACGAAGTCGAAGTCGCGACCACGAAGAAACCAATCACGCTCAATCATTCCATAGCCACCACGTCACACCGCCTGCTTGTATAGTCGGTAGTCGACACCATTTATCAGCATACCGGTAAAGAGACGTAATTCTTATACTTGAAGATGCGAGTTCTGATTCTCAGTTTCTTCCTCATGGTAGCCATGCTGTTCAATGTAACTTTGCAAAGTCAATGCTCGCCAGCTATCATCAAATCGATGTCCGTGTTGAAGTCCAAAATCCCACCGCTGCCGCCAGTGTAACGAAATTTGATTACAAGTGTTTAATTCAGACTGCTCTCGTTCAGTTCTCGCTCAATATCTCTCTCACTCGAGCTCATGCGTGTATGCAATATAAACTCAACAGAAGAAATGGAGTATTCGTGAGTTTCAGTTCCATTCGATGTTTATTACTTCAAATAATGACAACTTGGTATACAGTCAGGTTCAGTGAATTACGAAAAACGGCAGAAAGGAGTACGAGGAGAAGTCTCCAGAAGTCAGTCCGAAGTCTGTCTAAGCTAGAAGTCTGAAGTCCGAACTCTCGAGATTTTAGAATCCCTGGCTTTATATAGGGAGCTGTTTTGTAGCAGCAAGGACACAACCCGACCTCGAGCTAAAGGGCAGAGTCTGTCCTCAAACTGAGGACAAAGTCTGGCCTCCGCTCGGGGTCAGTCGGAGGCCGCACGCGACTGAGTATCTGTCCTTGCCGTTACGTAAGACGAGGACAGATTCTCTAGACGAGCGTGGCCCTGGGCTTACGCAATCGAACTGCAAGAATTACTCGAGGACGAAAAACAACGTCGTAAATCTACCGAAGGACAAGTTTGACTTGCACAGCAAGCAATAATATTATAGCGAAATAATAATGAACTGAGCACATGATACGGACATATCTAAATTCGTAACAGTATATTATTTGAGGATGATTCTGTTTTTAAGTTAAATAAAATTCTACTCTCCAAATGCACTTTATTTTATATTATGATTATAATGGACATGCCATTAGAATACGTGTCATTCTACTCGTTTCACTTTTTCAAGTGTTACTTTCAAGTCTATATGCCTTACACTCCTTGCTAGTCTTAGCCATTCTTACTATTATAAACAGTACAGGTTGGCATACATCTCTGCAATTCCAATTAAAGAAACCCTCCTTACCCAAGGGCAATATGTGCTTTTAAAATCTATACGAAGCTTATTTTACAAACATGAACTTTAACCGACGCTTCTTCGGTTCCATGACATGCATCACACAGAACCACTACCATCCAGGGGGAAATATCTTTGGCAAACATCATAAGGAAGTGCAGGTTTGCCAACATTCACTTGGGAACTACACCGATCAACATGGATTACAAATAAATCCTATAAACGGGTCTAGGGATATGCCAGCAGGTCAACTTTGTCAACGCTGGTATAAATATTTTCTTTCTCTTTCACCAATTCGACTTTCCCTCCCAACCCTAATTTGCCAGGGACCCACGTCACGTGCGGTTAAGTTTAATCTGTGACGTCACAGCAGTTAAAAGCTAACGGATCGATACCGCGCCGTGCCTCGCATATATCGGTATTTTCATACTGCAATACCAACATGACATTTTGACTATGGGGACCGAACTGAACGTGACTGTGCAGCTAAAGAACCCCCCATCAAGGTTACTTGAAATAAGGTAGTAATTGGCATGAATGTGTGCGATTACTTGAGATGACGGAAATGCTGCCAGATCAACAAATATACGTCATCTCCCTCTATTTCGCCTCTAATTTTCCCGACGCACCAATAAATTTCGCACTTCAATTTGATTAAGAGAGGTAATGAGAAAGTCAGAAGAGTTGGAGTGAGGTTTGGTTTTCATCTGGATTGCCGGCTTTAAAGATGAAGTTGAGTTCTGGTCATGCGATTGCATCGTGAAAGAAAAGGTGTGGAATCGACCAGAAAAGGTTGATCATCTAGCATATAAGAATTAGTGTGTATTGCAAGGTTCTGGAATCATCAAAATGATAAGAAATTTGGCCAAGTCTTGGTAAAGTTACAAACACTGTACACAGAAATATGTATATGGGACTACACGAACACGTGGCGTAAAAAACCTACCCCCGAGTTTTACGATGGTACATGACATATTTAGAATATGAAGGCATTTGAAGAGCCATGCTTTTCAGGGAACATGTCTTATTTGATGTTCTTCCACACTTGCATAATAAGAATGATAACGCTCACAAATTATTTTTCACCTCTTCCCAGAACTCAACCTTCTCTTTAAGTAATGTACGTGACATTGTGGTAAAAAGCAGCTGTGCTATCTTGTTTAATGATCCTTCAACAATTTTGCCATGCGATACACTTTAAAAGGAAAAAACAAAACTTTACCAAAGTGTAACCCAAATTGTGATATTATTGCACAATTACTCACGATTGGGAACATTGCTATATAGGGTAAATGCTTTAAATTGTTTTAATGACTATGAGTTAATTTAATCATGACGCTGATCATCACATGATGTTAATTTGAAATGGGTGGTAATGAATAAACTTCCTAAACTTCACAATTAACTGATGAAGAATCTACAAGAGCGAGAAAAGTTTGATTGGATGTTTGATCCTAGAATTAGTGACAAATTCGTCTTGACGTGGGAAGAAATTGCATTATACACGAAGCGAAAGAACTGGAGCATATAATTTCACGATTGGCAAGTACAAAAGAGCCGACAGAGAAAAGAAGATTAGACGAAGCAGTTAAAACCCTAGTTTTTAATACATTCTTGTTCAAAGTTTTTCATGTTAAAGAGAGACCTCGTTCTAAATATATTCTAATTCAATATCATTGATTTTAAGAGAAACTTTATAGTATAAACTGTATCCTTTAATGCTATCTCGATGCATATTTGAAACAAAGTATACTATTGGATATTTAATTTTCGACAGTGCCCAAAATAACCTGTAAAATAAAGGAATAAACAAAATTCTTAATCTTCAATCCTGGGCTGTGAATACACAAAGAGGCGAATATGAATATTTCATATTGCAAACCAATTACATCTTATCAACACGCATGCATAACTGTCTCTTTATGCTATTAGTATTAAGCTTGCCAGAAGCGTGGTATTATATATAATTGTTCTTAGAGATGTAACCACGGTATAGAAAAAGTTACTTTGTCTTAAATCTAATGTCTTATCAGCCTTATAAATAGGATTACACTACCAATGCGGGAAGATTCTGTGGCTTCCAGAAGCGCACTTTAGAAAGATATATATAAATATTGCTTACATCTTTTCACTTGATTCTTCTGATTCGTGATGCGGTTTAAAATGCATTACTCTACTTTCCGGAGGATAATATTTCCTTCTGGAAAACACAAGTCATTTTAAGAATTGGGTAAATTCATCATGATCACTTTGGCGACTTGCGGTATAGCTTCCCAGCGTAAACCACATTAACATCTCATGAAAGTCATGAAAGAGAGAGAGAGAGAGAGAGAGAGAGATTTGGGGTTTTGCGAGCACTCAATCAGGTTCCATATAACATACGCACCCAATCCAATGTTCCCCCACCTCCTTTCACTCACACACGCACTCACAGACACTTCAGATAAGGCGGTTAAGCAGTTTGTTTTGAAACGGGATAGCATCCGCGATCCCTTTCAGAAGGTGTTCATTACATCATGCTAAGCACCTGGAATCCTGGATAAACAGATATATCTGGATGCATACGGCCTTCGTACCCGTTAAGGCATCTTTAAAAATGTATATTTATATCTCATAACACGTACTCATGACATATTCAACATTACATGCATTGAGCTACTTTCAAGGGAATGCACATTCAAGGGGAAACACATTCAAGTGAAGTAATGCAATGTCAGAAGAAACATTGCTAGTGTGGTTATGAACATTATACCAGTTCGGTTAGCCTAATTATCGTGTACGAGCAAGATCTTTAGGTCATTCCTTTCCTTAATATTTTCTGTGAAAGGTAAAAGTAGAGAGCCACGTCTATATATATAGCATACGTGCTACCGAAAATAAATTTATTTTCTCTCTTCCAAGGACTGTTTATGTTATCATTATAGAACACAATTATGCAGGAAGCATGTTACCTCATCATTCTTGAACAAATCGGGTGTTATTTTGTTGGTCTGTTTGATTTGTTCTGCTTTTGGCGGTACGGGCTTATTTCTTTAACTATATCAACGGCCTGTGTGCGATTATACATTTGCATGCTTGTATATACAATGTATATACAAGAATAGTAAATGACTTGTCATTTTAGTGGCCGTAAGGAAAACAGCAATAAAAGCATATCTTTATGAAATTGAAATCGGGGGCAAAAAACCCGTGTATATACATGTACGCATAAGCTTGCAAGAACAACCAGATGACTGCATTGATATTCTTTTTTTAAATAAACAATAAATACAAAATGGTACAGAGCAATCACAGCTGGTCGTGTACTGTCTTTGTCTATGCCAGCACCTGTTGGACTAGCCAGTAAATTTAGTCGATTTCGCCATGTGTATAATCGATATTTTTTTACAAAATAGTACGCATGATGATCCTACATTGCGAGATAATTATGACCTCTCCAAACAGTTTGATGGGGAAGTGCAAAGTAGTCGTCTGGGTCGAGGTATATGGATTTTTAATTAACCAGCAGTATCGTGGGAATGGTGTGTTATATTTCAATTCTACTATTAACATTGTTATCAATGTTAATTCATATACTCGTTAAAGACATCAAATTCACCAGGTTCGTGAAATTGCGTGTGTAAGAAAAGGTAGACAACAGGTATATACACTGAAGGTCGAAGAAGGAATTATAAATGACAAACAAAACATTTCATTATCACAATCGCCGTGATATTTGAATTATGAAAATATTTCAATAGCAAAAATTCTCCTTTCGATCGATGAAATAAGTTCTTGTAATAATTATACACGATTCAATAGGCCGTAAAGTCTTTGCTTCTTCTCCATAATTATTTATTCTACACTTTCGGCAATTGAGATACAGACTGTGCCTCCTGGAAAAGAAGTCAAAGAAGTAGTTCATTGAATCTTTGGATATAAAGGGGAAAGGGCGACAGTGTGACGACACAGCTTACGTAAAACGATGGGAACATTTCTCTATTCAAGACCCTCAAGACAAGATTGTTACGATGACATTTGATACCATGGCTTTGGGTAAAATATCCTATTTCTTTCGTTTATGACGAAGGCAGATTGTAATCTATATTTGCATGCATCTGCACCGGTGATTTTGCTCACTTTCCCTGTATGGTTCGTGTGCAGGTTCTTTCACCCATTTATTTATATTTCTCCATTTTCCAGTTCTCGTTAAAAAAGTAGAATCAAAGAGGGATGGATATAATGAGGATGTTGATTATACCACGGCGCTCTTTTATTTATTTTCCATGTGCGTTTAAGTTGCGTGGGTGTGTAAGCGTGGGTGCGTGTGTATGCTGAGTGTGTGTAGCGTGTGTGTATGTTTACCATTTCCAGGTGCGCGACACGTTTATTTACTGTCGGAAACACTGAGGCTCCAATTCGATTAGCTTGGATACGTGTGACAGCCTTCTCATCCACGCACGCATATACCAGTTCCCATCATTGCTGATAAGACCTGTCGCACTGATGAGCTTCCATTCCCTATATTTACCACGTGATCACGTGATCACCAATGGCGTGTTTCTTAATTTGGGTGATTGTGACCTTCATTACTTCGATATTAGAAACCTTTGATGTGATAGCACCATTTCAAGGTATATGCACTTTGTGTCAGGGCAACGGGTCAATAAACAGATAATATATAAAGCTACAATGTTGCTTGCAAAGGCAAATACGCAATTTAATTTTAGAATGGTTTCCTCCAATATTGATCACAGTGAAGATATAGATTAACGAGTTTTTTTCAAACAGGTGTCGAGGTTTTGTTTTAACTTTAAGTCCCCTGTGATAAAATATAAAAAAATAATTTGCCACTCGCGATGGAAGTTGGTAATGTAATATTAATCGAAAATCTTGAATTTCTAAAAGAGAGTACGGTTATTCAACTGATTTATCTGGGTGACCAATTAATGATGTTCTAAGCTCAGGTTGTTTTTTCAATTTATTTTTCAATTAAAGGTTGTGTTTTGTTGTTGTCGTAAACCATATAGATGCAGCATGAAAAACAAAAGTGCAAAAGCAAAACCACTGTGCATTATCTTCAATGCCAAATCTTGCAATTTGCCTGAACAGAATATGAACTTGTGGCTGATTAGCATAATTATGGGATGAATACTATAAAAAAAAAAAATTAGATTGAACATGGTGTGAGAGTACTGAATACCACCTATGACTAAGAGAGCCTAGAAACTCTCCAGATGTCGCATATATCCTACCCCGGCGTTTTCATTACTGTATAGAATGTATTCTGGGGCAATAGTCAAAGGTATATTTCGTTCCATATGTTATCCGCTGATTCAAACTTTCACATATATCTAATCTTCCTATGAAGTTGATAGCCCTACTGTTTATTGGATGAGGCGAAAAGTGAAAAAAGGCAAATTTCAATGTTAATTATGTTAAAGTCTATGATACTTGGTATCGATTTGGACATAACATGTCAAAGTACCTTAGACATCCTCTTATACACAAGGCCCTAAGGCGTGTTGTGTTTCATTTTGCTGTTTGTGTTTGCATCTTCAAATCATCTGTAGAATTCCAATGTTGCGTATCCCATTTCAACCTGATCCGTTTCTTGCTGGTAATAGATCACGAATACCTGGATTTTCTAAGTGCTATTCCGAATGCATCCGGTTAATATTTGCATAAACTGCTTCGAGGGAGGCATCCATATCAATCTAGAAATGTCGAACGATACGTCTACCTTCACAAAGCAAACAGAACTCACTTCCCCCTCATAACATTACAAAGGGTAAAATTACACAAGGACACGAAAAGAAAATGTGCAGTGCAATTATCGTTAAATTGGGACCAAGATTTGATAATAAACCATATATTAAACAAAACTGGGCCTAGAATGCAATATCTAGAATCCGAAATGCCATACATTTTGTCAAAATCTAAGATCTGTGTCTCGATTTAGCTAGGATGTGGCTAGAAAATAGAGAAACATATTAAAAGAACAAGGCATTCAAAATTCCCAGTATGTCACGATCGTAGAAACAAACACAATTCATAATATGCAAGAAGGTGGCAAAATAGTGTGAATAGCGTATGGGAGAATCGTATAAATTGAATTCGGAACCAGGCTGAACTGATGACATAATTAGGCTTAGTATAATATTGGTGTACAAGGTAATTGGTGATAAGCATTTCCCATATCGATTGACCTGATACCAAATCCGAAATCATAGTGGCGCACATGAAACTTAAGATAGCTGTCATTACATTAATTTATATATAGAATGATCAGGTGAATTGAGTACACATTATACTTTAGATCAAATGTGTTTGATAGCTTTTTATATTCTCTGTCATTTCAAACTTTTGGAATAGAAAAGGTTAATAATTTCCTGTATTGCTATTCCTGTGCATGAAGGCGAAGATGATACTGCAACATTAGTTGCAACTCTAGAACCAATTGTTGAGGCATTATTATGAAAACTTGCGTCATGGATCATGCTGCTAGTATCGCTGAAAATATATAGATTTCTTTCAAATAACCTTGGATTGTCGATATATATTACTTCGGCTAGACGAAGGACTACAATTAGCTGGCAATATTTCACACGCTTTCGCATCGTACCTGTGAATACAATGATATATATCTGTTACAAAGTATTCCACTCCCATTAAAATTGACGTGTTTGCATACAATCATCGAAGTGACAGAATTGTATCTTATTATCAAATCAAGTCCAGCCACGCGTGTGCCTTGTTTAAAGTCATAACACGTATGCAAGCAATTATTCACCGGGAAACAGCCTTTTCTCGCTCCATTGGAAACAATAATACATTATTCTGATTATATTCACAACCCTCGATATTTATATCTGGGGTTTCAGTGCCATGATTGATAACACTTTTCACAATTCATCTTTGTGATCGTTCAAAATGGTATGTGCGTATTATGATTTTGGCTGTGCGTGTAATCCATCATGATTCTTATAAAGGAAAAAAATTGAGTAAAAGCTAATTACAGTAAACAAGTTTATGTATTGAAATAAAGAACAGTAATGGATGTTTTGCAACTTGAAGGTGTGTTATTGCACTGTATACTCGTCCATTTTAGAAATAACAGGAATAATTACGTTTCAATATATTTGGAAATGAAATATACGACACTATTAAGTATTACATAATGCGTTACCAATAAACATGACCAAAACTATACATAAGTAGCAAGAACTTTTGATTTCAGATAATTGTCATTGAAATAATCAATCTCATTTTACTTGTATCGTATATGCACATATGATATGGAAATGAAGCTTTAACATTCATACATTGTGTAAGTGGTCTAGCAAATTTGCGTTTGCATTATACATGCACATAATATCATGCCCACGTTATAAACAAATACTACGCACTTTAGCGTGCAATCTGTACGGTTTGCAGTTGCACTTTCATCGATTCAAGGGGATTAGCATCATGATACATTAATCTAAACAATGCTTAATTCCTAGGAGGGGAATGAAGACCTCGATGAAGGCGATAGCAGAGAAGAGGAGAGAAAGAGGAAGGAAAGAGTTGAGATGTCACTGTAAAATATGATAATTAGAAGAAAGAGAGGGAAAGAGAGAGAGAGAGAGAGAGAGAGAGAGATAGGGGAGGGTAAATAACAAATAAAGGGAAAGAGGAGGGCCGAGACACCACAAGAAGAACATGAGAATAACAACAAAAAAACAGACAGAGAGGGAGGGAGAGGGAAGGATAAAGATAGCTTGATAAAGATTTGAGATACTTAAATATAAAGGGAACGATTATAAAAATACAGATGGACAGATAGTTAGATATATCATGAAGATAATTATGGAAGCTACAGATAGACGAAATTACAACATGGGGATGAAGACAGATAGAGATTTGTTTGGGTATACCATGTAAATAAGGCTACACATTTAATGATATAAATACATGGAGAGAGAGAGAGAGAGAGAGAGAGAGAGAGAGAGAGAGAGAAAGGTACGAGTAGATGTTAATATAATAATTATACAGGTATACAGACTGATACAGCCTGATATTTCCTTGGGTATTAGGCACTTGTATTTATAGAGGCGCAGTTAAAGGTAGTCAAATTTGTCATATTATTTAGACAGTAGTTAAGGAGAAGCCACAGCAGGACGAGAGAGAGAGAGAGAGAGAGAGAGAGAGAGAAGGGAGAGGCTGTGGGAGGGGCCAAGGAATATAGTATGCCTCGAATCACCAATGATATAATCCCGATTATGTCAGTAGAACACGATTTCTTGATACGATAAACTGTTAAGTGTATTTAAATATTTAAAAATGTGTTTCTCAACGCATTTTTTAAAATGATCTAATAATTCATATGTCTAAAAAATCATTCTTCTATAAAGTTTACTTCAAAACTTATCTATCTACTTATTTTGCAGCCAAAGGATGTTTAAAACGATCAATTCGGCATGCCTCCAATTATTATTATATATATTTTTAGGTATACATGTAGTACCTTTAACAAGGAGTAACCAGGTGGGATGGACAGATAATCACGATAACTGAATCAGAGAGCTCATTTTTTGATTGATTTTCTCAATTGAAATGGAACAATGACCACGTAATGAGATTACTCTCTCTCTCTCTCTCTCTCTCTCTCTCTCTCTCAATTGAAAATTCAATTATTCCACAGTATGAAATTGATGTCTAATAGTCTCATATACAACGCATATTCATGTTTGTGAAATAGAAATTGACGAAACACTGACAAAATATGGATACATATTAATTTGTTAAGCTTATATACTTGTAAAAAACACAAAAGAAAAAGAACGGGGTTGTTGTGGTATTGAGACAAAGCATTAGATACGTCGATTTATTTTTACATTATTAACAAGACTGCCATAAGCTCGATTTGGTTAATTAATTCGTAATCGAGAAAAATAATTACTATTATCTTTTTCCATTATGAAAGGGACTTGTTATGCTTAATTTACATGATACCTTTTAACAATAAAATATGTAAGCCGACAGTTTGCGTGAGTGGGTGGATGCCTGTATGTGGAGGCGTTTCTTTCTTTACATTTATACAAATCAGCGTAATATTTCCAGGCTAGATGAGTTCATGAATAAATTGAGTATCAATGTCACTGATTTTAAACAGGTTTCTGCAATATTTGCAGGAATACGTAATTGTATATTTTATCAGTTTTAGGATACGAAAACCGAAATACACATCAATGATATGGGATTAAAATGTAAGAGTATGTTTTGGTTGTTATATTGTTATATTGTAGAATCTAAGAAAAATTACATCATTGCATCATCGTATAGCAAATCTTGTATACCTCTCATATGCCATAATGCATTTATAACTACGTCGCCTTCTTTTGCTAAAGTGCAACGCCGGAGACACATAATAAACACTTGACATGACACGTCATGACTGGTATATACAGGATCAGATGGGGAAACGATAATGCATTCTAGTGCACAAAGGTCTTATAAATCACTCCAACATATGTGGTGGAATACAGATTCCATATCTGTGCTGTCGTATGATATTGATGGCGTTCTTATATCGGTTTTGAGTACACAAAACAGGTGGATGAATTCTGGGGTAAACACGCACGCAATGGGATTTAAAGGCGTCGCACAAAGTATTATTTCAAGTGTTGACAAGCATGCAAAAGCAGTTTGATCATGTTAGGTGGTCAGTTAAATATTATGTAGAAACTTGTTAAAGTCTTTAACGTGATATAATATGCACTGCCAGAGAAAAAAAGTTAACAAAAGTATTAAGGGCATGAAAGGAAAAGTCCTCCGCAATAAGCGTCTATTTTTTCATACAAACAATATGTCACATCTTACATTCAAATTAGGAAATACGTTTTCGGATATTCACAAGTGAGACTACTTTGCAATTTATCTAAAAACAGGAATGAAAAAAAAGTGTGAAGAACGAATGATATGTATTCAGGAGCTTACCAGTATTAACTGTAGAAGGGGTATGATGCAGTAAAAAGCTATATCGTTTTTCTTTTCATCCAACCCCCATTATAATCTTTTGTATTCCTCTCGTCCAAAGAACTAGTCTAAAAAGGATATTCCGAACTGATAAACATGTTGACATTGAAGTTCCACATGCATAACGGTACTTTGTTATTAAATGTATTTACGTGGGCTAAGAACTAGTTTAGAGGGCTCAAACGTGACCAATTCTAAGCGACCGTGACAGTTGAAATATTTACTTTATCATCCTAAAATTAGGCTTTTCTTTCAGTTAAACGCATTATTATTACGAGGCTTGGAAACGAGCCATGAAAAGAGAACGTAACAATTTCACGTTTTTTTAAAGTTTCTTAAAAAATACATTCCTTCAGGTCCCAACTGGCCATTCAGGTCCCAACAGTGTTGAAATAATGCGTGTTTAACAACTTAGCCTGCTAACAATGTGCAATGGTGCATGTTTGATAATGCTTATTTTTCAATCAATATTGTTGTTCTTGCACCTAAACGTGGTAATAGACCATAATACTCTCAACACTGAAAAGCTAACTAATTAATAGAAGAATTAGGATAGTAAGATTTGTTTTCCTCTGGCAAAGGAATACAAATCATTGCCAAATAAGTAGAAAGCAAAGCTATTATGATATGTTAGTAAAAGACAAACAACCGTCTAGCACATAACTATGAATCCTTTGAACAATAATGCATTACCACTGTAACATGGGCACTGAGGACATACCTCATTAGGATCACATTAATATCGGAAACAATAAATCAGTCCGTCGAAAATTTCCCGCTATGCAGACAGAATTCTATTAGCAGAAAACGTAATTGAAGATTGATGAGATATGTATTGAAAGCGACCTTGGAAGGAATAAGGAAGCAGCTCTGAATCCTCAAAACATTTATATATCAGCACCTTTTAGCCTTTGTCGGGGTGCAAGATTTAGCAGGGATGGGGTACAATCAACACCTCATGCACACCTTTATAGATTCACATTTGAACTTAAACATTTTGTGTTTTAAAGGCCAACCGTCTAGCACATAACTATGAATCCTTTGAACAAAAATGCACTGTTATAAAAGAGGAGACCAAACGCCGCACCTTCTGGGGGTAAAAAAGGTGTGTTTAAAAAGCCCTTTGTTGTGGCATTTTAGATTTAAAAGGAAACAAGGATATGGGATTAAGTGCTCCTTTAAAATATACTCATATTTACTGTTTCCGTTTGAAATCCTTTTGCAAACATGCATTATGCGTTACAATTGTCTGTGTGTATATCGGCGACGAGGAGTTGGCGACATAAAAACCACTGTAGCAGGAATAATTCACATCATTCATTTGAAATCCCACGCGGTTATAATAACCACAGCAGATCATATTCTATCCGATATGCTCCTATAACCATCCTCGTTAGGCCAAGTTACATTTAAAATGATACTTTGTCGGGTACTACGGGGCGGTTATGTTTCACACGGAACCGTGATTAAAGATTAAAAAGCAAAAAAAACAAAAACAAAAAAACAAAAAAAATTCTCACAGAATCTAACGAAACTTACACTGAATACTCACGATTACAAATAAATGTCATTTGCCAAAGAATTTTGGTAAGAAAATGTATACTGTCTGAGTAATGAGCAAAGGAAGATAAGGAATTCAAGGCTAGCTAGCCCGACGCCATTTGTGTAGTCCCATACACATCTTTCTGTGCACAGTGCTTGTTACTTTACCAAGACTGGGCTAAATGTATTATGGTTTTGATGACTCAAGAACCTTGAAGTACACACCAATACGTACATGCTACATGATCAACTTTTTCTGATCCATTCCACACTTTTTCTTTCACAATACAATCGCATGACCATAACTCAACTTTATCTTTAATTCTGTATTAAATGGTTAGGATCTCAATACCTCAAGATATTAAACATGATAAGGAATGCATCATGTGGACGGTGTATTATGGTGTATTATGATGTGGTATTCTTTGGTAATGAATGGTTTCAAACAATCGTTTTTAGATGGTAGGCATGTATGCTAAGACTTGTTTTTACTTCTAAATACAGTTAAGTGTAATGACAAGTGAATTTGTAGAGCTGATGTTATGAAATTACTTTAAAAAATTGAATAATCAGTTTCTGAGTTTTCACTATTTTCTGTGGTGCTAAGATATACAGCGAAAGAGAGATATATATATATATAGAGAGAGAGAGAGAGAGAGAGAGAGAGAGAGAGAGAGAGAGAGATGGAGAGATTGTTAGAAAGAGATGAAGAGAGGAAGAAAGAAGAAGAGAAGAGGGAACAGAGAAATAAATAAATAGAGAGTGGATGAGAGGTAGTTGAGTTATGGGGCAAGCATCGTTAGGCAATCTTTATAGAATATAAACAAACAGGGTATACTCGTTAGGGATGGTGCTCATATGCATAAGGTCGTTACTATCAGTATGCTATATAGGTTAATGCATGTTATCCACCTGTAAAAATGGTCATAACAACTAACGATTTACAATTTAAGCATACATGTAGGTCTAGATTCATTCGAAATGTTTTTCTTCATTTTTCTTATAATGATTCGGGTTCAACGGAAAGATGACACCAGTGTATGTGATTTCACTAATAAAGTTACCCACACTGTATCTGTATGACTAAAGAAATATCACAAATGAATATTCAATATTTACATATGATCATCTAATTGTGTTTTTATAGAGTGTAAACGAAATATCCATGGACTTGTGAACACATTCACAACGTCCACTAGATGACATTAGCGTTGGTCCATAATCAGAATAATTTCAAACATGTCAAACGAACTTCAACCCTTGTCGCCTATGATATTACTTTTGATAACCTTTCAGACCGACTTTAAAATGTACTTTCAAAGAATGAATGAATGACTAATCAAAAGAAATTGATAGGTTACGCCAATCATGAAGAAATACCTAATTATTTGAATTACAAAGTGAAAGGGTTATCCTAGACATGAAGCAACCTCGCATTGATGATATCAAAAGCAATACGAACCGATGTTTATGAGCACAGTTGTAAACGTGTTATAGTCAAAAACCGGTTTGTCAATGCGAGATCGAGCTTCAACGAAAGAGAAAGACGATGTCTGTCTGATAGATAGCTCATAGCATGATGAACTCAATCTTTATTAAGATCATATTTTTTACAAGATGCTACTCTTCCGCAACCATAAGTACACAGGAAATTACATTTTGATGTCTATCTGGATAGAGAGACCTTGTGGCCGGGTCACACGGCAAATTGCATTTTGGATCTTAAAGGGAGATGGGGTCTGATAATGAACTGGAGAAGGGGAGAGAGAGGGAGGGAGGGGGAGAGAGAGAGAGAGAGAGAGGGAGGGAGGGGGAAGAGAGATAGAGAGTGTGAGGGATGCATTTCCATTTTGTATCTATAACTTGACGATGGAATATGGTATGTGTTGATGACTCGATGTGTAGATAGATCCTGTTTTATGTAGTATCTCTCGTCTTTGCAGAAAAAAACCCAACACCAATTGCTTAAAGCATATTCATGTAAAATATTTTAAGTTAGACAGACTAAGACGCAAAGAACAACTATGATTAACATTTTTAAAACAAATCCAATGCTATACAACCTATTTGTTATAGGTGTATCTTTTTGTGTCTTTCTTGGTTTGTTTTGATAATCGTGGATTGACTTTTCTTTAATTACCATGGCAAGCTATAAACACAGTTGTCTAGGCAATGAAAACATATAAAAAAAACAAAAAAACAATACTGACACTGAATACTCAATCCATTTCAACATGGATTGACAAATGAATAAGTCTTTCAAACAATCACCCGATATGCCCTCGTCAATTCATCTAATGGCCAACCTAATTAGTAGTAAGTTCATCTTACCGTTCAACATCGTCAGTAGACCACCGACTGGGGACTTGACGTCTGTCTATCCTCACCGCATCCACGAGTGGGACTCGGAGGCTGGTCGGGCGAAGTGGCGTCGCGTTATATTACCAGGCGATACAAGCACAGACAGATTCCGTCTTTCGCTTCAGGCCGACTCCTACACGCCAAGGTCTTGGGCATTGATAAGTGTCCATGAGCTCCAAGAAAGGGACTAAAAAAACTGGAAAAACAGGTTACGACCTTGTATGATAGACGTGGTACACTTCACTCTATTGCGCTTGGTTGTATAGACCTCTACACCGGAGGACGTGAAACCACGTACTGACAGCTCTGTATACTTGATTAGCCTACTCTTCTCCGCGTGCATTTGAAAAGGTGCTATTCTGGGCGAAGCCTGAATGGCGTTTGCGCATGTACGCCGCATACTAGCAATATAGAGTGTAGATTATACTCGCCGCGCTGAATACCCTAACTTTTAGTCTCTATCTTTCTCTCTCTTTTCATCTTCTCCCCCTCTACTCTTCACCCTCTACCCCCTCCACATCTCTCTCTCTCTCTCTCTCTCTCTGCTACTTTCCCTCTACATCATCTCTTATCTATCGCAATCACCCTCTTTATTTTCTCTTCGTTCTATAAATCTTTCTCCCTCTCTCCCTCTCTCTCCCTCTCTCTCTCTCTCTCTTTCCTTTTGAGTCCCTAATGTATCATTTCATTTTCAAACCTTTATTTCCGTATGGATCCACCCCCTCCATTTTATTTCCATCTTATATATACTTCATATTAAGTTCAGGTGTTGGCATAAGTTGACGCAAAAAAATGACGAAGGAGAGAGGTTTTATGCTTTTAGTGCTGTACCCCTTCCAAGATTCCCCCTCTTTTTTTTGGTTTTCCTTCCCTCCATCTCCTGCCGTTTCTTCTGATGTATTCCTCCCTCTCTCTTGATAAATCCCTTCTTGAGCACATGAAAGCTCTGAGCAGTTCGATAACACCCGAATGTACCCGGTCACACGTCATCTTGGCTGTCACCTGTCTGCTAAAGGAGTGTGACTCGATGTGTTATTAATGTCTTTAAGTGTATCTGCCATTGTCCTGTCACTCTGTTAAGAGTAACGTCACATCGATACTTTACTTTTCTCTCCTATGCACATTAAAGGGTCGTACGATGTGAGTCTTATTCATTTATTTCATTGACCCGATGAAACCAACAGTGATATTATATTAAAAAGAAAAGAATAGGAGAAAACGCCCACTACCATTTCAAAGACGGGAAGATACTATATGGAATTACTGAAATACTAACATGATATACATGTAGCTTCGATGCAAATAATAAAGAAACAATATGTACAGATTGTAAAAACATAATTTCTGTGGTTGTCATGGAAATGGCGATGCAGACAAATTGAGCAAACATAATAGTCTTGATGTTACCTGTAGAACTTTCAATGTGCCTGATAAACGACCATCACTCTGCAGATCCCCTCTCGGTTTCGGTTCCACTGGTGGGTGTGATGAAAGACATTTAAACACACACACACGCACGCACTCACACCAATATAACATGGAAATACCAACAGGGAGAGAGAAAGAGAGAGATACATACAAAGATCGGGAGGTAGATTGACGGAATAAAGTAATTTGTTTTAATAACATTGAATACTTTTTCCATTACTGTATTCAACTAATGGCAAACAAGGAAAAAACAAGGGATCTCATAGTTACGTCAACTCGATTCGAGATGAATGAAAATGGCCTTCAGACGCGAGCAAATGAGGGAATTATTTGCGAAATCACCGCTTCATATTCTAAGAATGATCCCCTTTGAATGATGTACCTTGTTATTGAAATGTGCGGTTGTATGAGCAATGTATTTTATAAAATTGAGTAAAGACAGAATAGAAAGAGGTGGAGATAGAGAGGGAGGGAGAGAGAGAAGGAGAGATAGAGAGAGAGAGAGAGAGAGAGAGAGGGGGGGGAGAGAGGGAGAGAGAGAGAGAGAGGGTAGACATGATTATTTGCCGAAGCCTTTTCAATTTTCATTAGTATTCATGGTAATGTATTAACTAGAATAAGACTTAAGTAGACAGAATGGAAATGAATAGAACCACCGAAACATAATATATATAACTTCAGAACATTGTGCATTACACTTTCTATAGTGGTCTTGCAAACATTCATTGTACATTTAAACAGATGATTTTAAACTAGTTTTTTTCTAATATTAATGTCTTTTATTGACTTCGTTAATGCTTGACATCCCAATGAAATATAAAAAAATAAGAAAAAATGTTTAAAAAAGAAATCCGCCCGCCCGCCCCTACTATAGAAAACCTTTTTTTTTTTTTTTTTTTTTTTGGAGGGGGGGGGGGGGGTAGGGCCTAAGTATTCATGTAGGCAGCATTGTTATTGATATTTCTGACGTCTTCTTGTATTTTGATTGTTGACAAATATATCGGCATTATAAGAATACAGGAAGATTGCGCTCTATTTTACTTCATTAAGTAATATGCCTTTTTTCCCTTGTGGCTGTTGAATATCTAGGTTAAACAAAGACATTAGTATCGACATGATGTCCTGATTTCATCTTAGCTACAGACTTGAACAGAATTCGCTTATCTCTTCTTCGAATGTCCCCTTGATCGCTCTATTTTACCTGGCAACATGCAAAGATAATGTATTTACGCATTTTATTAAGGTCTTTCTTTCTTTGGAACGTGTCGCCCCTCGGTCTGCTAATCATGGTCCACATCAAGAACAGGATGATGCAGTGAGCAGTTACCATGGTGACACGGTTATCACCACCCTAAAGTTAAAGATGCAATCCAGATCTATGGCAGGGTCTATGAAATAGGATCATAAACCGACCAAGGAATCAATACCTCCTCCCATTGGAGAAAAGATAGTACAATCGAAAGTAATCCTTTTTAGGGGAAAAAAATAAGTGACATTTTATCTGCTTGTAGATTTCGATTTTTTTTTCTCTTTTTCTTAAACATTGACCCAGTTGCATTTCTGCGAATAATAGCTCAATCACTCTCATACTCTGTATCCCATTTTTCCCTATGATGGTTTTTCTATCTGTTGTTCTTCCTTCTTGCCCACTTTATCTTTTGTAAAGCTCTTAATATCTTTCTTACACCCCCTCTATCTCTTTATTTGTATCCTTCCTCATTTCTCCCTCTTTCTATATGCTTTTTTTCATTCAAATCTCTCTCTCTCTCTCTCTCTCTTGATCATATCTCGTTTTCTCTACCTCTCTCTTTCTCTCTGTCTTTCTGTCTCTCTCTCTCTTCTCATTTCTCTTCTTTATTCTTTTCTCTTTTCTCTCATATCCCGCTCTCTTTCTTTCTTAATCCTATTTTTCCTTCATCATACTTCTCATAAAATTCCGAGACTTGTGTCATCTCTACTATGCGCTATAATGGCCATCATTATCACATACATCAAAGTCGGCAAAATGTACCTTTTCTAGAGAATTCTGTTGTAAAATAGATAAAGCCCAGTTCGAATTCATTGTCCATTTTGCAAACTTGAAGCTCACGAATATAAAATAAGGAGTTCTTGGAATCGTTTTCATATCATGATCGTCAGTGCCTGCTTGAAAGTCCGCTCCGGATGTAAATTTCCTTTTTTTTCTTATTATCATAATTTTCAAAGGAGTTCGTATTAAGTACTAATTATTTGTGCTGTTGCATTGACAATGATATTTATACTTAAAACTGAAATTCCCTCTCCTTCAAAACCACAGCATGATATACTTTTCACCAAATATGTTATATTAGTTATATATGTATGATGGCAATCAGGGGCGTACGCAGGATTTTTTCAAGGGGGGGGGGGGGTTTTGCTCCCGAAAATTTGAAAATCGCGCCGGCCGAAAAGTCGCTCAGTGGGGGGGGGGGGGGGGGGGGGGGGTGTAAGCGGACACTTTTTTTTTTTTTTGGAGTCCAAAAAAAATCGCAACGACTCAGCCAGCCGAATAGTTGCTCAGTGGGGGGGGGGGGGGGGGGGGGGGGGGGGGGGGGGGGGGGGCAAGCGGACACTTTTTTTTTTTTTTTTGGTCTCGAAATTTCAAAATTTGACATTTTTCTTCGTTGGGGGGGGGGGGGTAAGGTCACCTTTTTTAGGTTAACCGTGGGTATAATTTTTTTTTTTTTTTTTTTTTTTTTTTTTTTTTTAATAATTAAAAGAAGAAAAAAAAGAAAAAAAAAAACCCAAAGGGGGGGGGGGGGGTTTGGTTTTTTTTAGGGGCGTTTACACACATAAAAATACCAAAGGGGGGTTTGAACCCCCAAACCCCCCCCCCCCCCCCCCCCTGCGTACGCCCCTGATGGCAATGCAAATCGTTGGTAACGTTGATTTTCAGTGACTCAAAGACTTATTAGTATTAGGAGCAGCAACAGTAGTAAAAAATGTATTAGTAAAGTATTAATATAGGTATTAGTAGTAGTAGTAGTATTTACTTCCGTATAAAAACATAGTAACAATGCATAAAATACGGTGGATAGCCCACATTCAGCTAACCCGACATGGGAAAGCTGGTCTTCCGTGGGGTCCGGAACTATAACATAAACAAAACAGGACATAAATACATATTTAAACAACAGTAAATACATTTTGAAAAAAAGAAGTAGTATAAAATAAAAGTAGAAGGAGGAGGAAGAGGAAGGTAGCAGTAGCAGATGTATTGATGAAAGTAAAAGCATTTTATTTTTGTTGTCGCACATTTATTTATTTGGTATTATTTCAGAAGGAAGGCAAAGTCAGTACTGGTATTATTGGGGGCATTGCATAACGTAAACAATACGGAAGACATAAATGCATGTATCAGTTACAGGGTGAAATGATAATCAGGATGTTTTTTCCAGGAAATTTAAACAAAACAAACAATAAATTAACTCAACATGACCTATATTTATGAATCATGCTAATATTTTGTCATTAATCTTTTCTACTTCTTACTCTAACATTAGATTGCATACATTGTGGATTATGGACAATTGGAGAAACCCAAATACATAATACATGCGTATATATTTATATCCAGAAAATATAAATTAAAAACAATAATGAAATTCGATGGAACTTCCTTTAGAATCTTCCAAGTTAAAAAAAAAAACTTACAGTGTCTATGTTGATAAAAGTCAACAGTGGTATTCGAATATCCAATATATCTCAAATATTATACAAGATACAAGATTCCTTACGCCGTGTGTAAAAGCCTGCCTAACTATTTCTTTGACACTCACACAAACAAACAAACCACACGCACGCACACACGCATGTACCCCTCACACGCATTATCTCTATCCGCTTTGCTATCGCTATCTCTCTCTCTCCCTCTCTCTCTCTCTCTCTCTCTTTCTAAAAGAAAAATTATATATATGCATTCTTTTTTTTTAACTCTCTATCTCTATTGATCAACCTAATAATGTACTCTCTCTCTCTTTTTCTTTCTAACTCTACCTTTACATGTATGTATGTATTTATGTATCTATCTCTCTATATCTTTATCTCTATATCTATCTGTACATGAACCTCTTACATGCTCCTTCCGTCATTGTAAGCTGGAGACTCTCCCTCGAGTAACGTGCATGTTTGTGATGGCAGCTGCCACAATTTGAACAGGATGATCCGATGATGTGTAAAAAGGGGTCAATAACCCGTCGCATATGGACGGATCTCCCCGTTGGGACACGTCCTCGCTTCTACAGCCAGCCCTCTGGAATAACGTGATATCCACCTAGAAAAGAAAATCCTTTCCAAAGCAGTTTGATTTCTTTCTTAGTCGAGATACCAAAACCAGTTTGTGTTTCACGTGGGTGTATATAAATACTTCTACCATTTCCTTTAAACTTTCCAAAGAGGCTGCTGGCGGCTAAGCTTATTATTGGCCCAAAAGTGCTGAGATCTGTTTTTATGCCAAAGAGAACTTTCAGAGAAATGTAGGTAAAGTTGCCCAAATAAATTGACAACAAATAACTTTAAACCACATCTTGAATTCCAATATTATTTTCAAAGTATGCTTGCTGCCTTAAAAAAAAAACTTTGATTTATTTATAAATTTTGAGTCTATCATAATCTTTGATGACAGATTAACAAGAAGTAAATGTTTTACGATTACATTTAACATGTCATGTTATTATTTCATACATGTCATGTTTTTACAAACACATACTCTCTTCGTGTGGGTTTGTAAGGTATTTCTATTCGATGGACAGTTTGATCCCTTGCTGATTCGCTGCTACTCTGAGAGGAAAATAAATGAAATATATATGATACAATTCATTAATTATTAGTATATGAAATCGCTACTGTTAACTTAAGGATAAACTTTGCACGAGGCGTCATTTTGCTTACGCAAGTCTGCATCAGTGACTGGCCCTGATGCGCGATGTGAGAGTGACATTGTACAGCATAATGCAAAGTGAACAGAACAAATGTTGCGTTGAATCACGGATGCAGGTGCTATAGCTTTCGCTGCCTTGATTAGTGTAAAAAAAAATAACGCACTCGAAGTGACCCTCGTGTGGGATGGGCATGACAGTGCTACCGTATCCGTATCAAAAGGTGCACATTTGCACTACTTTTCTTAGGTTATATGCCTGTAGTATTTGTTGTGTCCTCACTATGGTCTGCATTGTGTTTAGACAAAATAATGAATGTCACTGTCCTCCTATACGATATGGTAAACGAATGGAGCGCTGAAATCACGTAGTCACCCGATATCGAAGATTAGATCAAGCTCAAACGGCGGAAATCGAAATTGAATTCACCCAAACTTCCTCACTTCCACTGCCGACAAAAGTACACGAAAAACATTCGACAAGAGGAGGGTATTTTAAGGAAAACGAAAGGTGTTTGCCTTCCCTCTCTTTTTCGAAGGTTCCATTAAACAATCCCATTCCAGCCTTAAGGCTACAGCGAAAACTACGAACCCCTCCCTGCACACCCACCATTACACACACGCACGCAAACACCCACACACACACACACACACGCACACGCATACACACTATTACCCCCTCTCTCTCTCTCTCTCTCTCTCTCTCTCTCACACACACACGTACGCACACAACGCACACACACACACACACACACACGCACTCGGATACTTCTTACAGATGCCTTTTGATAAAACTAATCGAATACATATTTTGTTATAGGGCCATTGCGTCACTGATCATTGAAAGAGATGAAAGGGCGTGGGGGCTCAGTGTGTGTGCGTATGTGCGTGTGGGGGTGAGTATGTGCGTGTGTGTGTGGATGTTCGCGTGTGTGTTTGTTTGTGGATAGATGTTGGAAGAGAGAGAGAGAGAGAAAGAGGGAGAGAGAGAGAGAGAGATAGAGAGAGAGAGGGGGGAGTATGGGACGGAAGAGGAACAGACTATAGGAAGCGAAAAAGAAGAGATTGTAAATAGAGTAGTAGAAACAGAAGAGGGAGATTGGGTTAAAGAAGGAGGAGCTTTTAACGATAGAGATGTCCAGGTAACAAAAAGAGGGATATTGCAAAAAGGAGTGACAAACAGCCAGAGAGACTTAGACAGAGGAGTGGGAGAGAAAGGAAATGTAATACAAAAGGGTACTCTAACTAGTAGCAGTATAAAGATAAAAACTAAGACTCAGGCAGAATGTTTGTTGATAGAAGGCAGCCAAGCTAGTTGTTGTTTTTCCCCCGCTGTTGCCTGTTTTGCGCGGGAAAGCGGATATGTCGGTCACTTGGTCAGGTAAACCGACCCGGGATCGATACCACTCAATGCGATCTGTCGGACAAGGGGTTCGAGAAATTGGGACAATCAGATTAGGGACAGAGGGGGCTGCCCCCATTAATTCTAAAGTTTATCTTCTATATCTGCATGATGTCAACGCAACTGTACAACTTTACATATTGATCTCGCTTACACAAACATGACAAAGAATATAATATTGCGGTTGGACTAAAACAGCCTAGATATTGGGAGAAAAGAGGCTAATGTGTGTATTGATACATCGGGGAATATTCTGCCCATAGCGAAAATTGATAAAGGTATGTGATATCTCGGTAATATTAGACAACAGTTCTTTGATTCCATTGCTGAGGTAGTATCTAATTTGCTTTATTCTAAATGTTAAGCAGTTTGCGATTTGGAGGTGGTCCCTGTGTTACTTTCTGAATTTGATATTAATCGAGTATTGAAACATTGTCTGTTGTGAATATTATTTTATTCTCTCAATAATTATTGTAGAGGAAACATTATTGTCTGACAACTTCCTTGATTCTTTCAACTTATTATTCAACCTGAAGTTAACCCTCTTTGCATGTACTTTCCATTCGCTGAGAGCCAGAAGAAATTCCCTTTCATATTACACCGTCTGATAATAGTTCTGGCTTTAAAGCCCCTCGAAAGTGTCGGTTGAGATCCCCAAAAGTTTGATGGCAAAATTTCACTTAAATTGTATTATAATGTGAAAGAGGATGTCATTTAAAACACATTCTGCAAGGATTTAAAAAAAAAGATGTGTTTGAATACAATACAATACAATATTGAGGTTTTCTGCGTACAACAGAAAACCCAAATTATGTATTTTTTAACAATTTTTTTGTCTTCAAACACATTTTTTTCGAGGAAATGTTTGCAGAAGTTTCAAGTGTGTCTTTATTGACACCCTCTTGCACAATATGGTACTATTTAAGTGAAATGTTGCCATCGATTTTTTGGCGAATTCTGGGCTCCCAACACTTTAGAGGGGTTTAAGCAGATTACGCATAGCTCACACGAGATAGAATTGCCCTGTTTTCCGAGTGTTTCTTAGACAGAACTTATAAACATTATTTATTTTTGTTAAACCCTTACAAATACACCATACAAAAAAAATAGTTCTCATCTTGAAAAGCAAGTTGTTGTATCCGATATAGAAAAGTGTGATGACAGGTCGTCGCTTATGTAGGGTTTGAGAGCATCGGGATTATCAATTAACTGAATTAGCAATGAATCAACTAAATTATTATGATACTTTTTTTTATCTAGACTTGTAAATATATCAAAACTGAACAAATTGTGTCCTCGCAAAGAAAATTGCGCCTTGAAGTCCAAACGATTTTTAAATATCTCATAGATTTATATATTATCAATTGATGTATTTCTAATTGCCGCTGCTGCAGCCAAAATCGGACACACCTTAGAGATATAATATCAGCAAAATTAATAGATCAAAAGTCAATATTCTTATTGAGAATGGGTAGTGGTTTGCTGTCTACACAGTGACCCATATTGCCAATGAAAATCTACAAAATGACGATATAACAAACTGAATATTTTAAGCAACAAAACTTTGGTTTTAATGTGATCTTGAAATAGCATGGAATGTCTTAGTAGTCTAAAAGAACCAGAAAATAACAATAAATGGGCAAACAAAAATGGAGAGAAAAAAGCGAGTGTCTAAGCAATGGGATCCCTGTATTAGTTCACTGACATATGATATTTTCTTTTTACATTCTGTATTCTGCTATAATACAGGCAATGTTGCTAGTCTTAGTTATCTTCAGGCATTTTGTATCAATTTTTCTACTTCATCTTCTTCTTTTTATAAATGAAGCGTAAGAATGTTCTTTAATCTTCATGCATTATAATTTTTTTTTTTTAAATAAAAGTGAGTCTGTATAATCATCGCAGTGTACTCGTGGATATATACTCTTTCTAATTTGAAAACTTGAATACATTTTTCTTTCTGTTTGTTATACTTATTCAATATAATAAATGAAAATTATTAGTTTAAATGCTTCACACAATTTACGCCATTATCATTACGCCACTAATGTCAAAAATTTGGAAATACAGGTTCAACATGCGAATAGAAATTCAAACACACACAAAAAAATAAAAAAACAAAATTACAAAATGAGTATCAAGTACGTGACGTTTTATATTAATGGACCACATACCTCAAGGTATTTTGTTGCTTTTTGTGTGGATACCTAACACACTTTTTTTCTTCCAATAACTCTGTTCTGTAAAAGTTTGATGAATAATTGATGCTACCTTTAACATGTTCAAGAATAGCATAATTTCTCTAGAAACACATGTCGCCTCCGTCGTGATTAAAATCACACCGCCAACACACCCTTTGCACATTTTGATGATGTCCCCCAGCAGCGCTGGGGAAGCGAGACCGTTCGGACATTGCTGGTCTGAACAGAAATGGGGAGATGGTGTCTGTTTTATCACTTTTCGAGACCCTCTCGAGAAGGAAAGTTTTCTAGGGCATTCACACGTCTCATGGTATTTTTGGTAGAACTTGATTAATATGTATTGAGACGAAAAGAGACTATACACATGTCTATGATGTCATTGGTGAGGGAAGAGAGAGAGAGAGAGAGAGAGAGAGAGAAAGGGGGATACATGGAGTGGAAGAGACTCTCTTTCCTTTTCACTCTCTCTCTCTCTCTCTCTCTCTCTCTCTCTCTCTCTCCATCTCACCAAGCCTTTAAGCCATAACTAGCATCAAGGGGTATTATCATATATAATGTCCAGGTTTTCGAATGCTACTGATGACACAACCTTGCCTCTAGTCCTGTACATCGACAATTCCTTCTTTGTCGGATGCCCAAATCGAAAAGTCAAAAAGTCAAGTGTCTTGATTCAAAGTCAAACAGTTAAGTGTCCTGTTTCCCTTGGAGGCACATGAACTTTCCCTGTCTCTAAATCCGTGTTTGCTCCGGCTATAAAAAGCCATATGAAAGTGACCCCCGGGGTGAGGAAAATGGCGAACCAACAAACATTGCCCGTGCCGCAACATGAATCAACCTGGATTGAGCCGTGCACCAAGTAAGGGGGAGAACATGATTTGATTTTGTTTGTCGATACGGGAAACCCGGAGGAGGAGAAGGAGAAGGAGAAGAAGGGGAAGAAGAGAGAGGAGGAAGAAGAAGATGAAGTAAGCGGAGAAAGAGTTCCTCGCGAAATCTGTCTGGCGAATTCGCAGCCGACGATCGACGATAACCGAGTTATGCGCGACGGTATATCGATCCGACCCGCAAGAAGTGTGACTGCGTGACTGAACGTCTAAGAAACGGTCAAACTTCCTGGTCTATGTGCAACATTGACATTTAACTTGCAGACGCCTTTAAGCTATGCAAGCACAGTGTCATAATCAAAAACAGCTTGCTCAAGATAAGAAAATGTTACCCCTTTTCCTCTTTTCCTTATTTTCGATCTGAGGGGGAGGGGGTAGGAGAAGGGCCATAGCTGTTGCCTTGGGTTCGTATGCATATACCATGTACACAAGACAGTACTGAACTTGCATCCCACGTCATTGCTGTGACGCGATTTTGTCTGAGTTGCCATGGTATTCCATCTTAAATAACTGGATATACATATTCATGGCATGCACATTTAGACACAACCCTGGACAGAGAATTAGGAGTACTTTCTTATTTATTTACTTTTCCGATAAACCTCTTCCACGACATTGTAATCCTTTTGCAATTTCATATCTCATGCTGAAAGGCCAGGGAGGAATTAGCACTACAGATGCTATCTCGACTGTTTCAAGATGTAGTTCAAGTATCAGTGTATTTTCATAAAGACTGCTTTGAAAGAACATTTGATTTTCGCCACATAAAGCAACAGCACCAAAATCAATACAAGATTCCGTTTCGTGAAGTTGATAGGTAGAAGAAACGGAGGGAAACAATTATTTAGATCGAGTTAGTCGAAATTCTGTCTTTGGGGGATGTGCGCATCCCAAATAATTATGGGCCCTGTTGCATAAATCTTATACCACTAATCATAACTTTGCCACTATTTTAAACTACATGACAACATTACTCAACAGCCAATTAAATCATCGTTTCCATGGAAGTTAACTTTAATTTTTTTTTTAATATCCAAAGTGTCTATTATTGTAAAAGGGATTAGCCACGACAGGTTTCTGGTCTTTGCTGGTCCCCCACATATTTTAAAAATATTATTTTAGTTGTTCTGTGTTCGTGTACATTTTTCTAATGGTTTTTTTTATTAAATATTATTATTATTATTGTTTATTAATTTTGTGTTACTTTGCATTTGTATATGTCTGGACATATATGTATATTTATTGTTTTATGAAACACATGTGGAAATAAAATAAAACTTTAATATAATATAAAAAAATAAAATTATAATTATGCAAAAGTTGACTTACAATATTTATTTTAGTTTCGTATTTGTTTATATCTCTTTATATTTTAAATTAGTTTGTAAATTGAGCATTTTCAGTCTGCGAGCTGCTTGTTTGATGTGTTTTTGCAATGAACCAAACCAATTCAATTCAATAAAGTTTCAATAAACATCAAGGACTCTTCTTTCATTCAGGGGCGTCGCTAGACCTTTTTCAGTGGGGGGGGGGGGGTAGAAGCCAACGATTACCGACAAAACTAGCCACCAATTACCGACAAAATTAAATGTCCAATATCTACACATTTAACCCTATAAACCTGGGGCCGAAGGCTAAATTGTTTTTCCTATGGACTATACTTGCGTATGCGCAAATGGTCATTTTCCACGACGACACAAATATACGAATTATTTCGTCAACTTAGTCAGCATTCATAGCTATATATTTAATGCAGGCGCGGAGCTAGGATCTTATTTTAGGGAGGGGCGGTAGTGAGCAAGCGAAGAGCGCTCATTAGGGGGTGTGGGTGATAGGCCTTCCGCGCGAAGCGTGAAAGCTTAGACGTTTCCTTAAATTATTAGGAAAAGAAGACGATTTATTGTACCGTTCTCGACTGTTAATCCTTGTCTGAATGAAGTTTCCCACCAACCTCCCGCGCGAAGCGCGAAAGGTTTGACGTTTCATTATAAGACTGTTAATCCTTGTCTGCATTCAGTTTCTCCCCCTCCCGCGCGAAGCGCGGAAGCTATGACGTTTCATTCAATTATGAGAAAAAGCAGACGATTCGGTGTACTGTTCTCGACTCTTATTCCTTATCTGAATTCACTTCTCCCCCTCCGCGCGAAGGGCGGAAGTTTTGACGTTTAATTTAATTATTAGAGAAAGTAGACGATTCGTTGAACCGTGCTCGACTCTTAATCCTTTTCTGAATGAAGCTTGCCCCTCCCACGCAAAGCGCGGAAGTTTTGTTTGAATTATTAGAAAAAGAAGACGATTCGTTGTACCGTTTTCGACTCTTAATAAGCCCCAATTGTCTGAATTCAGTTTCCCCCTCTCCCGCGAAGCGCGGAAGCTTTGACGTTTCCTTAAATTATTAGAGAAAGAAGAGGATTCGCTGTACCGTTTTCGAATCTCATTCAGCCCTATTCATCTGAATTCACTTTCCCCCTCTCGCGCGAAGCGCGGAAGCTTTGACGTTTCATTAAATTATTAGAGAAAGAAGAGGATTCGTTGTACTGTTTTCGACTCTTAATAAGCCCTTATTGTCTGAATTCAGTTTCCACCTTTGGCGCGAAAGCTTTGACGTTTCCTTAAATTACTAGAGAAAGAAGAGGATTCGTTGTACCGTTTTAGACTCTTAATAAGCCCTATTTGTCTGAATTCAGTTCCACCCCCCCCCCCCCCACTCTCGCGCGAAGCGCGGAAGCTTTGACGTTTCCTTAAGTTATTAGAGAAAGAAAATTACGATTCGTTGTACCGTTCTCGACATGCTAAGTTTCCCCTTCGCGCGTAGCGCGGAATTTTTGGCGTTTCATTACAATATCGAGAAAGGAAGACGATTCGTTGTATCGTTTTCGACTCTTATTAAGCCCTATTCATCTGAATTCAGTTTCCTTCTTTCGCGCGAAGCGCGGAAGCTTTGACGTTTACTTAAATTATTAGAGAAAGAAGACGATTTGTTGTACCGTTCTCGACTCGTCTAAATGAAGTTTTCCCCTTCCGCGCGAAGCGCGGAATGTTTGGTGTTTCATCAAAATTATAGAGAAAGGAAGACGATTCATCCTACCGCTGTTGACTCTTAAACCTTGTTTGAATTAAGTTTCCCAAAAAAATTTAACATTCTGATTTCTTTAGCTGGTATTATAGGAAAGTGAAACTTCGAGAAAATACAAGTATTGTAGTTGTAATCACTCTCGAAGTCGTTACAGCGGATAAAAAGTCACAGTTCGTAGCGGAAAAAACTTGTCGGCCGACCGACAATATACATCTCACCGACTTCAAACTTCTCCATTGATATAGTACACGAGGATCGAGCAAAAATACCGACACAGCTGACCCGACACAGCAACATATTTACCCGTGTCTTTCTTGCCCCCTCGACGAGACGACTCCACCCAACAATCCATTTCTCTCTTTTACTCCCACTCCTCCTCTCTCAGGCTCTTACCTTCCCCATCTCTCCTCTCTTTCACCCCCCGTTTCTTTTCTTTCCCTTTTACTCTTTTTTTTTCTTTTCTTTCTTTTCCTTTCTTTCCTCTCCTCCCTCTTTTTCTTTTTCTTTCTTCTCTTTTCTTTCCTTTTTTTCTTTTTCCCCCTTTTTTTTCCTTTCTTTCTTTTCTTTTCTTGTCCTTTTCTTTTTTTCCCTTTCTTTTCTTTCCCTTTCCCTCTCTTTTTTCTCCTCCCTCTTTTCTCTTTTTTTCCCGACGGCAGCGCAATTTTACCGACAATATCCTGACAAGTGGGGGGGGGGGTGTCGAACCCCCCCCCCACACACACCCCCTTTGGCGATGCCCCTGCTTCCATTCACTGTGATTGAATCGACTATCATCTCATTAACATGATGACGATGTCTCTCATGTAATGATGCCTCGGATGATTGTCCATTCCACCGGTAAGATAAGTCTTTATCCTCGCTCCACCACTCCCTCCATGCATCTATCCTTCCATGGAGGAAGATTGAAACGAGACAATGTAAGCAAGGATGAAATCAAGCTAACATAACATGTTAATAACTCGTATCCAAGAGCGAAAATAATACCTCCAGGAAAGACGCCGCAGACGAATTTAAGAATGGAAGAGAGAAGAATAGATAGTAATAGATTTACTGAAAAAGAGCACTCCCAACAAGAGGGGAAAAAAGGAGAAGAAATGGGAGACAGGAGAAGGAAAATCTGATTTAAAGTGTAAAGAATTGTAAGGAGAAGGTAAAGGAACTGAAATTAGTGATTCTATCCAAATTATTTTTAGCGTTACACAGCTTTTCGATAATCAACCCAATTTCATTTTAGATAATTTCTGGAAATTAAAAAACCTCCCCCCGCCCCCCTCCCCCCTCAATACTGATATTTGGATAAAATACTGATACATGGATGAAAATGAATGAGCTTTAGCTGCATACCATACAACCTGTTTACTCCTCTTGAGTATCTCTTAAATCATATCAACGTTACGTCTTAATTTTTACATCATTGCATTTCTTGTATTACTGTGATGTATAGTGCCGGTATTTGATGTATACACAGTATGACTCGTAAAGGCATCCAAATGCATGATCAGGGTTTGGTAAAAAAATAATTTTATGAATAAAATGTGATAGTAAAAACCCTATATTAATTAAACATTGTTAAATGTGTGGTTGAACAGGTAACTTTTACCCTCAAAAAGCCCTTAACCCTAACCCATATACCTATCGTTTCCATTTAATGACGTTTTCTTTAAGATTACATTTACTGCTGGTAATTATTAAGTTTAAATATTTATGTAATATTTTTCAATATCCTAATCGAATCTTATTATTTTGTTATACGTGGTGTATCGATCGTTTGACAACCTGAAACTTGCCATAAAGCTGGAACGTATTAGGAAATTGTGAAGGAATCTACTAGTAACTGTATTTGTAACACGATCAACAAGATCTATTCAAACCAGCTTATAAAAAACCCTCTTTCCTACAGTGCTTTTAAAACAGATGGCGCAGCTACGAGTAGCAAGGGGCACGTGCCCCCTCCCCCCAACTAAATGGCGAAAAATAGACACGGACAGAGACATAGATAGGGGACGAGAGAGGGGGTGCATGGGGCGAGTTGGCGAGGAACATCAAAAGGTGTTGCTACGACCGCCTTTCACATCTTAAGAAATGATACGAACCCCTCATTAATACCCTTGTTGATTCATAGTTCTTTCACCCCAAAATACATGTGGCCCCTAATAGTACCGGTGCCACTGCTCTGCCACTGTTTTAGCCATAACAAAGTCTTACGCGCTTTTAAGAGATGTGAAAAGCGGGTCAAGAAAGAGATACCAATTCTCTATCGATTTGCTTGCCTATATATCGCTCAATATAGCTACACCAATACTGAACAAAGTGCAGTAAGTATCAAATGTTTCTTTAACTGTTGTCGAAAGTGCACAAGAACTGGGACAGGCAATGGACTCTATATATACAGCCGTTTTCATCTCAGTGGTATTGTATTTGACAGTAAAATTCATCTCTATTAATGTTATTGGGCCAAGCTAACATAAGGCTTGTACTTTGAAGCGGCCGGGTGGGAGGCCGGGTGGTGAATAAAAGCTCTCGATTTATATAACGTTGCTTTCAACCAACAGTGGTGTAGCTACAAGGGGGCATGAGGCACCCTACCCTTTCCCCCAATTAAACGGCCCAAAACGGAAAAGAGTGAAAGTATAAATAGACACACACATGATGAGCCATGAGAACCATATAAGAGTCAACCGCGAACTATTGTGATCCACAGTGCGTTGACGTTTCCGCTAGACCCCGACACCTCAAGCTGTATGCATACCGGTATAGTGAATAATTTAGATCCCCCAAAATGCAACCGAAAATTACCTGTCTTTGAACTTATGCCCCGTACCCCAGTCATGAGAATCCTGAATCCGCCCCTACACCATGTACGTGGTTGGAAAAGAGCTTGCTTGAACATCCAGTTACCACCGAGTGTTCGTGTATTAAAACTTAATACTGTCTATTCATAAAGTCGCGGGCAGGACCCCCTAAAAGGGCATCCCATAACACCTGAGCATCTGGGTGAAGCTTGAGCCTCGAGTGACGGCGGTAACGAGTCTCGATTGAGACTGCGCGGAGATAGGATTCCATTTAATATGGTACTCCATGGAAATAAAATTTCGGTGGTAACCTCGTATCCCCCATTTCAATAATCAAAATCTATTCTAAGAACGTACGAGAACGATTAATCATCATGTCATTGAAGCATTAAAGTGCACCCATCGGCGTATTCAATAGAAGGAGAAGGCCTTAGAGAACGCCAACCATGCTCCCTTCCCCGACAGACTCAGTAAAACTAGGGAAGTGTCTCATCTCCCTGGTAAAACTTGATTTGGCCGAGTCGTCCGAGCGTTCGTTCAATCATATAAAAAGACGCCACTCAATTTCCTTTCTACCTGCATACTTGCTTGTGTATTTCTTATTTGTTTTACACTTTCTCTTGCTCAGCCAGCTTTAAAAAAAAAATCCCTATAATTATATCGAATGGTATATTGTGCTAAGTATGTGCACACATCTTCATCCTCCTCAACTCCCCCTCTCACCCTGTCTGTCTCTCTCTATGTGCCTCTCCTTCTCTCTCTCTCTCTCTCTCTCTCTCTCTCTCTCTATCGTTCTCTCTTTTCTCTCTCCAACACTTTCCCTCTCCCTCCTTGTCTCTGTCTCTATCTCTACTCTTGTTCTCCAACCATCTTTCCCGGTTGGTTTTACCTCCGGCATTCCAAATCACACTGGCTTAACTTGTCGCTGTAAATGAGGTGATTCAGATGGTTATCTCCACTACCTGAGCCAGGCTTTCGAGTAGAGTTACGGATCCTCACTAGAACAAAACATGTGTCTCAGGTGTACACGAGGATTCTATCTCCTTTATTGCCTGGATACGCTCAAAGGCAGTGGCGTATCCGGAAATCGAATAGGAGGTGGGGGGGGGGGGGGGGCTATACGGGAGAAAGGGTGCGTGCTGTATCTGAGCACCCATCGATCTCTGTCTCATAGATGGCAAGCCCCCTTACTATTGTATATATAGACCCCTTGCTATTTTATTATATTAATTGGTTTAAACTGGGCCTCCAAATAGGGAAGGGGGAGCTCACCGCGGGTTCACCCTATACTGGACAGAAACTTGTAGCTTCACAATCTTTTCATGGCGCATAATCTCTAGTTCCCATACATGGCTACACTGTCTTGAAGATGTTGTCCGGAAAATGGATATATCCAATTCTACCGGAGTTATCGTTTTCTTGCTAATCTCCGCTAACGGCGGAGCTAAAGTATTTTTTCATAACAATATTAGAAGGAATTTGATAAGGCTAAGTGTATCATTATTCCACAAAATACAGCGAAGATTATAGAGGGACGCTAAATGAGAGACACCGAAAAACAGACAATTAAGACGCAGGCCAACATGATAGATGATTGAAGAAGGAGACGAAGAGAGAGGCCTAAGAGTTAGGCATCGTCCTTCTTGATTGAGTTGAATGTTAAAGGCAAATACAAATCGAAGGGCAATATCGGAAAACATGGAGCGAAAGAGAAAGATGTGGGAAGGAGCTAGAGAAAGAGAGGAGAGGTATATTTAGGTACAGTCCTCCATGATTACGTGAAAGGTTATTAGGTTAGGGGCTTGAATTCGTCTTCCCCTAAGGACGGTGATTAGATAGTGAAGGTGTTACGCAGGGTAGGGCGCTTCTCTCTCACATTACAACCTGTATTGGATTAAGGTCCCGTGGTTTCATGTAACACGATACAATAGCAAAGCCGTAATGACACTGCTTTGGACTCATCTCTTGTTTCTGTTGGCGTCAGGTTTGATCAAGGATGTATAACTCGTGATTTTGATGAACGCTTAGGTCTCCAGGTAGAACTGTTGGAGCTCCTAAATTTGGAGGAGTTTGGAGGTAAAACGTAAAAGAGAATCCTTATGAAGAAAGTCATGCCACCCTACCCTCCATCACAATATTCAGCATTGAAGGTGTTTAACTTTAATATTCTCCCTCATGCACTAGTACAAATAAGATCTTAAATTGAGGGAGGGATGTTACTTTGTGAAATATATCCGAACGTTGTAAAGGCCTATGCACACACCCGTTGAACACAATAAGTCGTCACTTTGATTGCGCCATTCGTTTGCAATCGATTTCTGTACAACTCCGTTCTTATAATGGCGCATGTCAAACATGACACCACGCACAGTCATTGACGCATTCCTACGTCAGAAAGTTGACGCATCATATGCAACAGGGATATTTATTGTGGCATCAAGGTGAAGACAATGTTAATTTATCAATGTATAGGCAAACAATAATTATACGAGAAATCGAAAATGACCTTGGCTTTGATTTTTTTTTTTTTTAAATATACCTAACATCAAACTGTCGTGAGTAATTTCTTAAAAGAGTTTTGTTGGATTACACTTTATTTCAAGTATATTCATAGCAAGTGACAATGTCACAACGTAGTCTAGTCATGTATTTCTATTTCATAAACACAAGCAAAGTCAAAAGTCAAAGAAATTTCGATTAACTCCTCCGTCCCTGAAGAGCCATGTTTTGTTTATAAAGTATAAAAGCACTCAAAAACTTATGGAAATCCACGAGCGCCGGGGACATGATTTTGGTCTTGAGCTAATAATGAATATAGGTTTTCATTCAAACAATTTTAAGACTAGGATTAGCCTTGTATTAAATGGAGAAGAAGTCTTGGTTTTAATAATAACAATAATAGTGGGTTCTTGTATAGCGCTCATGTCAGTCAGATTTGACCCTCCTGGCGCTCCCGATTATTACCCTGGCTTTAGCACGGCTGCCATATACGGCGCTCTAGCATTTCAAGGAATAAATTCCCTTTTTAGATCAGATTATGCAGGATGTAGTCAAGGGTCGATCATTTTGAATACTTTTTTCTTCAAATTAGTATTATGTGCCTATTTTTGCATAAATTGCTTATTTTGTTTTTATTCTATTTAGAAGGATTCCGACTCACAAATCTTCTGCACTGTGGAATAGCGTCATCGATCTGTTGGAAAAACATGGTCGGGCCTGTCATTAAAGAAAGGGAATGAAAGAACAAAAAAAGGGAGAAAGGGAATTTCTTTCCTTAGGACGGAAAGCTATACATACAGGGGCATTGCTAGACATTAGTTTGAATGGAGGTGGTGAAGTCGCACCACTAGGCCTATTTGGCCCCAAGCAGGCGGAAATTCTCTTACCAAGATAAGCAAAGCAAAGCATTTAAAAATGGGAGGGATTGGCTGGGGGTGGATGGTGTTGTCATATATTTAAACTGATTTGGGGTAAAAAGGAATAAAATAGTGACAGATTTTTAACTTGCCGAAATCCCCACATTCCTTTCTCAACGCTATGGTTAGCTCCAGAATTCGATTAAAAACGATTTTCTCATCAAGTTGTAGCCTCTAAGAAAGATTATGTTACTCGGTTATTTCGACGCGTTGAACTTGAAACTCATCTGCAGAGGAGGTTGATCAACGGTGAAATACGCCGCATACAGCTATTCCTCTCGGGGGAAAAGCTCGATTTTTCTGCAACAGAAACGCCAATTCTGAAGAGGGCGATTTCTATCTTGGGAAATCTTTCGGGCATGGATCTACATTTCGCTTCTTCTTAGTTTCAATTAATTCCCTCACGCCAGGAGTCATGTTTAGAAACTCTATCCCTGTTAGAAACAACTACCTTGCACGTGACCATGGAACGTCGTCAATGACAGATTGTTACATATTATTAACCCATCAAACCCCATGGGGCCACGTTCCCATTTTAGTTTGGTATTGCGTGGCTTAAAGCGTTGTACGTGCCCCGAAGCCCCCGGAAAACTGCATTTTGATGGGCATGTGAGGTGATACGGCTGTAGCGGTTATCCACGGAAAGACGTAACTTTCTTAGGAAGTAGGATTGGGTGTAAACCATTTATAAAATTGAGTAACAAGGGCCGGAATACTTTCATATTCGGGGGTGATGGTGAAATGATGAATATGGGATGAAATTGGGCCATAGTTTGGGGGATTTCTAGTCGCGGTGCTGGTGGTTTCCAACAAGCCGTTATTACTTTCTGAGCTTTCACGAGGTTGTACCCCCTGCTCCCACTTCTGCTGGATACGCCACTGTCAAACTCGCGCCACCACTGAAAAAAAAGTTCCAACACTCTCAGAGTAAGATGATATGGACTAACCATTATATACACCAGAAAGTATCAGGAGAATAAAAGGTAATTGTAAAATTAGCAAACGTAAAATTCGATTCAAATAAATCAACGCCGGAGATCAACTCAATTATAATCCAATGGTTTATTCCTATTATAAGTGCTTCTACTATGAAACCAATTTCTTCAAATCCGTGTTTAACTACACAAGATAGAAAGATAATTTACATATGTAACTAGCTGGGATAAATATAACGGAAGCAAACATTGTCCCAATGGGAAGATTAAAAAAAAAATGGATGGATGGATGGGGGTGGGGTGGGGGGGGGGGGGGGTCGTCGATGGGGCTCAAAAGTCAAAACAAGCTTTGGCTGAAGAACACCACTGAACTTTTTATTGCAATGCCCCTTCGATCTTGTTCAGCTTTGACGTAGCGGTCGGTACAAATATACGGCGTCGAGCAAGAGTAGTGCACAGTGCATTGAAAATAGCAGGTGAGAAAATCAAATATTCCTTTAAAAAGCAACATTTAGATTGAATAAAAGCTTGTGATATTTCTCTGAAGTGGTATTCCAAGCTTATGATCATGGTACGATCAATACGTAGTTGGGATGTGATGAATGGTTGTAATTGTGTAATCAAATAGGAATAGCAGACGATAAATTATATAGTGGGCCTGGCGCGTGTAGGCTGTAGTATCGGGGTAACCAGAGATGTGTACAGGGCAGTCCCAGTAGCTGCATTGTGTGTTACAAAACTGTATCTTGTAAGGTATTCCTCAGAATGTGAAAATGAATCAAATTGAAGCAAACAAAAATAATTTTAGTAAATCCATACATAACTGACATCATAAAAAATGTGCAGCTTAATGAACCATAAGATTGTCGAGAAATTTAGGGCTAACAGTAACACACAGATGAGATGTTTTTATATGCTCGCAGATGCTAAGATGACAGGGAATCGGGGACACAAGTGACTTATATTGGCACTAGTTCAGAATCGTATCCTAACTTTGACCTGTGACTCCGGCATGGAGATACCCTATGATAACTAAGTAATAAAGTATTAACATACCAAAAATCAACTCTAGATTCTAGATCTAAATCTTCAAAAATTGTTCAAATAAAAGTTAATCTTTCTTACCTGTTTTGTGTCCATTTTTAAAATCTTTTTTGGAGTATTTTCCTAAAAACAAAGACATTATAATGTACACTTTCTCACAGGTTTTACTGCAAACCGCTGCACAATACAATTGCATACCGTACAGATGGTGGGGTGCAGGCACGCTCGCGTTTGTGAAGTTGGCATCTGTTATCTCAGATCCTCTTTAAATTCATGTAAGTAATTCACATGATGATGATCATCATCATCATTACGGTCTCTTACTTCTGAACTAGCGCCCTTGTCTTTGTGATGATTAAAATAAGACTTAAGTAAGAGTTGTGGCGTACACTTTACAGCCACTTAACTTCCAATTTCATAACTCATTCCTGCAATATTTTCACATTTTACTCAGATCATGAATATCCATATTTTTACTGTTTGAACAAAAGAAAAATAATGAAACAAACTGGAGTTGCAATGGAATATCAATTTACATTTTCTCTGAATCTGAAATTTTCTTCACCAGTAAATACAGCTAAAGCCCCAATCACACCACACTGTTTCCCACTATGTTCTAGAAAATGTTGCCAAATGGGCTCAAACTGTGTGCGAGCGGACTGAACGTAGTAGCAACTGTTTCCTGATCTGTTTTTAATACTTCATGGACGGGTTAGGACTGGCTCGGATGGGATGTGTTCTAGAACTTTGAGCCTTTTCAAAATTGTCCCTGTCCTGCAATGAGACTGAGTAACAACGTTCTACTTCTTAAAACGAGATGGACGTACTACGAATGGAATTTTGTAGCTTGACCGGGTCCGTTTGCTTGTTAATACAGCTTGAAGTGTTGAACGGGAATGGCAAGAACATACTGGGTTTTTATAGCCCTTGAGCCAGGCAGGATTGCACATGCACTAGGAGCATGTTCGATGCACTAAAAAGGAGATGAGGATGAGATGAACTGTCTCTGAATGGGGTGGTCGGGTTACATACTAGTTTGAACAAGTTGCAAACTAGTTATGAATGGGTTTAAACTGACTACGGACTGGCTTGGACTGCTTGGAAATGGCAAATTTACCTGATTTGAAATTGATATGAACTGACTGTGGACAGGGTACAGACGAGATGGACATATTAATGAATGAACAAGGATCGTATTATAGACAATATTTTATACACAATCTACCCCGATCATTCCCAGTTTGACGATTTTCTAGGATGGCTCCAGAACGTAGTGAGAACTAGTTATAGTGTGATGGGGGCTTTAGTTTCAAAACCATGATGCCTCAACAATACATTTAAAAAATGCAAAAATGTGAAGAAGAAAAAAAGGTGATATTTATGGATACTTTTTTGTTCATGACTACTGCTGTTTCTCTGTTAATTTAGTGTGTATCCTGTGTGTGTGATACGTGATATGCTGTAATGCCATTCATAATTTTAAATGATTTTGCAGTGCAAACGATGGCCCTGTTGCAACCCAGCAACCGGCTGCATGCAGCAGCCACTACTCTTTACAATATATACAGTTGCCGCATTGCTAGACCAAAAATAGTATATTTCACTTGGGGAGATGTGTATGTTTAATATGCCACCTATACATGTACATGTACGTGTACAGGCATTTTTAGCAATACAGTAAGCTTGAACTTCTGCATTTAAGCTGTACCGGTATGTGAATCGGCTACAATGGGTTTTGAATGCCCCAGTTGGGATTGAATTAGTCCAGTCAAAAACCATAGTTAGGGAAGCAGAAAATAATGATTGAAATACTTAGTTATCATCTTGAAAATCCCAAATTTGTAGGAGAGTACCGGTATAGCTTTAGACTGCAAATTTTAACATTTTGGTACTGTCAATACATATTCATAACAGAATACAACTGTAAGATGACAAGCACTTCCGGAGAGCCTTCCATGACAGAAGGGGACGAGTCTTCAAGTTGTAGCAGTCCAAAGAAACATGTCTTGCTTGGCTGCACTGGGAGCGTAGCTGCTATTAAGATTCCTCTTCTAGTCCAGGAACTCTTGAAGACAAACCAAGTAAGTGATAACCTTCAATCCCTCTAGGGGTGCGTTCAAGGGATATTTTGAAGCTAAAATCACAAATCAAAACGCTGTCAAAAAAACATGGTTGCTGTGGGAGAGAGTTCAAGCGATTTTTGATCAACGCTGATTCTTGTTCATTTCAAGCCCAGCCACTGCTCATCACACTGCGCAGTTTAACCCAGGAAGTATAGATCAACTTCGCCGCGTGCCCTGAATTTGTTTACGGTCGACTGTCAGCAAAACCGGAAGCAGGCCACGATAATGACGTTATAGAATCATGATTGAGATCTTGTTGTGTTCAAGCGATTTTTAGCGTTTGCAGAATCACGATACAAAACGCATCTTTTTCAGCGTTTTATGTTTGCGTTTTGAAACAAAATTGCTTGAACGCAACCGTGTTTCAAACTAAACATCTTTGAAAACCGTGTTTCTAGGGTGAAAATGTGTCGTTTGAACGCACTCTTGTACAACATCCCTAAGTTGTCGGCCATATTGAAGAACCAACTCCAAGCTAGTTGTCGTAATGTAAATCCTTGTTTGGTCTGATGTTGGTCTGGCGTCGGTCTTATCTGTGTGACTCATTGTATGGTAGTTGCAAATCTCACAGGGGATGCTAAAGGTGTATGCCCCTTTTATCTTATCATCCCTTTCTGCGAACACCCCTCCCCCCTCCTATCAGTCTTTTTCTTTTGTATATTACATGTCACAGCTTCAGAAGAAAAAAAAGAAATCAAGTTTGAAGAGCCAGACAAGGGCATTATGTGTCATGCAGTCATGAGGGGTATTTGCACTGCAAGCAAAAACCATCACTTTTTTTTCACATTCCAGAGTTTGTTGGAAGTTGTGACGCAACTAATCATAAAATCGATGACAAACCTGAAATAAAAAATTCACCTCTGGAATGTTTTTTTTTTAAACGCTGCATTTGGTCGAACTTTATGTCAGCTAGGTCAGATCCCTCCAAAGCTCTCTGCAGTGCACAGAATAAAATTAGATACTTCAGGCCTGATATTTACCCGATCTAAATTGGTTTCCCGATTTTTGCCCAATAATTTTTTCTTCCCGATTTTTCTCTATTTTTCCACATTTTTTCCCAATTTTCTTACTCAAAAGGGGGAAATGGTGTTACATGTAGATGCCATTTTTTCACCCCAAATCCTTTGGCCCGTATTCTGAAGTCGTGTCTAACTTAGCCACGTCTAAAGTTAAACAACTGTTTAGTTAGACACGACTTAGACAGGACCGCGAGGTCGTGTCTAAGTCCTGTTGAACTAAATTTCGTATTCTGAAGTCGTGTCTAAGTCTCGTCTAACTAAACAACTGTTTAAGTCCTGTCTAAGTGGTGTTTAACTAAACAACTGTTTAAGTTCTGCGCAAGTCGTGTTTAACTCTTAGTCACGACTTCTGGGCATGCCCAGTAGGCGTTAATTCTGACGAAAGACCCAATGCGCATGCGTGCGCGCACTGGATAAATAAATTAACGCGCACAGCTAGCTGTGCGCGTGCTGGTACCATGGTGATGTGATCGTGACGTAATGACTAGACTGCATGTACTTTGTGTACGTACGTACGTAGTACACGTACTGTACACTGAGATTGACAAACACACTACTTATCGGTGCCTCAGTGCTCGGAAGAACCACAAAAGAAACTTCTCCAACAGAATGGTTAGTTTATTATAGATTATGGAATTTCCAAGATGTCACCAGTAGATAAGAATAGTTAATATCATCGAGAAAAAAAATTAGGCTACACGAGAAAAAATCCTGCAAAACGTATTTGAAATTTTGGAGAATGCACGTACCATCGTTCTCCCCCGCAAGTTCGGGGTCAGCAAGTACAGTGTACCGTCGACGTTGAAAAGCAGCAGAATCGTGCCCTTAAACAGGACTTAAACAACCCCTCGCAGTTGTCTAAAGTTAAACAGGACTTAGACAGGACTTCGTGTTTAACTTTATTTAAACACGACTTCAGAATACAAAAAAAGTTAGACACGACTTCGTGTCTAAAGTTAGACGGGACTTAGACAAGACTTAGACAACTGTTTAGTTAAACAGGAGTTAGACACGACTTCAGAATACGGGCCTTTGTGTTTACTCAAGGGGGGCGTGGTTGAAGGCAAAAAAAATTCTTCATTATATTCAACTTTCACAAAGTGTTTACAAATGGCCATTTTCTAAGTAAGGTTTTTTTTTCACAGCATGAAACTTTCACAAAGCTGAACAAGGTGTGAAATTCAGAAAAAACTTTTAATGCATGAATGTTCTGGTTTGACAGTAGGGGTGAAAAGTAATTTACAAATGCAGTTTTTGAAAAGTTATTTTTGAAGATGGCTGTGAAAGATTTAAAGAGTAGAATGAACAAAATGAGAGATTAAATATCATATTGGCCTCAAGGAAATCTACACATGTAGCTTTGTTAGTCAAAAGTCTAAAGCTTTTGTGAAGGAAACAGTCACTCATCTCTTGGTACTCAGAGTGATGTGTTCTTCTTAGTGAATAAGTAAATGTGAAAAAGTGTTAAATAACGTAGCATTTAGAATACATAAGAGACAAGGTTATCAAACAGAAGCGGTGACATTTAAAAGCAATCTTGATCACACATCCATATTTGATGGAAATAAAGAGCATATTGCTAGCTGGTTAATCAGTATGAAGTCCTAAGAGGGGCCCACAGTTATTGCTGTCTTTCTTAGAAGCAGTTTGGTAACTAAGCTATATTTCTCTGAAGTTGGGAAATATGAAATGCAAAGCTTTATGACTTATCCTCTGTTGGGATGATACCGTAGGGGGAGATGGAGGAGATTAGGATGGGGTTGTCATAGGAATAAGGCAACAATACCGCATCTTTTACTCCATTGGGAGAATGAGAGGATGCAAGAATTATGTTGCACAACTTAGGCAAGCAATTTTTAAGTAAAATATATCGGATACGTCACTTCTTCCTAAAAATGTGTTTTTGCAAATATCTTCTTTATTTTCTTTTCCTTTTTGTAAACTCATCTTCTTGATTTATAATATACTTGTATATTTCTTTATCACTCAATGTCCCTGTTTTTCTTTTGCCAATCTTTATAAATATCTTCCAATTATACTTTCTTTCACCATCATGTTTTCTTCAGATATTTCTCTGCTATCCCCTGTCATTTTTTACTTTTTTACATGTTAGTATTGAGTGTGTGGTAGTACCTGACTGCTAAGAGAGCTTAAATGCTTGTTAGTAAGCAACCAGAGGACTAACTGCTTTAGGTCCTCTCCGAGGGACCTAGTGATGAGGATTAATGCCTTACCAAAGGGCACTAGCGCATTGACTTGGTTTCGAACCTGGGTCACCGGACTACGAGACCACTGCTCTACCGACTGAGCTATCACGATCTCAGTAGATCTATATCAGTGCTTCAATACTTTGCTTGATTATGAATATTGTGTTTCTCCCTTATTAGTCATTGTTATTTATCCACTTTGGTTACAGCCATCTATTCTTCCTTTAAACATAATAACCTAAAATATGAAACGATATATCATTTTACCTTTCCTTCTTGCTTGAACTATTTCTTTATTAGAAACAAGAAGATATTACCAATAACTGTCACAATATTCTAACATGCAATCATGATTGATTGCATTTTTAACTCATTAACAACAAAAAGTATAAAAGGTTCTTCTTACAAAACAAAATGCATATGAATTTTTTCTTCTCTCAGTGCTATATATGTAAGTGTACTTTTATGGAGCTCTTAGAAAAAATAGGTTAAAGTGTTGATCATCATCATTATGAATTCAATTTCATGGAAACTGAAAATGCCTCCAGCCACAGTGGTTGCCCATAACACCTTAAGAGTTCAGTTTTGTTGCATTTGAATGCTTCAAATAGAAGACATTATTCATACTGGGTAGGTTTTAAAAAAAAATCACAATAGACCCCCCCCCCCCCCCCAAAAAAGGAACAAAATAATAATAGTACTTTCACTGGACATAGCATATTTTACTGCGCTGATTGATGAGTTTTTTTTTTTTTTACACACCATTTCTGCAATCGCCTCACCTACCCTCCCAGTATAGCTTCTTGAGTGAGTTGATACGGGATTACTCCATCAAGTAATAATTTTATATTTTTATGCCTCCGCCACCGAAGGTGGTGCCGGAGGCATCATGTTTTCGGGTTGTCCGTCCGTACGTCCATACGTCCGTACGTCCGTCCCGTTTGACCGTTATCACAATATCTCAAGAACCATTTAAGATTTAAACTTAAGACTCGGGAATAGTATTTATCACCATAGGAAGACGATCTGATTAGATTTTGGAGTACGTAGGTCAAAGGTCACAGGTCACAGAGGTCAACTTATGAAATTCCTTGTATTGAGTTTGTTAGCCCGATATCTCAAGAACCATTTGAGATTTAAGTTTCAAACTTAAGGATAGTGTGTATCACCATAGGAAAACAATCTGAATACATTTTGGAGCACGTAGGTCAAAGGTCAAGGGTCATAGAGGTCAACTTATGAAATTCCATACATTGAGATTGTTATCATGATATCTCAAGAACCACTGGAGATGTAAAAACTTCAAACTTAAGGATAGTGTGTATCACCATAGGAAGACAATCTGATTAGATTTTGGAGCACGTAGGTCAAAGGTCAAGGGTCACAGAGGTCAACTTATGAAATTCCATACATTGAGATTGTTATCATAATATCTCAAGAACCACTGGAGATTTAAACTTCAAACTTAATGATAGTGTGTATCACCATAGGAAGACAATCTGATTAGATTTTGGAGCACGTAGGTCAAAGGTCAAGGGTCACAGAGGTCAACTTATGAAATTCCATACATTATTCGTTATCGCGATATCTCAAGAACCACTGGAGAATTTTCACTTCAAACTTAATGATAGTATGTATCACCATAGGAAGACAATCTGATTAGATTTTGGAGCATGTAGGTCAAAGGTCAAGGGTCACAGAGGTCAACTTATGAAATTCCATACATTGAGATTGTTATCATAATATCTCAAGAACCACTGGAGATTTAAACTTCAAACTTAATGATAGTGTGTATCACCATAGGAAGACAATCTGATTAGATTTTGGAGCACGTAGGTCAAAGGTCAAGGGTCACAGAGGTCAACTTATGAAATTCCATACATTGAGATTGTTATCATGATATCTCAAGAACCACTGGAGATTTAAACTCCAAACTTGTTTAAATTGCTCTATGGCGGAGGCATCATTTTCGACTGCGCGCAGTCAAAATTCCATCTAGTTTATTAAATGTAAGGGCCATGCTCCTTGGTAATCAAAATATTTATGACCCATTGCCCCTTACTCCAAATAATATGTTTTCATTTTTGTTAGACAGAACTTGCAAATTATACATGAATGTATTTTAGCTTTAGTTTATAAGGCCTTTGTTGTTTTTCTTCATATTTTAACATGTTCAATTCAATAAATTGAATTCAATATTAATTTGAGTCAAAGACTAAATTGTGCATGTTTTTAAAGTGCAAGTAGAATGCAATACTAATTCTACAACAGTAATAAAACTAAATGGATTTACCGTTAAAGTGTTTCTGGCTTGAATCCTTAATAATTTGAAGAAATCAATCATATTTTTTGTCAGTTGCCTTTCTGTCTTGCATAATTCATATTATTCAGATTATATCACTATTTTTCACACTTTTAAAATCCTTTTAAAAACTTTTCTCTGAATGCCACATTACCAATCTAGGCTATCAATCATGATTTCTTCTCCTGAATGTTTTATTCTTATTTTGGAAAGGATAGATTAACAGGCAGAGCAGATATAGTCTCCATTAATATTTCAGGAACGGAAATGTTATACAGACATAAATGCTGTGGGTGGTTGTTGTCATGAAGTGCTTTTAGACACAGTAAGCCCCTTGGCTCGCGCTAGTTAACAGGAAATCTTCTAGTAGCTCACTCGCCGATGTCAGTGACTTCTAGTGGCCTAGATAGAGGCCTCGACCAGCTCGTAGCATGTTCAGATTAAATGAACTTTGTAGGTAGCGTTGTGTAAAGAAACGTGTAAAGAAACGTTGTGTAAAGAATCATTGGATCTGACTGGATCGTACGATTTGCGTTCAAAGTGGGCTTATAAATCAAATTTAACTTATTTAGTGCCTAAATAGAGTATAAAGAGTATGCACCCCCCCCCCCCCAAAATGACATAAGTCCAAAATGGAAAAAATGAGAACCCTTGTATAGTTCACAGTATTAAAAAAGGCACCAACAAAAAATAAGAGAGAGAGGGAGAAAGAAAGAAAGAGAGTACAAACTCAGGTGAAGTTTTCCTCAGCATCTTAACCACAGATGATGAAGAAATGGGGGGGGGGGGGGATAGGGCAAGAGAAAAAAGAGAAGAGAAGGAGTAGATCGAGGGCAGTTCCTCTGTTCCTTCACCTTTAAAAGTACAAGCCCAGGTGCAATTCTTCACAGCACCTAGATGGCTATAGAAAAAAAATGGACCAGGAGGGGGGGGGGGGGGGGTGTGAGAAGGACTCTCTATAACTTCAAGGTGCGATGCAGCAGCAAGCAAACTAGAAGCTCACTCACCTGGGTCAGATTGTCTAAATCTTAGCCAGCATTAAGTGAAAGGGCAAGGCTTGCTTGAGGCAGAGATTAAATGAACAAGACAAATATTGATCTGGGTAATTTCTGCTGAAAGTTCAACCCAACCAGAAAGGTTTCTCTGCCTAATGTTTGTATTGTTTGTTACACGTTTGTTGCTACTGATGATGCTAAATCAGAATCCACTAGAAGACTAATTTGAATGGCTGCCATGACATTTTCGAAGTGAGGGCAACCTGGAGAAAATAGGACATCCTTTGTTAAAGTGTAGCCTTAAAGGAAAATATTATTCTTTCTTAATTAACTTGTTCTAGTTGTAAATAGCTGAGCTGTATTAATTAAATCTTAGATTAGATGATTAGAGTTCTTATTTGTTGCCTCAATTATCTAAATAATTTGAATAAAATTTCTATTCAGTTTGTAAATTTAATTTGTCCTCATTATCTGCAATTACTCCCAACAAATGAGTCGCCCATCAGCATAATAATAATGAAGGATAGAGATGCACATTTCTTTTTGTTTTTAAGAGGGGGGGGGGGGGGTCCGGGATAAATGCGGTATTCTAGATATCAAGCCATTGTAAGGCTGCCATAAAGCTTCCTGTTAAAGCTGACCTGGAAATAAGCATTTAAAAGTAAGGCTGCATATTGCATTTTAATGCATAATTTATAAGACAATTCCCCATCTCACAAGTGTTGATATTCTGCCTTCGAAAATGGAGAATCCATCAAATTTCTTTTTCCTCGTTCAATTAGCAAATTACCTGATCCTTTCTTGAAGCGGCTTGTCCTGAATATTTTGTTCTGGCTGCAGGCGACAAGTATGACTTTTACCACAAACATACAGAGGCAGGATATAATTCGTTCTGGCTGTTTGGAGAAGCATTAAAATGGAATAGAATGAAAATTGGAATTCTTGGAAAAACAAATAAAATCTGATGAAGGATTTTGGATTTATCAAAATCTTATTTAGATGAGATGTATAATACATAAAAGTCTCTTGAATGAGTAATAGTGTTAAAGAGTAATGAACACATGTAGAGGCAGGAAAAGAATGTAGGATATTGGAAAATTGATGAATAAATTTCAAGTCAGTGAAAAGTAAAGAAAGAAAAAGGGATAGGTAGAGAAAGATAGAGTAATAAAAAGAGAGACACAGTGGGACAGAGAGAGAGAGAGAGAGAGAGAGAGAGACAGACAGACAGAGAGAGAGAGAGAGAGAGAGAGAGAGAGAGAGAATGAGGTTGAGAATAACGAAAACGCTTTATCATTCTGTCATACCAAGTAGAGCAGAATGATTGGATTATTTCAAGCATTACTTTCAAGTTCGATCAATAATGAGATATTTCTTTTAAGTTGTGTTCATGTCATGAAAGCGTAGAAGTGGAAAATGGAAAAGGTTACCGCTGGAGCACCCTTTAGAGTATCGTGATTTGAACATTAAACATTGAAAAGCCACCTTTCACTGTCTTTTATGGTCTATTTCACATTTCTGTATTTTTGTCTGTTCTTTTAGTTTTCATGAATATTATTGTCAAATATCACAATGATGATGAGATCATGCAAAAAATGTACTATATAGATTCCTTTGTATGGGCTGGCCTTGGTCATATAAGTTGTTGGTAAAAGAGAGTTTTTAACATGAAAATTTGATTACCCGAAAGATGAAAGCACATTATAAATAGTTGCCACTAGTTAATTACTTATTCATAAATGCAAGATATTATACTTTTCTTTTTATTTGTTGTTTGTGGAGAGCCAAAAAGGTGTATACCGGTACTGCCCTTCCATGACAATTCAGCATATAACTGACATTTTAGTGTTTCTGAGATATAGAAAGATAAGTGCATTTCAATTTGCTATTAAAAGTGTTTTAATGGTTTATTTTCAGTGTTATCTTATCAAAATAGGTAATTACAGTATTTTTATGCCTCCGTTACGAAGTAGCCAGAGGCATTATGTTTTCGGGTTGTCCGTCCGTCCGTACGTACGTCCGTCCCGTTCTTGTGATCGCGATTGATGGATTCCTGCCAAACCTTGGTCATGTAGGTATCTTGCAGAGCCGATGAATTGATTCGATTTGGGGTCACGAGGTCAAAGGTCACAGTGCTCATTATGTATGCAAAAATAGCTTGTGATCACGTTATCTCAAGAACCGATTGATGGATTCCTGCCAAACTTTGGTCATGTATGTTTCTTGCCGACCAAATGAATTGATTACATTTTGGGGTCACGAGGTCAAAGTTCAAAGGTCTCATTATATATGCAAAAATAGCTTGTGATCGCATTATTATTAGAACCGATGGACGAATTACCATCAAACTCAAGATATGTACATGCACTATGAACATGACAGACAATGAAAGCGGACAAAATATACAGTTCCTCAGGTAAACAAAGGAACATCCCTTCACTGCTATTATGTAAAAATGTGTAGAACCTGTGAATATGCATGTGACATCTGTTTTACACATTTTTACATAATAGCAGTGAAGGGATGTCCCTTTGTTTACCTGAGGAACTGTATATTTTGTCCGTTTTCATTGTCTGTCATGTTCATAGTGATGTATGTATCTTGCAAAACCAATGAACTGATTAGATTTTAGGGTCATGAGGTCAAAGATAAAAGATAACCCAATGGTCATACATGTATTATGAAAAATAGCTTGCCATCACGATATTCTGAGAACCTGTGGATTACAATTACGATCATGAAGTGCCTCAAAAAAAGTAAAAATCTTCGAGTGACAGGTTTTTACCATACTCATTTTCCCCAATAGACTGTAGTGATATAAAAAACATTAGGAAAACTGAAAATTTGATATTGATTTCCAATCATAAATATCTTGATAATCAGACAGGTCATCGGCTTATAAAAGTCATGGGGTTCCTGACTGACCTAAAGGTTTATAATTATCATTGCAGTATGAGCTAAATCCAAGATTTTGTTTCAGAACTGAGACAATGTTACAGAGTCACTTTAAAGGATAACATGGAGACGTGTTAATGGTCTTATGGCTCTCAACAGCTGATATCTTGTCTAGTCCCACTTAGTTGTGATCCCCTCACCTATCGAGTCTGGTTTCATAAAAGCTTTTATCGGTATCACAAGTTACTATAATTAAAGTAAGCTACTTGATACTGGATACTTGATGGAGTAATCCCATTAGCAGCTCACCGGGATTGTAAGTGAGATGGGTAGTTGCAAGGAGTACCATGAAGTTCAGAAATGATGTGTAGACAAAGCATTTATCAATGTACATTGAAATGCTATTAAAGTCCAGTGCAATTTTTTTTTAAACATACTGATATTTCTTGGATATGAGAGAATTTTTCATAGATCTCATTGTGTGGCAGTTCTTAATTTCTGAAATCAAACAAATATTTAGAGAACGATGGCAGGTGTTATTGACAACACGTTTCATGGTAATGAAATCATGGCACTTTATTGGCTGTGAGATAAGTTGTCATGCATCTGTGGCAGTCCTTAATTTCTTGTCTGACTGATAACAAGTTTCAGGAAACAGGGCCTAGATTTTATCATGATGCTTTGGGGATTCATCTCTGATGAATTTCAATGAGCAGGCAGATAGAAACCTTTACAAAAGAGGCACATTTCTTTTCATCTCTCCATTTTACAATCCAGGCTCTAATCAACCATAAAACTCCAGAAATTGCTCCTTATAGATCCATAAATTGTGTGATAAAAAAAATCATGAGTGTCCTTGTACTTGCTGTGAAAGAGATGCTTCTCACTTTTCAAGTTTTGTATTGTCTGCAGAGAAGGTTGTGATTTTTAAAAATCTAGGTCCATCTAGCGAAAACATGTTTTCTGAATCATTTTCCATGTGCACAATTCTTCAACTTCCTTTTCTTTCAATTTTCAATATTCAGTTTTATGGAAATTGCCTCTCTTGGCGACATGAATGTCGGATTTCCCATGGACTTGATTGCCTTCGAGTAATATCATCTTTAACATGAAGTCTGAACACTACTCTCAAAGCAGACAAGTGGTCTAAATTGAAACTATGAGACACCATATAGATCTCTTATTATGCATTACCTACTTATATACACTTCTGTTGTTTCTTATTCATTTGAAATGAGCAACACGAAGTATAAAGATATTATGTGTATGTGATATTTTTTGAAAATCTTCTCTAGTCATAGTTAAATTGTTTTAAAATTAAGGCATAAGATTAAGATGGATGGAGAAAAAACGCCCACAGAGTTGAAGGGTTTCAAGTTGAAGAAATATGTTTTTTTTTTTTGTTTTTTTTTTTTGGTAGTATACTGAAATTTGCCTTAATTTGATTTTATGAATTTTTAATAAGACACATGACTCTTTAAAAATGCCTAACAATGACTCTTTAAAAATGCAGGCATTCTAGAGGAAAACTTGTTGGAGTTTGTTCAACATTCATATTACATCCAGGAATGGAAAAGTTAAAGGAATCTACATTAACCCTGTGACTGCAGCCATTGGTGAAATAGAAGCTTCATTCAAATTCTTTCCTGAAACCGTTCAATTTGTAAGAACAAGCTAGAAGATGATTTAGTGCATTCCCTCCCTGGGGGAGCATGCTTGCTTGCTTGGATGAGTTACTGAGATCATTTACGGAATTATGAATGATCATGATGTGTGTGAGTTTAGGATATCCCCCTCCAGAGATGCAGATACGTTAAGTATTCTTAAAGATTGTTAATGGGAAGCGTTGAGGGCCCTTTGGTGTGTCCTTGACTGAAAACGAACTATGATGGATCTGTAAATTAAGCGTATGTGTATTTAAAGCAGGACTGCACTACTTGTAGCTACTTGCGCCCTCTATATAGCCAACATTGCCTAAGCGGTACTCGTCGATCCCCCATGGTCCCCTTTTCTTATGTTTATTGAGGGCTGATGTTATGAGATAACCACCTGCCAGTGACCACGCAGAGAGGTCTAATCCCTCCTGGCCAAACTAGTGCAGATAGGCTTTAAACAAATGTATTGCATGTGCTGTGATTCTCTCTGCTTTCAGAAGCATATTCAAATCCCAGGTCTTTGTACATGTATTCGTTGATATTGCTGGACAGGAAAACAACTGTCTCTCTTATTTAATAGGAAGAGTATAGGATGAATGATAGGGAAAAGAATTATTGTAAACTTTTGTGTCACGCATGTTTGTGAATCAAAGCCATACTGTGCCCTGTAGGGTTGAAGTTGCTCACACCCATATTGTTTGCTAATTTGATCATGGTAATAGAAACAAAAATGAAAAGGAAAAGGAAAATTGTACTAGATAGAAATAAATGATTTTTCATTTGAAAACAGCCCTCTAGGTATTTTGTTCCTGTCAATTGTCATTCTCCAATCTCAGCTTCTTTCAATAACTCTATACAAGTCCTCTGCTGACAGCCAGAAGGTTGTCTATCCAAAATGATCCCAGTTAATGCCCTTTGGACTCATGGATAACAATGTTATACAATGTTATTTCAATTTTTCACTTTAAAGGCCGTCAACACTACTGGGCAAGAAGGGATTAGACCACACAGCGAGGTCACTGACAGGTGGCTATCTCATTAACTCAGCTCTCAGCTAACATACGAAAAAGAGGATCATGGGGGACTAACAGGCACCGATTAGTGAAGTTTTCTATATACAGGGAGCAAGTAGCTACAAGTAGGACAGTGGGGCTTTAATATCCCTCAAGCAACTATGGCAACAACAAAGAAAGAAAAGGAAAATGGCAGGTCAGCTTTCCAGATAGGATACCTCATGGTCAAATTGGCAGGACTCTTAGTATCATTTGCATGGTTGCATCTATCCATAATTAATTATGATTATGCAATAGATGGTGATAATCTCCCATAGCAACCAAGCTAGGAATAATTATATGAGAAGGCCATGTGAGTCATAAGCAGTTTTAGGCAGTATTCCAGCTGGCGGGCGCCCCCACCCCTTCCTGCCAAAATATCAGAATGTGTGTGACTGAAAAGAAATGGGTTAAGTCTATATATTTTGAAATGAATACCATAATATGTGTACAAGGGAATTGAAATAAAATAACAGATATGGGAATGATTAGGTTGGAAGGCCTTGTGTGTTATAAATATACATAGTACTTCATCCTTCTCACAGTATACATCAACTTCATGTTCTACCATGCTAAATAATCAGCTTTTTCTGATTGCTTCCAGTCAGTTTCCTTCACAATACAGTGTAATCTGCATGAAGAGAAACCAACTTTGTAATTTTTTTATTTAATCAAAGCTGCTGCTACATGTAGGACTTCTGACATCTCCCTTAGGCGACAGGGTCAACCCAAGACAGATAGATCATCAGCAATAATTGGACAGGTCATCTTGACCTTAATTAAATATCCTGGGCTATAGACGTAATAAGAATATCAACCATTCACAGTCAATTGCCCAGGCTGATTGTGCATAAATAGGAAAGGAATGTGACTTTAGCCGCTGATAGGATTCTTGAGAGAAGATTAAACCATCTTATCTGCAATATAGATGTCACAATTATTATATAATTTTAATAATTATTATCATTTTTATTACTATTGTTAGCATAATCATCATCATCATCATCATCATCATCATCATCATCTTCATCATCATCTTCATCATAATCATAATCATCATCATCATCATCTTCATTATCATCTTCATCATTATCATCATCACCACCACCACCACCACCACCATCATCATCATCATCATCATCATCATCATCATCATCATCATCATCATCATTATCATCATCATTGTCATCCTCCTCATTATCATCCTGACTAAAATGCAAATTTTTCCATTCTCTAATCTCTGCCTTCTCAATTATAATGTTGATCTTTTGTTGATATATTTGAACAATATAAACGGGAAAAAGACTTGTAAGACGTTTGTCCATATCCTGACAGTATGTATGAGCTCTGATTGGTTCATCCTCCATTTGAAAAGATAATCTAGAAAAGTGACTTTAATGTTGTAGACAAAGGTAAATGATTTTATACTATTTTATATCCTCTTGATACATTTGCGCGAAATTTACAGATGATATGTATATATAATGTTAAAGAGATCATGAAAGTGTGTGTAATCTACAGTATAACCGCACAGAAAATGGGTAGTTTTCATTGAAATCACAATGTTGAGAATTAAAGCTGCTTGATTTTATCTATTTCTTTTTAGGGGGACTCTAAGCATTGTCAAGGATACTTAAGCTCTTAGTTTTAAAGTTATTTATCCTTCAAGACAATCTTAATTCCGTGTCAGTTATAACAGTTATTTCCCCAGGTCCCTTGACATGAGCTTATGCAAAATAATTCCCCTTAGTCCCAGGTATGTAAAATTCATGAGGTTGGCCAGGAGACGAAGAAACGTAGACGTCGCATCTTGAGAGGCACAAATGTAATCTTGCTGAGGTAACCCTCTCGAGAGGAGCATGCCGAGCAAGAAATGTACACACCTGTGTAGGCGGAACGACAGAACGTGATCAATTCCGTCTGACAGATGTACTTCAGACGTGCGCGGGGCAAACCAAATGTATGTTGACGAGGTTATTCGGTTTCACATACCTGTCGTTCACCTTGCGTTTGCTTTGCAGTAGAAATTGCATGCTTTACATTTGCAGTGTTTGGGTTAGGGATTGACTTTCACGCAGAGGGCTGGTGGGAAATGCATAGTGTGATGTTTTTATTGATTTCATCTATTTTGAATAGGTACACCCTAGGGCAGAGAGAGTGTTAAATAATTGATCTCTTTTCTTGATTGGCTGGAACAGAATGAGAATCGAAATTGATTTAGAAGTTTATAAGATACTATCCAAACGTCAAACTTTAAAAAAACAACTTTCAAACTTTCTTCTATGTCCGAGGTAAGAAATAGCAATTTCTCCTTCAATACACAAAATGAGAACATGACATTCATACATGATTTTAATAGACAATGAAATAATAATAATAATAATAATACATATGATTTATAAGGCGCCAAATCCACTTGATAGTCAAATGCTCAAGGCACAGCTTGTGCAAAAGATGAAATACATACATGATACATTTATACAAAGTGCGATAGGAGAGGTACTGACAAGAAAGTGAGTAGAAATTAATATTCATTCATTCATTCATAGACCCTCCTGGTTCATAATTCAGACCTTAACCCCCACAGGGGGTTTCAACATTTGCACTGACGTAAATTCAACATTCTTTTAAATACTGATCGACAACAAATGTATTCTTGTACATTATGCCTTGAAATCCAGTCATTTATGTTCTTGGATGGAAGGATGAGTTAATGGTTGTTAATATGGTCCTTTTATAATTCCTCTTTTACCTCATAATCAATTATCTCTCGAAAGGAGTATGTATGTGTTCATGCTTGGATGAACAGGATGCATTGTTTGCGAGAGTGCAAAATTTGACTTGCATAAAACTATTTAAGTGAGAGAATTATTGAATGCATCAAATGAGATGCATTGTATTTGCTTTTTGCAGAAACAAAGTCACACACACACACGCACAATTTTTTTGGATATTTTATATGTGTGGCATGATTGATTTTTTTAGAGATGTTATTTGGATCTGCAAAGACCGAATTAATACCCAAATCCCAATTGTTTTATTCAAACATCACATGTATTGCTTTGGCGCAAGTCAATTTTTGCAATCCCTTGTTGATCCAAGCCTGAACACATACATGTACCACACCAACATGATACCAAATGATTTGGGATAAAACACTCTTTCTTAAGGTGTATTTACTGTTCATACATGATTTTAAAAATAATTACCAATTTTCTAGGTGTAAACTTTTTTTGACTCACACTGTAGGTAAACTAGTGCTAATAGATACACCCTTCTGACTCTTTATATCTAGCAGAACATGCACGTCCTGTCCTCCAGCATTTTCTTATTATCTGTCAATCTAGTTCTACTTTTTCCTTTCGGTTTAAGATTATGTAGCCTTAACAAAACTGCTGCATGTTCAGAATAAATAACTATGCTGATTCCAAGTTTGTGAAATATGAGCAGCAATGCACTCGGAATGTTTGATGACGAGTGAGTTTGCTCAGTCTGCTGTTTGTCTAGTAGGATGTGCAAACTTTAATCCATGAACTTGGTTGATGGACAGTGGACATATAGTTTAGCGCCAACATGATTTGACATTTGCTCCAGAATCATTTATGCTTTGAAGTTAATTTGGAATGGTCAAACTCATAATGTTAGGCTCTCTCCAGGAGATTAGACCCACAGCGCCTAGCCCAAGTGTTTGGGACAATAGTTTTAAAAAAATTACAAGAGCAGAACCAATAAAACATGTATAATTGCTTAGATCCTCCAAACCAATTTTCTTGGATGTTGGAAGATAATGTTTGACTCATTTCAGACCAAGAGTAAGCCTGCTCCTGCTGAAAAGCTTCTTCAAATCGATGTATCTATTCATGTCCCACAGCTTGGAAGCGGTTGGGATGACAATGAAATGGACCTTTAGACACAGGTTCACCATAAGCCTCGTAATATTTTAGATTTGGTGTAAATCTTGATTTTCAATATTGAAACAAGGGTTGAAGCTAGAAATTTTACTAGTTTTTAAAAGCATGTGCTGTGCAATCATCAAAGTTACCTGTTTGGTATTCTAGTTTTTTGTGGAGCTTTATTGCGATTTACATAGAAAGTGAATATTATGTTTACATGGCAAATGTTTTTTCATCCCAATAACCTTATTCGATAAAATATGTACCCAATTTTTTTTATTACTAGTTCTTGTCAATATTGAAACAGTACCAATATTTGTACAGAGTACCAAAGACTAATTTCCTTTTCTGTTGTCCTCTGGTATTGCTCCCAAACTGAAGTATGCAAATGTAACCCTTTGACTACTGAATTCTGTCTTTCCTATTGGCTTAGTACAGGAACAACCGTGCTCCCGTAGGCAAAGGGTTAAGGGAGTTTGTATAACATATATAGGGTCAGAAGGATGTTAACTGATGAGGCATGCCATCATGCTATTCGCTCTCTTGTTTTAAGCCGTCTTGATAATGCCAATTCCCTCTTGATTAATATAAATGTTTCGGATATCGATAGACTTCAACGAATCCAGAATCGTGCAGCCCGTATTATTTCAAATGCAAGAAAATATGATCATGTGTCTCCCTTGTTAAAACAACTACACTGGTTACCTGTTCATAAGAGAATAATGTATAAAGTTTCACTATTTGTTTATAAATCCATGTATAACCTTATCCCATCCTATATTTCTAGTCTGTTTTGTCCCATCCAGCAATCAAGATATCCATTACGTTCAAGGTCAGACCCCCTTCTTCTGCAAATCCCCCGCATCAATTCGAAGAAGGTTCAACAAAATATAATTTTTTCTGGTCACACTATTTGGAATAGTCTCCCTTTAAGCATTTGTTCCTGCACCTCAGTCGTATCATTTAAGAGAAATTTAAAAACTCATTTGTTTTTTTTGTAATTATTATTTTTTTTAGAGTGTAATGCACTTGGAGAGTATATAACTATTCTGTTTTTATTTTAAAATGTAAAGCGCCTTGAGCATGTTCATGTAAAGGCGCTATATAAATACCAATATGTATGTATGTATGTATGTATGTAAGAGTCTAGCAATGCAAACAAGCCCAATCGTGACCCTGCAGCTCAAACACGTGCAACCCAATATAGAGGTCCTTGTCTAAGCACACCGTCTTGTGATGACATGTAGAAATTACACTGCCTGTGCTGCATAACAAGTAGTCAGGTCTTTCTCTTAAAGTCAGTCACCTTAAAGTGCCAGTCTCAAAACTTGCACCCTATCAGTTCTTTAAGGTTACAGGAAGGGGGGGGGGGTAACTTTACACCCCTTAGCAGTAAAAAGCTGAAGCCTTATTTGCATCAAAAGAACCCTTACCAAGTCCAAAATCCATCCTTTGTTCCGGGACTCCATATAACTCCTCTCCTGTGGGCCTTGACAAAAATATAAAGGGCTCATTTGCACCAGACCAGTGTTTATTTCTTCCATATTTTGGTATACAGGGTGATTTGTCTGTGTGTGTGTGTGTGTGGGGGGGGGGCATCCAATTATTCCCTAGTTCTTAGAATATTGTTGAAGTTGAAGTTGATGAGATAACTTAATTTAGATTCCTTGTAATTTACAACTGTAATTGCTGACATCATCGGCTAATTCCTATTCCGTGTGTCAAAGCGTAACGACTTTCCCGTCGATTACTTTTAGCAGTCTTTTTCAAATGTGATGCTGTAGTTGGAGAATGTGGGGGGGGGGGGGGGGTAACATCAAAATAATCCCTAGTTCTTAGAATATTGTTGAAGTTGAAGTTGATGAGTTAACTTAATTTAGATTCCTTGTAATTTACAACTGTAATTGCTGACATCATTGGCTTCCTATTGCTTCTGTCAAAGCATAACGACTCTCCTGTTGTTTACTTTTAGCAGTCTCTTAGAACGTGATGCTGTAGCTCGATATTGAAGTACCATGTCCTTGTCTAGGCACTCCCTTGTGTGATGCAATGCAGAAGTTACGCTATGTATGCTGAATGTTAAGTACCGTATATTTTGAATCCCTCATATCAAGTCATTCACCTTAAACTAGCACCTTATTTTGCTCCTCCTTCAAACTCGAACTGGTGTGTGCAAGAGTACAAGATTACATTTGTCATTCCAGAAAGAGAATGGAGCAAACTAAAGAACATCCAAGAAGTATCATTACTGCAGGACTGGTTTGCAACTTTTGAGGTCTCTTTGTGGTTTAGTTTCTTTTAAATATTTTTCTAATGTGAAATATAAAAGGATAAATGTGATATTATTTTATGCCAAAGAAAGAGGAAGTTTAACACATGGTACACATCTTTCCTCCCCGAATTGCATACAATGGATAACAAACAGTTAAGAAAGTTACATGAAGCAGAAAGGATAACAAGAGGAATAGTACAGATTACAAGGGGGTAGAATAAGACAAATCACTATGGAAATTAAATGAAAGATTTTGACATAAGATACATTTTCAATTTCTTTTAAAAATATATGCATTATAGGAAAGAGAAAGATAGTAAACCCTTTATCTGCTTTTGTTGATGAATGGAACGCACAATGGGATGACACCATTGACTTATGTCACACACACCATGTATGTGTATATGTATACTGCAAAACAAGGTGATCAATCTGTAGCAGTGGATATCGTTAGTGGAGATTTAAAGCTTGTCTCAGGAAATCTTACTTCTGACATAATTATCATCTTGATTTAATACCAGTATAAACAGAGCTGTACCAACCAATCCTAGTAGGAATCATTCCAATTTCGGGGGCCCTAATACAAGTGTAGGAATCCTAAATTCCTCTCATTTTCATGAAGCTTCTAGGTTTAAAAAAAGTATGCCAATACACTCCATTACCTAATTTTGAGTAGAGAGATTCTTATTCTTTCTGAAGAAGGTATACAGGTATATGTATATGTTAAGCTATCAGCAGTTGCAGAGATTTCAGAGGGGTCAGACGATCATAAAGCCGTAGGTCCTGAAAGGTCACATCTTCCTGATATTAAGATTAAAAATGCAGTAACTCGCTGTCTCACACCTACAAGGGAATTCTGATCGCTGTAAATCTTCCAGACATCACGCACCATTGGATATGCCAATATGACAACTTTCAGATTGGTCAAAAGGCGTTGTTGTGAAAAGGTCGTGATTTATAATGTGAGTGACCAGTAGGAAGCTGTATAGTCAAACATAAAATACAAAATCACACATATCCATCCAAAATCTAATTGGTCATGGGTAGTTTGGTAAAGAGTGTGAAATTTCATTGTTGCTTCCATTTGCAAGTGTTTTCTTTTGGTTATTTTAAATAAAAAAGACGAAATGAAGTTTTGGACTGTCCACTTGAAAGAGAACTTGCATCATTGATTACTGGCCTCAAGTTATACTGATATCTTTTGAAAGCAATCATTCCGATCAACTCATAACAAATACTTTCTCCTCCAAATCTCTCTGCACCTTTCTGGTTTTTATGCTGAAGAGAATTAATTGAAATTGAAATTTTATTAATGAGTTATATTTGTTTTTCTGAAGTGTTATAGATTCAGATTTGAGGTGACATTGTAAAGAATGTAAATATGATTTATTTTTGTTTTTTACTTTCTTGATTATTTTGTTGTTGCTTTGTCCCTTCCCAGCTCCAGTTCCCCATCACCTGTGGATATACTATGACATATATTTTACTTTTTAAAGCCCCAGGCCACTGCACTACTTATAGCTCCTTGCGCCTTCTACAGTATATAGCAAACAATGCCTAATCGGTGCCTGTTGGTCCCCCATGATCCCCTTTTTCCTATGTTAATTGAGAGCTGATTTGATGAGATAACCACCTGTCAGTGATCTTTCAGGGAGGCCTAATCCCCCTGGCCAAACTAGTACATACAGGCTTAAATATTCAAGAATTTATGTTGACTACCAGAAAATGGCTTCCTTTAACTTGGCAACATCTGTCAATCCCTCCTTCATCGAATGCATCTCCTGCTCTGCCACATGCACATGCATGTACATGTATCTCCTGCCCCTCTTAAATTGCTAACGAATGCGGAACATAAATAGCCCCCCTGCGATGAGCTTGAGGCTGTTCACACCGGTAGAGATAGCGCACACTAGACCGTGCTATCTCTGCGGTTTGGAAGGTACAACGTCATTTCGATCCGCCCAACAGCGAGCCACGGCAAGCCAAAACGGCGTGCCACTGGAGCACCTCTTGGGGGTGGTCCACGAGAGATAGCGCGGTCTAGCGCGCGCTAGAAAAAAGGGGGTGCTACGATAGACCGCGCTATCTCATTGCGGTATGAACAGCCTCCTTGATGAGCACCCGAAGTAGAGAGGGATAATGTTCCCGACTTGGTAAATTGTTTGCATCATTAGGCCTGTCTTCATCAGCTCGAGATTGCCAAATAACCCGCTATTTTAACTATCCCGATCGCAAATTATCCAGCTAATTTGCCTCTTCATCAGCCCGCAGTTGCAATTAGCAGGATATTTGGTCAAGATAATCATCCCAAGATATCTTGGGCTAGTTTGCAAAATATAGGTCAAGTCTGATGAAGATGCGATTTGTAACTTCAGGCTTATTTCCCAAATCAGAAATAGCAGGCTTTTTGGCAATCTGGAGCTGATGAAGACATACCTATTCAGCCATACCTATTCAGCCTCGATGTCTATTTATCTTTCTTTCCCTGAGGAGATGAAGGTCGCACCACTCATCAATGTGTCTCCTTCCAAGGTTTCATATTATTTTTCAATCCAAAGAAAAAAGAAAAGAAAAAAAGAAGGATATAAAAAGCATAACAGGTGTTTCTTTATTTACCTGTAACTTCTGTTGTAAACTATAAGTTGAAGATGAAACTTGATGATGACAATAAAATGGAATTTCTTTGAAATTACTGAATAATTAGAGAACAACTCTTTAGTTTTGTTTTAGATGATAGATGTGATCATATGAGATAATTCTTAACTTTGATTTTTTTTTCATAGGTGCATTGGACAGCAAAATAACCAAGAAATAAAATCACTCATCAAAAATTGTTGTAAGAGAAACATTGCAGCTATTTCTAGTTATGTTCTTTGTGTGTTAAGCTTGCCAAATACATGTAAATGCTCTAATTATAAAAAAGAAGGAAAATATTTCCTCTCAATACACAAAAAAGGTAGTCTTTTCATAACTTATGAATTTTATCTCAAGTATTTTGAGGTAGATTGGTACAAAATCCAGCCTCTTCAATTATCAGTTGGAAATATGACATAGTGCCTTAAAGGTTCTGTTTGATAAAGTGGTGGAAATGAATATTTATGAATTTAATTTGATAAGTACAACAGAAGTGAACAAACACACCTCTTAAAATTTCAAGGATTAAAAATAATCAATGTTTAATGACAGAAAAACAAAATTTCATATTCCTTTCACTTCAATAACTATCATATGTCTGTACCATGGTCCAAACAACCCTAGATTCATAGATGTCATTATAACTTTCCTATTATTGCCAATGACTTCCATTCATCTGTTTCAGTCAACTATGTTTATGCTTCCAATCACCCTTTGGTCTTATTTTCATCATAAATGTGCAAAAACAAAAAACGGTTCCACCAGAAAACAGCTGAAAATGCTTTAATTGAGATGAGCTGTCCCTCGGAGTCAGATCTGATTTCTTTCCTCCTTCATTTTAGGTTGAAAAGTTCCATCAGTCATACGTGAGTAGTAGATATGCAAAGTATTTCCAGTTGTCTGGGTTTCTCCCATGAATAATCCATTGCCAGCGACCAGACATATATGAATTATGATGGGCATGATGAATCATCGCACTGCAATATTTCAGAGGTAGAAATATAAGAGTATTCCCATAAGGTGATTAATTTTCAAATCCTTCACTGAGTTCTTTTTTAATTTTTGAGAATGATTTTTTTAAATGAACCTCTTGTGTAATTTTGTTTAGTATTCTCTGGTTTCTCTCATTGTCTTATGGCAATATTTATATGATGCTAAGTCCACATCTAACTCAGATAACATAATGATCAACCTTCATTGTTTCCCAAAATAGATCTGGAAAGTGCCCCCTCCCTCTTTACCAACTCTGCTTCTCTTCTCAATTGAACTAAAAAGCATGGTCTGGACGTTCAATCCCACGTCCACGTTTAAATGAGATGAGATTTATTACATGAAATAATATGTCCGGACATTCTTCCAATCAAAAATCTGTTGTAAGCAGATAATTAATTTGACCTTCATGTTGTGGAATAGTAGACCTGGAGAGTGCCCCCCCCCCCCTCCTCCTCTCCTGAGTCCTTACCAACCCTGTTACGCTTTGCACCTCAACAAATAACGTCAGTCCATTTATTCGCTCCTATGTCTACATGGCACAGACAACACAATATATTGTTATGACCTTCATAATATCAAAAAAATAGATCTACAGAGTGCCCCTGTCTTTACTCACTCTACCTCGCTTCTTTCCTAGCTTCTTCCCTCAAGAGATTCAGTTCACATCTAAACGAGATAATTCCTGTTTGGAATGGATATCTGCAAAGAACCCCCCCCCCCCCCCCCCCCCCCCCCGCCCCCACCTCCTCCATCCCCTCCCCACACCCATAACAAACTTCTACTTTGCTTCTAAAATCAACAAACAGCCCAGCTTGTACATTTCAATCCTTAGTCCACATCTCACAGAGATCATTTTTGTTGAACCTTTATGTCAAATAGATCCAGAGAGTGGCCCCACTCCCCTCGGCCCCTCTCTTCCCTAAATCCATTTCACCTGTCTCAAACAGACTAAATCTGAATCACTAAAACTGAATGTGACTTTCCTACAATAAGACTTGTTGACCTTCTATGAACCCCTCCACTCACTAACTGTACTTTACTTTACTAATCTCAACACACTGTTTCAATCTGTACATTTAAGGCCCCATCTCAAACATATTATTTATATGATGTTTAATGTGTAAAGTGATAGATCTGGAGCCCCCCCCCCCTTCCCCCAAATGTCAAAACATTGTGAGACTCTTTTCACCTTCCCATAGTAACATTTAAAATGTTAGATCTTTTATTGACCCCTCTTCATTTTGATTCTTCAGCAAATATAAGCAGTCTAGCTACATTCAATCCCAAGTCAGTCAACATCTAAATAAGATAATTCATGCAACCTTCATTGTAGATTTTAATGGGCCCCTCCCTTGGTTTCTAATAAGTTGAGTCCTAACTAAATCCGGAGCTCCCCGTAGCCAATTTGACCTTTCTCTCCCATGTTCCTAGCCATCGTGTTTATCTTGGCCTGGCTCCTCTTTTGTCAGATGTAGCCCTCGGGGGACCAGCGCCTGGAAGTGATGACGTTTCGGCGTTGGCAAATGTCAAATTTGCAGATGTCTGAATATAGTCGGGATGGATAGCGGGATGGATGCATGTCACAACTCTCAAAGGATCGGGGCAAAAGGGGAAGAAAAAAAATCCAGAAAAAAAGAATCACTATTTTTTCAGGCAACTTCATCCGATTAGCTTCTCCAATAGAGCTGCAGTAGTATCATCTCTCGTTCCTTCTCTCTCTCTCTCTCTCTCTCTCTCTTCTTCTTCTTCTCTCCTTCTCTCTCTAGGTGCCATATCTATTGACTTTGGCGACCATGGTATTCCACAACTCTCTAGCTCCACTCCCCAGTCTTTCACTCTTCTTTTCTCAAGCCATCTCTGTAGTCTATCCAACCATGTTCTTCTTTCTCTACTCCTCTTTCCATCTTTCTTTCTATCAATGCCAGATTCTCCAAACCCCCATTTTTGTATCTATCCCATTTGGCATGTGACAAATGTAGATTAAAGTCTTGCCAAAGGACATTAGTGCTGCGGCAGGATTCGAACCCTGTGCCTTGTGGTTCACAGTCCAGAGACTTATCCAATAGATCGCAACACCTCTAAAACCCCCTTGTAGGATGAGAGTTGCGATTAGGTTTTTACATTAGGTTTAGGAATACTAGTAGGGCTTAAAGTATTAGTACACTGTTGAGTCTAGTTAGGAATGTGATCTATGTCAAGAATTGAGAATTGACTTAGGAGCCATTGTGTAGCTGGAGCATGTGTTGTACGACCTTCAAATTTTATTGACATTTATGTATCTCCAATATTTCAGGAAGGTAGACGTTGGATCACATGACTTCACAACGCCCTTTGAGAGTCAGAAGGGCGTTGATGTGATGCAAAGTGCTGAGCTTCTGCCTCTCGACATATGATACATGTTTGTACTGTGGCGTTGCCCAGACATGGCCTGAGGAAATGGAACATAAAGATCATCCCTTGCAAAAGACATATGCATCCATTTTTGAAGAGATTTATTGACTTGTCTGTCTGCTATGTCCCGAGGGGAGGAACGGTCTTTGAGGAGTAAGATATTTGTTGCCATGATCTTTATCAAGATTTGTCAAAAAGTAGGGAAATTGTGATCTTTAACCCAGAACATGCCACCAAGTTTTTAAACAATGGTTATAAAATGAACTGTCAAAAGATACATCATTACTTCTAATACTTTTTTCTTATTGTTGAATTTTGTGTATAAAATTAACTAAATTGAAAATCTGTGATTTTTCTAAATGGACAGCTTTCTTTTATTAAGGATACTATTATATATGAGATTTATAACTCGCCAAATCCACTTGAAATCATCAAATTGATCATTAAATCTGTGAATATATCAGAAACGGGAAAAATAGAATGAAATATATGGGCACATCTAAAATACATGTACTAATGTCACTTTCACTCATGATTCAACTCATGTTTTAACTCATGTTTTGTTCAAAAGTGTATATATACATGTATACTGAGCAGGATGAAATCATGAATATGAATGAGTCAGTGATACCACAATCTTTCAAGGGCATTAGTGACATGATCTAGGCAAGTGTGACAATTAATCGTAAGACGTGACATTCTCAAGGCATCATCTACTAGAACATAAGCTATAGGCAAGTGGAAATGTTATACTTTTGAGCAGGGTTAGCGTTTGAATGTAAATTGGTCAAAGATATTAGAGAGAAAGACCAAAAGGGCTAGAGCTAGGCAAGTGCAAATGTGATTAGGTCGTTTAGTGTGAAATGGGCCAATCTGTACAAAGTTAATTATATCCCTCAAGGACGTGACATTCTCAAGGGCATCATCTACTAGAACATGATCTATAGGCAAGTGGAAATGTTATACTTCGAGCAAGGTTAAAGTCTGAATGTGAATTGGTCTTTTGAAGAGAAAGACCAAAATGGCTGGAGCTAGGCGAGTATAAACGTGATTAGGTCGTATAGTGTGAAATGGGCCAATCTGTACAAACTTAATTACATCCCTCAAGGAGTGTTATGAAGACCCAGATCCTATCTGTTGAATCCACCCTTAGTTATACCTACCTATATGTGGGCCGAGATTAATTAGGTTTTGGATTGTAGACATACATGTATACAATGTTATTATGTAAACCTTCCTTTTCCCTAGAAATGGTTCTATTGGAAATTAGTGTTTGCACAACCCTTTTCAATTTTCTTTTCTTATTAGGAACACTCATGCAGTTTTGACTTGAAACAATGTAATCTGGAGTTCTAGGAAAGGAGTTGAGAAACTGATATAATGCTACTGTTGTAGGTGTGTGAGCCGGGTGAAAAGAGATAATAATCTGATTATAGGCAAGTGGAAAGCAAAATACATAGCTCCGGGATTGCCTTTAGAGAGCCCTGGAACAAAGTAAAGAAACATAAAAGCCAACGTTGATGTAATATATTTTTTTTGTGGAAAACATTCAAAAGAGAGCTCCTTTGAACAGAATAATGAATTTCCTGTGGTTGATTTTATTGATGCATGTGGCCTATGGCTAATTATGAAGATTTCTTGATGAATACATCTATATTATTGTATCATGCTATTAAAACATAAAAAATGAAAAATACCAGCTCAGTAGGCATGAAAAGTTTTGAAAAGACAATTAACCCTTACTTTATGGTAGGACATTTCATTGACCCTCATTGTAATGTGTATCTAACGTTTTCTTGACTACAAAAGAACGTTGCTTTTCTTCATTATACTCAGACAATGTTCATGAATCTTTAAGTTTGATACCATGGAACACTTGTTATTGTCGATGGTGTGGTGGTGTTGTTATGGTTGGTGCTGCTGTTGTTTTGAAAAAGAAACGTGATGAATAATTGGCTTTTGAAGTTCTCATTGTAATACATGATTCTACTCTAGAAGCGTAAGGGCTTACAAAAATTGTCTTTCTTCATTAAAAATAAAAGCAAGCTCATTAAGTCTCCCCAGTTTTTCTAATCTATGTAATTATGTATGCGCATTGGCTTAAAAGTAAAGAAAGTAAGAATTATGAATTATGATGTTTGCTTCCAGGGTATCTGACTGGAATACTCCCAAGGGAGTGGAGAATGTGCATGATGTGTGTGCAGTCAGACTAGGAGCCAATCACTGGGATATTTGTAAAAGAAACATGCTGGATGTATCAGGCTCTTTAAACAAAAAAAGTTTACCAAAAGCCTTTAATAGTGAATATTAAAATCTGTTACAGCTAAAATCACTCACTCACATTCAAGGCATGTTATGATATAAATGTGATGTTTTTATTTGCAACAGTTTCTTATATAGGAAATTTAGTTTTAAGTTAAACAAAGAGACTTGTATTCTACCAAAATCTAGTGAAGATTGAAATGAGACAAATGATGACTTCCACTAGTATAACATTCATCACTTGATGCAGCCAAGTATTATGTTTGATCTTTGATGAAAGCATTTACAATCCATGGAGATCTATACTAGCATTCTTTCAAGAATTAATGGAAATGTAAGTGCATCAGCTACCCATTATCTCAATCTATCTCTTCTTTTTACTTGACAATTAAATGCAGATAAGGAGATTGTATTCAATTTGGTTGTAAGACTACCCATCTATCATTTCTGTTCATCTCTATCTTTTTCTTTCTCTCCTTTTCTTTAACGCAATGCTTTAACACAATGATAATTTACATATTTACTGCTTTATACTTTTTTGTGTGTACATGTTCCATTTTTCTCCTGTTGTCATTCGTCTCTCTTTACTTCCCCTCCCTCTCTCCCCCTCTCTCTCCCTCTCCCACTCTCTCTCCCTCACTCACTCTCTCCCTCTCCCACTCTCTCTCCCTCACTCTCTCTCACTCCCTCCCTCTCACTCTCTCCCTCCCTTCCCCTCACCCCCCTTCCCCTCCCTCCCTCCCTTATCTCTCCATCTCCATCCCTCCCTCACTCCCCATCTCTCTCTGTCTCTCTGTCTCTCTCTCTCTCTATTTACCCATCTATCTATCGGTCTACCTTATTCAGGTGTATCTATCCCTTCTCTTCTCACTGCTATACTACATGTAGAACAAACTGAGAACATTGAACAAATCTAATTAAAGCTGTAAAACTTGCTGGTATATATGTATGTTATATATAGATGTTCATATCAGAGTCCAGCTGCCTTAAGTAGAGGATCACACCCTTGACACACACCTGTACTCATATTTCTTATTTCTAAAAGAAAAACAACTGGGTGCAACAGGGGACTGAATAAAAGGAAAGTAAAAAGAAGTAGTGGGTAGGGAGAGAGAGAGAGAGAGAGAGAGAGAGAGAGAGAGAGAGAGAGAGAGAGAGAGAGAGGGGGGGTTGGGGGGGGGGGGAGGGTGGGGGGGAGATGAGATTAGAAGAAAGGAAATATAAGATCAGTATCAGATATTACAACTTGGGCGAGAAAAGGAAATGGGGAATGGCGATAGAGTGTACGACTTCTATAAAATAGAAAAATTTGTTATCAGTGGGGTAGATTCGTTAGTAAGAGAAATGAGGAGACATGAATATGGAAATACAGCCAGACAATTTATTTTATAAATTGCTATTTAGTTATAAAACCTAAAACCAATCACGAGTATCAACTATCAAAGTGCCTCAAGATCAAGATGGAATTCTCATTACTTATGTGCCTAATACAGCTTGTCCCGCAAAATATAAATTTTCTCTTTGTGTTTCATTGCAACCGTCATCAGGCTATGGATCTCTTCAAATTCCTTTTTTGATGATGTGGGGATTTATTTCAAATTTTGCTATATGCTGCCAAGAATCGTAATTATAGGTCTTAGTGACTTGATGAAGAGGGGGATGTTTCATATGATTGCTTTACATTAGGGAGCATCATGTGAGAGGACAGTGACATAGTGTAATGTACTGAGAGCCTGAAAGATGCTATCTTGTAAAGGATACGCTCTGTTTTGGGGTCAGATCTAGAAAACTGTTAACTCATATGCTTTTAAGCCTTAAGAGTTCTGGCACTGAACAGACGATATACATGCAGATGTTACCACTATTATGGTTCTCAGAAGACACAAAATGGTTTGAGAGTCTTTGTTCTCTTTAGATTACCGACAAAAGCTCAATGTAATCTCATTATGAGAGCCAGATGGGCACAAGAGGATACATGCTCATTCAAACCCTTCTGTGTCCCAGAGGACAAAATTATGTTTTTGAAGTCCTATTTTGCTTTTGATTACTGAAATATGAACAATAATGTTTGAAACATACTTGGGGCAGTGACACATCATCAAGAGTAGTTATGAATGGTGTGAAAATGATAACGAAATTTTAAAAAAGAACAAACATTTGATGTAATATTTGCCCAGGATTGAAATGGTTCCAAGTAATCTGTTATTTTCTCTCCTTTTTTCCCTCTCTTAGTGTTTTATTAAACAAACATCGAAAGCAAAAAAACAAAAAAAATCTTTTTAGTTACACTTGAAATATTAACATCAATAACTACTTTTCTATACCAAATTTGCCAACAACCAATTAAATGGAATGATTTCAGTAGCATATAGATATTGTATCTCGTTATTGATAACAAGATATATCAAATGGTGATATTCATTCAAGCATTGTAGATATATAAGTTTAACTGTTTATTCGCCAGTTGAAAATGGTGAATAATATCTTCAACCTTTAGAACTTTCTCTATATAATATCTTTTATATGTCTTTGATTCAGGTGGAGGTACGTGTGGTGGCAACGGAGCACGCCATCAAATTCTTTGACATGGCAACGTTACCATCAGATGTTAAACTTTACAGGGATCAAGATGAATGGGAGGTGAGATGGGTTTATCAGTTGCTTTATAGGTAATGTTTTGGGAAATTTAGAAAAATTGGATGGATAGCAATTCTTTAAAATTTTGATATATTTGGATGCCCCTGTTGATGTACTAAAACACTTCTGCTTTTGAGAAATTGAATATTCAAAAATTTACCGGTGCTCCCGGTAAATTTCAAATATTTCAAATAGCGCTTAAGGCCATTCCATGGTAGCTGCAACCATGAAAATCTCAGAATATACAGTTCTGATATATAATTTCCAAGCAGGAATAGCAAATTGGTCGATTGTAGTCAAGAAACATTGTTTTAAAGCTAAAGTAATATCAATCTTGAGAGGGCGCTTTACAACATAAAGAGTGTATTATTTACAATTTCATCACTTTAGACTCGATTTCAACCACAACAATGATCATTGAATAATGTAAGATCGCATATGCTTCCAATATGTTAATTTGAACTAAATTTATGATCTCATACCAAAACTTTGTAATGCCTTTAATGATTACTTCTGGTAGTGAAGGGGTTACTCAAATGAAACTTGTTAAATATGGTTTATATTGTTCCAAAAGTATCAATTACATACATGTATGCTAGATATTGTAATGTTTCACCCATGCTTTCTGATGCATTGTATTGTGTACATATAAACAAGTAAAATCTAAACTTATTATCTAAATCAAAGGCATTCAACAACAATTTTAAGTGGGCATACAAATACTACATGAGCTTCCATTCTTGAAAGTACTTGTTTCTCCACATCACATAGCATTGCCTGCTTTAATAGTAAATGTTATACTTAGATGTAGATATGATTTCCGTTATCAATATTATGTTTGTTCTACAACTCTTTCAAAAGAACGGCTACTTGCCAAAGTAAAGCAAAATGAGAAGAAAATGACAAAAGAAAAAAAATGAGTTCTGTAGGTGATCTCCTTTGGCGAAGACATCTTTTGTTTTAGTTTCCTTCCGCCAGAGACCTTTCAGCTGATTTGGAAAACAAAATATCCTTGCCGCAAGTCCATTAGTAATAATAACCATCCTTTCATCCTTGTACCTGGAGGTGATCCGATCTCCATTATATCCGCCCTCGCCTAACAGGTTCTTATCCCTGATTTGAGCTGCACTTATTTAAACCTGATGGTGAAAAAAATCAGTTGTCATTTGTAATGTATTTCTTTGAGAGATTTTAGCCAGCATACTGTAGAGTGCTCGGTTTGTTTTCTAAGAAAAACCTTAATAGATGTTAGAGGTTGGCCTAGTTTTCCTAGGAGTCAGTGGTTGTTCAAGAGTCGGTTATCCTAGAGGTTCATTGTCCTTATCTGATAGCGTACTAGTCTGAAACAGGAGTTGTCCTAGGGAATGGTTATTTGAAGTAGTAGTTTTCCTACATGTACATGTAAGTGGTAGTTTTCTTAGGGATATTTGTCCTAAGAGGTACTTAATTATCCAAGGGGATACTTTTCCTATGAAGCAATGGTTGTTTAGGGGTAGTTGTCTATGGGATATGACCTGAGGGTGCTTGGATTTATCAATCCTAAGCGGTAGTTGTTTTAGGTGGTTTCTGGAATTATCTTGGAGTAGTTGTCCCACTAGGTATTTCTCTAATAGCAGAGGTAGTTTTCCTAGGGGTTAGTTAAATCCAAAGGAATGGGTTTCTGACAATTCCTTGTTCTGGAATCAAAGATAAGATCTAGATGGTTTCAGTACTCTTGTGAATCCTGTGTTTCAGGCCTGGAGAAGATCTCAGACCCAGTCCTACATATTATGCTAAGACGTCGGGCTGATGTGATGGTCACTGCCCTTCAAGATGCTTAATAATACTCTAATTGTGATAGGAGGGTAGTTGTCCTGGACCCTGTCTTACAAATCGTTGATATTAATCACAACTTATTTGCGATAACTATGTACGTAAGAGATAGGAGACTGCAAACTTGCGAATGATTAGAGGACCTGCGATTGGTTTGGATCAATCGCAACTCTTTGTAAGACGGGGCCCTGATTGTCCTAGGGAGTAGTTTCCAGGAGGCTCTTGTCCCTGAGTCTAAGATTACATCTGGATGTTAACAATTGTTGCATGAATTACATGTTTCAGGCCTGGAAGAAGATCTCAGATCCAGTCCTGCATATTGAGCTGAGACGATGGGCTGATGTGATGGTCATTGCTCCTTTAGATGCTAACACATTAGGCAAGATAGCCAGTGGTATCTGCGATAATCTTTTGGTAAGTAATACAACACCCCATTCATACTGCCAAGACCAAAAATAGACCAAACAAAAATTACAACTAACAAAATTACACCTCATTTTTTTAGATTCTGTTAGTTATTGGTTGCGTTTTAGTTAGTTTGGTGATGGGTTTCATTAAAAAAAAACACTTTTATTCTGAGCTACATGTAGGTGCAAAGAAAGAAAATAAATGATCACATATATGGTCCAAGTGAGGAACGTCTCTTAATTCCTTATCTGCGGGACAGTAAGATGGTGCGGAGATATATTTATAGATACATGATCATATTTGTGATATCATCTATTTACCAGTGCACCCTATCAAAGGGCAATTTTCCCTATTTATGATCTGCCAGATGTAGAGTTCACATTTATCTGATTGTGCTTGTTATATGGACTAAAAGTTGGAGATACATGTATGATGTGGATTGTATCTCTATAAAACCCAGTTGATGCAAGTACTAGCAAAGAGACTGAGCACTAGCTGGCGCTATTTCTGTTATGGCCTAGCCATCGAAGAGTACTCACTTCATGCTTTGGACTGAAGAGTTGAAGGGTTGATTTTATTTTCATACATGTAGTTTCAAAAATTGATATGTAAACCATACAAACTCTATTGTAAGGTCAGCCCCTTCCCCCCCCCCCCCCCCCCCCCCAAAAAAAAAAAAAAAATGCTTTCACTGGTTACCAGTAAAATTATGCCATGTGATACACCACCTGAATAATATGGACAAAAATTAGGTATTACGTCTTCATCTAAAATACTCCCCCATCCTATCTATAATGGAAAATGATTACAAGTACTATTATTATTTTATAGTAAAAACACCTTTTTACCAAGTATACAGTCCATCAATCTGTTTTATGTCAATTTTATTGTTTTACATTTGTTTACATAGGTGTATATATGAATCTAAACCTCTATTTGGAGATTCAGCCTTTGCTACATATGAAGAGCTTAAAGAGAAGGTTGAGTTCTGGGAAGAGGTGAAAAATAATTTATGAGCGTTATCATTCTTATTATGTAAGTGTGGAAGAACATCAGATAAGACATGTTCCCTGAAAAGCATGGCTCTTCAAATGCCTTTATATTCTAAATATGTCATGTAACATCGTATAACTCGGGGGTAGGATTTTTACGCCACGTGTTCGTGTAGTCCCATATACATCTTTCTGTGTACAGTGTTTGTAACTTTACCAAGACTTGGTCAAATTTGTTATCATTTTGATGATTCCAGAACCTTGCAATACACACAAATTCTTATATGCTAGATGATCAACCTTTTCTGGTCGATTCCACACCGTTTCTTTCACAATGCAATCGCTTGACCAGAACTCAACTTCATCTTTAATTCCAAAAGGAGCTAAATCCACTTTTGATGAAAATTGAGTTATTGATATCAGAACAATGTTCACTTAGGTACCCATCTTTCAACAAAATTATTTACCTAAATTTAGGGAGCAATTATGATAAAAATGCACTTCTAATGTCACTTTTCCATAGACGCCTATACAAAATCTGGTAAACAATTCTTTTTTCTCTGAAGTTACAAAAAAAGGATTTAGCTCCTTTGGAATTAAACTCTTCATATAATTATTAAGATCATGATAGAATAGTGTAGTGCCATCCATCCAGAATAAAAATTTAAATTTAGAACCTTATTTCGCCAATCCTTTTTCTCTCTTTATCTTTCTCTGCCTCATTTTTCTCACCTTTGATGGCTGGTGCTTGACAGACATGTGTCGTCAGGGCATGGGACATGAAGCGCCCTCTGTTGTTCTGTCCATCGATGAACACCCACATGTGGGAGCACCCCATCACCCATCGACAGGTTTCAGAGCTGACGTCCTTGGGTTATTCTGAGATCCCCTGCGTGGAGAAACTCTTGGCTTGTGGAGACAAAGGTGAAGCTTTATTCTACTTAAAGAGAAGGTTGAGTTCTGGGAAGAGGTGAAAAATAATTTGTGAGCATTATCATTGTATTATGCAATTGTGGAAGAACATCAGATAAAAATGTTCCCTGAAAAGCATGGCTCTTCAAATGCCTTAATACTCTAAGTATGACATGTAACATCATAAAAATCTGGATTTTCATGCCACATGTTCGTATAGTCCTATATACATATTTTCTGTGTGCAGTGCTTGTAACTTTACCAAGACTGGGCCAATCAACCTTTTCTGATCGATTCCACAACTTTTCTCTCACAATGCAATAGCTTGACCAGAACTCAACTTTATCTTTAAGATAGCTCATTGAATGAACATGCATGAAGGAGGAGCGATGGCTCAGTGGTAGAGCAATGGTCTCGTAACCGCGAGGTCCTGGGTTCGAAACCAAGTTGATGTGCTAGTGCCCTTTAGTAAGGCATTAATCCTCAACCACCAAGTCCCTCGGAGAGGACTTAAAGCCGTCAGTCCCCTGGTTTACAAGGATACACAATCTTTCTTAGCAGTCAGGTAAAACGAACAAACAAACTAGACATGCCAAGAACATAGAGGTCATAACTATTGAAGATCATATTTTTTAGCCTAGAGGCATAGAGGTAGCACTCTAAACTATACCAAGTATATATACCCTATTTACCTTAAATAAACTACATGTTAAAACCATCACTACCAAAACTCTAAGATAAGCCCAATTACACTTTAGATACACCAACACCACCAGCAATGATGCCTTTTGCATTTCGGATGTGTGTAAGTTACCCAATGCACTAGTGCTAAATCTATCTCACAATATTAATTTCCTTATCTTTCCTTGCTCATAACTCATGTGTGAGACATTTTCCACCAAGATTGAATAGCAGAGATCGTTTATTTACCATCTAGAATGAGGTTTTGTTTGTTTCTATGACCACCACTCGAGGTTACCAATACCTTGGGCTTAAATTACTTTAACCTAGCTAGCATGTACATGTAGTCGGCATTGGGTTAAGAAAGAAAACTAGGATGGCAAACTTGAATCAAAGAGTATGTTAACCCTTTTTTGTAATGACCTGGTTGTTTTTAAGACCTTGAATTACACTTCACCTTCACTCGTATTGCACTTGAGAATATAAAACGTGCTCTTGAACAACTCAAGACACTGTAAACAGGTGTCAGATTGCAGTCAGACTGCATGCGCTGATAGAATACTACTGTGATTTAACTCTTTTAGTTTTAAAGGAAACCAAAACCTTCATACTAAGTTACTTTTATTGTAAATTTTAAGATATTTGAAAAATATAGTGAAAATTTGAACAAAATCGGGCAAGGAATAAGGAAGTAAGAGCTTTTTGAAATTACTAGTCACTAGAGGGCGGTATTCAATTTGATGACATCATCTGTGGACAACTCTCCATGCCTTTTGTACATCAAATTTCATGTTTTTCCTTCTTTCTTGTGATTGAGATAATGTTATCCCCTAATAGCAAGATATAGAATGCAAAATGATATTCTACTTCACATGTTATGAAGTCGGATCCTGAACACAAATAAAAACGAAGAAAACAACAAAATTGTGAAATTTTATGTACAAAAGGCATGGAGAGTTGTTCACAGATGATGTCATCAAATTGAATACTGCCCTCTAGTGACTAGTCATTTCAAAAGCTCTAACTTTCTTATTCCTTGCCCGATTTTGTTCAAATTTTCACTGATTTTATTCAAATCTTTTAAACTTTACAATAAAAGTAACTTAGTATGAAGGTTTTGGTTTCCTTTAAGAAAAATGCATGATATCTCATAGCCAAGGTGAAGCGTTTGGTTCTTGTATTGAGTATATTGGAGGGAGAAAATTCAGTAGTCAAGAGGTTTATCATTGAAATGTGTTCAATCATTATGAACGTTAGCATTCGCTAAAGTCAATTAAGAGTTCTGACACGGACAGAATAGACCCTTTCAGAAGTATGATTAAGGATCCAGTTGATTAATGAATCACATTTGCAAGATTATATAAGAATAATTGCATATTAGCTGAGTAATGAGCAAATAAATATAAAGAAATCTAGCCACATGTTATAGTCCCTACTTTGTTTATATCACGTAGATCCAGATTTTAATCCATTAGATTTTCAAGAATATTTTTGTAGAAACTGTTCATAGGTGATTATCCATTTAAAAAAGATAATCAAACTGAACTAGTGGTCCCAACTCTGCATATGTAAAATCTAAAAGAAATGTTCCTTTTCTTTGGCAGGTTTTGGAGCTATGGCGGAGGTCAGGACAATAGTAGACAGAGTGAAGGATATCTGCAACGGATGATATTGAGTTGATGTCATAGGTCATAGGTCAAGCAATCAGTACTGCCCATCCACGGGCGATGTCTTTATCATATAGAAGTTTACATCCTAAAGAAATACTGCAGATAGATGTGAAGTGAATCAGTTTGAAAGGGATGAGGACAGTGATAGCAGCAATTGGTAAGATTTGGGAGATGAAATGAAATTTTGATTTGGACATGATACAGCAAATGATAGGTCTATTTTCTAAATGTGAGCTCTCATGAACTTTAAGAGGTCATAAGAGGTCAGAGGTCAGTTAGACAGGACCACCCGTCCATATGGGTGATTTCTGCATCACATGGTGGCTTGCATCCTACAGATGTACATGTACACCTCTTGGTCTATGAAGATTGTAAACTAATGTGCAGAGATTCAATTTAAAGGAATGAACTTTCAATGATGCGGCACAAGTGGACTATTTTGTGCAATATTGCAGCAAGTTTGTAGGGATGGACTGTCATGCCATATGTGAGTTCTTTCTATGGATGGAGTGACCACTTTCCATTGCTAATGTACTTGTAATCTGAAGAGGAATAAATCTGAAAGATTTTATTTTCTTGAATACAGTGAAGAAGTTGAATCAAATTCAACCAAATTCCAATTTGCATTTTCTGCGTCACTGCCCATATATATGTTGGCAACCCTGATGAACTTACTGATGAACATCCACTTCTTAGGGACTATTCTCATCAATTGGCACAGAGAAATGTTTAGTGCCTTATCAGAAGTTTGTGAAATTACCAATATCTGACCGGACTAGGCCATGATACTAACTCCCCAATGGAATATATTATGTAGTACTCCTATAGCTTATTGAAAGTATCAATTAGTTTAAAAGGTTGGCTAATTTTTGTACTTTTCAAAGGAAAACATTTTTTTCCTTTTTGTGCCTTTTTGTTGTTGCTGGTATTTTGTGGACCTGGTCAAACCATTTAATTTCATTTAAATTAAAATTTCTTTGTAAAAGAAGAGTTATCCATAAACAGCAAAATGCCAACGTAAGTACATTGTATGAACAGCAGCCTTATTGAAAGAGTCAAAAAGTTGTTGGAACGTCATCATCAATAGGGTTTAATACAAAGGGTCACTGAGTCATGACTCGTAGGACGACGAGGATGATGGCAAACTGTATACAAAATACCTGTTGGAAAATGTATCTTTGTTCCTGTTTAAATTAGGCCTATGAAGAACAAAATGTATTATAAGATGGTTAGGAGAATCCCTGCAATCTGATTGGTCAATTACCGTGTAGTTAATTTTACTGGATGCATGCAATATCAACACGATATATGCAATATTGGACAAAATAAATGTAACCACATAGCTCAGCAACTAATTTGCTGATATCATTACACTTGGACTGAAATAATTTAATGCTACTTTTTCCATGTATGGGCAGGCACGTTAAGTGGCTATGGTTTGGTGTAACTTGAAGGTGTTATGTAATAATGAAACTATATCAGATCCATAATTAAATGCCTACCCACCCAAACTCAAAAAATCTGGAGAAGTAGACTGAATAAATGAATACAAACAGAATTTGAGTGGATAGAATGGGTAAAACGGGAGGAAACTATTTAGAGCTAATTGTATGCCAATGGTACAAATTCAAATTTATGTAGCCTTCATCATTCAAAAATTAATGCAAAAGAATTAATTTGGGTGTATACATTTTGTTTTCTCTGTTACATTGACTTTTGGTTTGTATTGCTATGCACCTTATGATGCTGGTAGAAAATAAATTTTCCACTTTTTATATGGACCAGAATGAATAAATTTTGATTGAGGATTATTTTGTGATAGGTGACTTTTCCTCATGACTGATTCTTTTTTTTTAAGTGAATGAAGTTTGCGTGCATTACATAAAGCCCCAGACGTAGAAGTAAACTCCACTCCCTGTGTTTGATACACCTATTAGTAACTAAAAAGCTGAATGGTATCAAATTAAAAAATTACCTCTTAGTTTCATGGAATGTTCTACTTTACATCCTAACTAAAAAGCTGAATGGTATCAAATTTATAAATTACCTCTTAGTTTCATGGAATGTTCTACTTAACATCCTACTGGTAAATTGAATTCAAACGAAAACAGATTTGTAACCAATGAAGAGCAAAGGAAATAAATGTGGTAATGAAATGTTTTGCAGCTGGATCCTCTTATCTAACTTGAGGAGTGCAAACATAAGGGTATTTCTCCTTCACCTGGAGCAATGTGGTCACGTATACATGCATATATAAAAAGGGTAAATGTACATGTATGTGTATTATGTGTTGAATAATCTATGTGCCGTTATATCAGAGTGTACATACATGTATACATAATGGAGATGAAATCTTGTGTCTTTCGTTGTACAAGGAAGCTGGTCTTTCATTTTTTCTTGTATACACACCATGAATGTATGTTTGAATGATAATAAATGCAATGTGTTATGATGAAATATTAAAATATACTTGTCATAGAGATGAAAAGGGAATGCCTGTTTTAAAAAGAGTATTTTGTGTGACAGTCTATGCAATCTTATATTTATTTATTACTTGGGTATACATATTAATTGCTTTTTTTTTTCTTTCTCTCTCTTTCTATCTTTTCTCTCTCTCTCGCTCTCTCTCTCTTTCACATATACACACAATATCTCTCTCTCTCTCTCTCTCTCACACACACACACACACACATACACACACACTACTCACTCTTTCTCACCATTGCTCTCTCTGGAGTGGCCATATATTTTGCTGTTCTACAACTCTCTTTAGTATTTGCCATCACTTCCACCTCTTTCATCTTTCAGTCATTTCTGTGAACTATTCATCATATTAAGTAAATCTTCCTCTTCATTTATTTTTCTTCTTCTTCTCCTCCTCCCATACTTCTTCCTCCGCTCCTTCCATCTGTTGGCCTACTACACTGTATCCCATACCTGATTTTCTTGAAACAATTATCTGCAAATTTACAAATGTCCCCGAAATGTGTCACATGCTTAATCATTGAGCTTTAATACAAAACAGTCTCAAAATAAGGAAAAGTTAATCATGCATTTGAAATTATGGCTAAAAGATGTATATTTATGCAGCATAAGAAATTTAACACTGGCCCATATCTTTGTGTGATGTGAAATTGAGTGTATACTACAAAATAAATTTTATGCATTATATACTACGAAGATGTCATAAAATTGAAATTACATCTTCCATATTTCTGTTGGTATTATGATACTTTTGTGACTTACGTTTAAGGCTTTGCCTCAAAATTTGCCTCAGATTCTTCACAATTTCTTTGTAAGACAATTTGTAAGTAAAATTCTATTAAAATTTTATAAAGCAATATGCGAGAAACGTAACAATTTGTTTTCAAATAATATCCATAAACAAATAATTTGTTTACTTCATTCATTGGTAGAAGATTGCTGTAACATGCTTTACAAGTTGTACTCGTCCTCTCAGTTGCACAAAAAACATACGAAGAGAAGAATCCTATAACTATTAGCAATGCTAGTCGGATCTACAAGACTGGCCACTAAATGGGGTACTCTTAGTTTTTTGGCTCCTCCCCTCTCCCCAACCGCACAGCAGCCAGCAAAAAAACATAACTTGGCTTATATCATTAATTCTAAATTGTTACACGATTGCAACTGCTTTCGACAATTATCCCATATGAGACAATTTCAGTAGCCTTGTGCGTCACCCATTGGAAAGTCCGAACATGACAATGACGTATTACGTAATCCGAACATATTGGCCCGAATTCACAAAGAAGGTTTGTCGACAAACTGGTTTTCGTACGTCATGACGCGTTTTTACGCGTTTTTTACAAACCTGGTTTGTAAAGAACAAAAGGAGGTTTGGCGAAACAAAAGGAGGTTTGACGACAAACCTTGGTCTGAGCTCAAACCTTGCTTTGTGAATTCGGGCCACAGGGTTTACAATCATAACAATAGGGTATTGGAATAGCGCTTGAGTTGATTTTTCGAAAGTAATTGCGATCGTGTTAATTGGACTTGTGAAGGTGAATACCCTGCGATCACCTTCAAGTCAAAAGAAGTCTGAACACAAGCAAGGTAATTATAGAATAGCATTAAACTTTATAGCAATGTTCTTACAGAAAGTGGGAGCAATGACTGGATTTAAACTAACTCTCACTTGTCTGCCCCACACTTGTTTTGGATATTTTATGGAGCTTATGGAGTTTATGTCTCAGATTTCTTCTTTACACATTACAACTTATGCGCCTTTAGTATTACTTTTTTTTTTAAGATGTAGGATAAAGAAAACTAATACGACCAGGCGATTCTGGAAGCTGTAAGATCGATTCATGTTGTTTTACGGGCAGGATGTTTCTTGAAGTGGAGTCCTGTTTCACGATTAAAACACTTGATGAACTCTGCCAGGTTACACCCGACCCCTGTGTGAATGGGAGAGCAATTTTAAAGGTAAAGACCAGTTATGGTCATGCGATTGCATTGTGAAAGAAACGTTGTGGAATCGATCAGAAAAGGTTGATCATCTAGCATCTAGCATCTGCAAGGTTCTGGAATCATCAAAATGATAAGAAATTTGGCCCATTCTTCGTAAAGTTACAAGCGCTATACACAGAAAGATGTATATGGGACTACCCTATATCTCTCACAGACCATGAGAGAAACAAATTTACCAAATATATGAATTAGTAGGCGGTTTCCCGGCAATTTTTTTATCATCATGTATTAGTCAAAACATATTCTTTCACATGATTGGTAATGAGAGCTTCCATTTCATTTTTTTGAAATTGGGGCGTTTCCAATACTGGTCTTTACCTTTAACATTTGAACATTGTAGCAAGTTGCCTTGAGGGAGAGCAAGTAAATCAAGATTGGGTGAAAGTTCGAACAGAATAAGAAACAAAAATCACATGAATTTATCCGTGTACGCTGTAAACCAGTTTTAAATGAAAGATCCATCTGAGTTTCCTTGAAGGAGAGCAGAAAATCAGAGATACAGAATCAGAGATCTGTTTCTGATTGGTGAAGCATATTGAACGGAATCGGACATGCATTAATGAAGTCAGGAAGTTTTAAAGTTTAGACATTTCTGACTGGCGAAACATACTGTCGCGTACTGTAGTACACAATCATGTATCATATACATGATTATCGGACATCTCTTTTTGTTTTCTTTCTAACGCACAACATGAAGGGGGAAAATACTTTTGTTAGAACATTTGACTGAGAAATTCAGGCATGATGACGCCGATTTGTCTCCTTTGGAGTTTGTGTATATCTATATATTTTTTTATTTTTGTTTGGGGGTGTTTAGAAACGCGTTAATGTTTCTACAAGACAGAAAGTTTGGACATGCTATTGTACTATACTGGGTCAATGTCATGTGGCATGGTCATGGTACTAAGAGAGGTTTAAGTGGAGAAAGGGCCCTCAACCGAGATTCTATTACTAGGAAATCCCTGATTTATCAGTGACGTGTGAAATCAGTTCTTGTCCATTCGATTCTGTAAAGGCTTTTGATGCACTTAACTAACCTTCAAACAAGGTCATTACCTAGCTACTCTGACATGGGAAAGTAGACCATCATCAAGTCCGAGTTCTGTACTAACGCATCCTGAGGTTTTATGACAATTCGCTTGACAAATCATTCTCTCCACTCTCTGTTGCAGTCATAAATGAATACCTGCGAAATCCTTGCAAATTATTTTTAACGACCCCAAAAATGGTGTTAGGGATGAGTTGAGTTACAACTCCAGCCTTAAAGGTAATACAAAGTTTTGGTATGGGGTCATGAATTTGGTTGAAATGAACATATTGGAAGCATATGCGATCCAACAATATTCAGTGATCGTTGTCGCGGTTGAAATCGAGTGTAAAGTGATGAAATTGTAAATAATAAACTCTTTATGTTGTATAGCTCCCTCTCAAGGTCAAGATATTAATTAAGCTATAAAACAATGTTTAATGACTAAAATCAACCGATTAGCTATTCCTGTTTGGAAACTATATATCACAACTATACATATTCTGATATTTTCATGGACGCAGCTTCCATTGTACAGCCGTAGGCGCTATTTGAATTTTTTTTTAAATAATTTACCGGGAGCACCGGTAAATTTGTATATTCAATTTATCTCGAAACCAGAAGTGTTTTATGGGCTTAGTTTTCTAGTGTTTATAATACATCCACAGGGGTATCCACATATATCAAATTTGTAAAGAGTCACTATCCACCCAATTTTCGAAATTTTCCAAAACTTTGTATTACCTTTAAAATTGGTTGCTTTCAATAGTTTTTAAAGGGTAACACGATCGCAAAGACTTTCTAGAAATCAGCCGTAAGCAATTTCAATAGCCTCGCCCATCACCATTTGAAATGTAAACATATTACAGAGAGATATTACGTAATCAGAACATGATTTATATCATGTATATAGGGAGAACAGTCTCGCGCGAGGTATTTGTTGGTGTTTTTAAAGTCGTTACGGATAATGGAAAGTGCAACTTCAAAATGAACATTATATGTTTGAATTAGTTTGCTACACGTCAATGGTCATCAGAAAACAAGTTCATTTAACACCTTCTTCTATTTCATTATGATCTTGTGCAGTATTTTCTTAATTTTTTTACATGGAATATTGGAAATAAGTTTGCTTCGGCATTAAGGCTTTGATGCCATCGCTGTTCGCAAAATAACTATATTGAAATCAGTCCGAAAGTTTCAATTTTCCCAAAGAAAATGATTTATTCATTCCTATGCCCATGAATGGATACAGGAGGGGGAGTGGGCTGTTGCCTTCTATTAAAACAAAAAAGAGTTAAAGAAACTGTGTCTCACTATCTTTTTCGACTCTGGATAGACCGATGCGATTTACGCCCCCGCCCCCCGCCCCCACACCCCGCCCCCGCCCCCCCCCCAACAAAATAAGGGGGGAATGAACGAATTAAGGTTCGATTTTGATTTTGATTTGATCTTTCATTGAACAAAGATTAAACATTCACATAGATACAATGACTACAACATATTGTTATACAGAGACATTAGTAACTAACACTCAAGGTAAGTCCCATCAATACATATGCATATCCATGTTATGGACCTTATATATTTCCATATTCACGTGTATATTAATTTATGCGCATGAGCAGAATGGGGAGGTTTTAAAGAGATATGCATTTTTTTAACACACCACTGTCATAGTCAAGGGTCAAAACTTTTTCTATTTTAAATAATGTTGCTGCTTTTCGTGTGCGGGCGCCGGGGCCTTAATTAAATAATTATCTTGTGAAAACATAGTTAAGTGATATAAAAACTTCGTCAAAGTTTACAATATTTACAGGGGAAAAATCAGGAAGATCAGGTGACCTCTTTCCGCAATCTCATAAGAAATTGCATACTACCGTGCCCCCCCCCCCCCCCACCTGCCCATTGCCCCTCTTCCCCAACCCTCCCTTTCGGTACGTCCTGGTGGTATCAACGCCCTTTAATACAGAGTCAATACCCGGTGACGAGCACATGATGGTTTACAAAAGCCACTCATGAAAGCGTATCCCGCATGTTACTGAAATCAAATCCGCCCTATGCTGGTAGGCCTACAACAAACCCTGGTTTCAGGTTGTTTTAAACCGATGGTGTTCCCTCATTAAATTTTATGAAAGTTGGTTCATCGTCCAAAATACTTCAGTCCAGCTTTCATCACGAGCGCAGGAGCACCTGGTGATAGTCCGATGTAAACCGAGCTCTCAATCGTGGATTTTTTGTTTCCTTTTCTTCTTGGTTTGTGGATTGTTTGGTAAGTTCTCGCTCTACAATAATTTTTGATTGGCTACTTTTTAAAGGTTTTCTCATTGCGACATTTTAATAATACACATATCTTTTTAAAGTGGATCGGCACATCTTTCGCAACTTTTAACCTTTTTAGAAATAGTTGAAATAAGGATTAGAACATTCAGCTAGTGGCATTAATTCACAAACATATCTTAAAGGTACTATGTCCCTTTTGCAGCCAACCTCAAATTCTGTAGAACTTTGCAGGAATTATGAATATGTCATGACATATGTCCTATCTGTGAAATTTAAACGTTAGCAGTGTCCTCATATTCAAATTATGCAAGGAAACCCGTTTACTTGCTAGACTTCACTGTCAGACACTATTGAGTGACTGACTGGCTTTTTTCTTCTTTGGTAATAACATACATGAAAAGAGTTGTAAAGGGTACATGAGCATTTGTCTACATCAATAACCCACTTCTTGTGATGGCCAAGATTAAACTGATTGAATCTTTGCGCAGCATAAAACGTATGACCATTCGGTACAATTGTCTGAAAATCAAGACTATTACTTTTGGGCTCTGTAGCCCTAAAGTCGATTTGACAACTAATAGTCATTATTTTCCCACTTGAAGACATTTTCAAGCCCCACCTTTTTTAGGGAAGTTCTAAATAAGTATTATCTTTCAAATGTAGTTGGAATTTAACCTTTTCATTTTTTTGGCCTGCAAATGGGACATAGTACCTTTAAGTGAAGACTTTAATGATAAAGCAAAGCGATTTCAATCTTGTGTCTTAAGTGCCAATTTGCTGTTTTTTTTGTTGTTGAGTGTAAGCCCATTTAGAAAACGCACGTACTATAAGATGACCGAAGTTTGAGAAATATATTAAGCTGTCAATTTCTTTTGATTGGTTGTGCAAAACACTTCGTATTGCAAACTAGTAAATATTAAATTAGCTGATTGATGAAAGATTGTAAATGGAATCAAATTAACAAGAGTGCCTTCCGCCTAATATGGATGAAACAACCGATTATGTTATTCGCAATCTCTTTTTTAAAGACCCATTCCCAGCGTTTTAACCAAGTTTTGTCAACTTCCAGTTGGTATTGTAAATGAATCAGAATTTTTAACTTAGGCACTTTAAAGAGGTCATTTTTCCGAAAAATTGTTATTACCATTTACGCTGAAACAGGATTTCATCGTTTAATGAACATTAATGTCCGGGTATATACAAAAAAATATTGTTTAAACGTGATATACTATGGAATGCGCTATAATCTTACATAAATGAAATGAAAGGTGGTGAATATTGAAGAAAAAAACAGGTTCCATTCGTACTGAATACGAAATTTTGTGAATAACATTTTTTGTTTGGCATGTTAATTCTTCACAGGGATCTGGTCTGCTGAAAAGATTACAGTCACCTAACAACATGAATTCAACGATACCAAGTATGAGCACCGTGTTCTTAAATACCACACCGGCTGGTAACGAGACAGAATGGGAACTTACAGACTACAAACAACGTGTCTTCATCGGTATTATCTTTATCTTGATCTCAGTCGTTGGTCTGGTAGGCAACCTCATGGTCATCGTTGCCGTCAACCTCTCCCGCAAGCTACAGACGGCGACTAATGTGTTCGTTCTAAACACCAGTTGCGTCGACTTGCTCAACTGTCTCTTCCTGCCATTCAACGCGGTGTCCATGCTAAGCAGGTCTGGATGGCCACTTCCTTCAGGATTCTGTACCGTGGCTGGTGGGATTACCATGGTGTGTCTAGGAGCTACACTGGTCAACCTTTCCCTCATAGCTATCAACCGTGCCTACTTGATCGTAAACCCGCGGGACAACTACTGCAAACTCTACAGCCCTGTCAAGTTAGGTCTGATGGTGTTCTTCGCGTGGTTCTACCCCATCATGGCGTTTGCCTTGCCACCCTCTCTGGGAATCGGTAAGCTTGGATATTCAGAGGCATACAAGGTGTGCTTTTGGGATGATGACCATGAACTTGTCTACATCAACGACTACATCGTCGCTCTCACGTTCTTGATCTCCTTCATCACCATCATCGTGTGCTACGCGATGATCTACGTCCATGTCAGGCGTCACAACCGTCGTCTTCAGGTCTTCTACAGCAACAACCACACCAAGCCTAGTGACGCTGCCTCCACTCGTGAACTCGTTAACGGCTCCTCCATCAAAATAACCGAGAAAGGTCACAACTGCACCCTGGAAACGCAAGCCCGGAAGTCCCGCAACAAACGCGAGATCCAGATCACCAAGAACCTGTTCTACGTGGTTTGTGCCTTCTTCTTGTGTATCCTGCCCTACCCGATCACACTCACCATCCCTGTGAAGAGCATTGCGGACGTCTATGCCGGCGTTCTCCTCATGGCTAATTCCTGCGTCAACCCTCTCATCTACAGCTTCAAGCATCCTCACTTTAACGTCATCTTTCGGATGATGGTACGAGGTCATCTGGATGAGATCCCTCAACCTTCCACCCTCCTCAAGTTCATCCTACGGTCAACCGGCATTGATCGACAACGATCCTCATCTAACCTCCGTACAAACGAGACAGGATCCACCCGCTAGAGAGCTCCCAATCGGCCGCCGATGCAAACGAGATATTTCCACCGATGGTCACACTTTCTCTAATCTTTTTTCCCGTGCCTTATGTCATAAAAGCACCGGGTGTAACATCGTTATCACCTATAATGCAGAATTAAAAAAGAGATGGAGAAAGAAGAAAAACACCACACAGATGCGTAGCCAGAGAGGTATAAGAGGCGCACATCCAATCTATCGGGGCAACCCCACATCATGCACGTATAAATTTTTGCGTGCCCCTTCCGATTAGGTTTTGTGGATGCCCCCCTTTATTTAAACCATAAGCGCATTCACTTTGACATTAATCAGAAGAAAAAAGATCTTACGATAAATAAACATGATCTATTATCATAAACAATTCATCCATATATCGTTAAAGGCCTGGGAACACTTTGTGAAGGATTGAAAAAATGATAGATTTTGAACAAAAGTGAAAAGAGACGAGCAGGGACGCAGAATAAAAAGATTTAAAGTTGCAAGGTAGATGGAGTCCACATGCCAAGCAGTGGTAGCAAAAACAACCAACCAATCTCTGCACCAGTGAGGGAGGACTCATGGCAAAGAAGAAAAAAGCGAGAGAAATGGACGGGGAGAGGGGAGGGGGGTGATAGCAAAGCAGTGCATGACTGAACTTATCATTGATTTTGTTTCAATGTGATATAATTTGCAAGCGTTTTGATTACCTAAATACCCAAATATAATATTTCCAATAGTATAACGAAATGTGTTACTGATGTGTACATAATATCAATATCAAATACATTATTCTCTCTTTATCCCTTCCCGTTCATTTTCTTGTCTTTTTTCATTTTCTCCTGTTGTCACATCTCGTCCTCTTCAATCGTATTAACCTTCTATATTATATTAATTATTTATTTCCAATCCTTTCCAGTTTTCCATTTTGCACCCCCCTCTCTCTCTCTCATTCTTTCTTTCTTTCTTTCTCTCCCCCCCCCTTTTCTCTCTCTCTCTCTCTCTCTCTCGCTCGCTCTCTCGCTCTCTCTCTCCATCTATCTATCTATCTATACATCTATAATAATAATAATAATAATAATATTCCGCTTTTATATAGCTCTTAATACATCTACGATGTCTCTAAGCGCTTTAAAGATGTACTATTACCCAGGTCATTGGATTCAATACCTGCCCACACATACTGTGTGCACAATCTCCACTCCCTGGGGAGCATTCCAACCAGGTGTTACTTGACGCTTAAAAACTGTTTGACCAGCAATGACGGTCGCATCCTACCGGGTACCCATTTTAACACCTGGGTGAAGAGTAGCAAATGTAGGTTAATATCTTGCCAAAGGATATGAGTGCCGTGTCGGGATAATATATATATATCTTCCTCACTCTATCTTCATCCGTGTTGCACTTCCTTCCGAATCGGATCATATTTTCTGATGTGATAATACTTTATATCGTAATATAATATATCAGATAATGTATCATTAGCGGACGTCACTATTTGGGGGAGAATGAATAGGTGGCACATTGTTTGGCTGAACTTGAATTTCTAATTTATTGTCTTTTTCGTATGCTAGAATATTCTTTAAAAGATATTCTAGTAAAGAGGAGACAAAAAGAGAGAAGAATTGCAAATGACGACGAATCAATTAGCATGTGTTTTATTGTGTGTACGGTATGACAGGTATTGTGGAATGTAAATGTATTTGTATCATAAACTTTTGTATTATAAAATGTAAATTTGATAATGACCTGTACCTTACAAATTAACGGCTATATATTATTATGATGTGAATAATTTCTCTGTCACCGCTCTTGTTCTAATTTATCAGTTGAAAAGAACGAAGCTAGATTGTTAAAAGGTCGGTCCCAAAGTAAATAATCATATATAATTGATACACGTCTGTAAAAACCAAATAACACACACGCACGCACACACAAAAAACACTCATCCCCTTATCTCTCAAGGTTTACATTTGCAAATCTAGAGGTTTCATCAAATCTGTAAAACGTGAGTCCTTTTGTATATTGATTACTAATATTATAGTGAAAATAATTTTGTAAATTGATATTTATCTAGGAGTTTATTATTCTTTCAAAAATGAATAAGTAAAGCTGCAATTGTTATGCAATATTTGTGCCTTTGGGCATCGTAATACGTCAAATCAATGTATATATAACTGTGTAGGTGTAAACAAAAAAAGAAGGCGTGATTTCGTTTCATAGTATTTTGTCTATGTTTGAAAAGGAATGCATTTAGTATTTTTCTTTGGTTTTACACGTCTGTCATTGGATCATAATGCATGTAAATATCTTTTTAGAGAAAATGCCATGATTATAGCAAACAAATCTTAGATTTTGTTTAGATTTACATGTTTTCAAACTTCTTATAAACATTGCAGCTCGTGTGCAATACAAAGTTGTACTAGAAACTCATTTATATATTTCCAACATTAGTCAAAATATATATATAATTCGTTTTTTATATCATATATCTTTAAAACAACATTAGAAACAAAAAGTAAGAGATTATTGTGATGTAGTTACAATTGTGGAACCTAAATTTAATTGAAATCACAGTATTTATCTTGAAACTTGAATATCACTTATACTTATCCTATTTCCTCTTCTTTATTACTTTGACCTTTTTTAGTATGTAAATAGTAATATTTTTATGGACTTGTTTTGTAATGATATGTGATTGAAATAAGAAAATCTTGTAAATTAATACAAAATAAAGCGGGCTCGCTTCAATTTAAAATAAAACATGTACTTTAACATGCTAAACCACGATCTCACAAATTGTTTGTTATTTGGAACGTGGGAAAGGGATATCATGCATTTTTATAACTCTACTGTCAAATTAGTGTTTTAAACATGAGAGTTATGGTGATAATGATAATGGCGATGATGATGATTATGATGACGATGATGATTATGATGATGAGGATGATAGTTATAAAACACGCAAGTTGCAATATAGACTTAGTAAAATGATCTTTCAAAGGATGATGACGACGCAAAATGAAGATGATTATGAAAAAGAGAATGATTATGATGACGATGATGATGATGATGATGATGATGGTGGTGATGGTAATGACGACGATGATTAGGATGATGATGATGGTGGTGATGTTGATGGTAATGATGATGGTGATGACGATGATGATGATAAAGATGATGTTGATGATGAAGATGATGATGACGATCGAGGTAATGATGATGATAATGATGATGGTGAATATGTTGTTGATGAAGAAGGTGTTGATGATCATGAAGATGTTAATGATGATGATAATGATCATGGTGATGATGATGACGGTGATTATTATGAAGAACATGATGACGACGGTGATGATAATGCTGGTGGTGAGATTTATTGGGATGGTTCTGATCATGAATATCGTGATGGTACATGATTCCTAGGTATCATAGAAAGCGTGTACTACATGGATATCACGCAAAAATAGCTTTAATAAAGGGGAATGGTTAATACGTGTATAAATGAATGCAGATATAGACAATTTGCTCGTTACTTTATGGGAAAACAGAAATGATGACCATGCTTAGCAAATCTTAACTTCATCGAGTCCAATTTTGGCGCCTTTTTTGTTGTTGAAAGGTATGATTAATGTGCACCTGTTTTTGGTTCGCTAGACTGGTTCTCCCTACCAATCCCCCCCCCCCACACACACACACTATTTACGTAATCTGACCCCATTGAGATGATCATTTTCTTTTGGCCAGACTTCAAACATGAATACAATATCATTGACCTATGGCGTAACGAAGGACAAGTACCGTTTGTTAGAAATCAGACCAGTCCTGTTCATAAACACTTCACATTTTCCAATGACGGGTCAGTAAATATTGGGTCACTTAACCGTGCCCCCTCCTAATAACCAGTGTCGTATCCAGCACTGAATTAGCTAGTAAAGTTCTTGTAACCCCCCCCCCCCCCCCCGGCCCGCCAACAATTGAGGGTTTTGGGCATAAAGTCGATACAACTTGCATTTGGTCTGTAGTGACACAACCCAGATAAATGTGCACTTCTCCTCCTCAGATTAGAGGGGGCGGTATTTCGTCTCACTGTAAAGCGATTTCGGATACGCCATTGCAATAATTTAAGATATTTTTTTTTCAAGGGAGAGGGGGGGGGGGGGGTTGTTGTATCGGTATGATTCTACCGAAGTCATGATCGTCCCTGACCCACTCAAATGGTCTTGTAACTTCTCAATCATCAAATACAATCATGGTTTTATAATAGGAGTTCATAAAACCTCTGACCCCCCCCCCCCCATCTCCCTCCTCCTCTTACTAAATAAACCAATTTTTTTATTTTTTGTAATGATAATAACAATAATGATAATTTGGGCTTTTTAAAATTAATTTGTTTTTTGAATTACATCTTCCCCCTGGAAAAGAGTTGGTTAATCTGTTCAATAACAAACATTTAGACAAGCGTTTAGATCAGAATATCAAAATTATAAAGAAATAAATGAATTGTGCTTTCAACCCTTTTTATTCGCAGAGCGGAAATAGACAATGGAAAATCACACACAATGTTTCTGTTAAAAAAGGAAAAAGGTAAATCATCACATGAGACATAACCACATGTAAGCACGCAACAAACATTATTATATTTGACCATGGACCTACTGACTGTTGAATCTAGCAGTACAGAAATTGACAATAATACTTGTTTCAGTAAAGTGTGTTTACACTTTTCATGGTATGTTTCAATAACCCAATATTCATATTAGTTATTCTCTCCCATTAAGAAATGAAAAGTCCAGCACGAAATAATGATGAAATAAAAAAAATATTGATAGGCGAAGTGTATAATCTGGAATAATATTCGTGTTGCTGGTCACCTTCAGAGAGCAGGTGCCAAAGTACGTGTGGGAATATTATCCGACAACGGCGAAGGTCAACGATCATCGCAATGACGTCGACTGTTTTATAAAATATATAAAGCAAAACTGTCGCCTGTTTTCTCACATAAATCTTGACCTCGAAATCGAGAGATCTTTAGACTTTAACTGACGCTCAAACTCATGTTTTGTAAACTATTATGTTCCGTGTGGTTATTGCAGGGGTATCGAATGAAGGTGGTACATTGATATAAGGCTGGTGTCGGGTGAAATTTGCGGTAAATCTTAGATTAAACTTGTAATTAGCTCTGGGGTTTGTGCTTATCATTGTCCTTGTCTTTGTTTTTGTTTGTGTGCTTTTGTTGTTGTATGCTTAGTTTATCAATTTATCAATCTCTCTCTCTCTCTCTCTCTCTTTCTTTCACTCTCTCTCTCTCTCCCCTACCCAGATCTCCTCTCAATGCTTTTCTTCTCTTATCTCGGGGGTTTGAATTCAATTCATTTCTGAATACACGTGTTGTTAATCTTGTCTTATTTACAAACCTTGTAATTGCTGGAATATTTAAAAAGGTATTAGTACTGCTAATGTGATATTCATATTTTCATATACGTTTATCTTCGTACAATGTATCAAGTAAATACATAATGATTGTAAAAGAATCTGCAAATCTACCCTCTGGCCGCGAATGTTTTTTTTTATATCCAGAAACCTTTTTAAGTAGATAAATTATTTAAAAAAATAAACGCATCCTAGTCTATTGTTAACTGTCAGATTTTCTGACAAAATTGAAAGGAATACAAATTTGCTTAGCAATATAAAATCTCAACCCACACCTTGTTCTTGTAATAAATCGGCTTTATAATTCAGTGCTGAAATTGTATATGCCACAGCAGGATCCTTGTAATGATGAGATTAGTGAAGGCCTAAGAGAGTGCCATGTTTGTGAGAATGAATGGTAGCACTTTTGCACGTGTACAGTTTATTGGCAAAACATTATGGGGTCCGCATGTGGGAAAATCGTCCCCTCCATTTACAGGTACTATAATGTCCCATTTGCAGGCACCAAAAATGAAAAGGTTATATTCCAACGGCATTTGAAAGATAATACTTTAGAACTTCCCTTAAAAACGGAAGGGCTTGAACATGTCTAATGTCTAAAAGTGGGAAAAATAACGACCATTAGTTGTCGAATCGACTATAGTATTAATATGATTTTTCAGACCCTTGTACCGAATGGTCGTACATGTACGTTTTGTGTTGCGCAAAGATTCAATCAGTTTAATTTTGGCCATTACAAGAATTGGGTTATTGATGTAGACAAAATGTTCACGAACCCTTTACAGCTCACTTTATGTATGTTATCACCAAAGAGAAGGGAAAAAAGTCAGTCAGTCACTCAATAGTGTCTGACAGTGAAGTCTAGAAAGTAAACGGGTTTCCTTGCATAATTTGAAAATTAGGACACTGCTAACGTTTAAATTTCACGGATAGGACAAACATGACATATTCATAATTCCTGCAAAGTTCTACAGAAATTGATGTTGGCTGCAAAAGGGACATAGTATTCTTAATGCTTTATGTTATCATAATTTCTATCTATCATGCCAAGCGAAAACAACGAACCAGCCTCTGCACCAATGAGGGACGACTCATGGCAGTGTTTCACTGGTATATCGTGAAAATGACGAAAAGCGAGAAAATGGGCGGCCGGGAGAGGGGGAGGGGGTGATCTTTATATGTCAAACAGTGCCGTAATATTTTGCTCAATAATTCCACGTGTTTGTACGTTTCATCAAACAACCATCCCAATCACTGCCGAATTCCTCGTTTTGTAATGAACACACTAGGATGTAACTTAGACTAACGAATAAAATCTTTAGAGATGCATAAAATTGAAGTTTTCACAATGCATGTTGCAAAGCATTTATATTTCGATGATTATCTCGTTCAAAACAATGTGATCAGTATTGTTTTTCAATCATATTATTTGCACATAAAATAATACTTTGATCTTAATATCTCAGCTAACTCACATATTCAATTTTATAGACACTAATTCTTTTACAAGATGCTTATGAGACATAATACAATTTTAATCATGTATCTATCTGCAGAATATGAAGGTACATGTACATGTATATGACGACAGATGGCGCTAAATATGCCAGTTTAATGAATTTCTGGTGATTATTATTACTAGTATTTAAAAATAATGTTGGTCAATGATTATAAATTCTATTATCGTAAAATGCACTTCGATTTCGATTGTCTTTGTGTACATAATAAGGAGGCATCCCTCCCCCGCCCCCCAAAAAAAACCGGGGGGAGGGCACTCAGTTCACTAACTGTAATTTGTCTGAAAGATTATAACAGGTGTAAAGATACAAATAGACCACCTTGCCAATGCCATCGATGGAAACGCCATTAATCTCAACAACAACAAACCGATAATCAGCGTAGAAGGGCTGCACCCCCCCCCCACCATACGCTTATGAAACATATAAAAGCTTGTTAAATAATATTATAGATACTATACAGGAGCATTTTAAAGGGGTAGAAAACAGTAATCTCATCTAATAGCGACAAACTCACATTAATAATTGTTTGCACCCTGCGTTATCAATACTACATAACAACACAATGTTGAAGGCCGCGGTAATCTATACATGCATAATATTTATGATACTCCAGTTTTATCTATAACTTCAGTTACGGTCACAGTCATATTGCTTGCGTCAAGTAATTGTCGAGAAGGATTGTCGGAAATCATCGGAGATGCCGATATAGTTTCGGATATCTACGGTAGTTTAACAAATTGATCGGTGATGCTTGTTCTTTCGACTACCCTGCGATCATTGATACTATCGTCTTTTGTCGTCTGCAACCAGTTTTGAACCAATTCATCGGAATCTTTTTGAGATGGTGTGCTCTCGAGTGTGCGTAGGGCTTCCTCAACGACAAGGCTTACGCGAGATGGTTGAGCGCCTTCCCCGTCGTTTCCTTGAGGTGAATCGTCATTGTCCAGTTCGTCAATGCCGGCTCGACTCCCATGATCAATATCGTCAGACTTTTCTTCATCATCGTCTTTCTCGCTCGCACTATCGATATGACCAGGCGGCAAAATGAACCGAACGCGATTTCTCTTATCGCGTGACGAAACGCGCTTCTGTAACTTTCTCCTCCTTTCTAGGAAGGCCTGTAGCGCCTCTGTTCTCCGCCTCTGCCACGGTGACACATTGTCCTCCTCCGTTTCGTTTTTAAGCTCAGTATATTCAACCGTGATTGGATCTTCAGGGATCATGATATCTCCTGTTTGCGTTCGTTTGTAGACAGTTTTGAGTCTGCCACCGGGTATTCGGGGTGGGATATAACTCTGTAGTTCAGATTCTAGGGCGTTCGAATAGAGGAACTGCTTCTTGATCGGGAGACGTCTTGCGACTTCTTGCTCATGCCGGCGGAGAGCGGCGAAGTTGATCGGAGGCTTCCGCTTAACATACGCTTTCTTTGCTTTCTTCGGACGAGGCTTCGGCGGAGGTGGAGGTGCCGGTTTCTTTTTCTTTTTCTTCTTTGGCTTGATTGGTGTTGGTGGCTTCGGGTGCGGCCAATCGACATCGCTTTCGTATGGCGATCGTTCTGATTGATACGGAAATGGATCAATTGTTAGATTAGAGTTATTTTGTTCGTCGTCGGAGTCAGTTTCCTCGAGCGATACCCGGCTCAGGAGTGTTACGTCATCTTCCTCTTGTGTGACGTCATACACACCGCTGTCTGAAGCCGACGTTCCAGAGCTACCGGAAGTTAATTGTAAGTTATCAGACGTAAGTGATGGCAAACTTACACGTCTTTTAACATTCATCTTGCTGTGTTCGTCTAAATCTAACGACTTGGCAAGCCGTTGCTGAGCTCTAGTGATACCCATTTTGAATTGTGTTGTGGGACTTAAGTTGCCATTTGATCGGTTACCAGTTGATATGTGGGGTAGGTGGTTTGACGTATTCGGATGTGGTAATTGCATGTTGTGATCCCTCGATGTCTTGTTAACATCGCTGCGACACTGTTTGCAACCAACCTCAAGCCTCTGTTTCCTCTCCAACGATCTCCCTTGCACTATACCTGGGAGAAAATTCGCACCTTGGTTTAATCCACGTGACGACTCATCCGATACCATGGCAACTGGATAGCGATGACCAAGTGGGTGACGCCCCCTCCCGGCTGCGTTCATGGTGACGCAGCTGTCACATTTGGGGAAGTTGTGAATCCACGTCATGTGATGCGCAAGGGCGGGTGTTTGCTCATCGGAGTCGATCATAGTGAACTCACTTGTCGTCTGCTACGCATGATCAGGGCCTGGTGTTCAAGGGAGTCGCAGTGTCGCTGACTTCATCGTTTTCCTGGGTCAAGATCCATCGATCGCTAGTATCTGAAAGACAAGTGAAAAGAAAAACGATGTAGACAGGTGTTCTTACAAGCTGTTTCCCTAACAACGATAGAGATTTTAATTGTTATTGATTTGCGGAGGTCTTCGTGAAAATAAAGTATTAAACGGGACAAGGGTATTCTCTTTAGAGCGGGTAGCTTGAATATTAATAATGAACATCAGTTTTAGACCTGTTGGGAAATTTAAGATAGAGGTTAGTTAAGAAGGCACTAACATGGGTACGTGGAAAAAATGAATCCGCGATTATATTAAGTAATTGTACAGTCTACCATAGATTGGAGTTTTATTGATGTTATATTCTTCGAAAACTTGCAGGGGTCCATATGATGATATGCAATAATCCATAAAATTAATTGTTCCCGCTTTTAAATTACACATTAACATGATTTAAAATCTTTACTGGAATCATGTGACAAACAAAACTATTCTAAAAGACGATGTCATCGTGTTTTCCCTATTGTATGTAGTGTATGTGGTGTGCTAACTATCTTCTAATTACATGAAAATATTATGTACAACGCCAGGCGCATACACAGGATTTTTTTCGAGGGGGGGGGGTTAAAATTTGAAAATTTCGCAACGACTCAGCCGACCGCTGAAAAAGCGGGGTAGGAGGGGGGGGGGGGTAAGAGGACATAAATTTATTTTGGGGGGTCTCAAAATTTGAAAATTTGGCCTATCGAGATTTCGTTTCGTTGGGGGGGGGGGGGATGGGTAAGTTCTGATGTATGGGTCATCTTTTACCACAATTTTTTTTTTAAATCAAAAAAATTACGAAAGGGGGTGGTTTTCCTCAAAAATCTCCCCCCCCCCTCCCCCCTCCCCCCCCCCCCTCCCCCCCCCCCCCCCCCCCTGCGTACGCGCCTGTAAAACGCAATTGCTCCAGCGACAATTTCTCTGCGGTCATTATCCAACACTAAGCGAATTCTTAAGCCATTGACTACTGGATCTTCTCATCCCTACAAACTTAATACAGGAGCCACCTGGTCTTCGTAGGCAATGGGTTAACCTTTAACCCTAGGCATGCTGGATGGAACTTTAAACCTAACCTTAAACCTAAAATGAGACCTAATTGCAATCCTATCCCTAACCCATATTTTGACGAAAGACAGAATGGAGCAACTATTGTCGGAGCACTAATGAATATGACATTATCCGACATACATTTTTAAGCACATTTTATGAAAGTAAGTGCCTTTCCTCTGCCCCTTAGACCTTAGAATTCTTAATTCTGACATTTTGGCAAACACATTTTTTATTCATAACATCCGGTTTTTGTATAATAATCCTAAAATTGGAGCGAAAAGAAGTCGGTCAATCCTGTACTGGGTTGTCAGAATTTAGGTTTCGACTATAATAGATGTTTTGTTTTCTCTCTCTCTCTCTCTCTCTCTCTCTTGTTTTTTTTTTTGTCTCGTATATTTTTGTTGTATATGACTTCTTTTTCCACAGCATCCCATTACCAAAGGCATTTTCCGTATAATATTTTGAAAGTATTATGCAATTATAAATTAGGCTTACTTTTTAGTAGTAGGAAGTCCATCGTGACGGTAGCGTTTGATATGCATGGATTCAAATGTGTGTTTGTCTGTTTTAAAGCAAGAATTACCCTTATCGCAATCCTAATGCTAAAAAGGGGTACAGTACAACTGGAAGTAAATACACGATTCAGACATCATTAAAACTGGATATAATAAGCAATTGGAGAAAATAATTAATTTGATAACTACTAAATATTATCTCGCATTTACTGAAATTGGAATACAATAAAGACGTCGTTACAGACAATGTTACTTACCGAGTGGTTCTTATATTAAAGTCCAAGATATGAATGCTTAGATCATTCCTGTGGATAAGTTGACATCTCTCTTGGAAAATGGTTAGTCTGTTATCGTCATATTCGTATTACGGTAACATTTCCCCCATTATAATTACTTTGTCTGTACGTTTTCATTGATGTTGAGTCTAATGTGACACATCAATTCACATTGAAGACGCTCGGCAACATTGGGCGATGAACATGAAGTGACTCAGGCCTGCTTTCTCTAGAATTCACACTGTCAAAATCACTTTAGTTTTCCGTCCCTTAAAAGATCCACGTTCAGAAGAAAACACTCCCACAGACCACAGTTGCACTGATTCTTTCCGCCTCTTCAAATCGAATCCTAACATTGATTTCACGTTATAAATCAATCCAACGTACGTTGAAAGGGCAAGAGAAATTCCCCGGTTGCCATTGATTAACCCAAGTCAAGATTGTGATTGAAAAAGAACATTATCTATTGTGAGCGCGACAAGAAGGCGAATTTATTAAGCAGCGTACACGGTAACCTAGGTGAGCTTGTTCGCTATTTGTTTGCACTTTCCGTCCGACTGAATAGGGACGGTACTCTGGCGCCGTCACTCAACCGTGATAATTCAAGGTAGCTCTTTGAGTCTTTGCTATTAAAGGTTTCCTTCTATTCCTTCTAATTAATTGATTCATGTGATCGTTATACATAGCGATTATCATCATTACGATGATTACGATGTAACTGTCACTTGTCTGAGTTTTATTAACAAAGGGGTGAAAATCAACATTAGTGAGAGAGAGAGAGAGAGAGAGAGAGAGAGAGAATGAAAGATTAAGAAGAAGGAAAGAGTGAGAAGAGGATACATTTGAGGAGAAGGGGCAGAGAGGTTTACTTCAGATGGAAGGAAAAGAGACCTATTCTTTAAAAAAGCTAATATAATATCGAATTAATCCTTCACAACGTGCAATTTAAAGTGAGATTGTCAATAGTTCGTGGATGGTCTTGCCACTATTCTTGTTGATTTTGATCATGGTGGTGCATTAATGTCAAGAGCCACATTAGAAGCAAACTGAAATAATTCCCTTTGATAAATTCACGTTTTCTACAAAAGTAGACATTGAAGATAAAATTCAATTTTATAGGATTTTTAAATTCAATTTAATGGAAAATGATGATAAGAAAATCACAATTACACAGTTAACTGTTCACATCTCTTTCAACATATTTTCCTTGGTTTTCATTTAGTTCTTCTATCACAGTTATACGGTAATTATTCCTAATCTATTCGCTGAAGATCCCCGGCGATAATGGATTCACCATTGACCAAAGGCCTACGGTCATGGCGCACTTTCCACCCTCCGACAAAGCTGTCTCTTTCAAGAATACCTTGCAAACTGAAATCATAAAAGTCACTGTCTTTTCTCCCAAGACGCCGTGAAACATCTTCAAGATGGTGTCAAGACCATCTTGTAACATCGTCATCATCAAAGACCGGAGACGGTTCGTGTAGGTTCTTAGCAAACATGTCTTATTTGCTAGACCGATTCCCTAGATACTACCACATTTTTATACCCTAGGGTATACAGAGAAAAGGCAAACACGACGACAAATATCTCTTCTCTTCATTTCTCATTTGAAGCACAGGAATAGAGAGAGTATATTTGCATATAGTATTTGCTCTGTCATTCACCAGTTGAATCGGTTCTTTATGTACATGTTTTTGGAATTATTTTGGGTGTATATTGTCTGGAGTCGGTATCCTTTTAGAGTTTCATTTTTGTTTATAAATATAATCTTATTAGTGCTGGTTTTATTTTACTTCTAACAGTTTATTCCAGCCTCTGAAACTGTTGTTATGACAATATCATTATCACCATCATTATAATTCATTTTAGTAGTAGTAGTACACTCAACAGGTGATTTTTACTCGTCAGTTTAAAGTTCTATTCTTTCCCCTTCTCCCATCCCTCTGGCTATCTTCTCTATTTCTATTTCCCATTACCACCCCCTAAATAGCAATATTTTGTTTCGAATATCTCCACTTTGTCTAGAATATGTCGTGTTCTTATTGTCATCCTTCTTTCTCCTTTCTCCCCCCTCCCTCCTCTCCCTCTCTCTCTCTCTCTCTCTCTCTCTCTCTCTCTCTCTCTCTCTCTCACACACTCAGTCTATATATAATTATCTCTTTATAATAGGATATCTGTATATAGGTCTATTTCCTCACCATTTATATCTGATTTTATTTTCCCTTTATCCCATATACATCGGCTTACGTCATCAGCACTCGAATCGGCTTACATCATTGAAATCACTGAGATACTCACTTGCTGTAACAATCGGTTGAACAATAACTTTCTCATCAGCTTGTAAGCTAGTACTTATTGATGAATAGATCTCTTTGAAGTGAAAAACCACTATCATCACTCGGTTTATTTCTGGTGACATTACCATCTTGTCTCTTGTACGCAGCAAGCGTATGCAGAGAGAGAGAGAGAAGGATAGAGAAAGTAAAAAAAGAAAGAAAAACATTCTTCTACCTTTCACAGTCTCTCGGAAATCAAGACCAATGAATCAAAAACAGATGTAAAATTAATTTAAACGATGAGCAAAATGACGTTTCGTTCGTTTAGATGAAGTACTTCATCATAATTATCGAGTATTATGGTGAAGCTAGTGGATGTTTCGGATATTAATTTTATTTGAATCATGTTTTCGATTGAATTTTTGTTATATTAATTATATCCACATGATGTTTGTACATTTTTTTTGACCAGAATTACTGTGGAAATAAACTTGAATTGAATTGAATTGACTAATCAGTTTGCTGTAAGCTGCAAGAATATTACACGCATATTGTCTAATATATAGGCGTAGGGAGCTTTTTGAAGGGGGTGTGGGGGGGGGGGGGTTGAAGCACTCACCCTGATCATCTGAATGTGCTCGAAGCCCTCATCACGAGCGCAAAGTGCGAAGTCTCTTGAGGGCCCTTCGAAGCTTTGGGATTCTAGATGCTCTCTGGTGCAATATCAGCCTTATTTAAGTTATTTTAGTGCATTTTATTACCCTTTTTTAGAGCAAATTTACAAGCAATTCATCATGAATTAAAAACACCAAATAGAAAATGTGGACACAATTTTTATAGGAATATAGCCATGAAGAATAACTTTTGTTCTCCGAGATTTAACAATCACCTCTACCCGAGGACCAGGAGCGGAGGAGCGTCTTTCAAAGTGGGGGGGGGGGGCACTAAAAAAAAATTTGGAATAAAGGGGCACCTCCAAAGGGTTTATCAAAGCGAACATAATTATACAATGTTTAGACGTTGGTAAGCCACATTATACCCCTTCATTATGATTATATTATCAGGGGTGATTTCATTGTTTTTCTCTTTTTAAATGGTCCAGGATAATGCAAGTTGGGTGTGATGAAGATTTATTCGTGAGCAAGCAACAAAACAAAATATTTGTGAAGCCGCAGAGTGAAAAAGTAACATCTTATAAAGAGGAAAAAACAATCCTAATCATGAAAGACTAAAAAGATCTTTATTAAAAAAGTAAATAAATAATATCTTAGAACGCGAGCGAGCGTTCTTTGGGTGAAATGGAAGAACAAGTTGCTTTTAGTCGCTTTAAATTAGGAGTACATTATTTGTATGGTAAAAAGAAGGGGGCACATATCCAAAGGGAAAAGGACACTTTTTAGAAAAGAAAGGAGTACGTGCCAAAATAAAAAGGGGAATTATCAGAGGTGAAAATGGGGCAATTCTCGCTCCTGATAAGAGGCACTCACCAGATATATAACAAAAGGCACGTATGAGAACGAAACAGAGGCACTTATTACAAAGGACAAGGGGCAATTATCAGCAGGAAAATGGCACTTGTTAAACGGATAGGGGCACGTGTAATAATGAAAAGGGCACTTATCAGAGATGAATAGGGGCACTTGTGAAAATGGAAAGGGGCACGTATGAGATTTTCATAGAGGCATTTATCAGTGAAGTGCACTTATTAGAAAGACAAGGGGATACGTGATAAAATAAAAGAGGGCACTATTATTATTATTATTATTATCGTTATTTATTTGGCATTTCAAACATACAATAGAAGGTACAATAGAATGGCACATAGGATACAAAGTATGACAGAATAAAGTTGGCTTCCCCTGCAGGCTGCTGCACCTCTCGAAGTTGCCTGGAAGAAAAAAAAAGGAATGTGAAATTCCTATAACCCGTAGGCCTAAGTCTTTTCTTCCGACTCCAGGAAATGCATCAGGGGATGCCTAACATATCAAACTATGAAAGGTGAGAAGGAGCACTCATCAAAGATGAAAATGGAAAACTTATCAGAAGAGGGCACTGGCTTTTTTCTTATTGATTAACATAAATTCGATTTGAATTGTACATTTTACAGTGTAAAATTGACAAATTCAAACTGATTGTAAACTTCTCCAATACCAATAACCCAACGTGGGTGACATGAGAATAAATTGTCAGTGTGATTGTCAGCCAATCAAATGCAGCGGTAGGATGGCTAGGTTAAGTTAAAACAAAAAAGACGCCGAACGCAGGGGCTGCTTTGTACTGTATGCACTGGTCATGCACTGGAGGAAAGGCTTACGCTGATTGGATCGAAGTCGCGGCACGGAAAATAAGAGGGAAAAGAAGAAAGATAGAGGGGGAGAGAGAGAGAGAGAGAGAGAAAAAAAGAATATCTAGTGTCAAATAATGTCAGGCTGCTTAGGCATATAGTGCTAATAATTGATGTGATATCAAGAATTTAAAAAATACACAGAACAAGGGGTTTTCAGCCATATATATATATATATCTATATATATATATTTTTTTTTTTTTTTTGGGGGGGGGGGGATGCCCCCTCCCAATTCCTACGTCATTGTGTATATTTTTGATTTGAATATGCGTGCAGTTTCTTTAGTACCGGTTTCAACTGGAGCAGAGCAGGCACCGGCGCACGTGGCATAGTATCCCCCAGCAGCATGGTTAAAGTTCCACCGTTTGCCAAGCTCAATGCAATGCGCGCTTCTAATACACAACACCATTGAACGCGCTTTGATAACGCATGTACCATAACACATGTGAATTGGTATTTTTACATTCGCATGCTTGTGAAACTGCTGTAGACCTACAGTTAAAGGAATATCATACCTAAGATGTCGGAGTATTCTTACAATTATTCTGAGGCAGAGTATGGACCTATTTATATTACTAATAGGCCTACTACATTGGCTACTACAGAGCAAGAGCGTTGTGCTTCTATTTCTACATTTTATCGTACATGTACCGGTACTTCATTATGGATGATAGGCAATGCAGTAGCCTCGGTAAGTAGTCTAATATTTATCTAGACTCTATGCCTAATTATATAAAGGAGAGGGAGGAAGGGTAAACTAAAAGAGAGAGTGAGAGAGAGAGAGAGTAAGAGAAAGACAGATAAATTAACAAAAGAGCGCTATTCTTCTAATAAGAATGCATCTAGGCTAGACCTAATTCAAATTGAGTGGATAAATAGGGCATTCCAGATATTTAATTTATCAATATCAACTAGATGTCTAGATCTAGGCGGCAGGCCTAGATCTAGACCTATTCAGTTGAGAATCATCTGTTGTTGTGTTACTGTTACTGTTAGGTTAATAATAGACTAGGCCTAGTCTAGGCCTAAACTAGACTCTAGATCTAGGCCTAGCCTAAATGAATCACTACACGACACGTCCACGTTGTGTCTCGATTATCCGTGGGTCGAGGATTACAAGCAAACCAATAGTAGGCCTAGACTAATTTGGGTTTTGATTTACCGAGGGTAGCCACATCAATTTAGACTCTTTTCAAATTTGTTTTGCTTAGCCCCGTATTTTGCCTGATGATAGCCCCGTACCAGGGGCGGCGATTTCTTTTCATGATCGGGGGGGGGGGGGGGGGGGGGGGGGACGGACGAAATGCGAGGGACGAGGGAGCAGTGGCGTAATAATGAGCAAAACGTTTTTTTTTTTTTTTTGGGGGGGGGGGAGGGCAGAACAATATTTGCATCACCACCACTCTTACATGTTACGCAGGCCCTGGGAACGTTTTGGGGGGTGGGGGGGGGGGGGGCTAAAGACAGATCAGGTAGAGCAAAGCACAGCCCCGCCCCCCCCCCCACTCCGAGAACGGAGGGGTACCATGCGTGGGCGATATCGTGAAATAGGCCCCGCAACTTACCCGTCTTGTAATCGATTACAAATCATCTTAGACTTCTAACTTCAGTCTTCAGCCAACATTTTCATGACGGACAGCAATAAAAGGCGCGTTAAAAAGGGGTTGAAAGGGATTTATTTTAAAATAAAAATTAGGAGGGGGGGGGGGCACGTAGCAACGGGGGGGGGGGGGAGGCGGCCCCCCCCCAAAAAAAAAATTAAAAAATGACTAAAAGATAAATTTAAAGAGAGGGGGGGGGGGGGTAGGGGGCCCCCCCCCCCCAAAAAAAAAAAAAAGAAGTGAACTAAAAGATAAATTTAAAGAGAGAGGGCCAAAATATTAAAAAAGAAAAATATTTTTAAAAAGGAAAAATATTAAAAAAAGAAAAATATTAAAAAAGGTAAACAATTAAATAAGGAAAAATATTAAAAAGTTAAAATATTAAAATAGGGTCTAAAAGATAAATTTAATTATTAAATGTAACTCTTTTTAATAATTTGCTAGCTTTATTCATTAACCTCAAAACACCCCCTAAATTATACTTCGGTGAAAGAAGCCCCACTACCGTGCTGTCCGTTATGAAAATGCATAGGATGGGGCCTTGTTCACGAGTATACAGTATAGTCGTGATACAGGCCCCATGTCCGTGTTGTAGAACACGTAACGCCGTTGCGCGGGGCCTATATCACGAGTATATATAGCGAGTTGAATAGGAGACTCGTATAATATACTTGTGATACAGGCCCCGCGGCTGTGTTGAAGTGCGCGCGATGCCGTAGCGCGGGGCCTCGATAACGAGTATATAAGTATAGTCGTGATACAGGCCCCGCTGCTGTGTTGAAGTGCGCGCGATGCCGTTGCGCGGGGCCTCGATCACGAGTATAGTGAGTTGGCTGAAGTTAGAAGTCTAGTATAAAATTATAATCGATTCAAAACAGTTGCGGGGCCTATATCACGAGTATGCCGGTAAAATGACATTTTGGGGGATTTTGGGGGCATAACAATACGGCCGTGGCAAGTTTGTTCATGTTTGTGGGAGGGGCCTAACGGCTTAAAATCTAGCCGTGATATCTTCAACATAGGCTGGCATAGCTATAGGCGATCGTTCAGTCTCTATAACCGGAGGTCTAGTGGAGCCAGACGTAGTCTCAGTGGAACAACCGACGGTACAGAGACTGAAGCTTTCGGTCTACCCTTTACCGAACATTTTGGTAACATGCACGCATGGGCATACTCGTGATATAGGCCCCGCAACTGTTTTGAATCGATTATAATTTTATACTAGACTTCTAACTTCAGCCAACTCACTATACTCGTGATCGAGGCCCCGCGCAACGCATCGCGTAAAATGTCATTTTACCTCGTGCATATCCAATTTTACATTAGGCCTAGGCTATAATACATCGGTTCCACTTACTAACTTGATTGAAATAATCCGTTTAATGGTCCCTTTTAAGGAAATTATGGGTCAAAAATCGACATCCATGTTGAAAATCTTGCAAGCCGTGTTAAACTCTCGCTGCCGTCAATCTCATCCCTTCTAGTCTACGCCGAAGGCAAAAATGATTATGAAGGAAAAACTGTGATAACGCCATTACGAACATGTAGATGGCGCACAGTAAGTGGAACCGATGTATTATAGCCTAGGCCTAATGTAAAATTTGATATGCACGAGGTAAAAGACATTTTGGGGGATTTTGGGGGCATAACAATACGGCCGTGGCAAGTTTGTTCATGTTTGTGGGAGGGGCCTAACTGCTAAAATCTAGCCGTGATATCTTCAACATAGGCTGGCATAGGCGATCGTTCTGTCTCTATAACCGGAGGTCTAGTGGAGCCAGACGTAGTCTCAGTGGAACAACCGACGGTATAGAGACTGAAGCTTTCGGTCTAGGTAAAGGGGTACTTTTCGTGCGACAAAGTCCGGCCCGAGAATTCTAAAAACAGGGAGTGTAGGGTCTAGGCCTAGGTCTATCTAGATCTAGATCTAGGCCTATTTGACTTTTCACCCGGAGATTTCTTTAAAAAGTTAAAAGGGGTGTTTTTTTTCTTTTTTCTTTTTTTCTCTCATCTCTTTGGACTCCTGAGAAATTGAAAAAAGGGGATTAGACTATAAAATATCTTGAACATAGAAACTTTGATCAAATCCCGGGACTGATGTAGACTAGTTTCGTACTGCAGTCTATCCTAATTCACACACAGCTGCATTACTACCCTGGCTGTGTCGTGTGTATTGAACCTATTCTATTATTTCAAACACCACTGTACAAAACTCAACTGATTTCACTCAAAATCGGTACTTTAGTTTAGTGACAATAATTGATGACACCTAAATTAAATAGCAGTAATTACTGATTCGTTAAATCTAAAGAGTATCTTTACGAGGATAAAGTACTTAGTTACAGAGTTTGGTTACATAAGTCATTTATTATGACAGGTACATTTAAAGGAAACATCATGCAGGCGCAGGTGATGGAAGGTTTATTTCTAACTAAGTCTCGCTCTCAATATCAGGCACTAAAGTAAATATTCGAAGGTGATATATTAAGCAGATAAGTGAGCATTTATAGAACTAATTTGCAGACTTTGTTTATTCTTACAAGGTATGAATGAAAACACGAGCACAGAAATTTTGTATGTATTTCATGTAAATTGGCGTGGGGTCCAGGGAAAAAGCCCCGGCGGGTGTCAAGGGGCGGAGCCTCATGAAGCTCAGAGGTTTTAGGCATTTAATTACATTCAGATGAGCATATTTTGATACCTTATTTATGACACTGGCATGCAGGTCGAGTGGGTCAAGGGGCCTGAGCCCCAGAAGCTCAGGGCTTTTAGGCATTAAATAACAACCAGATGAGCAACCAGGGCTGCCTTAGGGACCTTGGTGTGGTCCAAGGGGCAGAGCCCCGGAAGCTCAGGAAGAAAAAAATTATGCCGTTTCAACAACATTTTGTAAATCACTGGTCTCGAATTAGAAATAAACCTCGTTTGAATTTAATTTTGGGGGAACTGCCCCCACAAGCCCCTCCCCCCCCTTCCATCAGTACGCAAGTGCGAGGGAGCTTAGTGAATGAGAGGGGTGAAGGTGACGGAAGTGACTATCCCCCACAGGTTTTTGAATTTTGTTGTATTTACAAATTCCATTCCTTAGCAAAACTAAAGTTTATATAGAAGCAACATACTTTTGCACACATTAATTTTCTCGGTATTTACTTGTACATTTTGAAGGATATTATGCGAGGGGGGCGTAGCTACCGAGTGAGAAGATTTTTTGCATTTTTATTTGTCTAAACGCTGCACTCTTGGGCCCTCCAAAGCCTAAAAGTGTGTTGCAGTCTTTAGTCAGTACTTGCTTTACATTTTTGGGGGGCACTTTTTCAAATTTGAGGAGGGGGGACAATCTCCCCTAAAAAATTGAGGGGGGGTGTCCCCCCTTCCCCCCCCCCCCCCCCCGGGATCGCCGCCCTTGCCTCGTACTACCTTTCCACACACGCTGTTTTTAGTCCCATTACTAAATCATATTCTCACTGAAATTCGTTAGCTAGCTAGCCCTGTATGTTCAATACATCTAGTCATTTGATTGGTCGAAATTGGAGTCTTGATTTTAGTAATGCCCGCCTACGGTCAATAGTTTTTTTAAGATCCCCGTTACCCGTAACGGGCCACATAGTTACCTTTTGCTGAAATTCCCACTGGTTTACGTGTAAAAAGTTTCTTTGTGCGAGCGCGGAAACCATACAGTGCAGTGTACGTGTGTGATTCCCGATCCAGCGAAGATGTACAGACAGTGTCTCAGATTTTATGTGATGTTTTAACCCTTCTTTACTCAAGAAAATGATAAGGTAAGGATTCTTTGTATATTTTTGTGTGAATTCGGTACATAGGAATGGTGCAGGGAGGTGAGTCCCCTGAACACGTTGATACCCATCGAACTTTTACAACATTCCATTTCTCAAAAACCTGCTTTGCCCCCTAGGTAATTATTATTATTGTAATTGTTGTTGTTATTGTCAGTGGCGGATCCAGCCGGCGGGAAGGGGGGGGGGCCCAATCCGTGAGAAAATATTAGTTGCGACTCAACCACCGGTGAATAAGCGGTGGGGGGGGGGGGGGGGGGGGGGGGGGGGGGGGGGGTGGGGGGGGGGGTGGGGGGGGTAGGAGCACTTTTTTGTCCATTTTTCAGGAAATATTTTACCCCGACTCAGCCAGCCGGTAAATAAGCAGGGGGAGGGGTGGGTAAGACCACTTTTTGGGGTTTTTTTGGCCTTCTTCCTTGAGAATTTTTTTTTTTTAATAATTTAAAAAAAAAAAAAAAAAAAAAAAAACTTTTTGGCTGTTGTTGACCCATCAGTCCCCCCCCCCGTGGATCCGCGCCTGCAGAGGATCCAGCAGGCGACAAGGGGGGGGGGGGGCAAATATTAATACAAATTTAGCGTCTACTCAGCCGGCCGCCGAATAAGTAGGGGGGCAGAGAACCTTTCTTCTTTCCCTTTTTAGATCGAGTTTTAGAGGAAAAATTTAGCGCCGACTCAGCCGGTCGGTGAATCAATTATTATTATTTATTTTTTCTTGGGGGGGGGGCGCTTTTGTTTTGTGCTTTAAAAAAGGTTAACTTTACGTTATTATCCTATTTTTTATCGTTTTTTGGGCTGGGGGGGGGACGGGCCGGAAAATCGCTACGTGGATCCGCCCCTGCTGGGAGCGATTTCTGTGTCTCCGGGGTGCCGGGGTTAAAGTTTTACATCGCCGCGCCGGTGGCGATCCAGGTTTCTCTATTCCTGTGAGGGGGAGGGGTCTATCCAAAATTCTTTTAAGGAAAAAAGAACCCTTAGTACTTTTCACTGTAGTAATCGCGATATTCTTCCTTGGACGACGTCATTACGATGAAAATATAACCAATCAAATCGCTTCTTATATTTCAGGTTAGGTCACAAACGTAGAGAAGCCCTATCTCTCTTCGAACAAAGACACCTTGGTACAAAAAAGATGTGGGCACATTGGTTTTTACTTCATGTAAAACATTGATGGAGATAATTTTATTTCTGTGGATCAAATGTCGACTCTTTCCTAGCTTTGAAGACCGCTCTCAGAGGAAATATTATCGATCAGTACATAAATTAAGAGGCGAAATTCCTTCATCGTACCAGGGGAACTCGACATCTTTCTCATGATGAAGCTCGTCTTGGTTTCACTTTCTCTATTTGTCATCATCGGTGCCGTTCCTGTGGCTATGGGAGCTAAGATCCTCGTAACCGTTACCATGCCCATGACCGGTAGCCATGCCAAAGCTTTGAGCGCCATTGCAGGGGCGCTGCAACGACGTGGCCATGACATCACCATCCTCACCAGCAATTTTGTCGGAACGAAAGGGTTCCAGAAGGATGAATACAGCAGGTCCGTCCAGTACAACTACGAGTTACCTCCTGACTTAATGCTACCAACGGAGGAACCTGAAAAAATTCTCTCAGATCTTGCGTTTGAAGCTGATTTGAAACAGAAACTGAAAGTCTTTGGCAGGCGCGGATCCAGGATTTCTTAGGGGGGGGGGGGGCCAAATTTGAAATTTGCAAGCCAAATATTGGTACGTAATGGTGACCAACAGTGACGTAATGCGGGGTGGGGGGGGGGGTCGGTGCAGGGAGGGGCGAGTTTTCCCCACCCTCTCCACGAAACGCGGAGCTTTGACGTTTCATTAAATTATTAGAGAAAGAAGACGATTCGTTGTACCGTTCTCGACTCTTAATCTTCGTCTGAATTTAGTTTTTTCCCCTTCCGCGCGAATTTTACGTTTTATTAAATTATTAGAGAAAGAAGACGATTCAGTGGAGAGTTCTCGACTCTTTATCCTTGTTTAAATTCAGCCCCCCTCCCCCTCCTGCGCGAAGCGCGGAAGCCTTGACGTTTATTAAACTATTAAAGAAAAGAGACGATTCGTTGTACCGTTCTCGACTCTTAATCCTCGTCTGAATTTAGTTTTTCTCCTCCCGCGCGAAGCGCGGAAAATTTTACGTTTTATTAATTATTAGAGAAAGAAGACGATTTGTTGTAGAGTTCTCGACTCTTAATCCTCGTCTGAATTCAGGTTCCCCCTTCCCGAGCGAAACGCGGAAGCTTTTCATTAAATCATTACAGAAAGAAGACGATTCGTTGTACCGTTCTCGACTCTTAATCCTCGTCTAAATTCAGTCCCCCCCCCTCCCCCTCCTGCGCGAAGCGCGGAAGCTTTGTCGGTTCATTAAACTATTAAAGAAAGAAGACGATTCGTTGTACCGTTCTCGGCTCTTAATCCTCGTCTGAATTTAGTTTCCCCCCCCCCCCCCCCCCCGAGCTAAGCGCGGAAGCTTTTACGTTTCATTAAATCATTAGAGAAATAAGACGACTCGTACCGTTCTTGACTCTTAATCCTCGTCTAAATTCAGTCCCCTCCCCCTCCCCTTCCTACGCGAAGCGCGGAAGCTTTTAAAGTTTCATAAGATTATGAGAGAAAGAAGACGATTCGTTGAAGAGTTCTCGACTCTTAATCCTTGTCTGAATTCAGGTTTCCCCCCCTCCCCCTCCTGCGCGAAGCGCGGAAGCTTTGACGTTTCATTAAACTATTAAAGAAATAATAAGATTCGTTGTAGAGTTCTCGACTCTTAATCCTCGTCTGAATTCAGGTTTCCCCCCCCCCCCCTCCCGCGCGAAGCGCGGAAGCTTTTAAGTTTCATAAGATTATGAGAGAAAGAAGACGATTCGTTGTAGAGTTCTCGACTCTTAATCCTTGTCTGAATTCAGGTTTCCCCCATCCGCGCGAAGCGCGGAAGCTTTTAAGTTTCATAAGATTATGAGAGAAAGAAGACGATTCGTTGAAGAGTTCTCGACTCTTAATCCTTGTCTGAATTCAGTACCCTCCCTCCCCCTCCTGCGCGAAGCGCGGAAGCTTTGACGTTTCATTAAACTATTAAAGAAAGAATACGATTCGTTGTAGAGTTCTCGACTCTTAATCCTCGTCTGAATTCAGGCGCCCCCCCCCCCTCCCGCGCTAAGCGCGGAAGCTTTTAATTAAATCATTACAGAAAGAAGACGATTCGTTGTACCGTTCTCGACTCTTAATCCTCGTCTGAATTCAGGTCCCCCCCCCCCCCCACCCGCGCGAAGCGCGGAAGCTTTTACGTTTCATTAAATCATTAGAGAAAGAAGACGATTCGTTGTACCGTTCTCGATTCTTAATTCTTGTCTGAATTCAGCCCCCCCCTCCCCTCCTGCACGAAGCTTTGACGTTTCATTATAAATTATTAGAGAAAGAAAACGATGCGTTGTACCGTTCTCTATACTCTTAATCCTTGTCTGAATTTCAAAGATGTTCTTTGTCTGCTCCTTTTACTTCCTACGTCCTCTTCCGATTTGGGGGACCGCCCCCCCCCCCCCCCCCCCCCCCCCCCCCTGGCTACGCGCCTGCGGTCAGATAAACACATTTTGATAACTTGTCCGGCCCCGGAAGCTCAGGGGTTTAGGCGTTTAATTAAGGTCAGATGATCATTTTTTTTTAAATACCTATTATTTTGTGACACCGGCAGGTCACTATTTGGGGGGCGGATCCCCCCCCCCAAAAAAAGAGGGGTTTTAGGCATTAAATTACCGTCAGATGAGCATCTACATGTAAGGGCCCGCCGTTGCACCCTAGGTGGAATCCAGGGGGCAGAGCCCCGGAAGTTTAGGGGGTTTTAGGCATTTAATCACGGTCAGATGAGCATATTTTGATGCCTCATTATTTAACACTGGCAGTTAACTATTCTTTCTTTCTTGCTCTCATTCTATTTTTTTTCTCTTAATATACTTTTTCAAATAAAGTGGGGGGGGGGGGGAGGGAGCTCGAGGCTCCCGATCCCTGCTGTACCTCGGGCCCTGACATGTAGGAATCTCAAGAATCATATTTCGTGCCTGGCTGTAAATTTAGGAATTTGTCATTTTCCAACAAACACATATACAAACGTATAATTTACTAAAAAATGAGGACAAATCTGGGAAATTATGTCATTTCAGCATTATTTGTAATCCACCGTTGTGGAATTAGAAATAAACCACGTTTGAATTTGATTTCTCCAAAGCCCCCCCCCCTATTAGTACGCCAGTATCTCCTCTTTCCTTTTCCTTTATTCTTTCCCTTTCCTTCCTTCTCTCCTATTTTTTTAATTGGGGGGGGGGGGGGGGGTCAACAGCCTGGGAGGCAAGGCCCTTTCGGTCCCCCCCCCCCGATTTCCGTCTTCCCCCTTTTCTTTTTTTCTTCTTCTTCTTCTTTCTTTCCCTTTCTCTCCTCTTTCCCTTTCCCTTCTTTTCCTTTTTCTCTCTCTTTTTTTTTTTTTTTTTTTTTGCGGGGGGGGGGGGGGGACCAAGGCCCGCTCGGCCCCCCCCCCTGGATCCGCGCCTGGTTATTGTAATGGTTGTTATTGTTGTTATTGTTATTATTATCATTGTCGTCATGGCTGTCATCATATTTGTTACCAAACAACACCAAACATTGTCTTCTACTACAGATTGTCCTGATCATCTTTCTGACTTGTTTCCAATATGGGAAGAGGTGTGGGGATGTTAGGCGAAGACAGCGCCCACGTCTTGTCTAGTAAGTCAAAATAAAGCAAAGCTATATTTATATTAATTTATGGCCATTAATAGAATATTCATGGTAAAGTAGTAATGGGCTTGTATCAATTACCATGAAATTTGATTCGGATTTCTTTTTAAAGCTGTATTTAATTTATTACCGATTTATTTTTTATAATTTGGATTTTCTTCTCGCCTCTTAAACGTTGTAAATATTGGATTATAATAAATAAATATTAAATGGCTCAGTGCAGTATAGTCAGGTCCACTTTTAAAGAATTGGGAAAAGAATTTACAAAAGCGGAATAGTTTTTGGATGTGAGCCATCTGTATTAAAAGACTGGTCCTATACCCATCTTTAAAAAAATGCTACTTTTCACAGATTTTATGCGTTTTGGTGGGATTACTTTGGCTTTCAAATTTTAACTCTTGAAGTTTTTTTCCACAGAACACATACAATTCAAATTGTCTTTATAGCTTATTATGCAAATTATCATGAAGTTAGCTGTCATATTATAGGGCCTACGTTCGTATTGATATTCTATCTCTAACAAATATAAATTGATGTACAGTGTACGTGTATCCATTCATCCTTATCATTTTACATTCTCCCCACAGAAAATACAAAAAGCAAAGCTATTCTACATAGTTAATTATGAACATTTTGCCACTTTCATTGATCTTTCATTGCCATGAAGTCATTGGATTGTGTTGTATTGGGTAAAGTATTCCTTTCCGAGTAAGTGACGGATAAATGTATATTGATCATAGTTCGGGATAATGCAATTTTTATCGTCTTTTATGTCGATCTGGTGTCATTCTCGTGTCGGTCTCGTCGGTGCGATATATTCCACATACCACGAATCTTGCTCTACGATTGGTCAAAGGTAAATCCCGTGATGAAAGATAGTTCGCCCATCATTGATGGGAGAAGAAAAGTTCGTTACACTATGTAGATAGTATAACCATCTACACAGTGCAACGCACTTTCACTGAAGATTGTATACGTTGCGTATACGTACATTGTACGTACGTAAGTACTGCATGCACTGTACGTATCGTTCGCCTTTTGCTAGCTGTTAATTGATGACTTTTTTTTACAATCTGGAATATAAAGCAAGTAATTCAGGCGATGGCAAACTATCACCTCCTCGGCGATCTAAATGTACATACGCTATCTTTCCTCAGCTTCGCTTCGAAAGTGATAGTTTGTCCCATCACCTTCACCTTCACTAATTATTTGCTTACTATCTACACAGTGTAACGAAGTTTTCTTCTCCCATCAATGATCATCACGGGATTTAATTTTGACCAATCGTAGAGCAAGATTGTTAGTATGTGAAGTATAATAATAATAATAACAGTAACAATAATAATGATAATAATGATATTGATAATGATAGCAAAATCATATTGATATGTTTTTTTTTATGTTGATGTTGTTATTATTATCTTGGTTATATTTTGTCAGCCCTGTGAACTTCCTGAGGAATTATGATCATCGCCTTGCCTATTTGCTCTCCTTCATCGCAATGAGTGGTTTAGTTCTGCAGTTTTTCTCAATGGAGCCCCCAAAGCGGATGAAATAAACGACCCCGTTGTCGAAGGTAAGGTACTGCCGCGGCATTAATGTTCTTTGGCAAGACATTTATCTACATTTGCCACTCCACCCAGGTGTCAATTTGTTACCGGTAGGAAGGTATTTGTCGAGTGCTGTGACCACTTAACTACATGTAGCAGAGTCGGGGTTATATTGAAGTGCCTTGAGCACATTGCGTGGTTGATAATATTATGTGCGCTTTAAATAAAAATGCAATATTGTTATTGTTATTATATTATTATCATTATTATTGTTATTATTATTTTCATTATTATTATTTTTGTTATTATTATTCTAATAATAGTCACTATTATTATTATTATTATTATTATTATACTACTACTGCTAATTTCATTATTATCATTATTATCATTATTATTTTTATCATCAGTTGTTACTATATTGTGTAACGGGGGAGGGGGGGAGGAGGATTTTCCACAAGCTCTAGGAACAGTTGTTCCGGTCTTTATTTTGCAGGGGAAAGTGTTTATGATTTCAAAAAACTAACAATAACATATACACGTACATGTACATGCAGTAGCGTACGCAAGATTTTTTTCAAGGGGGGGGGGGGGGGGGGTTTGAAATTTGAAAATCGCGCCGAAATTTTCAAATCGTATGAAAGAATATGTTTTGACTAATACGTGATGCGTGATGATATAAATTTTGCCGGAAACCGCCTACTAATTGATATATTTGGTAAATTAACATATATCTATCCGGATTGGATAGATACCGCGTAGTCTCATATACATCTTTCTGTGTACAGTGCTTGTAACTTTACCAAGACTGGTCCAAATTTCTTATCATTTTGCTAGTTGATCAACCTTTTCTGATCGATGCCACAACGTTTCTTTCACAATGCAATCGCATGACCAAAACTGGTCTAAATCTTTCATACATTTTAAATAAAAATCATGGAATCATAGGTTATTTGAGTCTTTCAATTACAAATTCGACATAATACTGACTAGGGCATGGGCAAGCTGTGTGCAGTGCAAGATATTTAAATACAGCCATTGAAGTGTTTAATAATTAAGGTAGAGATTTTAATTTGTTTTGTTTCCAAAACAGAAAATAAAGTCGTTTGACCTTTGGAGACCTGGCTCATGCATTATAATTTAAATCCGGATAGATCTCTGATGATAATCCATTTCATTTCATTTATTTATGTTTTAGTCACTGACTGTGGATATTTGTAAGAAAAAAAAGTTGGTCAAATAAATAGCGTTGTAGTGTTTCGTTTCCAAGTACTGAATTTAATTCTTCGATAGACTTAGATATTGATTTTCATCATCGCTTAAAAAGAAGGTTGAGTTCTGGGAAGAGGTGAAAAATAATTTGTGAGCGTTATCATTGTTATTATGCAAGTGTGGAAGAACAGCAGATAATAAAATGTTCCTTGAAAAGCATTGCTCTTCAAGTGTCTTAATATTCTAAATATGGCATGTACATGATGTAGCAGCATACAAATCGGGACAGACTTTTATTTCGTATGTTTGTGTAGTCCCATATACATATTTCTGTGTACAGTGCTACTTGACCAAGACCGGGGCAAATTTGTTATCATTTTGATGATTCCATAACCTTGCAGTACACACCACTACTTATATGCGAGATGATTAACCTTTTCTGATCGATTCTACACCGTTTCTTTCACAATGCAATCGCATGACCTGAGCTCAACTTTATCTTTAAATATTAATGGATTTTTTTTTTCTTCCTTATTTTCTTTCTTTCTCTCTTTCATGTTATTTTCTCTCTTTGCTACTTTCTGTCTTTCATTTTTCGTTTCTCTTATCCACAGCCTTTGTGTCTGATATATTGAAATATATTTCGATTTGCCTGGTCGGTCTCGTTTTCTACCCGTTCCCGCTTTGCGTCTCCTTTGACAATGTTCCTATGAATGTGGTGGGACTTGTGTATACCACTAACTGGTAAGTCTACATTCATTTTAAAGGGGGGCTACCCTGATATTAACAATATCAACAAATTCCGATTAAAAACGAGAAAGTTCTGAAGTTCTGAAGTTGTGATCAATCAAAAACAAATCGGCAACTATGTGACGTACCTTGCGAGGTCCCCCTCCCATTTGCTCGGTACTAAACAATCAGAAATGTCTTCTTTTTTTCCTCAAGAAAATCTTCAATCATACATGTACATGCACCTAATATTGCAAATATGTTTCTAGACAAATATTTTATGGACAATCTATTCCATCATCAATAACTTAGAAAATGAAAGTTTGAGACATTTTCTGTAAAAAGCAAATTTTAGAGGACCTCGCAAGATATGTCCTAGTGTTGCAATTTTAATCGGATATTGCTCAAAATTTCACTGATATGTTTTTCTCGTTTTCTGTTATGATTTGATTAAAACCAGCTAATTATCGTAATGGACTTTCTCTTTAGAGTTTAGACAGTCTAATTTGTCCCGTTAAAGAGAAATAAAGAAGGACGAAAGAGAGCAAAATGGAAATAAAGAAAAACGCTATATGGAGGTTGGGGAGTCCACCATGAGGCTGAAATTGATATGCACTGTAAAAAAATAATAGTCGAAATAACTCAATAAAATTGAGGAAAAGAATTGCCTTATTTTTATTAAGTAAATATTACCTACGGCATCTAAAGTAGAATTTACTTATTTTGCTGAATAAATTTTTACTCAGTTAAATCGAGTTACATTCACGTAAATAATTTAAGTATTGTAATCATTTTAGATAATTAAAAAAAAAAGCTATGATAGGATTACATATTGCACGATTTGAGATTAATCACTAATCACTAACACACTACTTCTATTTAAGATTAAACCGTATATATATATATATATATCTACCACCATCACAAACTATTACATACGCTTCAATTCGACACATATTGAGAGGCTCCAAATTGTATATATACTTGATCGTAGCATCTTAAAAGGAAAATTGGTTGACAATTTCCTGAAATATCAAGTTTTTATTTGTTTTGAACTGGGTAACAATTAAATATTGTCTTGTCTTTGCTTAGCCATGTTAAATGAATTAGTAAATGTTTTAAAGTCCTTAATTTTCATTCAACCACAAAAAAGAATTGTTTTATTTAAAAAGAGTTTAATTTGGTCTTAATGAATATTCATAAATTATGTAAATATTTCTATTACGCACTGCATCGGTCCTTACTTTAAAAGATAAGAATAATCAACATAAATTGTTTGAGTAATACGTATAATTTCTGATTTTGAGTTATAATTACTAAATTAATACAAGCTGAAATTACTTAAAGTTCTTATGTATTTGATTTTACTTAAATATTCCACGTATGTTCTACTAAATTGAAAGTTTGAGTTAGCAAGACTTAAATTAAGTGCGTAAGTGGCAAAACTAATGTTTTCAAGTAAATTCTACATGGAAAAATACGTAAAATACCAATGAACAAATTCTTTTTTACAGTGTGGATAAAGTAGGAAAATTAATATAAAGGTCAATGAAAGCTTGAGCTTGAGTGTTGCTGTTTAATATGAACTTTCATTTCAGTCTCGAAGTGAGTTAAGATAATTATTAATGTTTCTTTAATTATCTTTATTATCAGCAATATCTTAACATGTTAAAAGTAGATTAAACAAAATATATTCAGTGAGTTAATATTTCCGTTTTATTGGGTATTTTTTACAATTAGATTTATCTATATATGATATTCCAAATTTGTGTAGTATTTTTCATATTTGTTATCATACTTATGTTTTGTGTATTTATATAGAGTCTTCCTGAAATACAATATGTTTTGATGAATTCATTAAACCATAGAGTCGGACCTGAAACTACCTGTCAGTATTTTGACCTTGTCAGTTTTAAGAGGTAACAAGTTAATCTGAAAGTATAGTACATCAATTTAATTGTCCTTATTAATTTGGAAATGATGTGTTTCTTGTATTATCTTTATACAGGTGGTCTTTACTATCATCGATTTCAGCACATGTCCATTCGGGGTGAGACACTCGCTTGCAACCTATTAAGGACAATTACAATCAGTGGTTCGGGTCTAGCCGCTAATGGGGGCATTGGTGTCACGGGGAAGGGGGGGGGTGGTCACATCAACATTTTCTATGTGGTTAAGAGTGAGAGAACAAGGGCAAGTAAGGCAGGGGCGGGATGGGATGGAGTGGTACTTATCTTCTTTCACGTTGCCTTTAAAGAGAAAGACAGATATTTGAAAACAGATTTCTATTTTTCGAATAAGAATGCATCTAATTAAAATGAAGTGGATAAATAGAGCTTCTATTTGATTTATCAATTTATTTATCATTGTGTAGTGTAATATTATAGAGATATCGACTGCTTTGAGAGGCCTGGCTGTTTTATATGCTCAAGGGAACGCGCGCAGATCCTGCGATGACCTCGAGGCGCGCCGGCCTGGTGGGCGGCACCGAGGGGCCATGGCAGGATCTGCTAGTTCCCGAAATCATATACAGCAGCCAGGCCTCGAATATTAAAGCAGTCGATATGTCTTTTATATGCCGAATTGAATCAAAAATCTACCAAGAATTCGTATCTAATCCTTTTATTGAGTAAAGATTGGTCAAAACATCATGGAAAATCTGAGACGCTGTCTGTTATCTTAACTTGAAAAATGACTGAAATTTTCAATCATTTGGGAATCGCAGACAAAAAGCACTGTATGGTGTCTGCGCTCGCACAAAGACAATTTCAACACGTAAACAAATGGGTATCCCAGCAAAATTTTACTATTTTCATGGTAACCGGAGTTATGAGGGATCTCACTCTTGGACTATTAACCGTTATTGGCATTTTACGTTTCTTTACGGGAATGGCTAATATCACGACTCCAATTTCGACCAACCAGATGGCTGGATTTCTAAAGTGAGGTATATAAATGTAATTGTTTTTATTGATACTTTTGTAGACGACAATTTTGTTTTTACTAGAGGGGAGAGAGAACTTTACCCTCATCTACTTTAAATGTGGCCACCTTCATTTAAACCAAATTGCCAGTATTATACTTAAAAGACCAACCCCGGTCGTCGCTGGGTTTTAGATTTTGTCCAAAATCACACTTAAAATGATTAACCAAAAAAGACAAGATGGTCGATCTGAGGTCTAACTTTTCCCTCAGTTGAACGTGATCTTAGACCAAGTGTCGGGTTTGATTAGTATACTCCAGGGCCCCGTATTATAAAGAGTTGATATCAATCGCAACTATGTGCATAAGAGATGGGAGACTGAAAACTTGCGATTGATTGGAGGACTTACGATTGGCCCCTCCGGGACTATTCTCAATTTTCTTGGCAACGTGCGCGCCCACTCATGGAATTATACGCACGGATACACACTGAGAATCTGTTTTATTTTGTGGTATGTGAATTCGTGCGGCGAGCGCGCGCGTGCATGCACTCAGAAGGTAAAATATTATAAAATCGGCCAGAATCTGGGCCTGTTTGAATAACAAATGCTAAATTTCTATCACAAATTCGCTCTCAACGCATGATTTTAGTAGCCTAAAGTAGTAACTGTAACTGTAATTTATTATTAATAACAAGTTTTATGAAACGGGGCCATGGTCTTGGACTTGGTCAAGATGGTTGAGTGGGATTATAAGATTCTTTTCTCTTTTTTAGACGGAAGTAGGCGATATACAAGGAGCTGTAGACTTACCCGTTGTCTTATCTCTTATTGGGCTCGAAATTTACTTCATCAGAAGGACAGTGCGCATGTGCAGACGATTTCTTACTACCTATCAGGTAACCATGGGAACGTGTATTGCTATTATGTGTATACTTTGAACGATTCTCAATGATTATCTCAATGAACTCGCAATTCTATCTGAATTGTTTCAATGATTTTAGATTTTTCTTTAAAGGCCGTCTGTACTAGTTTGGCTAAGACGGATTACACATGTGCACCCAGGGAGGTCACTGACAGGTGGCTATCTCATCAACTCAGCTCTCAATTAACATTCGAAAAAGAGGATCATGGGGGACCAATGGTCAACGATTAGGCATTGTTTTCTATATAAAGGGAGCAAGTAGATATACGTAGTACAGTGGGGCTTTAAGGAAATATAAGGTCTAATATCTGTTTAAAAGAAGATGTTCTTCCCAATGCAATGATATATAATGAAGAACTTAATTACAAAAAATATATTGCAGTAATTTACATTAAGCTATATGTAAATACGCATGTAAAGATTGGTCGTGAGTCCCAGAGTGGAATAAAATATGTAGACATTATTTGTTATCTGATGGCATATCAAAAGTGACTAGTGACATGTCATGTGTGAAAGGCCCATTTCCTATTACGAAATAGGAAAGTAGCACGAGCAACGCTTAAATACAATACAGATGTAAATATTTCTACTACTATTATTATTATTGTTTTTTGTAATTTTTTTAATATCATTGTTATCATCATCATCATCATCAATATCATTTTCATCATTATTATTATTATCATTTTTATCATTACGAAATTATTTTTTTGAAATACATACAGAATGTGACTCAAAGCCAGCCCTGACTATTCTGAGCAACAAAATACGAAGAAAACAACCAACCAGCCAATCAGGGTGTACAGGTCTAGGACTTATTAAACAAAGAGGCAGCAAAAATTCGAAGATGACATGATACTATACTGGGTCCTCATGGAAAGAGGGGGGGGGGGCATACACCTCCACTCAATTATATATTTCTTTATTAGTAACCAAACTTTCAGATGATCATCGCTCGTTCTCTGACGTGTATTCAAACGTCCCATTTGCACACACAGAGGCAAGTAACACATGCAACAAGTTGAAATGGACAGACGGTTTTATGGTGACAAACGAGACGATATTAATCACTGAGCTGTGCTAGAAATACAATCAACATTGAACATACACATATAGATGTACAGTACACGAAGTTTATTCGCGTGAAATATGTGCTTTTGATATCCATATTGATGCTTCTTTTTAATTTTCCATTCAACATCCAGCGTGAAATGCAGTTTGAGGAAACCCACTACTGCGTTCGAGTTCGGTATCTGTTGTTGCCCGCCACCGCGTGGGCAAGGTAAGAACTTGGCAAACGTTTGAAGTTTTATTTGATTAAAAAGCTATCAAACTTTTGACTGAAAGGTACCTGTTATTATTTTGAGCACACGATTTGCATTGCCTTTAAAAATGTATGCTAAGAACTGTGTCTCACTTGGCAATACGCGAATTCATGCACAACCGGAAATTTACCCGGATGGTGCTAAAATTATTGCCTCGCAAGATCAATTTCAAGTGTGCTTATTAACAGTAGGTCTACAAGTCTAATTCTCGGCAAAATGTAAAGACATTTCGTCCATATGTTTTTGTGTTTCGTAGTGTCTAAATGTATAACAAATGGGTTTTGGATGCTTTCAGGTTTGTTCTTTTCTCTTTCTCTCTCTCTTTCTCTCTATCGGTCGATCGAGCGACCGACCAAACTATACATGTCTTGAATTTAAAAAAAATGTCCCTCGGTACCTAAAGTTGTGTGTTCTTGTGCACTTTTCTTCAAGCAGTACTTGTCCTTTTCAACACTGAGACAGCTTGTGGTAATAATTGTAATAATACAAATTTCCAATAAACACACACACAAAAAACAACACAAAAATGATGGGTGTCTAATAAATAGTTATGGTTATGTATTTTGTGTTTATTTATTCGTTCAAATTCCAGTAGGAACCAGTCAGGCGGAGCAGTAACAACCCTTTTCAGAAGATTTTATCCAAACATACCAGGTAAACTTTCTTTTTCTTCTTCTTCTTCCTTTTAAAATTTTTTTTTGATTTTGATCTAAAGTCATAAGTTAATTGCTGAATGAGTTATGTTATATTGACATGGCGTACTTATAAATGTTGTAGGCTCACTGTTGAAGTTTTGTTATTTGTTATTTTTAAAAGGAAAATATTGTCTGCTGATATGTTTAAAAAATGATATATTCATGAATCTAACTGTTCGTTTACACTTACATACTCGCATTCACACACACCCGCACACACACATTTATGTAAAATAAATATATTTCTTATAATATCATTGATATCTTTCCCCTGTTTTTATGAGTAACATAAATCGAGATTTAATTTGAAATTGATATTAAAACTGAAATTCGATTGACTTCCAAAGTTCAGGTGAGAAGCGGCAACGCTTTTATTGCAACAACTTATGTATATCTATAATTATTTATGTACTTACTAATGAGGTGTCCTCACTCATTTCCATCCCCTTCTATTTATATTTCAGGATTCAAGTATTCTACTCGTATCGTTTGCACAGTTGGTCTCGCTGTTGCCTGCATGTATCAGGTAGGTACCCCCCCCCCCAAAAAAAAAAGGCAAAGAAAGAAAATTGATTGAATTGATTGATTGGTAGTTTATTTATATTCAGTATGATGTACATATCATCGCAAAAAAAAATGAATTTCTAACATGGTTACATACTATCATACACAGGTAAAAGGGATCGTCACAAACAAAGATTGTGCTTCATTGGAAAGGAAAAGAATTGGATATCAGGGTTTTTGAAGAAAAAAATATTCATAATTATTTGCAATTTTTGACTCAATATGAAAATATATTTGAAACAGGATCAAGTAGTGATCAATATCGTAGCATTTGGAGAGACTTTTCTTGTAGAAAAAAATGTCATAAGCTTGACAGATCACTATTTACAATGATAATAATGATTTGGATTAATTGCATTCTTTCTGTCATACTTTACCTTTTGTGTTGACAGATGATTTCATTTCTTATCAGTTGACAGCCGTATCGTAAAAGCCTTCTTTAATAGAAACAGTCCTTCTGTTTAAAGAAATTACTGTTGATCATAAACAATGCAAAATTTGAACATATTAAGTGACAGCCTTTAATGGTTTAATTCAAGAGGGATTACCGATTCTGACAATTAGCATACTTAATGTTTATAATTGTAATGGGACACGGAGGGAATCAAACTCAATTCGTACATGTTTATATCATAATTATACAGATCTGTGCTTATTACATCGCGGCTATGCGGCACCTTTTAAAACGATATGAAAAACCGCCGATTTTACATGGTGAGTATTAGACACTGCTTTAACGGAAAATTTAGGTAATTGATATCATTAGCAAATTTAAAAGCTTAATCATGTCATGTTCTATCATTGTATAGATATAACCGATGTAGGAACCATAGCTTATCTTTACATAATTCGTGTTTGGTATATCTACTTTGGTACATAATGTGACTAAAGGAAGGAACACATGATATATGCCAAACCTATATTTCAAGCAATGCCAATGGAAATAATGTTTTTCTACAGCTGTTAACTTTTCAGCCACCTTTTATGCCTCCTGTATTGTGGCATTTGTCATCGCTGTCACGAACAGTTTCTTCACTCTGCGTAACTACAGGTAACATATAAAACTGTCATGGTGTAATAATGATAAGGGTGACGACGATAATGATGATGATTATGACGACGATGAGGATGATGATGAGGAAGATGATGAGGATGATGATAATGATGATGACGACAATACTGATGATGGTGGTGGTGATTATGATGATGATGATGATGAAGATGAAGATGATGACGGTAACGATGATGACTATTCGCCACTAGTATGATGTCATTAACGCATTTTAAGGAGCATAGGTGATGTAGTTTACATGGAAATATGAGCTTGACAAAAAGTTGCTTTAAAGGTACTATGTCCCATTTGCAGGCCAAAAAAATGAAAAAGCTAAATTCCAACTGCATTTAAAAGATAATACTAATTTAGAACTTCCCTAAAAAAGGTGGGGCTTGAAAATGTCTTCAATTGGGAAAATAACGACTATTAGTTGTCAAATCGACTTTACGGCTATAGAGCCCAAAAGTAATAGTTTTGATTTTCAGACAATTGTACCGAATGGTCATACGTTTTATGCTGAGCAAAGATTCAATCAGTTTAATCTTGGCCATCACAAGAAGTAGGTTATTGATGTAGACAAATGCTCATGTACCCTTTACAACTCTTTTCATGTATGTTATTACCAAAGAAGAAAAAAAAGCCAGTCAGTCACTCAATAGTGTCTGACAGTGAAGTCTAGCAAGTAAACGGATTTCCTTGCATAATTTGAATATGAGGACACTGCTAACGTTTAAATTTCACAGCTAGGACATACATGACATATTCATACTTCCTGCAAAGTTCTACAGAATTTGAGGTTGGCTGCAAAAGGGACATAGTACCTTTAAGTGAAGTCAAACAAATTGTAGGAACTGATTATTCATATTTTCTGGGAGCAGTCAAATGTTATATTCTTTCAAGTTCATCAATTCAGTCCTTTGTTCCTTCTTCTTCTGTAACCATTTAGTATCTTTAAAATGAAACTTTGTAAATCATAAGCCACGATGGCATACAACGTTTAATTAAGTGCAATTAAATATCTCCCTACCTTCAATATGCATGTTGTAGGAACAACACACGTGGTCTCTGGAAAGGCAATTTCCCCTTGACCAACATACAGCAAAAACCCCCTAAAGTTGTGGTGAGTTGTCTAGTAACTTTTAAAGAATATAATATTGTAAGCAGAGGTTAAGGTTCAGTTGTCGTAAAATGAAAAATAGTTTGTGAGCTTCCTCTTTCGTTCTTAATATCACTTTTTTTGAGGAATATCTAGCATGGTATGGCTTACACAATCGATTGCTCTGCACATGCACTTATAACGAGAAATAACTATTAAGAAATTGTCATGCCATAACTGTCTATAGTCCCATATATTATTTTTTTCTGAATTGGGTAAGTTTTTTTTCCTTTCGATTTTTCCAAATCCTCACGCCATAGGCCTACAGTATTATGTATTACATAACAAATATCTTATCCGTATTAAAGCTTCACGACAATTTCCTTTTACGAGGTAATCAGCCATTTCGGACGTGGGACATGTACAAATATACGTCTCACAATTTTTTTTTTCAGCTCTCGGCTTTGAAGTTTAGTGGATACACCATCGCCTTTCTCATCTCTGGTAAGTACTTGTTTTAACAAAAGTCATGTTGTAAGATAATAAAAGACAAATATGTAAGCAAAACAACATAGATGAGAATGGATAGTCTTCCCCGTGGTGCTGTATGAAAGTCAATGCTGGACAGTAAAAAGAAAAGCAAAACAGAGAGAACGAAATTAGACTCATTTGAAATAATTATAAAGATGCCCGCATGCCTGCCTACCGGTCAATAGTCTTTTAAAAGATGCCCGCATTCCCCGGTGAACGGGCCACATAAACAATTTTGATGAGATCCCCATTTATTTACGTGTACAAATTTCTATGTGCGAGCGCGGATTCAAAATACAATGCAGTGTGTGTGCGATTCCCGAATGATTGTAACATTCAGGCAACTTTCCAGCGTAGATTTACAGACAGTGTCATAGATTTATGTGATGTTTTAACCATTCTTTACTTAAGAAAAGGATAAGGTAATAATTCTTTGTAGATTTTGAATTCGGTATAGGCCTATAAAAGATATGAAGACTGCTTTGATATTCGAGGCATATTTGTTTTTGTAGGCTGTCGAGTACCATACATCCTGCCATCACCCCTCGGCACGCCGCGGGGCGATAGCAGGATTCAACGTCCCCTTGAGCCTAAAAAACAACTTTCATAATTCCCTTTATTCTGTAGAACTTTGCAGGAATTAAGAATATGTTTGTTTGTTTTATTTATTCACCATGTACAACAATTGTTTACAGATAATACAAATCAGTCCATGGGGTCACCAGGAGTCCGGAACGACTGGATGACCCCTAACAACAACAGGGTGCATACTTGCACAGGACAGAGAAGCTTGGAGAGGGTTTGTCCATGGGGTCACCAGGAGTCGGGAACGACTGGATGACCCCCAAACATGTCATCAAGACAGGAATGCATACTTGCGCAGGACAGAGTAGCTTGGAGAGGGTTTGCCCATGAGGTCACCAGTAGTCGGGAACGACTGGATGACCCCCAACAATAACAACATGTCATCAAGATAGGGATGCATACTTGCACAGGACAGAGTAGCTTGACGAGGGTTTGTCCATGGGGTCCCCTGAGTCGGGAACGACTGGATGACCCCTAACAACAACAGCATGTCATCAAGACAGGGGTGCATACTTGCACAGCACATAGTAGCTTGAGGAGGGTTTGTCCATAAGGTCCCCGGAGTCGGGAACGACTGGATGACCCCTAACAACAACAACATGTCATCAAGATAGGGGTGCATACTTGCACAGGACAGAGTAGCTTGAGGAGGGTTTGTCCATGAGGTCACCAGGAGTCGGGGATGACTCGCCGGCACCAAACAACAACAACAACACCCACCTCATTTTCCTTCTGTAGAGGGCGCATGAGCTTTCTTCTAAATTTCATGTTGTCAATAAATGTGAAGAATTTGAATACATATATCCTCCATATATATACTCCATTCCCCCACCCCTCCTCAACTGCCCCCACCCCGATCCCCTCATCGGCTTCTGTTACCTCTATAAATGTATCACGAGCTTTACAGGGAAGGTATTTTTTCACAAGTTTATATGATCTTCTAATTCTCTTTACTTTTCACTCTTGAATTTTTTTCATCAGGATTCATTATTCTACAAGTTATGGTCTGGGCATTATTCATCGTACTCGAGTTTCTCCTTCGTTACGCCTCATTTGGGAAGCTGATGAGAGAAGACTGGTATCTACTCGTATCATTTTTAAGTTTATGTTTTATATCTTGGCCTGACATTTTAGTCACTACCTTCATAAAAATGTATATACATCATTCATTGTAACCGTCAACCGTATAAACAAAAACAAAAACCTTCATTTTTCTGAGTGGGGATTCCCAATCTTACTCTTATTATTTGAATTGATATAACTTGAATATATTTAGAGGATTATTTTGTGATTATAGGTGATGAAAAAAAGAATATTGCAAATATTTAAAAAGAGATCTAAATAGATTGGTTGACAATGCATACCGTCCTACATTGTATTTATTCTTCTTCTCTCACTGTCTCTCTCCCTTTCTCTCTCTTTCTCTCTCTCTCCCCGTTCGACGGTGTTTGTGTGTGTGGGGGGGGGGGGGGTTGGAGGTGACAGTGCCCCCATGACCCGTTAGTTATGCCACTGATGGTTTTTATATTTTATTCCTGTGACCAGGCTACACATTGTGATAATTGTATTTCTCTACATCGCTCTTCGAATAATTGCTCGTTACTGTCTTCTCCAAGCGAACGAAGATGGCGCACTTGAACTAAAAAACCTGTAAGTGAATGGTTAGACATACATTAATAAATATTATACATGTTTACGTTTCATTTCCAAGAAAGTGACTTGATTCTTTATTTAATTGGTTTATATTTTTTTTTCTAAATTAAGAATATTTTTAATAGATTTAACAGTCTTGTCATTCAGATAGTGTAAAACATTTGAAATATTGAGAGATTATATTAACAATAATTACTCGGAGGATTTAAAAGTAGTTTAGTCCATAGATTCCAGCGTTTGGGTTAAATTGTTAACCTAATATTCCGACTGCAATCAATTTAGCAAACTTATTAGTGAGTTACGTGATTGTTTATTTACATAGATCAAGAAGAACGGCTATTTATCTACCAATATATCACTCTTTACTAACGTTTAACTGAAATCCAGTTGTAAAATGAAATTATGCAATATAATACAGTCGCAACTATTATCGAAAAATCAACTAATAAAGGACAATTCCCAAATCTTATTGTATACGTTCGATAGGAACTGTATTCGAATTACGTAATACCTTTTTGTCATGACTGCACATTTCAATAGGTGACGCACAATGCTATTAAAATTGCTTTATTTTCGAAAGAAGTTACAGTCGTGTCACATATTTTGTTGTATCCCATTCTGTTTTGCTCATACGTTTACAGGCACTTGTTTCACATCATCAATTTCTTCTTCATCTTCCTGTCCGTTCCCCTGGGAATAGCGGGATGCATCTTTCGGATCTTGAAGGCGGCTTTGGTCGGGCTCGTAATCATTGGCCGAGTTGACCAGTGTCTCTTCATCCGCGGGCTCGAACGCTTCGATCGTGGTAGGATGATTATCCGTGGTCGTTTTGATGATGAAAATAATAACAATAATCGTCATCACTCTCGTAATAATAAAAAGAATAGTGGCTTCTTACAATAGCGCACATGTCCGTCACGCTGTGGCGCTCCAACATTATAACCGTTGTCATACCTGGCAGTCAAATATGTAGCGCTATTTTCTGATATTTCTGTACAGATCGAATTGGGAGGACCTCGAAAGGTACGGCACAGCGCTGCCAATTTGTGTTTGATTAATTACACATTAAAGAAATATATATATATATATATATATATATATATATATATTTATATTTTAATGTATTTTTATAAAGCACAAATTAGCAACACTGTGAAGTATCTTGCGAGGTCCTCTCCAATTGGCTCTGTACAGAAAATGTCATAACCTTTCATTTTCTTAGTTATTGATGACTGAATAATATTTGTTTCATACAGGGGATGTATAAAAAAAAAATATTTGCAATGATTTTATTCAGGGTGAATGTTTGAATGTAATTTTGTTAAGGGAAAATATATATATATATATATATATATTTTAGTACAGGGCACAGAGTTGGCATTGTGCTTTTTTGATAGCACCTTAAATTAAAAAGAATTTGTAGTTTTTAATCTGTTCTTGCTCAAACCATCACTTACCTGTTTCTCTCATTTATCTGCTTCTATTTAAACCAACTTAATATCAGGATGGACTACCCCTTTAATGTAATAATTATATTATTTTCCATTTGGTCTCCCCGATTTCCTAGGCTACATGGCTTATCGTGGATATCTCACGCTTGAGGTTAGCATGACACATCCTGTGCTCGTTACGTTCTGTCAGCTGCTATGTCGGTCAAACAATGAAAAGATGTACAAACCCGAAGACGAGTGTACCACTGAAATGGGAGGTAAACAATAAATGAATTAATAAATATAAGAAAAAGAATGAAAGAAGACAAGAAAATGAATAAATGAATGAATTGATAAATGAATGAATGGATAGATTAAAAAGTAGATAAATTAACAATTCAATAATTTATTTTGAAGAAAAAAACCCATTACAACACCAATATCTACCAAAAAGACAATAACAACATTAATCAAGAGCAACATCATTATTTGATTAGCTGAGCGCAATTAGCATGTATTTATCCTTTAATCGAATTTTTTTTCCAGACATTATACGAGTTGCGTTTTACATAACATATCGTTAAATAACTTGATTTTCTTCAAAATGGATTTTTCACATACTTTCCCCTCAGATTCAGCGGCACCATCACCAAGTAGGAAGAGGAGGATCGCCCGCAACCGCTGGCTTGTGGCATACACTTTGATCCGTAACCCGCAACTCGCCTACAAGATACCTCTCCGTGTTAACAACCAGAACAAATCTTCTGTTGCATCTGAGAAGAAGACGTCCCGCCATGTTGTGTAAAGTTTCTGGGCCGGTGAAAGTGGTTGATTTATAAGGGAGAGACTGGCTTCATAACAATACCAATTGTGATGGTTGCTTTCATTGAGGGGGGGGGGGGGGGCAGGGGAGATAAACGGATCGCCGTCTCCCTGTCATATGCACTTAAAACACACAATTGCAAAGACTTTCAAGAAAATTAACGTATTATAAAGCCAGATTCACTAACCAGGACAACGTTATGCATCACCTATTGAAATGTGCGAACGTGACAAGGTCACATAATCCGAGTATGGTTTCTTTACTCCTAGGTCGAGCGATTTAACAAGATTTTTACCCATCCAGTTCTATTCTCCATGATCGTTAGGAGTTCATGTCTTGATAAAGAAATGTCTTTTCCTAGTTGAACTGCATAAAATCATTGCGAGGCGACGTCTGTTGCGTTTGCCCCTTGAAGGCTCCCAGAAGTGCATTTTTTGAAATATTTCACCTTTGCTCCATTAGCAATGACCAATGGAGACGGTGTTCTCTCCGTCTGACTGATTTATATACTTGCTATAGGCAATTCCATAGGTTATCAATATTGCCCTTATTTTGATTTTGTTTGAAGGTCCCGTCAATATGAATATTGTAGATCTGTTTATGGTCGCCTTCTAGAAAATGTATATAGTTGTAGCTCGTTGGAAAATTTCGATTAACTAATCAGTGTATATAATCAGCTTAGGTTATGAAAAAACCCTAACAGTTTTCAAGGGCTATCATCAAGATTGTGTACAGACTATATTGTCTCGTTAAATACTGTTTGTGGTCCGTTGATTGTAACGGAGAATACTATGTATATATAATTGGTGTTTTTAGGACCTCGATTAATTCAGATGAGTTTCATGTTCTCATCTTGGCAATTTAATAAGTTGCTTTGTAAGAACAATTATGTAAAGAGCGTATCAAAAGATACTGGGTGCGAAATGTCCATAAGAATAGCAATTTTGTTTCTGATCAATATTTGGGGGCAGTTTCCTGCCCATCTATGGTATTTTGCCCAAATCATGATTACCTTATAATTCAAGTTTAGCAAGAGTTCACGCTCATGATCGTCCTAATATTGGTCGGACCCAAAAGCACCTTCATAATCAGGCATAATAATGAAGATGAACATTTTTAACAGTGCACTTCATATTAATGAGTGAAAGTAGAACTTTTTTGTCTTCATGTGACAATAGAAGTGAACATGTTCGATTTGCTTGAACACTTGAACTTAGGATGCTGCACCATGTTTCTCTTTCTCTCTCTCTCTCTCTTTCTCTCTCTCTTTCTCTTCTCTCTCTCTTTCTCTCTCTCTCTCTCTCTCTCTCTATCTCTTTCTCTCTCTCTTTTCTCTTTCTCTCTCTCTCTCTATCTCTTTCTCTCTCTCTCTCTTTCTCTCTCTCTCTCTATCTCTTTCTCTCTCTCTCTCTCTCTTTCTTTACTCTTCGATTAACTCAACTTTGCCATGTAAATAATGTAAATAATGGCACTCGTATTTCAGAGGGTTTTGACAGGATTTATTGTTCGCTGTTTTTTGGCCGCAATGCAGTTGCTTGTCGGGTGTGTTGCTATTCGGGCTTGCTGCGCGAGCCCACCTTTGTGTTTGATGTTTGTGTTTTGTTCTCTGTGTTATTTGTCCTTATATTGAACAAATCTTCCACAGGTAGTTCGCCTCTGTACTCTTATGTTATGCAGGATGACCTTACTTTTATTTCAAGGAACTGTTCACGGCCGAGCAAATGATAAGAAAACCCTAATGTGGGTGACATGAGAATAAACCGTGATTGTCATTGCATGATGTGACGTTTTCCAATAAAGAAAATTACGGCTTTTATGATTGTACGAGTCTTGGCTTTTTGATCGGGTTTTTAGTAAATTTCTCGACTTTATACTCATATTGTAGACCAATCTGATCAAATAAATAACATTTGTTTTTAGCTCATATGCACTGCACTTGGTTAATTCACAGTGAGACGGACAATGAACTCGGCAAGTCTCGTTCATTATCCTACTGTGACTTAATGCGTGTAGTGCTATATTCAGTCCAATGCACTCGCAAACATGCATGATTTGTATAATATCCCACGAGCTGATATCAAAGACAAGTTGCAACTAATATACAGTTTGAAGAATGAACACACAAAGGTGATGAAACATAGGCAAATAGAGCTTGAATCGTTACAACACCTTTCAAATATATGATATATGACAAATAGAATTCCTAAAGTTTTGTAGTGAACTATTTACATTATTTACAACAACAACAAAAAAAAGTAAATTGTTGAGCCTATTTATAAAAAAAAAATGTGTTCGATATAATTAGAACTGACTATATATAGATTATATAATGTAAGTAATATCTTACATCTGTGAAATGATAATACATTTGAGTGCTCTTTTAAAGGAGTTTGTTGATTTTATATTTCGAATATCATTAGGTAAAGAATTCCATACATCTGACCATCTATGTCTGATAGATTACTGGGCTAATGTAGTGTGAGGATTGACCACATGTAAATTCGATGACTATCAATTACCAATAGCTGCAACCCACGAGACCGAAAGCCCAATGACCCACAAAACAAAGAACTACATTAGAAAACATGGAATAGAAGAATGTTCCAAAATTCCACAAGACCGACAAACAAAAAAAAGAACTAAATAAAAGAAGAGAGAAACATAACGGTTTCCCCACATGGGTCAGAGCCAAACTAGAGTGCGCCAAAATGTAGCCTTAAAGATAAACTCCAGTACTGGTAAAACAAAAATAATAATTCTCACAGAATCAAACGAAACTTACACTGAATGTTCAAGATTACAAATAAATGACATGTGCCAAACAATTTTGGAAGAAAATGTATACTGGCTGAATAATGAGCATAGAAAGACAAGGAAATCAAGGTAGTACTAGCCCCGACACCATGTGTGTTGTCCCATATATAGCTTTCTATGTGAGTGCTTGTTACTTTACCAAGACTCGGTCAAATTTATTATGATTTTGATGACTCCAGAACCTTGCAGTGCACACCAATACTTACATGCTACATGATCAACTGTTTCTGATCCTTTCCACACCATTTCTTTCACAATGCAATCGCATTACCAGTACTAAAGTTTAGCTTTAACTCATAGCCTGCCATGAGGGTGCATGCACACTATCGTTATAGTGCATTGTACGTGCGAGCAAGCTATTGCTACGCTGCCATGTGCGTGCGTGCACACTTTCGTAGTAGCAGTTATTGTTCGTGCTCATTGGACTGTGCTACGTGTTTTGCAGTCGCTATTCATAGAACCATCGCGTTAGTCAGATTATCTCAATATAAACTTGGCACTCCGTGATTTGGGGCTTGGTACAATGGGGATTAGCCCTGTGGCATTATAAGAGTTAAACATTGTAAACATGAGGGTATATTATTGCCTTTAACTTAATATTGAGCAAAATTTTAAACGGCCTCGCGTTCAGAGCCAACTCTAAAAGATATCTGTATTACTGCATGGTCAGGTGGGGATTGCTCTCGGTCTGTATCTCACGACCGCTATGAGGAGGAGAACGACGACGTCGATGATGGCTAATAGTTTAATCGTTGCGTCATAGGATGAGAAGTGATCCGCTGTCATGCCTGAAAGAGCAATGGAAGAAATTTCACAGACCATGTTGATTTGAATAGTACGTATGACTAAATCCTTTAAGTTACAGTCATTCGATCACTCATTAGTTTCTGGTATGTAGTAAGTTGTGCGATCTATTATAATATATTAAATTCAAACGATTTTAAAAGGACAGTGTGTTTTGATTGCTTAAGGAAATATATTTGAATGGCTTATTTTCATAAAGGTTTTCGCTGATTCCTTACCAGCCAAGTAGGCACCAATAAACATCCCCATCCCGATAGAGACTTCGTCGACGGCATACGCCACATCAAATTTCTCGGGAGACGCTCTATCCCTCACAACAAAGTTTCCCACCATCGATCTCCCTCCTAATGACATTGCGGAGATACATGACGTCACCAACATGGCGTAAAAGTTGACCAAATACACATCACAGAGCAGAGCGGCGATGTTCGGGATTGTAGCGAAGAGATAGAGAGTGACAGGATTGAAGAGCTTGTTGGTAAGGGCACCTACAGCAGCTCTGCTGATGGAATTTCCTATTGCTGCTGAGAAAGCCATGATAATGGTGTTCTGGACAGAGATTCCCCTTTGCAGAGCATGGGGTATAAGAAAGGAATGCCAACTGCAATATACCATGTAAAACGCGAATTGTAAAACAAATACCAGGTTGAACCAAGGGTCCGCGTAGAAATCAGATTGGCGAAGGCTGTTGTTGATTCTACAAAGAACACCAGTCTTGTCATCGTTGTCCCCTTTAAAGAAGAATCGATTGGAGAAAAAAAAAAGAAAGTCAAATAATGTAGTTTGAACCTTTTAACCGTTTTTAATACAAAATCTTACTTCATAATCTTAAATTCTCTTCTCGGTACAAACGCCATGTTATCAATACAAGAGTAGGTAATGTATTTATGGAAAAGAACAGAAGAAGTATTTGGTATCCTAAAATGTCGTCGTACGAAGGGTGGACAAAACCCTCGTCCTTATCCATTTCTTTTTCGAAGTGCGCATCCGACTTACCAATTAGACAATTTCTTTTGAAGTCGGACAAAATATTGTCGACAATTTATCATTTTATACAAGACATCTCTTTAGACTAGTCAATCTCGGCTACAGCACACAGGATCTACAGCCTACGAGATCGATAATGTACATTGATGTTCGTCCAGCAAATCTTCTGTTAAGCTGTCAACATCATGGTCAAATGCTCACGAGACCAGCAGGCCACAAGACCGACATGTTGGTCTCCTCGGCCCCGGTTCTCGGTATACTGATATGTTGTTTAAGGTTCACGATACCGTCGGTCGCATGAGAGTCTCGTCCCCTGAGCTATCGGTCTACTGGACATTTCCGGTCGAACTTACCTTTTGTGTCATGGCTGGTACTGCTGTTGCATTCTCCTTTCTCAGGACACTCTGGGAGTGTACTTGGGATAATCTGAAAACCACCTCTCTGTGTGCTACTCTCATCTGATTCCAACTTAATTGCGACAGCACATGGGATAAAATTTGCCATCAGAGCGCTTATGATGAGCAGTCCACCTCTCCAATCGTAAGCTTGACGTAGGAATTCACCTAGGAGCGGTAACAGAACCATTCCGGCACCAAAGCCAGTCGCACCAAGGCTGTAAATTAGGTTGAAATTCTCCTTAGCCACACGGTGCAATGTCATGGTACAACATACCATTACTATACAATATCCAAGACCTGTTAAACAATGAAGAGAAAACATGTGGGACAATTTAAATTGTAATATTATAGTTCAATTTAAATAAGAACTAAATATAATGCATAATCACTGTATGCAAGTTTCAAATTACAAGGTATTATTTCCATTTTCAACAAGAATATACAAAGTATGTACTTTAAATTAATTACAAACAAAATTTTACAAAGTATAGATGTATGAAAGTACAAGAGTTTATCACGTACGCCCTGTTTCAGAGGAGGCAGATATTAATGTAACATTCTAAACATCTGAATGTGCAGAGTTGCTGGCAGGAGCGGCCTAGCGACTTCCAAAGTTGGGGGAGGGGGGGGGGGCACCAACAAAAAAAGGCACCTACAATGGGATATCTCAAAGCGAAAATAAACAAGTTGTTAGACATTGTTAGATACCCCTACATTGTTATTACATTATCAGGGATGATTTTAATATTTGTTCCTCGTTGTACACCGATACAATATATTTCTTAAGCATTATATTTTGCAGTTGGATGGGATGTCCGAATATTCATTTGCGAGCGAGAATTTAAAAAAAAAAGATTTTTAAAGATTAAAAAGTACATCTTATAGAGAGAAAAAACCAAATCCTGATGGGGTTATAAGCACATTAGTATAGTTTATACAACACCTACGTGGATCCCTGTCATTTGATTGGAGAATTGTTGGTCACATGATATTCAATAGATGTTATATTGCACGGTCGTGCATTTTTGGTTATATGCAGACTGCGTAACTCTCAGCCGTGCGCGCGCGTATCCCTGCGTGTATCTGACGCGAAGGCAATCTGAATGTAATCGAGAAGGCTTGACTCCAAATAAGGAGTGAAGCATAATTTGTTGATTAACGTTCTATTAGATCTTCTTCGATGTTGTATAAAACAAATAATGAATGTTTTTCATTCGTGCAATGGTGCGAACATTTTCATTCGTTCAAAGATTAACATTAATTCTATTCAACTCGGTTGACGCCTCAATGAATAAAATGTTAATCTTTCAACTTATACAAATATTCGCACTATTGAACTCATAACCATTCATTATTTGTATAATATAGAACTCAATAATTTACTCACCTATGTAATAACTGCTTACGAAAATCCACAACTTAACCAACTGTTAGGGTAAAAGGAAAAGGTATTTTGAAGTTGTTAGTAGGTTCAATGTGCAGTTGCTTACCAGTTATTGAGAGATAGATTGTCAATTGAACTTTGCTGGTTGCCATGGAAGTCAAGGCCACGCCAATTGGAGGAAGACATGAACCAGAAATCAGAAGCAGACGACGAATGGAATGGTGACGAAAGAGGGCAGCAATTATAGGAGCTGTATGGAGACAGAAGCAATCTCAGGCTTATAGAATTTGCAACATTTTAAAAACATAACTGATATACATCTATTTTGAATATAAATCATGAAATTGAAAAATATATTATAATAATAGTGATATTATTGATAGTTTAGGAGCGCTAAAAACAAAACAAAAAAGGACCATAGATCTTACAAATTAACGGATTGTGAAGAAAGACATCAAACTCATAAAATAGGTGTTATGAATACTGAGGAAAGAAGTTGTCTTAAAGATACTATGTCCCTTTTGCAGCCAACATCAAATTCTGTAGAACTTTGCAGGAATTTTGAATATTATATGTCATGTATGTCCTATCTGTGAAATTTAAACGTTAGCGGTGTCCTCATGTTCAAATTATGCAAGGAAACCCGTTTACTTGCTGGACTTCACTGTCAGACATTAGGTACATTTAGATTTGCGTGGACTGGTACGTGTGAGAACCTTTCAAGGCAGTGCATTAAAAGGACGTCGATCGTAGCAATCCACATTGTCTTCGTGCGAATCTAAAAGTCTCTACTATTGAGTGACTGACTGGCTTTTTTTTTTCTTCTTTGGTAATAACATACATGAAATGAGCTGTAAAGGGTACATGAGCATTTTGTCTACATCAATAACCCACTTCTTGTGATGGCCAAAATTAAACTGATTGAATCTTTGCGCAGCATAAAACGTACGACCATTCGGTACAATGGTCTGAAAATTAGACTATTACTTACTGAATCTATAGCTTGAGTCGATTCGACAATAATTAATAGTCTATATTTTCCCACTTAAAGACATTTTCAAGCCCCCCCCCCCCCCTTTTTTTTTTAATTTTTTTTTTAGGGAAGTACTAAATTATTATTCTAAAGTATTATCTTTCAAATGCCGTTTTAACCTTTTCATTTTTTGGCCTGTAAATGGGACATAGTAGGGCGCTTTAGTAACGAGACGGAAGGCAAAGAGGACGGGAGAATTCACTCAACCGAGATCAAATAATGTATGCAGTTCGGATTATGTCTATTGAAATACTATTATTGTTATCAGGTGAATGCAATAATTTGTATTGAGGCACTTCACTTAGACTTAAGCATTAAATTTGGTTACACTACGAAAATGACGGAAGTCAAAGACGAGGATAACCGAGCAAAATAATCAATCTGCTCATGACTGTGCGAACCAGAATTTTCTCCGTCTTGTTGATTTTCACGACCGTTCTCAGCTATAATAGCGTTCGTTCCCTAACCATGGACCTATTACGGATGGACATTCAACGTGATTCTTTCTTTGATTCAATGATAGTCACCGCCTTCTGATTATGTGCATCTTAATGAGAACATTCAGCTGTTTTAACAATAACGCTGCGTAAGCATTTTCGGTCATTGACAAAGGAGCAGTTTCCCTCTCTTGGGTTTTGTTTGGATAGTGTGCTCTGTAAGAGAGTGTCTTAAATAAAGTTAACATATCCCCAATGGAAAGCAACAAAATTGAAAAGCAGACGATTTTGGTGATATGAAATGTATTATTACTGATTTGCACACTTTCGCACACACCCATGACCTTATAAAACGATTAGAAGGCCATGATCTTTATAAATCCTGTGCGTTGAAACTCTGGAATATTATGAGGAAATTGGGGGAAACGGGATTTTAAATCACAACCAATCCAAATATAACCTCTCTCTGGTAATATCAACATGTTTTTAAAAATAAAATACAGTACACGGAACAACAATTTCCGATTATAAACCAGAACTGCACATCGATTTTCCATGATTTAAGCGAGTTATATATATATATATATATATATATATATATATATATATATATATATATATATATATATTTATATATATATATATATTTGGAAGATGTCATTAAGATATGCAGGTGTCATATGATTTAAAATTGGGAGAGGTGCAAACAGAGATTAAATAGAATGAGTTGTTGTTGTTGTTGTAGAGGAAACCAGTGGAGTTCCTTAAAGGGTCCCTGTCAACCAAGTACAAGTTTATTCCTGTTCGTGTGTAGTCCTGCCTGCACACATCTCATATTTTGATATGTAAACTTCTGAATGTGTTTAATAGATTTTTTAATATTTTTTGATTTTCTGTTTTCTTCTTCTTCAAACTTGCTCAGCTCCACCCTAAAAATCCTCCATATCTCATCCCCCTTGTGACAACCTGTTACAATACAACAAACAATAGCAATATAAAAGTTGCTATGTCAGACATGTCGGACTAAACAGTCGGCTAGACTGATATTCTACAATAGACAATGGTACATGTATGTAATTTCCACCAGCTCAGCACACGCTCATAATAATTATAATTGCATGCTTTCATATACATTTACAATGCATCACCATTACCTTCGTCTTCCTTGTGATGCTACAGCATGTCTGACATAGCAACTTTTATGTTGCTATTGTATTACGTAAATGCACGGCTACGTGATGTCAGTTGACCAATCGGATTTTTGCGATTCTAGAACCCGTCTTATATACAAGAACGGACTATTAAAGATTGATTTAGCGGCTCGAAAATTAAATTGACACCGTGTGCGGTTGCGTCGGTACTACGGTATTCAATATGAGATCAGTACATCGAACGAACATTTTCAGCCAAAATCTTTGTTCGAAAGAATCAGTCGGTGGCATCGTTTCGAAATCCCCAATAAAATTTAGGTGAGCACCATTTCCCTGAACCTAATATAATTATAATCCCAACAGTGAGGTATAATTATGCGATCACTGGTTAAGCGAATCGTCGCAAGTGTTCCTTGCAGGATAATTTGGCAGAGGATTGGGGAGTGGTCGTAGTAGCAAGATTTGAGATTTAGATTCTCACCTGGAAAGTTGCAGAATGCAGTGAAGAGACCAAGAGCAATTCCGATATCCGTCGATGTAGTTCCAAGGCTAATGCTAATATCTTCAATGAAGATTCCAATGGTCTTAAGAATACCTACTTGCCCGGATGACCTTAGGAAGGTACACACGACAAGAGGTAAACTTCGAGAAGTTAATATCTCATAAAAACGACCCATGGTATGATGATAAGTCGTGCTGCACTTTAATTGGTAACTGGGTAGACATATACGACAAGTAAAATAGACGTGCAGAACATTGACATAACTCCTAAGTATCAGTGTTTCATCGTCCGATCTGAGCATAATATAATTTCCTAGTTCAGTTGGCACGCTTGGTTTATACAAAAGCTACGAACGCTCCAATAATTCGTCCCTATTTTCACGAAGTGACGGTAGTGAGGAAAATCGTCAAGCAAAGTGAATGCAATTTTTTTTCACTACCGTCACTTCGTGAAAACAGCGACGAATTATGCCCTTGAATACAGGCGCGGATCCAGGATTTCTTAGGGGAGGGGGCCCAACTTTTTTTTTTTTTTGCTCCCGAAAATTTGAAAATCGCGCCGGCCGAAAAGTCGCTCAGTGGGGGGGGGGGGGGGGGGGGGGGGGGGGGGGGGGGGGGGGGGGGGGGTACAGAGCACAATTTTTTTTTATTTATTTTTTTTTTGCTCCCGAAATTTTTTTTTTTGATTCTCAAAAAAAATTCAGTTTGCACCCCCCCCCCCCTTGAGCGCCAGGGGGCCCAACCCCCAAAAAGGGTAAAAAAACACGTGATTTTACATGATTTTTTTTCTCAAGGGGGGGGGGGGAGCCGGGGGCCCCCCCCCCCCCCCCCCCCCCCCCCCCTGGATCCGCCACTGCTTGAATACGCGTAGTTTCTTTCAACTATAAACAGCAAACCCTCAATCGCTGGAAGCCATGGTCTACAGTATAAACGTTGTATTTATGATTCAATAGTCTTTTTAAAGAATTTGCTCGCGTGGATAGCTTTATAACAATCGCATAAAAACGCATCGAGCGCGGATAATTTTGTCTTTGTTGGCTAACGCATTTTCAATAAATTCAATTGGAGACGGGTGTAGGGCAAGGTCCTAGCAAAGTTTCGGCATGATCATAACAAGTATACTTTGATTAGAAAAAGAAAATGTGCCCCCGATCGTCCACCTGGTATATACGAAGGGCACAAAGATAATCAAAAATCATATCCGGACACCTACCCCCTGGACATCCACCCTGGATAACCACCCCCAGTCAACTACCCCCTAGGACAACTACACCTAGGGCAACCACTCTCTAGGACGACTACCCCCGGGACATATACCCCCGGATAACTACCCCCAGACAACTTCCCTCTAGGACAACTACCGCCGGACAACTGCCCCCAGACAACTACCCCCTAGGACAACTACCCCCGGACAACTAACCCCTAAGATAACTAACCCCTAGGATAACTACCCCCGGACAACTACCCCCTACGACAACCATCCTCTAGGACACCTACCCCCGGACAAATGTCCTAAGGGGTACTTAAAAGAAAGTAAGTTTTTAATAAATCGCTTTCAAACTTTCAAATCATAATCTCAACCTCTTTAATGTATCAAGGGGAAATAAATATTATATCCTGGGATAGAACATATCTTAATGTTTAGTTCTATGTTTAATTATTTCCATAATTTCTTATATTTTTGGTAGCCTGAATTGTGCCTGCTATTAGAAGACTGTGAATCTGGACTGAGTATGAGATACCAGCTGGTAATCCCTTTATCAGTAACTAGGGGCAGACAAACCCATGTGCGCTTATCTTCATGGTGCTCAGCTTACTGAAAAAAAAATCGCGTCCAATATTCGCGTCTGCGTGTCCCTTTTGGGCCGACGCCGACGTATATATTTAACTCACACCCTATGCAAGGGTTTTATTGTCTTTTTACGTCCAAAACGTGAAGAAAAAAAAAATCTGCGTCCAATATTCATGTCTGCGTGTCCCTTTTGGGAGACGCAGACGTGAATATCGGACGCGGATTTTCATGTCTGCGTGTCCCTTCAGGGCCATCGAGTACAGAAAAACGAAAAAAATTACCAAGCAAAGGTATACGTCAATTTTGTGGATTTTCACGTCTTGGACGTACAAAACTAAAAATTTGTTGCATAGGTATACGTCAAATTTTGCGTTTGCGTGTCCCTTAGGAGCCACCATACAAATCACATAGAACGATTTCACGAAGTGACGCACAGTGGGCCATGGAGGAACCAAAGTGCGCCAAACTCATTTTGGGGGATTCATTTTTTATAAATCCAGAGGAAATGTTTGGACTTCCAGGGATTTCCGCTTAAATGTTAGTACCAACATTTTCTCTGATGTCTAAGCTTTAAGTTGATACCGGATTTGGCTGCCCGATTATGCCCGTTATTATGTTAGAGCCGTTTTCCTTGCAACATTGCCCCGAAAAAAGTTACTTTGGTCCGCGGTGTCAAAACAAGTGTCACGCGCCCCCTCGCGCCGTGATTTATGACCGGGAATCCTTCATGAATCAGCCGCGGACCCAGAAACACATTTTTTCGGGGCAATGTGGCAAGGGAAATCGGCTCTAACATAACAACGGGCAAGATCGGACAGCCAAATTTGGTATAAACTGAAAGCTTAGACATCAGAGAAAATGGTGGCATTAAAATTCAAGCGGAACTCTAAACATTTCCTCTGGATTTATAAAAAAACATGGATAATTAGTCCATTTTCAGTGAATTACCCTTTAATATATCATGAAGATTGTGTTTCAATCAATTTTAACCCATTCATGCAAAGAAATGGACTATCATGAATATGTGAGAGCAATTTTATATCAATAACTTAAAAACTTCATGTTAAATTGAAAGATTTATAAAATAAGTCACTTTTGCCAAAAAACTGTGAATATGTAGGAGTTTGCTGTTTGAAGGAGTAAATTTATACCCTTATTGTGCATACCGGAATTAAATATTTTGCAGAGGTATTCCTCAATGTATTACCTTTCAACTGGGCAAGAAAAATATGGAAAAAAATAAATCACCAAAAATATTGTTTTGGCGCACTTTGGTTTCTCCCTGGCCCACTGTGTGACGGCTCGTAGCCGCACGCGTATAAAACATATGGAATTTTGATTGTTTGAAGCATTACTTGTTAAATTAGATGCAGGCGCGTACGCAGGAGGGGGTGTTTTGTGGGTTAACACCCCCCCCCCTCAATTGTTGTTCTTTCTTTTTGCTAAAGGGGGGGGGGGGGTGCTGAGTTTTTTCCATTTTCCCATTTCCGGGAGCACAAAAAAAATAATGCACACTACCCCCCAAACACCCCCCCCCCCCCCCCCCCCCCCCCCCCCCCCTGTGTACGCGCCTGGTCTCTACGATATACAGCCCACCTGATGAATAAATAGATAATAAAGGCAATTCTAACGAAATTATAAGGTGGTCTGTACGATATACAGCCCACCTGACAATAAAGAATAATAAAGGCGATTTTAACAAAATTATAAGGTGGTCTGTATAAGATACAGCCCACCTGATAATAAAGGCAAATCTAACGAAATTATAAGGTGGTCTGTACGATATACAGCCCACCTGATAATAAATAAATAAATAAACAAAGGCAATTCTAACGAAATTATAAGGTGGTCTGTACGATATACAGCCCACCTGATAATTACAAAATAACATTAGTAACACCACCAACCATAATAATAATTGTTGTCATTATTATTGTGATACTGCTTCTAATACTACGCCTACTACATGTAGTATTGTTTATTTTTTGTATTATCGAGGCATACAAATGCACAGGGAGGTAAGAGAGGGAATAGTAAGGCGACGAAGAGGGAGAGAGAGGGAGAGAGAACGAGAGGGGGTAGCCTATGGCCCGGGTTCAAATTCAGTTCTCTTTAATTTATTTGACCCAGTACTGATGATCATAATTGTATCTACCATGTGATTGCCATGTGTACGCCTCACCGAATAGCACTAGCTCACATTTTGCTATTGTTGTCAAGAACTTATTGGCATGCAGCCAGTAGATTTTCATCATTTGTTTGATCTTGTATTGAAAAAAAGATCAAACACATCATCATTATCTACAGAGTGCAGCCAAAAATGTCTTAACAACAATTGAAATTTCTTTCAGGAAGCCTAACACTAAAAGCTGTTTTTGATTCAAAGAGCATCGTAGAGACGATGAACAAATAAGAATAATAATACATTTACTAATACATTTTCAATAATACATTTTCCCCGCCAAATAATCCGAACAAAAAAATCAACCGAGGGTAATCAACTGTTAAACGAATGTATCATGAGTCCTTGAAAAATTAATTAATACTGCTTGTCAAATATTATTGAAGAACAGCAAAGGCGAACGCGATTGTCGCTACAATTCAGAAATCATTGCTTGCATTGCTTTTCTCTCAAAATTACCGTGAGATATCAAGCTACAAAAAAAATATTGTCTTGAAAACAGTCAGAAACATTAGAACTTGAATGAATAAAACATAATGCTAATGAATGAGACTAGAATGAATTGGACACAAGTTCATTTCTACCATTTAAATCATCACGTACCAAATACCTTAGCAAAATTCGAACCAGATGCATTTAATGGTAAGCTTAAAGACAATGATTCATGACAATTGTAAATTGTCGTGAGTTTATCGTCTATATAGACGTATTGCAAAAGATAATCAGAATAATAATGATCAGAATGATACCTCTACTATTAGGCCTACTTCTTCATGTACTATACTACACTACTGCCATTGTAGATTATGATGATAATACAGATGATATTAATGATATGATAACAATTATAATAATACTATATACTTATACTAATCGTCATCATAATCATCATGTTCATATTCATCATAATGATAACAACAATAATGATTATAATAATTACAATAATAACTTATATTAACGATAATAATCATGATAAGGATAATAATCACAATAACAAACATAATAATTACAAAAATAACATTAGTAACACCACCAACCATAATAATCATTGTCATTATTATTGTGATACTGCTTCTATTACTACTCCTACTACATGTACTAGGAAGAAGGAGGGGAAGAGGAAGAATCTTATTGTTTATTTTTGTATTATCGAGGCATACAAATGCACAGGGAGGTAAGAGAGGGAAAAGTAAGGCGACGAAGAGGGAGAGAGAGGGAGAGAGAACGAGAGGGGGTAGCCTATGGCCCGGGTTCAAATTCAGTTCTCTTTAATTTATTTGACCCAGTACTGATGATCATAATTGTATCTACCATGTGATTGCCATGTGTACGCCTCACCGAATAGCACTAGCTCACATTTTGCTATTGTTGTCAAGAACTTATTGGCATGCAGCCAGTAGATTTTCATCATTTGTTTGATCTTGTATTGAAAAAAAGATCAAACACATCATCATTATCTACAGAGTGCAACCAAAAAATGTCTTAACAACAATTGAAATTTCTTTCAGGAAGCCTAACACTAAAAGCTGTTTTTGATTCAAAGAGCATCGAAGAGACGATGAACAAAATAAGAATAATAATACACTTACTAATACATTTTCAATAATACATTTTCCCCGCCAAATAATCCGAACAAAAAAAATCAACCAAGGGTAATCAACTGTTAAACGAATGTATCATGAGTCCTTGAAAAATTAATTAATACTGCTTGTCAAATATTATTGAAGAACAGCAAAGGCGAACGCGATTGTCGCTACAATTCAGAAATCATTGCTTGCATTGCTTTTCTCTCAAAATTACCGTGAGATATCAAGCTACAAAAAAAAATATTGTCTTGAAAACAGTCAGAAACATTAGAACTTGAATGAATAAAACATAATGCAAATGAATAAGACTAGAATGAATAGGACACAAGTTCATTTCTACCATTTAAATCATCACGTACCAAATACCTAAGCAAAATTCGAACCAGATGCATTTAATGGTAAGCTTAAAGACAATGATTCATGACAATTGTAAATTGTCGTGAGTTTATCGTCTATAAAGACGTATTGCAAAAGATAATCAGGATAATAAGGATCAGCATGATACCTCTACTACTAGGCCTACTTCTACATGACTATACTATACTACTGCCATTGTAGAATATGCTGATAATACAGATGATAATAATGATATGATTAACAATTATAACTAGAATTTAATTTGTTACTTTGACGAATTAGGTGATACGTATGCTATTTTTGTATCATAAAAGTGTGCCGATGATGATCTAATGATAATATTCATAAATACGATAATAAAGATATTGATGATGATGATTTATTTGTTTTAAATGACGATGTCAATGATTAAAAGTGGTATAGCGCCCCTTCTGGAATTCGATAGACAATTGTTATATGATTAATTTACTAAACAAGCTCAAATTTTCGCCTGATTGCAGAGCCTACCAATCATTGAACTGATATTTCGACGCACTACATACGCAACATAATGAACAAGTCTAGACTGGAATGTAGTATCATTCACCTCCCATAGGCATAATACGCATATTAAGCAAACAATCTAATGACGTCATCAAAATGAATAAATATTGGTAATAATCTTGTGAAGAATTGTCTCAGCTACAACGTACCAAAATTTAGAAGAAAATTGATCAATATTTGCAGAGATACAATCATTTTCTGTAAATATGTTGGCGTCATAATATGCAAATTCGTATTTTGACTTCAAAGGCCATTATGATGACGTTAACATGTACTTAATGCCCAAATGAGAAATGAAATCATATCTCCGACTCATATAATCAAAATAAAAGAACAATTGGGGGTCTAGGTGCATCCCAAAGAGCTGTGATGGATTTTGTGTAATCATGTTTTTGCCTATATATGCTATGTATTACATGTGCTCGTGCGCACGGCAATTTATCTTAAAGTTGATATTCATTGATTTTAAAAACTAAATTTATTTTCATTATTGCAAAGTTGAAACTTTGATCTTTGATTCGACAAGGTTATCAAAATTCAATGCTTGGAAATATTCGAAGTAACGATTATTATAAATTACAAAACGCTTAATTACAGCCCCGGCAGAGCACCGGAAGAGCTCTCCGAACGCTACTGAGATGTGTGAGATCACAGTATGGACATGACTTGCACAAGCAGACGATGCCCCATGACATCTCACACATTTTCAGTGCCTGTGTTTTCCTCTTTTCTTGAGTCCTTTCGCTTACTTCACTACCGTCAGGCTTAATGTATAATCTATTGCCTCACTCTTAACCCCGCGCATGGTTTTATTTTGATGACAAATGCAGCGATACAAAAATAAAGGAATCTGTCGCCATTGTACAGTGCGTCCCAGAAAAAACGAAACCGAGAGGTATCGATGTTTTATCATAACTTAATAACAACCATAATTAATGAATGATACATATTTGGAAAGCTTAGAGTCTCCTCTTTTAGTTGATGTTACTCACGTGATGTATATTTCCCACATGAGTGATTAAAAGCAATTTGAAGGAAGGAAACCAAAAAGTGATTTGGCGGGCGGTATCTGAATTTCAAAGAGAAATTCTTATTTCTAGAAAGTTCATTTTCTGCTCTTTCATATGATACCTCAATCAAGAAAAATGAGCCAGGAATAACAAAGTTCTGTTTGTTTAAAGTAGCCCTTACATTTTCATAATTTTAACAAACGAATTCGTTTTCACTGGGTGCCTGCCGTAGTAAAAAGCAGATTTGACAAAAGACTTAACTCCGTTTCGTTGACAATCAGTCATGCATGAAGACTCTCGTCTACGGCTGATTGTCAACGAAACGGAGTTAAGTCATTTGTTAATTTCGTTTATTGATACGGCAGGCAGGCAGTGAAAACGAATTCGTTTAATAAAATAATGGAAATGCAAGCACTACTTTAAACAAACAGAACTTTGTTATTCCTGACGCACTGTATATTCAGCTGCACACATCGGGGTATGTTCGGCGTTTCAAGAGGGAACAAATGCCGTCCTTAATATCATTCCAGGGGGTTTTCGATTTGAAAGTCTGGTTTCTTTGATTGTTAATTAACCCCAATCCTGTGTATTTACAAGCAAAAGATTTTAGTTATCAGATCGGGTCATATCCCCTTTTGAATGGTTTGACATGCCATTACATTTATATACACTAAACTCATTATAATTTGACAAATAATAGCTTTGCAATTATGTTCATTCTCTATGGGATGTCGTCTGCTTGGGCAGTGTTGGTCCATATAGTGACGTCATTAAAACATCGTTATTTTTCCGGCGAATCTCTGGTATATCCCAGCTGCTATGGAGGTGGTTGTATTTGTATTTTTATAAATCACCCGATATGTAGTTGACCTATAACTTGTACGATGGCCATCTGTTAGATTACCAGTTTCTAGTCATACATTGGTTGACATATTTGGGATTTTCTTTGAATTTCAACTTTAAATGGACGCGCGTTCCGTGATGAAATATCATGAAAGAACAACAAATTGCGTTTCTTTGTTGTGTAATGGCGTTACACGCAAAAACGCGCGTGCATAATTTTCGAAATTCTTTAAATGGCCTAGAACATACTCTGTTTTGATTAAAAAGTGAATTTGAGCATTTTAAAATTCAGACGCGCGCGGATTTTGATAAGATGTTATGTCGAACCTTGACCTGAAGTTCGTGTGTTTTAAATATGGTTCAGTTTTGATGACTCGTTATGAAGATATGATTTAAAATCGATTTCCACAAAATAGCGCCTGGATGACGTCACGATGATTTTGAGTTACTGAAAAGTGTCACAATTCTAAGTTATGCTAATATTAATCATCATGGCAAGTTTCATGATAATGGCTTTATTCATTCATGAGATATCCTGCGAACAAATTAATGGCAGAATAATGAATGGGAATAACAATAACTTGAATTTGTCACTTTGACAATTTAGGTTATACGTATGCTAATGTTTTAAATAATGAAGAATGTATTTTCACGATTTTATATTATCTTCTAAAATGCTCTTCCTATTAAAGGTAAAAACCAGTATTGGAAACGCCCCAATTTCAAAAAATGATATGGAAGCTCTTATTACCAATCATGTGAAAGAATATGTTTTGACTAATACATGATGATAACAATTTTGCCGGGAAACCGCCTACTAATTGATATGTTTGGTAAATTAGTTTATCTACATGGTCTGTGAGAGATAAACGCACGTGTCGCGCACGTGTGCATATAGTCCCATATACATCTTTCTGTGTATAGTGCTTGTAACTTTACGAAGACTGGGCCAAATTTCTTATCATATGCTAGATGATCAACCTTTTCTGATCGATTCCACAACGTTTCTTTCACAATGCAATCGCATGACCATAACTGGTCTTTACCTTTAAGGTCTATCCATATGAAATGTTTCAACTGTGTAGTATATTGACCATTATGGATCTATGGAAGATAGATTGAGACGATATATGACAATTGACCCCATACAATAAGCAGTTACACCTTTGACCCTAATTGACATAACGAAGAATGCATTTTCACAATATCATCTTCTTCCATGAAATGCTCTACCCGTCACGTTTACCTAGATTGTGCTGCGCATAGATTCACTCGGATTATTTTGGGCCATTACAAGAAGTTTATTGATGTGGACAAATGCTCATGTACCCTTTAAGCTCATATAATGTATTTTATTACCAGAGGAAAAAAAATTGGTCAGTCACTCAATAGTGTCTGACAGTAAAATATAGAAAGTAAAGGGGTTTCCTTGTTTAATTTGAATATTAGAAAACTGCTAACGTTTATATTTCACAAATAGGACAAACGTGACATATGCATAATTCCTACAATATTCTACAACATTTGCGAATTTAACTTTCAATTGAAAATTTCGACATGATCCCACCATCTGATCAAAAAACAAAAGACACAACTTTTATAGCCCATAGTCTCAGCTATAACATACCAACATTTGGGAGAACATAGAGCACAAAATAAGCTAGATAGTGCTCAAAGATTAAAATAATGAACTGAACTAAATTCGCATCTTCCACAGGTTTAACACGCAAATTAAGAAAATCTGTCAAGTTACCTTTACTCGCAATTTTCACTATGATGATGTCATCAAAATGAAAAATAATATGCAGTTAACTTGCAGACAATTGCCTCAACTACAAGATATCAACATTAAGAAGAGAATCAATCAATATTTACAGAGATACAATCAATTTTCCATAAATATGCTGACGTCATAATATGCAAATTCGTATTTTGAGTTCCAAGGTCAATATGATGATGACACGATATACCTAATGGCCAAATGAGACATAAAATCACATCTCCGACTCATACTCTATCAATTCAATTCAATTCAATTCAATTCAATTCAAGTTTATTTTTCATTTCCACAGAAATCAGAACAATATTTCATTAAAACAAAACAAAAAATTGAACAAGATAACATGTGAATAATATCATTTACAAATACTTAAACTGCATATAATCAAAATTTGAATAACATAATACAAAAAAATTTGATATTTTCTATGGAAATGGAGGGACCCATTAAAAAGTGGATACTTGTAGATTATGGGTCCCTCAAAATAACAAAGTAGCATTACACAAATTAGCTTATACAGAACAAAAAACACAAATATATTAATATAAAAGTTTGCTCTTTGTTTTAAAAATAAAAAAATAAAAAATAAATAAAGTAGAGACAATGACAAGCCCGCGAAGACAGAACAGTAACAAGTAGAGACAATGTAAGACAGAGAAAGACATTCAATAACAACAAAAAAAAAAAAAAAAAAAAAAAAAAAAAAAAAAAAAAACGAATATACAGCACAGACGTGGACGTAACATTTCCAAAACAACAAATCAGTTATTCTACATTCCGTATACTATTGTCAATACAAATCAGATTATCAGTAAAAAGTAAGACCGTATAAATCGATAACTGCGCATATAATTATTAAAGAGAAAATAAGGGGAAAGTATGCGCGTATTCTCCTCAAAATGACCAAGACAATGATGCATCGTGTATAATGTGTAAGTATTAGTGTGTGTGTGTGGGTGTCAGGGGGGGGGGGGTAAATCAAACTAATTTACTTTATATTTTAAGAACAAAAATATTTTTAATCTTTTCTTAAATGTATATAATGAAGGGGCATTTTTCAATGAATCAGTAAAGGAATTCCACAAATTTGGGCCATCATAGATAAAAGTGTTTTTAGCGAAGGAAGTTCGAAGTAATGGCAAATGGTACTCTTCCGATTGTCTAGTTGAATGTTGATGAAAAGAGCGATTTTTTAAAAACATAGTCTTAAAAATTTTTGGCAGCAAATCATTAGTATTTTTATACATAAATTGACCTAATTGAAGCAAATACAAATCTTTTACTTTCAAAATATTATTATCATAAAACAACGGATTAGTGTGTGCACGAAAATCTGCCTGGGAAATAATTCTAACTGCTCTCTTCTGTAACAATAAAAGTTTGTCTAAAATGTTCTGATGAGCGTTACCCCATGCGAGTAAGCCATAATTCAGATAAGGTAATGTTAAGGATGAATATAATGTTAATAATGCTGAAGATGGGAGTTGTGTTTTAAGTCTATTTAATATACCAATATTTCTCGAATTTTTTTAGAAATGTTATCGACATGAACTTTCCATGAAAGCTTATTATCAATTATTACACCTAGAAATTTAGAATGTGTAACCTTTTCCAAATGAGTGTCATCAAAAACTAAATCAGTTGGCAAAGAATCTATTGAATTACTAAAAAGAATATATTTAGTCTTTTGTAAATTTAAAGACAGCCTATTAGCTCGGATCCATTGAATAATTTTTTCTAATTCAATATTTACAATTTCAACAAGAGTATTTGGATTTGTATGTGAAAAGAACAAATTTGTATCATCAGCAAATGATATAAAAGACGCCATATCTGATGATCTATAAAAATCATTAATATAAATAATAAACAAAAGCGGGCCCAGCAAACTACCTTGAGGAACCCCACAATTAATATTTCGTAATTCAGAAGTGTGACCATCCAGAAATACAAACTGTTTCCTATCGGAAAGGTAACTCCTGAACCACTCCAAGGCCTTCCCACGTATACCATAATGAGAAAGTTTATGAAGCAAAATATCGTGGTTGATCGTGTCGAAGGCCTTGGAGAAGTCCAGGAGTATTCCAACCATATGATAAGAGGAGTCGAGAGCATGAGCTACCTTTTCAACAAGTGATAATAATGCATGACTCGTGCTATGTTTCTCTCTAAATCCAAATTGGGAATCACAAAAAATATTATGAACTTTCAAAAAAGCAACTGTTCTTTTATGTATAAGTTTTTCTAAAACCTTTGAAAGAGATGATAATAAAGATATCGGGCGATAATTATTTACATCTTGCTTATCACCCTTCTTAAATAGTGGAATAACTTTTGCAATTTTCATAACATTAGGTACTTCTCCATTCAAGAAAGACAAATTAAAGATATGAACCAATGGATCTACAATGAAAGGTATTATCCCTTTTAAAATAAAGTTATTAATATTATCAACACCAGAACTTTTCTTGTTTTTCAAATGAGAAACAATATCTATTATTTCAAATCTATGAGCTGGAACAAAGAAAATAGAATTTGTATTTGGGGCGTTTAAAAAATCTGTGAAAGATTTTTTGATTGTGGTATATTTTGTGCTAACGTCTCACCAATCGAAGAAAAGTGTTTATTAAAAATATTTACAATCATATCAGAATCATCGATCACTTCATTATCCCTTTTAATTTTAATAATATCATTTTTATTATGGACCAAATTCATAGCCTGTTTAAGAATTTTCCAAGTATTCTGCATATCATGTTTATAAAACTCTAAGCGATTCACGAAATAATTCTTCTTTTCAAAACGCAAAATTCTAATCAAAGCATTCTTATACGAAGTATATTTACTTTTAGTTCTATCTGTAAGATTTGCTTTATACTTATAGTACAACTTATTCTTTTTATTAATACATCTTAGAAGAGATTTCGAAATCCAGGGAAGTCTAGGGGTAATTTTATAATTATTTACTTTATCTCTTTGTAAGGGAATACATGTATCTAACTCTTCATTCAGAATATCTAAAAAATTATTATACGAACTATTAACATCATCAGTGTTATAAACACTTGACCAATCTGCGTGCTCTAAACTGGCTCCTAGTCTTGCTATATTCTCTGGGGAAGCTCGACGTCTTAATGGACGAGGCCGTCCACCGTGGACTGAATTTGAAAGAGTAAACTGAGTAAAAATGGGATAATGATCAGATATATCAGAAAGTATAATGTATGAATCAGGATGTGGAATGACATTACTAAAGATATTATCAATCAATGTAGCAGAATTATTAGTTACACGAGTGGGCTTAGAAATAAGTGGGAAGAATGAATTTGATAAAAATATTTCCAAAAAATCATGACATAAATTATCAGTATCATATTTTAATAAATTGATATTGAAGTCACCCATTATAAAGCAATCTTTATTAATCATTACCGAATTATTCAAAATATCAGTTAGGGACGATAAAAAATCTAAAGTATTACTACTTGGGGGTCGATAAACTACACCAATTATTACATTCTTCCGACCTGGCAATAAGATTTCAATAAACAAGGATTCCAAGATATTGTTCATTATAGTAATATCATTACAAACATTGTAAGAATAATTTTTTGAAACATATAAACCAACACCTCCTCCAAGTTTTTCCTTCCTACTACTAAAAATAAAATCATGTTCATGTAGGGCAAATGGTGGGTTAGGATCTGTGGTTAACCAAGTCTCGGTAAGCCCAATTATAGAGGGAAAACATTGGGACGAATTATCTAAGAGGAATTGAAAATCATCAAAATGTTTATTAATACTTCTAATATTTAAATGGAATAAAGAAAATGTATCTTTATTAATATTATTATTACACATAAAGTCTTTGAATTGATGGTTAGTAATGTACTCAGTTAGAGAATTGGCGATAGTCTCATCATATCGATCATCACGAAGAGAATTAAACGCTAAGTTATTATGTAACGTATCCATTTAGAGTTTGACCACAAAAGGATTGCGTAACAAAATAGTAGTATAATATACAATAATGCGCAGTATCTAAAATGGAAGTTTCAAATTTAGTTAGAAAAAGAGAATCGGTCTGTATGGACAACATTGTGATATAAAAATGGAAATTAAGTATAGACAAGAAAAAATACACAAGTAAACATATACAAACAAAAGACGAACATTTAACAGATATGAATATATTACAAGAAATCTCCGCAGGCTTGGAGAACAAACGATAAACATCCGCAAAATCGTAACAAAGCATTACAAAGCAAAACAACACTATCTTGAACTCCCTGATATAGATAAAGAAGTTCGAAATAGATTATCAATGTAGACTAGTCATAATTATAATTATACGCAACAAAAGAGTGAATATAACAGAAATAATAATGAAAATTACTTTCATTTTTTAGAAAATACATATACAAAAAAACCAAAAAAAAAGAATAAACGTCATTATTAAATACTTATTTATTTAGACCTCATGCGATTGCGCATCGCGGCAGACCGTGAGCAAAGCATCCTGAGGGCAAGAAAAAATATTTAAAAAAAATATATAGACAAACAGCAACAACAAAAGCATGCTGCCTCATCAAATTACTCTGCCCGGTAAGCCACGAGACGCCACCGTACTAAAACAAAAACAAAAAACAAAAAAATGTTACAAGCTCCAATATCAAAATTATTTAGAATAAGGCGAAAACAGGAAATGTAAGTCAGCATTCAAAAGACATTTGAGTGAGAAAAGATGGGGTATAAAAGAGCTGAGAATGACAAAGTCAACGAAGCATAAACCGCGGGATAAAAGAAGGGGGGGGGGGTGATTAAACAATGAGGATTTTTAAGGACCAAAGATCATCTTTAAAAAGAAGGGCTATTAAAACAGAATTTTGGTTACGTTCATTAAATTACTAACGAAATATAAATAAAGGAATAAGAATACCTTAAGAGCATGCATACTGAATGTTGAAAGGAAAACGAACAGGGTATATGGGTTCAGAGCCAAGAAAATAGTGTCAGCGCAAAAACTTATTTGAAGCGTGATCTGTAAACAGACAATAACACTAACCTCTCAACTCCGAACCCAAACACTCGATGATAGTGTTTATTCATGCTTGAAAGTCCATGACATCAGAGATGCTAATTCCACAGAACAATCATTACACCAAAAAGTAGGACGCGAAAACCCCAAATAGTCCTAGACAGCCGAACAAAAAGCCTCTGTCATAAGAGAAAGCAATCTACTAATTTGAAAAGCATTCCCAAAATTTCATTCCAGTGAAAGTGAAAAGCCAGTATTCACAATCCCAAGCGCACGGCAGAAAAAAAGGTTATTTTATGTTTAAGCTTTCTCTCATGAGAAGACACCCGGCTCAGCCGTCTAAAACATTCCTGCCATACATTACCCAACCTGCCATGCATTACCCAACCTCCAATGCCCGGGGGGGGGGGGGGTGGAATCACTGAATATTTGAACCTGGCATAGAAACGCTCAAATTAGGATAAACAAGATAAATGCAAACATAGTAAATCAATGAAAATTGGGTAGTTCAAAGAATTGAACATTTTGCGTTACAATTAAAATAGATGAACTCCTAACAAGCACGATATGGACCGTATGATGTATTAACCATGAACAATTATTATGAATAAAACATTTTAAACAAAGCATTAGAGAACGCTTTTAAAACACCATTATAAAGGTCAATAAACCAATAAGCATCAATTAACACAGTGGATTGTATGGGTACAAACTGCTCAGTTTAGACCCCAAAAACCCGATGGTAGCGTAAATTCATGCTTGCTACTGTAGTGCATGCTTCATGAAACTAGAATTCGAAGTGTGTGTTAAGGGGGCAGGGGAGAGGGGGGGGGGGTGATATTACCATCATTGAATACTTGAACCATGCATAGAACACCTATATTGGGATAAATGAAAAAGTGCAAATTTGGGTAAATCGGTAAATTTATCCTTTGCACAACATTTATTTTATATTATATAGATCTATAATATTATGAATTTGTCTTGTTTAAATCAAATCATGAGAAATGTAAATATAATAACTGCTTTATTTGCGAAAAATATCAACATTCAGAATTCCAAATTCAAAACAGCTCACAGAACATTTCTGTTCGTTGGATCTGATCTTGTCAAATGCCTGTCATTTGCAAACTTATCAAATTCAAAATATCAGTTCACACACTTCATATTGAATTCAACCAGATATTTGACATTTAGTGACTTTTTGAATGACTTTTTGTTCATTAAACCAATGTTTAAAACAAAAACAACAACAAAAAAAAAAAAAAAACAAACAAATCCAGATAAATTTAAATATAATGAACTCATATCAGTTCACAGACTTCACATTCATTTTAACAAAACAAAAGTTTATAGGTCACTCGGTCCATTTTGTTTGTTAAGTGAAATCTTGTCATTTGCCGGTCATTTGCAGGCTTAACAAAAACATTCACAACCAGTTCCCAAACTTCACATTGAATTAAACATTTTTATTCATCATTCAGTCCATTTCTGTTCCTTAGATCAATTTATCAATGTTTTCCAAAACAAGTTATGATGAATGTAAATGTAATAAAAATGGATTTTCTTTAGCAAATATGCCAAAATTTTAAAATTCAAAACAGTTCATATCTTCACATTCAAATTTAAACTTACCAAAAAGTAATTCACTCCATTTCTATTCGTTAAGATCAGAGATCTTTTCGTTTGCAAAACTATCAAAATTCAAACAGTTTACAATCTCACATTCCATTTAACTAAAACAACATTGTATATCATTCAGTCCATTACTGTTCAGTAGATCAATGTTTTCTTTAAGATTCAGTTCATCAAAACAAAAGGGTGTTAATTTAAATCATTATTTTTTTCCAATAACAACTTTGAATTAAAGTCCATAACACAATTAAGATACATGAATGATTACTTATCTTCCCAGTTTGTCCATTTAGGTTGAGGTCCTGTCCCAGATGCTGGCTTCCTTGTTTGAATGAAAACTTTAGTCCCGTTGATACGGATTCTTGTGGACAGGTTGCGTTCCTTGCGTAGCGTGTAGGCCACTGCAGCAAGTCGTCCACGCTCTCGTTTCATGGGGGGCGGGAGGTCAGTTCTGATGGTGACGCGGGGGAACTGCTGGCCCGGTGCGGTCGTCTGGCCGGACATCACAGTCACCTGGTCGGGTGCGGTCGTCTGGCCGGACATCACAGTTGCCTGGGGGGTGGGGTGAGTGGGGTGCTGGCTCATGGCGGGTAAGTCAGCTGGCTTGGGGCGTTGTCTACGAGATTGCTCGAATGCGTTCAAAACACGATCGCGATCTGCCATGCTTACAAATCGGATGATTATGGGGCGGATTGCAGGTTGATTACTGGCTCCATGCTGAGGGGCGGGGAGACGGTGCGCGTTGACCAGGGCTATCTTCAAAGCTTCGCTTTTTGTGATTCTCATGAAATGAACGAAAATATCATGAACTGTTGAATAAATGTTCTCATTATTGCCCCGTTCCCCAACTCCATAAACTAGGAGGTTTTGTTTTCTCTGGTGCATTTCAAGAAGAATAATTTTGTCCTCTATTTCCTTACTTTTAGCGTCGATCTCTTCCTTCAGTTTAGGTAGTGTTTCCTTTTCTACTTTCTCGATCTTAGATGAGTTGAAATTCACTGTCTCCTTTAAATCAGTGATCGATTTCTTCGTTTCTGCTATATCAGCCCCAATAGCATCAAAACGATGGTTCATTTCTGTAGAAAGTTGGGCGAATAGCTCTTTCATTTCGCTGATAACACTAAGGCCACTTCCAGCCGTGTCGCTATCTTGAGCAGGGCTGGGCGTGGTCGCGGGAATCGCGGGTTCTGGTGTCACGTGACTTTTCCCGCCAGGGCCCTCGGTGCGTGCTATGGGCTGCGTTTGGGGTCCGGTAGTAGATGTCGAGGTCGAATTTTTGGCGTTTGGAAGAATTGGTGGTCTTGCATCGATCCCTGATGTCGATTTCGAAGAAGAAGCAGACATTTTCTTAGATTGTCTCAGCGGAAAAGATTTCGAAGGATGCCTCAAGTTATAAGATTTCTCACTCATCTCTCAAAATCTATTTCACATAGTCAGTGTGTACGAAGTGCGGGAGCTCAAAAAATACGTGCGTCACCTACGAATGCATTGTACGATATCCGAATATGAAAAAAAAATTGAGGGTTCCCGTCCATCCCAAAGAGTAATAAGGGTTTTGTGTAGGCATGTTGTTGCCCATATATTGTATGTATTACATGAGCACGCGCGCACGGACGTTTATCTTGAACGGACGCTCATTCCCTTATTAATGGTCATAAAGAGATAAACATGGTATCAAATTGTTCGGGAAAACATGAGGAATACTGCGTCAAAAAAGAATCTAGGATGAAGTATTTTGCGTTCGGCCGTGACAAACGAAAACGCGCGCGCATGCGCGTGCGCGCGATTCTTTATGAAATGCTTTTGATAATAATGGCATACGCTCGCGTTTTTTGACGTGAAATTGACCGGACTTCGAGAGTGACTACAACTACAATACTTGTATTTTCTCGAAGTTTCACTTTCCTATTATATCAGCTAAAGAAATCAGAGATTTAACATTTTCAGGGAAACTAAATTCAAACAAGGATTAAGAGTCAACAACGATACGACGAATCGTCTTCCTTTCTCTATTATTTTGATGAAACGCCAAAATTTCAGCGCCTCGCGCGGGAGGGGAAAACTTCATTTAGACGAGTCGAGAACGGTACAATAAATCGTCTTCTTTTCCTAATAATTTAGGGAAACGTCTAAGCTTCCGCGCTTCGCGCGGGAGGCCTAATATCCCAAACCCCCTAACGAGCGCCCTTCGCTTGCTCACTACCGCCCCTCCCTAAAATAAGATCCTAGCTCCGCGCCTGCATTAAAATATATAGCTATGATGTTGACTAAGTTGACAAAATAATTCGTATATTTATGTCGTCGAGGAAATTGATCATTTGCGCATACGCAAGTACTATAGATAGTCCATAGGAAAAACAATTTAGCCTTCGGCCCCGGGTTTATAGGGTTATTTGTAGATATTGAGACACTTAATTTTGTCGGTAATTGGTGGCTAGTTTTGTCGGTAATCGTTGGCCTCTACACCAACCCCCCCCCCTCCCCCACTGAAAAAGGTCTAGCGACGCCCCTGATACAATGTATTAGGTCATCGTGGACGTTCTAGAAAGCAACAGGGGAGGGATCAAAATAAGCTTTGAAGGGCACTTATACTTAAAGAAGAGAACCCATTCAGACGGGAAAATTAGATGGCAGCCTTTCTGCTTATTCCCATTTATACAAATCATTTTGTTGCAGTTTGATGTCAGTTCTTCACGATAAGCCAATTGCTCTTCTTCCGGTGGTTCCGTGAGTCCCTTAAAGTCAGTGAAAACAAAGTACTCGAATGAGACGGGGTGTTTTACACACCAATATATATATATATATATATATATATATAGTAAAGCTACATACACTTAACTGAAGGAAAGAAACCTATAGAAGACGGACTGGATATTATTGAAAATACTATTCTAAACAAGAATGTACTACATGTACTACATTACGTTACAATTTCACGAGAGAACTAGAACTCGAGAGGGGAAGAAAAGAAGAAGTGATGAAAATGAAAGAAGACTAATAGCATGAGAGGAAAGAAAAGAGTTAAGAAGACAAGAAAAGGGTGTAAAAAGGAAAAAGAAAAGCAAGAGAGAGAGAGAGAGAGAGAGAGATCCTTGAGCTTTGGATCGGCTAATGAGTAATAAATGAAACAGATTTTGAGCGGAGTAATTATCTTTCGCTGGAGAACTTGCATATAAGGAGCTAAAACTTGATGTTTTTTTTTAATCAAACATTATGGGGAATAGTAAAAACGGCTGAGCATTTATTGCACTAATTGCCAGAGGAGCATTCATGTCTTCCACGAGGCCGCACTTTTGGATCATTGTCTTTTGCGGGGTACTTTTGGGGAGGAGCAACAATTATTGTCGTAAATGTCGGCGGAGCAATTGTCGGCGGAGCAAATGTCACCGGAGGAAGTGTCGCTTCAGGCGGAGCAAATGTCGGCGGAGCAAATGTCACCGGAGCAATTGTCACGTTTTGCGGAGCAATTGTCGGTGGAGCAACTGTCGGCGGAGCAACTGTCGTTCGAGGAGCATGTGTCACCGGAGCAATATTTGTCGCGTTTTGCGGAGCAATTGTCGGCGGAGCAAATGTCGGCGGAGCAATTGTCGGCGGAGCAATTGTCGGCGGAGCAATTGTCGGCGGAGCAAATGTCGGCGGAGCAATTGTCGGCGGAGCACATGTCGGCGGAGCACATGTCAGCGGAGCAACTGTCGGCGGAGCAACTGTCGCGGAGCAATTGTCGCGTTTTGCGGAGTAAATGTCGGCGGAGCATCGTCGACGGAGCATGTGTCATTGAACCGTTTCGGGCAATTATGGTTAAGATGAGCATATTTTTATACCTTATTTGTGATACTGGCAGGACACAAATGGGTGTGGGGTCCAAGCGGCGGAGCACACAGAAGCTCAGGGGTTTTATAAATTACATTACATTCAGATGAGCAAATTTATACCTTATTTGTGACACTGGCAGGTCACTAATTGACATGGGGTCCACGGGGCGGAGCCCCCAGAAGCTCAGGGGTTTTAGGCATTTTATAACGGCCAGACAAGCATGCAGGGGTCTGCCTTAGGGCCCTTGGCGGGTTCGAGGTGGCGGAGCCCCGGAAGCTTAGGGGTTTAAGGCATTTAATTACGGTCAGATGAACATATTTTGATACCTTTTTTGTGACACAGGCAGGACACTAATTATTGGTGTGAGGTCCAGGGGGTGGAGACCCCAGAAGCTCAGGGGTTTTAAGCATTGAATTACCGTCTTATAAGCATCCAGGTGCCCGCCTTAGGGCCCTAGGTGAAATCCAGGGGGCAGAGCCCTCGGAAGCTCAGTGGTTTTATGCATTTATTCACGGTCAGATAAGCAAATTTTGACACCTCATTATTTTGGGAGAAAGGCAGGTTACTATTCTTTCTTTCTTTCTTTAGGAATTTGCCATTTTTCAACATACGCACAAAAAAGTATAATTTACTAAAGATTGAGGAAAATTTCGGAAAATTATGTCATTTCACCATCATTTGTAAATCACCGGTATCGAATTAGAAATAAACCACGTTTGAAATTTATTTGGGGCATCTGTCTCCCCCCCCCCCCCCAACCCCTCCCCCATCAGTAGGCCAATTACAACTGATATCCTCCTTCTTTTCTTTTATTCTTCCTCTTCTTTCCTTCTCTTTATTTCCTCTTTTCCTTTTTTCCCCTTTCCTTCCTTCTCTCTTATTTTGTGATGGGGGGGGGGGGTAGGTAACAGCTGGGAGGCAAGGCCCTTTCGGTCCCCCCCCCCCCCGATCTCCTTTTACCCTTTTTCTTTTTTTTTCTTCCTCTACTTTCTTTCCCCTTCTCTCCTCTTTCCCTTTCCCTTATCTCTTTCTCTATCTCTCTTTTGCGGGCCCGCTGCCCCCCCCCCCCCCCCCCCCCCCCCCCCCCCCCCCTGGATCCGCGCCTGGATGAAAATACTGGTTCAAGCTTAACAGAGGCACATCAGAACAAGGCTTCTTCTTCTACAGGTCTCGTCCGCCCATGATCAAGGCCATCAACTGAAAGGAGATCGAGATCACGAAGAATCTCTTCATGGTCGTTTGTGTTTTCATGCTCTGTTTCCTACCTACCATTGTAAATGTCTTCACCCTGATACTGGTCAGTGTCTTTACTCCCTACAGTACCATGATAGTGCTAGTGAACAGCATAGTCAATCCGATCATCTTCTATGGGCTCAAGCACCCCAACTTTCAAGAGGTCTTCAAAAGAATTCTTTGCCGTCGTCCCATATGCACTATGAATATGACAGACAATGAAAGCGGACAAAATATACAGTTCCTTAGGTAGACAAAGGAACATCCCTTCACTGCTATTATGTAAAAATGTGTAGAACAGGTGTCACATGCATATTCACCTGTTCTACACATTTTACATAATAGCAGTCAAGGGATGTTCCTTTGTCTACCTGAGGAACTGTATATTTTGTCCGCTTTCATTGTCTGTCATGTTCATAGTGATGATAGATTATACAGGCGAGACCAATATGAACGTTCATGGCAGGCTCTTCGACTGGCGAATTGAGTACACTTTACTGAAAGTACAATGTAACAAATAACGAAAATAAAGGGCATAAATACTGTGGAAAGGGAACAATTGTGATCATTCGCAAACTACCATTCGAAAACCATCGAAAATCAAAGTTTAATGATGGTGGCAAAAGTTGGAAATTGGAGTCAAACAATTTGTTGTGCACAAAGAGGGGGTTTTGAGAACATGTTGTATTGTTGATACTTTAGGTACTCTCTAAAAGATAATTATTGTTTGGATTTTGAGGTAGCATTAATAATACACTCAATAATGTTCTGATGGTTGTAAGACAAGAAATATTTTCAGCCAAATTACGAAATTAACTAATTTCATTTGATATAATTTTATAAGCTGTAAAACGTTATTATGAAATGGAAAAACATATATACCAAAAAAATCTCAGAGAGAATCAATGGGGGAAAAATGGTTTCACTTTAGAAAATATTTGGGAATGTGCCAACACGAGCATGATCATGTATTTTATGATTGGTAAATTTGTTGTGCATTTCAAATACAAATTGTGTCATAATTTTTTATTTTTATCTGCCACAAAGTTTTCGGTCATGATGATTATTATCTCCGATTATTATCTTTGTTACGTCTAGCCATTATAGAATTTATTTCTGTAATCATTTGCATATAATGTATGGATATACTGTTTATGATGGAATTTGTTTTGAAAATAAAGAACCCTGTGGAAGGGGAAACAAATGTTCGATCTGTTCTAAAATAAATTATGGCCTGTGATTTGTAACTATAATAAGGATTTAAATGTGATTTTTGACACTTTAATGTAAGACGTAGGCCTACGTCAATACGATACATGAGTATCATTCGGGGGGAGCAGTGGAATGTACTATTGTGATATTGTGAAAAGCGGTACATCGCATCAAGAGATGGCGCTATATATCCTCCTTGTAATATTATATTGAGTGTAACGTCAAGCGTACCACAGAGGGTGGGGGGGGGGGGGCCCGAACGAGAAGGAGAGGAAGAAATAGAGAGAGGGATGGCGAGAGATAGGTAGATAAAAAGAGAGAGGGAGAGAAATAAAATGAACACACGGGTGGATTACGGAAAATAATGGCCCATAAGCACCGTTTTAAAAGTTATTATTATAATGAGAGTTAGATGTTTCTACACTCTTCCTCTTCTTTCTCTCTATACAAAAATATTTTACCGGCTAAAGTTCTAGGTCTATATAGGCCTACATAATGGCGATATTATTGTTTATTTAATTTAATTTTACGTATACTTCTTCAATATAGAAAGGCTCATCCAAAAATTAACGGGGGCGTGATATGTTGGGGTAGCTCTGTGGCTGGAATAGAACGACTATTTGCATCAGTATAGCTCCTACTCTCCAAACTAATTATGTTTAACTTGGGTATATCTGACTAGTTCTGTTGACTGACCGACTTTAACCGCCCAAGTAAGCTAGCTGTCAGTTGAGCGGCGTGCATGCACTCTCATGGGGAATCGCCAATGTTTTGCTTCTCTCCTAGTAGTGTGCATGAACTACACTTGTGTGGCAGCGCGCCAAGACACTATTTACGCGTAGCACAATCGGAAGTTGAACGCTTGTGCGAGGAACGTTGATAGAGCTCTGTCCCCGAATCGTTTCACTACAAGTAGGCCTACATAGTTACGTTTGAATAAGCGGCGCGAAGTTCATCGGACATACTTAATCGGTAAACAATAGTGGACATCGAGGTTGGATACCTGTGTATCTCTTGAAAGTGATTCCTTTTCAACTGAAAGGGATACCCTTCTCGTGTTCAAGCTTGGAAGTTGGGCGCGGATTTTTGAAGTCATAGCTAGCAGACGACACGAGCTGTCAACAATCAATACATAATGCCGACCGCTTTGGACAGGCTGCTGAGCCCGCTGCAAATTCGCAACAAGCTTGCGAAGGAGATCTTAGCCGAGGCAATTGCGACCTTCATTCTCATTGTAAGTGTGACCCATTTTTATATACAAGATTGTGTTTCCCAAACGCCATGTTTTATCATAGAACTTCGATTCTAGAGTGTATAGCATTAAATCGCCATTCCAGATGGTGGTTTATTTGACAGAGCAAAGTTCGATTAGATAAGTGTCAATAACAATTTATCACCGTTATAGTTCTTATCTGTATTTCGTGTACGTCCGCTCGTATACACCTATACTTAAGCATAACAAATGATTGTAAAGACAATAGTGTAGGTCGCAGGGCCTATACATGCTTGAAATTATTTAAAGTTTTGTTCTTTACATAATCTAATAATGGGGCAAATTCAATGTTCGAATTTAATATCATATAAGTTCGTGTTGTCTTGAAATTGCACGAAGTTATAAACCTATTTAATGATTTAGTAGGTCTTTTTGTTTCAGTATTAGTCGTGTCCAAAATCATTGTTTAGTTTTAATAACAGTCATGTAACTATGCGCATTTCCCCCATTCAGAGGGCCTGTAATTATAGTTTTTAACCTATATTCATGTCGATGACTGCCAAAAATGCTTAGCTGTCGATTCCGCTTTACTAGTAGAGATTTCGTTGCATTCTTCATTCAGCTGTCAACATGAAGATAGAATTCAATCAATCATATTGTGTACGGCTTCATGCATCCTTCGAAAAGAGCGCGCTTGTCATGAAGGTCCATCGAAAAATTTACTAAGGTTTGCATTTATTAATAGTAATAATATTATTAGCATATTCCTACTATATCATGACTATTTATAATTATGTTTGTTGATTTCTCAAGGATCATTGATAAGAAGAAACCTACTAGTATACAGTCTTAGCACGCCTGTAATATTTATAGGCTTGCTTCCACGTCGGGACATAATGTTGTGTTCATAAATCACCCCCGCGATGGTTGTAGTATATGGTCGTGTATGGGTTACTAGGGACGGCGGGGGTGTGTCGAGGGTATAGCGATCATGTGATCAAGAATTCGGTTCAGATTGCAAATAGTTGAGAGGTAGAAGGTCGTGGGGTCGCCTGCCGAGTCAGATCTTGGATTTCCCTTGAGGAAAAGGAGCCTGGATAACTACGGCAGACAGGGTTAAAAGGTATACCATCTCCGAATAGAAGATTAGGCGGTTTCCGTGGCGATGAATCTAATTTCTGAATGAAAAGTGGAATGTAAACAAAGAGGCCTATTTGGTGACTGACCGCTGCTAAACATGTAGGCATCTTTATTACGAAATATATGGGCATAACGCTAACTTGAAAAAAGAAACATAAACAGCGAGACGAAAGCAAACATCGAATATTTGACAATACCTGAAAATCTTTGATACAGCCCACCCCCTCCCCCGATCTAGATGTCATAATAGAAATCGTAGTTCATTGTAGTCGAAACTAGGCCGACATTCTTAGAAAAAACTGACATCCAACCTTTCTATTTGCACAATATTATACTAAAATTGCTGCTGGAAAATGGGTCATCGATCTAAGTAATCAATAATATTCTAAAATCGACGAAAGTACCTGATGCCCAATTTGATCTCATGTTTCGAAAAAACGAATCTGTATCGTAATTAATGGTACTTTGTTTCCTCGCTTGCTCCCGCGTGCGTTCGCGATGACCAAACGATTGTGGAATCACTTCCATGCCATTTATGACAAAATAGGTCAACTCAAAATGCTTTTCCGTCAAGCTCGTCGCTCAGGAGACCAGTCATAACGGATACAAGTCTCGATAAATCAATAGAAAGTTTAAATTTCAGGCATAACTGGTCCTCGGCCTTAATATCTGTTGGGTATACAAGTCATGTACATTTTGCGTACCGTGCGAGAGAAAACAAAACCATCTGTTAATAATTTTGTATAGGCTAATATCATTCATAAATTATTATGTTGGCTGCATCCCTAAGTTTGCATAAAGTTTGCTGCAAAGTATACAGGTAAGGACGTTCAAGACTCTTTTCGATAAAATACTGATCCATGATATTGACTGAAAACAATATCCAAATTCAAATTTAGACAAGACACGAGGGTGTAAATCAACTGAAAATCGTTTCATTGTTAAATTTTTGCAAGAGCCGAGCACAAAAAGTCCCTTCACTGCACATGGAGTTGCCTCTTGCCAATTTAAAATGTATTTCTAGAGCAACATTATCTTTATAATTATGAAGGTTCAAAAGGAAAATAAATGTTTTGGAACCTGAAACACTCCATGCGGCTAATAGTAATAGATGGAATATTTAGATATAGTTAGCACACGGCAGAAAATGAATCAGAATAAATTACAGCTAACCTAACTCTAACATTTTGTTGTTCTAATATTTTTTGAATCAGCTGACGATTGACAGCGCATGCAATTCAAATCGGGGAGGCATAATGGCTCTCTGGTTAAGCAGTGGTCTCGTAACCGGGAGGTTCCTGGTCAAAACCAGGTATGATTGGGCCATGCACTAGTCTTGTTCAATACAATATATAAATTGGCAATAAACAAGTCTCTCTGATAGAACTTAGAGCCCGTAGGTCCATTAGTTGCTTGCCTATTAGAGTATAATTTCTTTCTTTATAGTAGTCAGACAAAACAAGTCATCAAATCAATCTGTTCCCAGGGGGTTTTGAACCCTCGACCTTGCATCTTGATACCGTGTAACTCGAGCCTTGGAAACCGTCCAACTGCATGTCTTTAACCACATTAATAACTATGTTAAACGAACGGCAATTAACACGGTACCCTTGTCTGAAGTTCATGTTGATTGACGCTGATAGGTCTATTTGGCAGACAGGTATGTCATTTTTGTAAACACGTTCACTATTATTATCACAATAACGCCCCAAGGAACCTATCACATTAACAGCTCCATGTCTTTGTTTTATTAATTATTATTATATTTATTTAATGCATGTATCGTTATATATAAGCCTAAAAATAGTAGCACTAATTTAGGAATTTTGCATTAATTTTCGATCTTTTGTTGATTATGGCTCCAATAATCCATTTGCATATTCGCAAGTATTTATGTAACTATTATCTTTATTGAAATTAGAACTCGTGATAACAAGAACAAAGAAATAAACATAATGACGCGGTGTAATAAGTTATGCGCAAGGCAAGGTTCGGTATAATGAAGTACGTGAATATAATCCCATAATTGGTATATAGGGGGTACCAATAATCACCTCTGTATTGTTGTGTTGAAGTATTGTATCAGAACCATGTTGATAACCTGGATTACGTGTGTACAGTGTATTTGCCAGGAAATGTCATTTTTTAAACTGCCCTTAAATGTTTGATGGACGGGGTCCGAAAGTATTTAGGTATATACCAACTCCGAATGTTCATGTGAAAATAAATCATAGGATCTGTCAAAGCAGTCATGATTATGCGCAGATGTGATTATCGAGGTGTAAAGCCGCATCGTAGTAAGGTGAAAAGAAAATAATCCGAAAACTCCTACTTCGACAATTCAAACATTCACCTCTTTAGAAAGAATAATAATTATACCATGTACCGTCTTGCGCGCACAATTGGTTCAATGTTTTTGTGTTCAATCGTCGATTTTTCGACCCATTAAAATTGATAGATATGAAGAGCTATTCAAAATTCGATTATTAAAGGCCCATTTAAAGTTCCCTTTCCTACACAAGCATAATCATCTATATGGTAACATGTCAAAGTTCAATATTAGAGATCAGGGTCAAGTTCACTTTCCATTCAACACTTTCATACACAACGAGAACATTCACATTATACAAAATTCAATATGGGCCATAGATGAATAAATAAACGATTTAATGAATAAATGATTGAATGAATAAATAAATGAATATATAAATACCTAAATAATTACATAAATGAACATAAAACATCTGACTAGACATGAACAAATGTTTTGGATACATAAACTGAATACATAAATAGATAGATAAATAAACGAATTATTTAATGAATAAATAAAAACATAAATGAATACATTAATGAAAATACAAACATCTGACTATACATGAACAAATATTCTGGAACTGAACCCTTTGAATAAGGGAGTTTACAGATAGCACATGGTACAAATGAACCCAAAATAATATCCACAGATCTTTTACACATGGAGAAGTTCCACTTTGAGCATATTAGAATAATAACTGCCAAAGTCCTAGATGTGCTTCATGAATACCTTTTGTTTGCCCTCTTGAAAAGAATACTTCCACCTGCGTATCGTTGGTGCATAAATGAAAAACGTTACATAACTTTCATGAGCGCATATCCAGTATTCATCACTGTGGGTTTTACATTTATGGTACAAATGACCTTTACCTGCCCATGCGCAGATTGTATCTGTAAACTCCCTTATTAGTAATATTAACACAAATTGTCATGATTTCAATTCACCCAAACCAAAGTGAACCAACATTACCTAAATCCATCCCAATTACAGCACAGAGCATTCACTACCCTCTGCCCATGTTTAATATTCTGATGTCAGCACGTATACGAATTGGTTGAGCACATCAATATGTCATTAATGTTTGTGCCTCGCCCATTAATCATAACTATACGACCCAATCAGTGCACGTTAAGCCCCTGGCGACGCACAATTTCTTGACTGTCATAATCGTGATCATTAACCTAGTGCAGCGGGTATGAGGGCATCTTAGGAAATGCTCTGATCATGATGATGAAAGCAATGTTTGCAGAATATTTAATTTGAATATCATGAGCTGTTCCTTTCACATATTTTGTAGTAGAGAATGGGAGTGAGTCAGTGTGATCTATTCTATCTCCCTTGTTTGTTTGTTTCTTTCTTTCTTTGCTTTATGTCACTGTTTAGGCGCTCATTCGCATTATTTATGTACCTATACAGCATTTCTTTTTGTCCTTCTTATTTCCAAGCTCAAGGGAACATCATATGGGGACTTGGGGAATTTGTCCAAGCAGGATGAACAATGCTTTTCACCTGACTTGTTCTTGTTTAACATTGAAAGCAATTCACAAATGAACAAGAAACCATTGCCGGGGAAAACGTGGAGCAGTCATGCTGACGGCTGACACGAAAGTGCAAAAACCTGAAAGACGTAACATTTTTGTTTTTTTGTTCATGTTAAGACAAAAGAGTAAGATATTTTGGTTATTTAACTTTAAGGAAAGGGATAGAGTGAAAGATAGAGAGGGGAAGAGGGGGGGGGCCGAGGGAGGGATGAGATGTAGAAAGGGGGAAGAAGGGGAAGGGGCGGCTTCCTGGGCCTCATAGAAGAAACTGGCCTGGATGGTTAAGGTTAGTAAGAGAGACAGAGAATGAGGAAATGGAGAAAGATAGTGACCTAAATTATCTTGAGATCCTTACATTGTAACCGGTGCATAGGATAAAAAGTGCTTCGACCACTCAAGATGCTCCAAGAAGATAAGCTCTCGCATATTGCATCTGCATATGAGATACAGATAGAAATAACTGCCTACATATAGGAGAGTGTGATAGAGAAGATAGACGAACACAAATGAGGGATGGGGGAGAGGGCAGCAGATCTATTATTTCTTATGTAATACTGGATATAAAATATCATTTAAAACAAAACAAAAATACTGGGAGCGAGAGAGAGAGAGAAAGAGAGAGAAAGAGATAGAGACAGACAGAGAGAGAAATAAAGAGAGACGAGAAGAAATATATTCTTCAAGAAAAAAGAGAGAGAGAGATAAGGGGGAAAGGAAGGGGGGATGAGAGGGGAAAGCGAACATACACATTTTGAATGATTCGTTTATGTAGATGGAATAAGGAGAAGAAAAAAAAGTAAAGAACTGCACATTCTTTTTTTTGTAAAGAAAGTTTTATGCTAGTTAATGAGGGAAAACCACACATACAGACAGAGACAGAAAGAGGGGACATAGAGAAGTAGAGAGGGTGAAAATTGGAAACAACTTTGTGAGATGGGGTGCAGACAGGGAATAATACAATCAATCCCCTGAGCTGGAAGACAGAGACAACAACTAGAGGGTTCACGGTCATTCAACTTTCTAGTTTCATTAACTTCCAATCAGCCGAAAATTCGTGCTTTTCCTTCGGGTGCTTGTCTTCCCGAAATGTCATTCCAGGATAATAGCTGTACTTTCAGGAAGTCGACACCAATCTTATGTCCGATTTACTGAAGTTGACTTTTTGACGGAAAATGTCAAATTGGAATGAAATAAAAGCAATTGCTGGCTTTACAGTGTAATTGTTATCATTATTTTTACCAATTTGACCGACATAATGATGACTGTTAACCCACAGCTTACCGTAACCAAGCCGTCCATGTATAAAGCCTATGACAGTAAGAGTACTTATTAGTCATCGGGTTGAAGGAAAATCACTACCACAGATATTACTTCCATCGCTCATTATTTTTAAATACAGGGGAACCCACTTTCTGCCAAACTCTTTAGAATAGAGGAAATCCACTCGATGTATTGAAAAGATTTTTTTTGTTGTAAATCTTGATGAATATAAATAGATCTTGATATCTTGGGGCCTATTGAAATAAGGTGCCTTATAGATTTACCTTATTATTATTATTGTAAAATATAGAAACCAAAAGTGATAGGGTGGGGAAAATTACCTTGTTAGAAATAGAAAGAACGGTGTTCTTTTAAAGAGGTTTCATTGTTTAGCGAATCGCTAGTATATTTCTCATCACAGTCCAACAATAGGTAAAAGCTGATATACAATGTAGAACGTTTTGGGGAGTCCAAGTTGAGTTCTCGTCATGCGATTGCATTGTGAAAGAAATGGTGTGAAATTGATCAGAAAAAAGTTGATCATGTATAAGTATTGGTGTGTACTGCAAGGTTCTAAAGTCATCAAAATGATAAGAAATTCGGCCCTATATTGGTAAAGTGACAAGCAGTGTACACAGAAAGATGTATATGGGACTAAACAAACATGTGGCATAAAAATCGGGCCTCATTTTTAAAGCTGTTACTTCATATTTAGAATACATATTTAGAATATGAAGGCATTTGAAGAGCCATGCTTTTCAGGGAACATTTTTTCTCTGATGATCTTCCACACTTGCATAATAACAATGATAACGCTTTTAAATTAATTGTCACCTCTCCCCAGAACTCAACCTTTTCTTTAAACCTTAGGAGTCGTTAGTAAGAGCAAGGGCAAGAGACAACTGTTTATGCCTATTTAACCTTCAATTAGCTTCTGTTGGCCTTGTACTATTGGTCCTCTGTATCGGCAATTCTGTCAAAGGAATAGTCTAGCTTCGAGGCCAGGAAAGTGCATTATTTTCTTTAGTCTCTCTTTGATTTCCAGGTCAAAAATAACGGTCAATGTCAGAGGATTTCCTGAAGGAACTGTAAAACTATTGTTAAAAGGCCCCCATCATCGAATTGCTGTGATGTACATTAAAACGATTGATGTTCACTCTGACCCTTTGAAAAATGCTTTAAATTAGGCTAAGGACGTGTATATAAATAACCGAGATATTAGAGAGTAAAAAGGCGTTAACTTTTTTCTTTTGCGATAATGAGAGTTTCACTTTTAGTAGGTCAACTTATTTATTCAAACAATGAAATATTGTACAGTTTCCATTACGCTTCTATTGTAATGAGCCTCTGCTGCGTTTGATTGTACACGATGCGTCATTAAGTTGACGTACGACTGCGTCAGTAACTGGCGCCATCTTTGACACACCATACGAGGGAAACATCGCACTCGAAGTGATATGAATTCAAAGTAAACAGTGAGAACATCGTTTTGTGAGTTCCTCACAAGCTTGATTAGCGCACGTAATGGCGCAATAGAATTGACGCAGAAGAAATAACGCCTTATCCATTCACGGACGTACAGTATATCATTCGAAGCGCAGTCCATTGCATTTTGAAATGAAAGGGGAAATATAACTCATTCCTGGAAGTAAGGCTAATGTGAGGTAAAGGTGGCAGGGAGGAAATGAAATACCTTCCTGAAAACCAGCTGTGCATAATATGGTAGCAAACACACTCTTGAAAACCGCTTTAAGTGGTGCTGCCCCGCTTAAAGGGGTCGTTTGAATTCCCTTGACCATTCTTGTAAAAGCAATTGTTCCAATGACATATATGTCACATAATATTGAGAGACGAGATTTGAGAGAAGATAGCCAGGAAAGTACATGTAGCAGCCAAGGTAAGTGGTTAAAAATTGCTTCAAATCAAAAGGAAACGTATGAAGGAAGTAAGTGATGAGATAGGAATATGAAAATAATGCTTTGTAAAATAGAAAGTGTAAAATGGTGCGTGAGAGAAGGTGATTGAGCGAAATAAACTCTATCTGCGTATAGAGATTAGTAGAAAAAGAAAAAAGAGAGACAAGTAGATAGATAGATAGATAGATAGAGGGAGAGAGAGAGAGAGAGACAGAAATAGAAACACACAGAGAGAGAGGGGTGGTTGGGGGGGGGGGCAATACACTTTCCTGTTTCTGTTTCTTAATATGTATATGGAAAATGTAATTTTCAGCAGTTATCCGTATGAGCTCTGCGTTATAAGATTACACTTTGTGACATCTTTAAAATAACAATTAAAAACCGCCGCGATTTTGCTGAACGAGCCATAAACAGATGAGAAGGAAGAGACAGTGAGTGAAAAAGAGAGAAAGAGAGAGATAGAGAGAGAAAAGGATAATGGGGAAATTAAGTGTTCCTTATATCTTATATAGATGTGAAAATGTAACAACATCTCATGTAACCCAGCTACAAGCAGTGTCATCTTGGTTGAATATGTAGCGTTTCTAATGAAAATCGTGCGGTATCATGTAAAGCAGGTGCAACTATAATGTATTAAACAAGTAGAGATCGATGAATGAGGAAGAGGTAACAATACAGAAAGAGAGAGGTGGAAAAATTAGGTTACAGAATATTAAAGGGAGAACAGAGAGAGAATGTTTACAGTGGAAATAGATGGGATGGGTGAAAGGGTAGAGGCAAAAGGAGAGAGTAGACAAAATTCGGTCAGAATGAGAAGTTGAACAGTGCTTCTACATCTTATTTAGATGTTCAGATGTATTTCAACTTGTTTTTACTGCTTTCTCGAATGTCACTCTTGATTAGTAATGGTGTGATACGATACGGATGGCAGTGTTTAAGGGTTGTGATGGTGGTGGCGCTACTAGTTGTTTTGGTGGTCATATTAATGGTGGTGGTAACATTGCGAGTATTATCTATTAATGTTAAGAGGAACGAGTATTAGATGCATAGGATGGTGGGTGATATAAAATGAGATAATCACTAAGATAAGTGGGGGAGGAGAGATAGATAGAGAGAGAGAGAGAGAGAGAGAGAGGGGGGGGAGAGGGGGGGGGGAGAGAAAGAAAGGGGGTTAACGAGGGAGAAAAGAGAGAAAGAGAGGGATGATAAATATAAGACAGAGAGGGGGTGAGCTAGACAGATAGATATTTATTTTGTGAGCGACATAGAGAAATAGAGTGAAGTAGAGGAAGATGGAAACAGAAGTTCAAACAATTTTGCTCCTTTATCGTATGCAGATTTAAAACATGCTAATAACTCCGGTATTACATTCCTCTACACAATGAAGTGCGCCTCTTTAAAAGACGCACTTGGTTGTTACGAAAGTGCGGGGTGGATGATAGTAGCGTTGTGGCGGTAGTGGTATCCAGGCGGAGGTAACTGATACCCCTCTGCGCGTGAGCACATCGTGTTCCTTACTTGATAAGATGTCATATCCCTCAAAGAGTGAGTATAACTGTCAGTTGTTCGCATCGTGGTACGGCCTTTACAAACTCAATCACATCAGGGGAGAGTTATTAAATGGAATTGGATGGGCAAAAGTAGGCAAGTGGGGAGGGGTTCGTGCTTTAAAAAGGCATCCCTCTCCCTGTTCAAACGTATAGGGCTGGTCCAGAATTTTGTATAAAAGAGGGGGTGGCACAATAATTTCCGGATAATCTAGTTTTTGTAAATTTCAGATGCCTTTTACTTGCCTCGAATTCGACAGTGGGACCGAAGTACACAATGAGTGGACATAGTGGGAGGGCACATTTTTGTTTTTTTTAATATGTCAGATGGTCAGATTGGTTTCAACCAGTGTCAGTGTGCTATTCCAATATCTCTGTTTGGAGGAAGTGGAGCAAACAAGGGATGAATCTGTTTCCCCGCATCTTGCAGATTTACAAATCCAATCACATTAGAGGTCGGAATATATGAAGAATACATGAAGAATAAGGTTAAGTGGGATGTGTAACGTATACCTTCTTAACCTGCCTTTCACCGTGTTGTACAGAGGGGGTGGGTACTGGTTCTAAGGCGCGTTCAGATACGACGCTTTTAGCCTACGCAAAATATCCGTGATTTCTTGTTTACGCGTAATAGGCAATTTTCGTATTTTATAATCAAATTTAAAGCACAAATCTTAGTTAAGTGCCTCATAACAAATTATTTCAGAACAGAACACAATGTTTAGTGGTGGTATTTTACCTGACTTCTAAGAAAGCATAAATGCTTGTTAGTAAGCAACCATTTCATTCACCTGTTACGAATAATTGTATTCCAATAGTCAGAATGCGAATTGCATACACTAACACTGCGTGTTATTAGGTAGGACAGGCCATAATTTGTTGTCCTCTCTTTCTGGATCTCAACCCTTTTCTTACCCCCAATCGATTAGATTCTTCGGTACAGTCATGCCCGAATAAACCATCTTGATTAACGGACGGTGTATGTCCATGAACCTTAGGATGTCATCTTCGATACTATACCTTCCTTCTCCATCTTCTCAGCATTATTTGGGTGATGAGGTGCACAGGGCATTCGACCCTATTCACATTCGATTATTATCACCGTTCTTTATACAGGTTGTTTTGTGTACTGATGTTGCAGTTAGTTTTTTAATGGAATTGTCGATTTTTTTTTTCATCATGAATCGTCGAAATTATTAGAAGTCTCGAAATGATCAGTATTAAATAGAAATCACAACAAGTTGATGAGCGGGAACGTACCGTAGTTCCCGCCGCACGCTATGCGTCAATTCGATTGCGTTATAACCTACGCTAATAAAATCTGTTATTTCCGTTTCCGCGATCAAGACGTCATTTCTATTGCATTTTTACAAACGCTGTCAAACATTTGAGAGCAATTAGTGAATGCATTTTGTTGCAATGTTTGCACTGTTAATTTTTGTGCTCGTTTTAGTACGTTTCACTCTCACATAGCACGTGAATGATAGCGCTAGTCACTGGCGTAGTGTTGCGTCTGAAAAATAACTCCTTGTTTGAAACATGTATCGTGAAATGGGTGCATGTGCCAGTAATCCGACGCAACAGTCAAACCATTATCTTGCATACATGGTACGACAAAGACTGCATTAGTCATTAACGCAGTGTTACGTCAAGAAATGACGCCTGGTGTGCAACTAGCACAAAGCAATAGACTACCTTCGTTAAGTAATCTGACGTAAATGATTTTAGAGTCAAACACTCACGTCAGCAAGTAAGAACACTCTTTCTAAGGGCACATCCCACTTAAGAGCACTTATTACTTGAAGAGCACTTGAATTGAAATGCAAAGGTTGAGAGTTCGATGCCCGGTTCGGCACCACATAGTGTCCTTTCGCAAGGCACGAATAAGATGCCACTCCATACCCAGGAGAGAAATGAGGACCTGCTAGGATGACGAAAGTCACTGTGATAATAACTGCCATATGCCCCCATGTTGACCATTTAGTAGGAATACTCCCTGGGATTCGATTCCCGGTAGAGTACCTTGTTTTCGTGCGATGACCATGGCCTGACACAACAGCTGTACTTATAGTCGTTCTCACAGGACCAGCTAACCGAGCTACCTCCACATACGATTAGAAGGTGACCTATTTTTGTGAGATGTCGGTCTTGCTATACTCACCACCTCCCCTTTAACATATTATGTAGAGACAAAGTTGTCCATGCGACCACAATACACTGTGGGAGAGTCAGTTTTTATGCAAGTGGGAAAGGATAAGTATATAGTGCATAAGAAATGATAAAGCTGTGCCTTAGATTTTAGAATTATCAAATTGAGAAGGAGTTTGCTCAATCTTGTTAAAAAGCACATGCACTGTATACAGAAGTGGATATACGGGACTACAAAGACGGCTGACAGGAAATTTTGATCCCATATTTTCAGTTAATTCTCGTCATATTTCGAATTTGCGATTTGCGAATTTGCGATTCTTTTCAATGGACATTATGTCCTTCCAAACTGACTTGAAAAGAGGAAGAAAATTCTCAAATTATTTCTCTTCTTTACCAGAATTCTCTTTTAACGCTGTGGGAGTTAATTTTTGAAAATGGTGTGCTGTTGAATATACTCGTTCCCGTGTTTTAGTCAACTTCTTCTGCCAATGTTCCTACTAGCATTAATTTGCCTTTTAACATCATGATTTCGATCGTCAACTACCAATGATAGCCTGCATGTTCACAGGTGACTTTGGCGCCCAAAATACATTCACTGGTTCAATCACCATGATCACAAGCGTAGCTTTTTGTCGTGCTCTATTTATATATATGGGTTAAGGTTTGATTGTGGTTTACTTTAGGTTAGGTTTAGGGTAAGAGTTAGTGTTAGGGTTGCAGTTATGGTTAGGTAGTGATTGGACCAGGTTTAAAGTTAGGAATTCGACTAGTGTTAGGAATTAACACTGTAGCAATGGTAGCTGGTGCATGTTTCGTACAATTGACCGTGGGAATATCCAGCTGCCCTCGGCAATTGCAATCTTTGAAGGATATGTATTTTTGTGTTCACTTCTCAATCTTGCAACCTTTGCTCTCTCAAACCAACCTATAAAGACCAAACAATTCTACCGCTTCTTTAATGACCTGTGGTTGTTACACAAATAAATACAGTTCATCGCCTAGCCAGCCACTTGTGTAATTTTTGACACCATAAACTTGGTAATGATTTTGTCCCGGGTGTCTGTCGAAGGTCGCAAATATCTGCTACCAGTAACGCATGTTCCATGATATTTTTGGCATAAAGAAAACAGAAAGTTCGATTATGAGCCACTTTTTTTCTCAATATTTTGAAAATGATTTGTCTGGATTCATGTTGTTTCTATCTCTTTACGTATATGCCATTGAAATGGGTTCATTAAAAGCAGAAATGTAAACTTTCTCTAGACATTTTATTCACTAGCACAGTTTCAAAGGTTGATTTTTAAGTAAACAATGACAATTTTTGAACCAATAGCAGATCGTATAAGTGTAGGTTTTATTCCAATTAAAACAAAAAAGGAGAATGAAATAAAGATAAATTGGGACGTCCTTGAACCATTTGTCGTCAACACCTTTATGGAGAGCTAACAAAATAATAATCTTGGTCGTCATAGTAACAGCACCAAGCGAGTGAACGAATCTGGAGTGTTTACTCTAAGATGGGGAAAGTGCAACAAAATTTCTGAATAAACGCTCAACCAAAAACAGTCCGGGATATCTATGAATAATGCACATATTTGACGTAGACAAATACACATTTTCCGCTGCGTGATCACAACTCTGGTCATAAATTGAGTCCTAACTAAGTATAAAGAGCAGCTGGAGAATGGGTAAATATTGGCTAGAGCATGTCATAAAATATAGCCCAAGGCTCTTCCAATTTCATCATCGTTTTTATGTTTAGTAGCGGTACATTGATACAAACGACACATGGCTCTGTTAGAAATATAAAACTTTTTGTCATGTTGTCATTTATTTATTTATAGTTACACTTCTTTTTAGACTTAGTTGTCACCCTGCGACAATTACCCTTGGATCCGCCATCAGTATTCAACATATTCCTATAGTATTCAGTGGAAGATCAGGGGTACATGCAGGGGTGAGAGCCTAGTGAAAATAAAAAATTGGCCTTTTGGACATTTTTCACATTTAGTGTCACCCCTTCCCGATTCAACCACTGGATTGCATCTTATGTCATTCTCAATATTTAGCCGCCCCATTATCTCACCATGAAGACCTTTTTGAGGGCGTTTGGACTAGGTAACACATTCACGCACCTGCTAGGAACCCAATGGAGTAGCTACCTGAGGCACGTGCCCCTCCCCCCCCCCCCCCCACCAACAAGTTCTTTGACATGAGCACGTTGAAATTGTATAAATGCACCATGCATGGTTGCCCTGTTTTCATGCTTGTACACCTAGCCAGGTTTGATGAAGCACGTTCGTACTACTTAGAGGTCATTTATGTAATTTTTTACAGGTGCAGTCAAGAAAGAGTTACAAGCGAGAAAGAAAAATAATCAAACGGGACGGTATGATAGAGGTGGGAGAGGTTTTTCCCTATAAATCAGTAAAGGCAACACATTTGAGATGAATATTCTTCCTTCACCCCCCCCCCCCGCCCGCTCCCCACGTCAAAACCGTATCTTCATGATCTTCAGTATCTTTAGTCCATCCCATCTGGAAAAGGGATATATTTTCTACATTGCAGTAATGAGCTTGTCGCTTTTCACTTACATATTCCTGTTCTTGTCACAGACTTGAATGAAATAGTCAATAAAGTGAAAAGGTGTATATGTTTCATCGGCTTGAATCAAAACCTGAATTTAGTCTGGTTAAATAAATGTTCAGCTTAAGTTTACTCTACTTTGTGGGACCCCTGTTTTGTGTTAGGATCAAAGTATCATGTTAACGCGGTAATGTATGCCATACCTTATTAGACCCTACACCCTATTGCTTTCTTGGAATGCCCACATGCATTGGCGTTGCCACAAACACCACCAGTAGCAGCGGAAAGGGAACATGAACTTAACGTTATTTTTGTCTCCCAGTACATACACGAATGTCAAAGATGTATGGTTAGAATTAAAGTTTGGTATTTTGTTTCTAGTGAGGTTAAAAAGGTTTGGATTAGGTCCAGGGTTGGAGTTCGGATTTTGTTCTCGGTGTTGCCACCAACACACGTGCGTAGGACCTTTTCTTTAGGGGGGAGTTGGGGGGAGGGGGCGCGCTATGGATCACTGTCCACGATTATTTTACAAACAAACACACAAGCCAATCAACAACCAAAAAAACAAACAAACCATAAACAATGATTTAAAGCGATTTCGTATCCATCATCGAGACATAACGACATAACCTCCCCCCCCCCCCCCATCCTCTCAAAAATTGTTTTGCAGCGTGTATTCAACGTTTGTGAATCTTTAGATATTCATGAACTATTGATAGTTGCGCATTTTAAAGATTTTCATTCATGAAATCTGTCAAAAACTTAGCGTCATAGTCAAACATTGGCTCTGATGATTTTTGTCGTTCTTTGATTATATTCGACCGCTCCTAATGGAACTTCAGTAAAAAAAACTATAGGAAGAGCAAACAGCCTGATAATCGCAGATTAACCTGCTGCAAAAACAATCGTTTCCTTAAAACAGTTTGTTGTCTCCCTTTGCTCCTGTGACCATGCTGATCACTATACTTAGCTTATAGAAGAGACAGAACCCGAATATACGCTTTCATTTTGAATAGAATTTGCAAGATTTTGAGTCGAGAGGCACGGGTGGTATAGATTTGTGTAAGCTTTGTGGCTTATAACGACGCTATTTGGAGGGTATTTACCAAAAAATAGGGGACGAATATGGATTAAACGCTAGACGTCAGCGTAATTGTGATTTTAACGATTGCCAGTTCAGCAGGGCTACGATTCTGGGGGAACTAGGGGCGCAACCGCCTATACCCTCCCCTCCCCCACTTTTTATTAACCCAACGCGGCATTTGTTAATTATACAGAAGGTAAATACGCCCCTCTCAAATTTTAGACGCAAATGGCCCTTCTCAAAGTCGGATGATCTTTATTTGTATTAATTTATTTTGCATGGCAGATTGTTTTTCTTCGGAATAGCCCCCCCCCCTCCCCTCCCACACGCACACACACTCACTTTAAGAATTCTGTGTGCTCTCCTGATACTGCTCCATGTCTAAATTGTTTTGATGTCAGGGATTGCCTTCCTTTCAAACACGTTTACTCATCTGTTTTAAAGATTATTTCCCCTAGCCCATTATGCACAATCCCACGAGTCCTAGGCCAAGCACAAACGAGAGGCAGTCGTTATTATAGTGTTTAAAATCTAGCAAAATGAAGTCCTGAATAAACCTTTTATTGTTCATAATGCTCATTCTTTTTTTTAAATATCAGTTGTCAAGTTTTCTCATTCTGCTTCATTTTTGTTTTACAAGTAATTTTGATGATTCTCTCTTCATCTCGTTCAGAGAGTATCATTATCTACCTGTTGTATTCACACCCGTTACGGATCACTCCTGTCATGTAGTTAATGATCCCTTCTGTGGCAAAAAATAACAAATAATTCCAAGATCTTTTATTGTAAGGATGATGATGTATGTTATGATCATTAATTTTATTAAGCAGCTGTGCCCATCGGCGGTATAATGGACTGATAAACATATGCAAAATACAGTCCCCTGACACGCTTGATGTAGGAGAGGGGGGGGGGGGGGGGGGGAGGGGGGGGGGGCTAGTCATCTCACCTCTCATTGGAACTGGAGTTTAATCCACTCCAAAGTATAGTGGATGAATCACTCTTTTGGAATAGAATTGCCTCTACTTCGAAGTGCTCGCAAAGATGGATGTCCATATCTATAAATTCGGAGAATATATATACAAAATACACGAGAAGGCGGCTATTTTAACAAAAGCTTTCTTTTTTCTCCTTTTTTGTTTTTGTTTCGAGGAGGGGGGGGGGGCTATTTTCAGTTTTTGTTGATCTCTTATTAAATAAGGACATGCTTTATTTTTAATCTCAATATAATCCATGATCCCCAAATTTGTTTTACTCCTATTTTCTAATTATAGGCTAATAATAGATACCTGGATGCGTAGGTAATGATCATCATATTCAACGCCAATTTTAATTGTAGCTCCTACATAGTGAGAAATACATTAATGTGCGTGGCATATAGTTTCCCATCACCCCTCAAAATTAGCACTTTCCATTTATTATTCATACTATCCGCAGGCACATTGGGAAAAGTAATGTCGTTACCAGTCGACAAAATTATATTCCAGTAATTGGAGAGGTTTGTGAAAGAATGGCAAGGTGCGGACACATACAAGTAAGGGATATTTGGATATCTCTACCCAGTTCATATACAAAATGTAGACGGCAAAATTATGCTAGCCTTTTTTTTCCTTCTTCATTTTGCGTCTTTGCTAAATGTACTTTATACAAATTAAAAAAAGATAAAAGTAAAGTTAAACTGCTCTTTTAACAAACAAAACGGTCATCTTTTTGTTAGAACTTGATCAATCGATGTAGTTTTTAAGCTTTAAGCAAAATATTTTTAAAAAAAGAACGAAGTTCAATAACTGTTTTATTTCTCCGAAAGCGGTCGAGGCAAATCCTGATAGTATGTTACAATCTAGAGTAGATGTATTATGTAGAGAAGCACATCATACTATACACCAATATTCCGCACAAGTAGAGCTTCTTCTTCTTCTTCTTCTTCTTCTTCTTCTTCTTCTTCTTCTTCTTCTTCAATCTCCTCTTCTCCTCTTCTCCTCCTCCTCCTCCTCCTGCTCCTCTTCCTCCTCCTCCCCTCCTCCTCCTCCTCCTCGTCGTCCTCCTCTTTAAACAAATCCTTCTTCTTCGTCTTCTTTTTTTTTTTTCTTCTTCTTCTTCTCTCCTTATTCTTAAACTCCTTCTCCTTGTGTCCTTCTTCTTCTCTGTCACTTTATTGTCCTTCTCCTCCTCTTCCTCCTCCTCTTTAAACAAATTCCTTCTTCTTTTTCTTCTTCTTCTCCCCCTCCTTCTTAAACTTATTATCCGTGTGTCATTCCTTTCTCTTCCACTTTATTGCCCTCTTCCTCCTCCTCCCCCGTAGGAGAAGTATAATTATGGATGGCAAATTAATCAAGTTTTTTGTTGCGTATTATGTACAATTTATTGGAAGAAGAATACATTCCTGATTAAAGATTAAAACACTTTTCTCTCTTTCTGTCTATTTCTCTCTTTCTCTCTCTCTGTTTCCAAGATTCAACCAAAGGAAAATGTAGTTTTTAACTGCTAAAAGAGTGTAGTTCATAAAATTCCACATTATGCTTAGATTTATCGCCTGTGGACTTTTTTGTTTTGGAAACAGGTAAAGTGATCGCTGTATGCTCCAGTAAAACGTGGAGTAGGGAAGGTATATCCTTTGCCGACAGCAGTCGACCTTTGTGTGAAAGGATCTACTTAACATGTTCCAATCTTATAGATCGACGGAGATTTATAGGAACATACGTTATAAAAGGAAATATATATCGGAATCTTATTTCAGATGTAATATGAATAAAATAACAGCGTGTCAAGTCACATTGGGCTTGTAACACGACCGCAGAGACTTTCGAGAAACCAACCTTAGGAAATTCCAGTAGCCTTTTGCATCACCCTTTCCCTTGCCACTTGATAAAGAATGGCAATCGCACTACTGCATTTGGTAGTGTGTTTCCAGCCATTGATGGTACTTGCGTCGTGGGGTGGGGCGGGGGGCAGCGTCTGAAATGGGATGAAAGGCGACAGGAATTATCCATAGATAGAGGGGAGGGTGAGGAAGGAATGTATCACCCTTTTTTTAAAACACTGTCCTGAAATAATGTGTGATCATGCTTTGTGATATGTTATCAGGGAGGTGAGACTTTAAACCAAGGATTGTTGTAATCGCACTGAAATCTATTGCATTGCACTTCAAAAGATACTAAATGTATCAACGCAGAAAATGGGTATGCATGAGGTGTTCATTAGGTAGTGTGTTTGCAGTATAGTGGGGGTGGCGGCGCGTCTGACATAGGATGAAAAGCGACAAGAATTAGCCGTATATAGAATGAGGGAGGATAAGGGAGGCTTGTATCACCCTCTTTTAAAAATTCACTTCCCCTATCTCTTATCCCCCCTCTGTCTCTCTATTTCTCTCTCTCTCTCTTTCTCTCTCTCTCTCTCTCATTCTCTCTCGCTCTAATGCTCTCTCACTCTCTCTCTCTCTCTCTCTCTCTCTCACTCTCTCTCTCTCTCTCTCTCTCTTTATTCTTCCACTATTCGATTTGATTGAGGGGGTACATCCCCTATGCCCCCTTAGCTGGACCACCAAAGATCCTTTAAATTAAGATTCGAGTAGCATAGTATGGAATGAGTTCTCAAACGTTTAAGCTGAATAAAATATTACAGGGGCTCGATAAAAGGTATTGTCATACAGTGTCATGGAAATGGATATAGGTGCTACTGTGACAATTAAGTAATGTCAAGAGCTAGACTGTTAATTCAAAGACCATGTGCGTGAGAACATCTTTGAAGAGTTCACACGTATAATACATCGTTATTCAACGTTATTTACTGGGAAATCTTTTATCCAAGGTACTTCCTAGCTTGATCCTCACCTTGTCCTGGTTGATAGTCGTTTTACATTCTAGGAACATCCCTGGGAAATCCGAGGAAGCAAATTCCTTTCGTCTGGAGACGATTTTAAAGATTGCATGGCAGAAAGTGGCCGGAAATCTCCCGCCAAAATGTTTATCAGGATTGGATGCATAGAGACCCCGGGAAGGATGCATGCATCCAGAGGCTAATAGTCTCAGGGGGCCCCTGTTTTCAAAGCCCGGAGGATGGAGAAGCTTTAGGATGATGATAAATGTTTCTGGCACGATTTATTGATGCTCTGCATGTTTGTGTGTGCGATGGTATGCGCGAGCAATCCAGGCTATACTAAAATAAACATGACTGTATTATTATTCGCCGCCGCATTCGAATGCGTGTACATTAACATGGTTATCATTGCAGAAAGATGAATTCTAATTGATGCAATTAGTTTAACTTGACGTTCTTTTGTCCACCTCTGAATAGAAAGTGAGGGCACTTATATAGAGGATTTAAATACGATCGAGATATAAGTTCGTGAACTGCGGGGTTATTTTTTAAATCATTTTTTTTTTTTTTTACAATGAAGTGTACTCCGCATATTGTACACTTCTGTTTCTTATAACATTATAGATGAATTAGCACTCATTTACACGTTATATTTATTAAAAAACGCCACGGTTTGCCGCTTTATATCTGATCGAGCCTTTACTTTTATCGTTGAATCCCCCCCCCCCCACCCCCACTTCACTGTTTGGAATTCGACTAAGATGATTCGAAATAGGCTTTTAAAAACAAGACGTCTCGGCGTAGCCAACATAATGTAGAGCCAGTGTACGCCCACTTTAGGTAACCCTGGAAAATCTACACTTGCACATTATTTTCTGAAATCATACGCCTCTGTTCCCCCAATATTACGTCTGCTTGGACAGGTCTGTTTTCCACAAGTTTATGTCAACACACACGACATCAGCTTTATATGTGACCTTTCACAATTTGGCAAGGTGGAGCGCATCCATGAGTTTGTTTTCAGTTAAGTAACATTGTGAACCGCCGGTATGACATAAAGGGATGACTGTACACCATGTTCAAGGCGACTCGCTATCAATATAGATGGAAATGTACTGTTTTTATAACTGAGCGAGGCAAAATCAAGCGCCATTACTTAATATTTCGGTCTCCATCCATGCAATTTAGGTCTCCCTTTTATTCATTAAGTCAGTTTAACATCAACATTTATGTGATCCTCGAACGGACGTTAGGCGGACTATATATTATTCCGGGAACATGATTTATTTATGACAACGGAAATTTAATTCACTTTATCTCCGTCGCTATCATAACAGTTGCCCATTCATAAATTGTGGGTCTTAATATAGAAGCCGGGATGTTTTTCGACTTATTGATAGGAGTAACAGCATTTAATGAAAGTTCTTGTGGGGTTATTTTTACATCCTCAGTAATGAAAATGCTTGGTCGTAGGCACTATACTGGTTTTGTATACACACAGATCAGGTTTGTTTTGTTGGGATTATTATAAGCGTCCACATACATAGACTATTCAAGAATGAATAAAAGGGTAAAGACTAGGTTTGAGCAAATCGTTTAATAATGATGATGATAATGACAGTATGGCATAAAAATTAATGTATAACATATACCGCAAACATATCTCTGTGCGCTGCAAGAAAGAGAAAGGAAATCGGATTGTGTATAAAACAGTTTCTTCGAGGCGATCTGGACATCTACATGTAATATAAGATAATAAAAACATACTTAAGTTCATGATAATGGCTATTTCATGACTTTCACTGTTCATTAATGCGGAATTAGAAGTATCACAGCATAAAGGAAATGAAATGTGATCGTGTTAATTGTTCGGATAGAAGTCTCGGCAAACTTTCTATTAATACAGTTAAGTACCTTGCCAACACATAATATACACAGTAACCGTGTATACATGTAGAAAACAAAACCTTATTCATATTTCGACACGCCAATAACTCTTCACCTAATTTTATTATACCTCGTCAGTCCAATGAAGGAGAACAAGAATTAGCATAATTATTGTATTGTATTGTGAATAGCCCGCTATTTCGGTCAACCTTACGTAAAAGAAATCGACGACATCTTAGGAATTGATTTAAGGGGTCTGGCCAATGCTGTCATGCCTTTTAACCCTCAAACCTCCATCCGGCCCCGATGTAGATGCAATGCAGCGTGATACCCCAGTCACATCAACCTAGCCAACAGCAGGCTGACAACTGACCGAACAAAATATTACATTACCCCAAATAGCCAAACTTCGATCGGTTTGCAGTAGATGTGGAGTAGGTTTGGCGGTGTAACCAGGTCCTTGGTTTATCGGAGGAATACGATTTATCCTTGAGAGGTTTTTCTTGGTGCTATTTCTGGAAGATTTCCAGAGAAAGGCTAATCAACCGAAACAATGGGATGACAAATTCTGTTTGCTGCAGAGGAAGGGCTTAAAAGGCTGATGACCTATTTTAGTTGATATTTGAAAAACCCGATAATAGAATCGTGGATTTTATATTTGTATTTCATTTGTATTTGTTTATCTTTTATTCATTGTGCAAAAATAGCAAATTGGCGAGGTGATTTATAAGTTTGGCAACGGATGTGATATTGGCAACTAGCATGCTGGAACATCCTTGTAAACCATTGGCATATTTGCAAGATTACCGAGAGTCCTTTTTCAGGACTCCTCAATCCCACTATCTCTCACATGGTGCACCCGCAAGCCTACTGTATGTTAAATAGTACGTGCCTTGTTGTGATTATTTCATCTTTTGATCATATTTGTACTCTCCTCATCTGATCTACGGTATTCAGGGGCGTCGCCATTGGTATTCTTTCTCTCTCTCTCTCTCTCTCTCTATTCTGTCTCCTTCCCTCTCTATCCCTTCACTCCGTATAAATATATATATATATGCCTATCTTTTCCTCTACTTATCTCTATCTCTCTCCCTCTTTCTCTCTATCTCTATCTCTCTCTCTCTCTCTCTCTCCCTCTGTCCCCCGCCTCTCTGTCTCTCTCCATTCATTCTTCCCCTGTATATCTCTCTCCTCTGTATTAATCTTTCTCTCTCTCTTTCTCTCTCTTTCTCTCTCTTTTCTCGTCGAACTTTTGTTTGAATCATGCTTCTCTTCCAGGCTACACACCCTGTATAAATACAATTACCTTTGAATGTTAATCTAACAAGCGTGCAGAGCTGATAAATACAACTCTCACTTTTCTCCTCTCATGTTCATGTTCTTGCTATGAATAATCCCACCCTATGGACAAGATTTATTGAACGGAAACCTTCAGGTCCATCTTATTCTCCTTCTAAAAACTTCATTGGCGGATCCAGGAATCGTTGGCTAGAGTAGGGGGAGGGGGAACATGAGGGGGGAGGGGGTACGATACCGGACATTCTCTGAAGGCCAAAAAAGGGGCACATTTTCTTCATGTACAGTACCTATTACCTACTTAAGATAACCCAGATAGAAGTTTGCTGGAAGGGGCAAGTACCTCCACGCGTCCCCCTTCTTTATACGCCATCAGTCTTTTTAACGTCCCTGGAAAAGAGCCTCTGAATTCACTGCAAGATCTGGGCACCAGATTTGCCCATATTTCATAGAAGCATCCTTCCTATTATATCCCTTAGCCGCCGGTTTCATAATCTAGTTAAGGGTGTTTGCTGTAATCCTTTATATCTGCCGAAATTATATCAGTTGTTTAAAATATGGACACTATCCGTTATGCCCTCGCTCGATGTTCTACTAAACTATAATAAATTTTAAATTTCATTTATTGAATCTGTTCAGCTTTAAAACCCAGTCTTTTTACGGTCTGGTACAGATTTTCAGTTTGAACACCCTTCACATTACAATCTTTACATTATTTTCATCGAGTTTCAAACAATTCTTCACAGTAGCCTTACATTACAGTCCTCTGATAGGATTAACCAATAGCCACCAAGCTCCTTACGTCATTTGGCACAACAACGTGTTATCAAATACGGAGAAAGAGGGTTGGAAATTGATTATTACGATGTTTTAATGGTCACATTTCAGTGCATACATGGTCAAGTAAAGCTGATTTACTTCCAAGTTAGAAAGAATTGAATTATGCAGAAGAAGAACAACATTTTTAGATTCATCATGTAGTTTTTTATAGGTGTTGTCATTGTTTTTCCTATAGATGTATTGTATCACTAATTTTCTTTGATGTGAAATGGTGAGTTTATTTCTCTCTCATGGTATGAAACTGCGTCGCATTTATTCAGAAGTACAGAGCCCCGTTATGATATAAAGCAGTGGCTAAAAAGCAGGTTAGATTATTTTGTGTGTATCACTAACATATACATACAGTCACCCAAAGTTGATAAAGCACAAATAGCTATAATAACCCCATTAGGACATTTAAATGTTTACAGAGTCAAATTCAATATCTTTGCAAATAAATGGAAATGTTGACTCCTAGAGATGGCTGCTATTCCATTAGGGCGATTGTACAATGCTGAGTAAATATATTGAGGGTAAATATTCCATAGTTCATTGATTGTGTAGTTCGACTTTGCTTCAGATTAAAGTCACGTTTGGGGAGGATAAAAGCAACAGTATAAATATAATCAACCCTCATTTGGTAATATTATTTACAAAGTATATATATTACCGTGTGTAAATAGGTGTGATATCACTGATATGTGCCACATACACACACACACACGCACTCTCTCTCTCTCTCTCTCTCTCTCTTTCTTTCTCTCTCTCTCTCTCTCTTACTCTCTCTCTCTCTTTATCTCTCTCTCTCACACACACACACACACTTTCTCTCTCTTTCTCCCTCTCCTCGTTTCTGTCTCCCTATAGTCATGATGATGATGATGATGATACAAACAACAACAACAATAATAATAGTCATGATAATCATGATAATAATGATAATAATATTAATAATTATAATGATAGTTATAATAATGAAATAGTGATAATGATGATGCTGATAATAATAATAATAATAATAGCTCTATCTCCCTACCTTCTGTATTTTTCATTTTAAAAACATATACGTACATGTTTCGCAAAACAAGGAAAGTATGCTGGCTTTACCGAGATAGTTATAATCAAGGAATCTTCTATACCTGTGTTATCACTCATACATATGAACATGACTTGTATCCCATGAAAACAACACAGAATTTTCCCTAACCTGTGTCGCATAGCAAGGGGGAAGCATAAATCATCTTGCTCATGATAGCTCATATTGGAGATAATATCCCTCGTATCAGCTGGAGAGGAATCTAATTTAATATCAAGAAGGTGTTTTTATTACCCAACTCGTTCTGGAAAAACAGAAGGCCCGCGAGCGAGTGGGAGAGGTACCGCCTGGCGCCCGCCGGGCCCCCAGCCCGCTATACCCATGGCACGCTTTGGCGCCACAAGCATCTCATACCATCAACTTATCTACTTAGCTGTTGGGAATAGGTATTACTCTAATCAACATATAGCTTCTACCTAACTAACATTCCTGTTCCTAGATGTAATTCATGGAAACCGTATTGGCATGTCTATATGAGCGTACGACATACTGTATGATTAATGTGACTGTGTTTACCATATTGCCTGTCATTACAGAGTAGTTTGTTATTTCATGTGCATACGAAAATATAAAGGGAGTGTACGTTTATCTCTTTTTTTCAAAGTCTTTTTTCCATTAAGGCATCATTCATTTGGTATGGGTCAGCATTGTAACCTAGCAAGAAACAACCATGCGAGAATTCTTTAATAAAAATACAATTTGTAAAAAAAACCTTGCCCAGGCGTCAGTAGTAATAAACGAGTCTATAACAAATCAATCTGACCAATTGCATACGAAAGCATAACTACACAATGCAATGTAGCGCCATAAAACAGATAAAATGTAGGGGAGGGGCAAGTTTTGTACTTTTTTTTATTACAAGGTAATGCTTATAAAGCTAATTAGATAACGATTAAACACACTTATTAGAGAATGATTAAAAATAATATGAGAACAACTTCAAATATATCCTTTCTGAAAAATGTTATTTGTAGGACCTTACAGATACTGAAGTTCTGTTTTGTTAACAAGGACAAATTTCGAACCAAAAAATTGCTACATGGCAATGGCAATTTTGGCTTTTTAAATAAATGACACGACCTTTATCAATTGGCAACAGCGATTTATTAGCAGCTGCATGGCTTAATACTCATATTCTTTGACAGTGCACTGTACTTTATATGACCTTAAAAAAAATGTTATGATTCTCAGCATGAGATATAGATGCATTGTTATTTGTTTCATAGGACATGAAATGCCACACCCCAAAATTACGAGCTCGAACAGTAATAATGGGCGGAGGCACACCGACATTCCCTTTGTGTGCCTGCAGTCTTGTATACGTTCCACTCCTTATAAAGCTCACCGTTATATTAATTATTTCTTTGCCAAGTCAGGATATTAAATTGTCCTTAAGCGACAGGGCTGATTTCTTAATTCTTTCTTTGTGAAATGAGACACAAAAAGGCCGCCAGTAAGGTTTTAATGATACTTTATCCACCAACGCGAGCGAGCTAGGCACTACCACCCTGACTACGCACAGGCTCGTGATTCGGTCACCTTATTGGCTCTGTAAATAATACCAAAATAAATAAGCAAAGCTTGTCACAAACGTATCGTATGTTTATATATCATGATGATGGGCACCAATATAGGTATTCATCGTCAGATTGAATACAATATCATACTTTTGCAGGAATCATATACATGACAGGATGACAGAATAAAGCTCTATGAAGTATATACGCCCTGTTTGTAAATCACGGAATCACCCCCCCCCCCCCCCCCCCCCCCCCCCCCCCCCCCCCCCCCCTCCCCTCCTCAACCATCCCGCATACCGGACAATCATGACAATATAGGCCTGGTGATAAAGTTTTAATTGACTTACGTAACAGAGGTGTGATATGTAGTGCCAAATTGTGAAAAGGGTTCAAGAATCGTAAAATACCTAGGCCTACGTCTTTTTTCTATATGGACAAAATGTATGTAGCGCCTAACAAATTTAATCTTGAAAATTAATTAAATAATGATAGATATGTCATAAGCATTGATGTACTTTCAATAAATTGTATAAAATCACTGGTGGCTGTAAAAAAAAAATCTTTCTCTAACCTTCAATGATACAATTGTGAACAATCACGTGCTATTTTTTGAAAATCTGTTTTTAAAGATACATTACTTACTGCCACACTTTTTCATTTTATCAGTTTTGTTTCGGTTTGTTATTTGATTATGGTAATGTCATGTTGTCGAACATTTGGAATCAGCTCAATTTACGACTGGTTGAAGTTTAAGTATTGTGTATTGTGAGCAAAAAATTAAGAGCAATTTTATTAATCGTATTCAGTGCAGCAACAGCAATATACTGTGTAAAATCTCAAAAGATAACTGTGTAGATGAATTTAAGTAAGATAATTGATCATGCTGACAAAACCTTTAAAAATATAATTACAAATTCACCAAACAGCGCGATAAAACAATAGAACAAACCATCACACTGTCAAGTTCACCTAATGTAGGATAAGGTAACAGCAGTCCAAGAGAGGGAGAGAGAAACAGGAAATACTGAAATATTATTGATAGTGTTGAAAGGCGAAACAACTGGACTGAAGAGATTAAGAGGAGGGTTATCTAATTCGATGTGATCGTTATACAACAGTTGTTCTCCCTTCCCGGTGTTAGACCGACCGAGATGCCATCCCGTAAAAATGTCAGCTATTTTCTCCATCTCTTATAAAATATTGATGCAGGGTACGGGAGAAGACCGACGGGAGACCGTGAAAGCCTGACCCCCAAACCGATGTTGCTATCTTTAGTCGTATAGTTTGGTTGATTGTTTGATTGTTTGTTTGTTTGTTTGTTTGTGGAGTTGTCAGGTTATCCAGGGTGTTTTTTTTTATCTTTTAAGATACAATATAACCTTTTCTTGTAAAGCTTTTTCCTTATTGTGCGTCACGATGATAATAATGATGATGAAGGGTAATAAATAAATATATTATATCATGAACATCCTTAATCAGCATGTTTGGAAACTGAACATTTGATGGGCAATGAAAGGTATAAAGAAGAGCAAAAGTCTAAAATCAAAAGATAGAAGGGCTGAGGAAATCATGTCATCTTTTAATCGATGTATTTTATGGGATATCTCACTTTTTCTAATCTTCCCTATATTTTAGAAGCATACTTTAGGCAGTCTAAATGGTAGGTTTTAATGCCTTACGATTCAAGACGCAGCTCCTGAAAAGATTTTCGCTCGATAATTAATATGCTGTAGTGTTCGGCAGTAATTGAGATAATTTGATTCCATTTAATTAGGTGTGACATAGATTGTGAGTATTGAGACCGCATTACATTTTCTGTTCTCCGTAATTTTGCCCCTCTCCCCCCCCCCCCCCCCCCCCTTTCTCTCTCTCTCTCTCTCTCTCTCTACATTTCTTCTATATATTTCTCTCCTTATTCTCTCATTGTTTTCTTATTTCACTGTCTCTCTTTCTGTCGTACATCATTCATTACCTCAAGGTCAATCATTTTTAACCGAAAAACACTCAATTTAAACTGCATTTAGCTTCCCGCTCCCGCCATAATTACAATCGGTATACCGTCTTCTTTTTAATTGTGACCGCCATATCTAATTTTTGATTGATCGTGAAGTATGAAATAAGTATAGTTAACAGTATACAGTATAAACACAAATTAAGAATTAAACTCAAAACCATGCAACCAACAGTCGCTTGTTATTTTAATTCTGACTATACGCTTATAGATGTTACGTGTATAATTCAAGATGCTCATCAGCATTCGTCTATAAGCAAAACAAAAATAGTAAAAACTCTAAGAGACCAAGCATGTCTAACGCCTTTAGCATAAAGAATGAGAGCTATAATTTTAAGATAACACTGTCTATTTGTGTTACTGTACTTACGTTTCATCTGCTGCTTAATCAATCAAAGGCAAATGTATAAAATGTGCATTCAAACGTTGAATGCACATTCTATACATCTGCCATTGTTTTACTCTACTTTACATTATCAAATAAAGACACTTACACAATCAAAGTTACTTGAATACCATACCATGATGGAAGTTTGTATTAAAAAGGAAAAAGGTTCCAATATGAAATATGAAAGAAGATTGTAATTTCTTTATTAATTTAATCATGGTTAAATACATTTTGTTTGCCGCAATCAATGTGGAAGAGATTTGAATGTGGAGGAGAATCTTCTACGAATATTAATGTTTATCTGAGTTCGTAGTCATGAAGAAAGATTTTGAGAGAACCTGACCTAACTTCGTTTAAATGAAGGCAGAAAAATATAAACAGAAGGACGAAAGTTTGAAATAAATAAGACCAATGCTTAGATTAGAAAGTTGTTGAAATATGAGGTCACGACAGCTAGGCAAATCTCAAATTGGCAATATTGTCAGTGGATTGTGACGGATAACTCTCCCGTTTGTCGTGAACATAAATATCACTAATTTCTGTAATGTATATGGTTCCAAATCATTTATCGTAGGGTATATGGGTTATTATTGAATCAACAAAATATGAACAAACGCAACGTGGTAAAATTACACTTACAGGAAAAAACTCTCTTAAGATTTTACATACAGGAGACTGCTTTTTATGCATTGCTAGCCCATGATCAACTTCCCTCCCTCAACTTTCTTTTACACCTTTTTCAATTAAAGGTAAAGACCAGTTTTTTGGAAACCCCCCACTTTCAAAAAATGAAGTGGAAGTTCCTATTGACTAATACGTTATCATACAAATTTTACCGAGAAACCGCCTACTAATTGATATAAGTTTGGTAAATGATTATATCTATTTGGACCTGATAGATATTGCGCACGTGTCGCGTAGTCCCATATACATCTTTCTGTGTACAGTGCTTGTAACTTTACCAAGACTGGGCCAAATTTCTTATCATGTTGTTGATTCCAGAACCTTGCAGTACACACCAATACTTATATGCTAGATGGTCAAGCTTTTCTGATCGATTCCACAACGTTTCTTTCACAATGTAATCGCATGACCATAACTGGTCCTATATCTTTAAACGGTTTCTACCAAACCATTCAACTGATATCATGACACGTATGGTCTTTAAAGCCTCTCTAAAGTGTTGGGAGCCCAACAAATTTGATGAAAAACATACACTTCAATTGTATATTCGAAGTGAAAGAGGATGTCATTTCAAACTGACTTCTGCAAGGATTTTCGGAATAAATGTTTTTGAAGACGAATTGTGATGAAAGAATACAAAATTTATATTTTCTGCTTACAACACAAAACTCAAGTTTTTTAGTTTTTCATCAATATTCGTCTTCAAACACATATGTGTTATATGACATCCTCTTTCACATCATTACACAATTTGAGTGAAATTTTGCCATCAATTATTTTGTTAGCGAATGTGGGGTTCCCAACACTTCAAAGGGGCTTTAACGTTCGGTTTAAGTTTCGTTCGATTCTAAGATTTTCTTCCTGTTATCATGATAAGCTCGAGATTACCTTTAAATCAATTCTCCTTCATGAATGTCGGTACAGAGGTAGTATCTTCTAATAAAGAACACGAAGAATATTGAGATGCACACATTTCGGAACGCTTTTCTTCCGATCGTGCGTGATAACTCTCTGCGACGCGTTTCGCCAATCTTGCACGCTTGAACAAGCAATATCAGCTACGAGAGTGGCTTGGTGGGGCTCAGCGAATATATTTTGAATAGTCTTTTAACGCAGACACTCTTTTGATCAGGGCAGTATAAACAGGTAGGATTTGAATTGGGAAATGCTCCCCAAAACGCTTCCATGACAGTATTGTTTATAAAACTGTGTACAGCAGAAGGTGCTCACAATATACCTACCCGCAACTGAATATAAATACCTCAGGTTAACGTAAGGGGCTTTGCGTATGTACATGTAGACTATCTTGGGATTGGGCGTTGAAAAGAGATGTGTAATAATTATACAGAAATCCTTTTAATGGGTACCGTCGGTGTGGATGTTACACGATTAAGTACGAAGAAGTGACTTTTAAAATTATAATCATGATAATGGTGAATTCTTATATAGCTCTCATGTTCGTCATGCTCTGATGATTCTAGTACTCTTGTGCATTATAATTTTATGTAGGCTATTTCATCAGGAAGTATCGCTTACTTGACATGACGTAAAGTTTTGATAGGCAAAAGAATATACGTTGTAAAATAAGTGAAATGACCTAAAAATGAAGTGTATTTGGATAATTGCTAATGATGTATATTGGTATTTTACTTCCAGTATTTTGATTTTAATTGGAGATAAAGAATCATCTTTTTGTTCCTTCCTTTCGACACAAATATTCGTTGCACACCAACAATGTTGATACTTATCTGAATTTAAAGCTAACCCCACTTTGCATATAACGCCTCAAACAACCACGGCGTTGCAAAAGTATCTTGAATCAGATTATTAAGATCAAACCATCAAAACAATGTTTTTCTTCAACAGAAATTGAATCCTGAGCCCTATTATCAAGATTATATACTTGTACGCAATGTTGCTGACCGATTAGGAAAGTACACCGCACTTATCTTCTTGACCCATCTCAGCTGTTAGAAAGTCCGTAAACCGATTGTTCCTATTCCCCCGAGGGTTACAATTGGATTATACTTCATCACATTCAATGGTATATATATATTCGTGTTCTTGGTGAAAAAGTATGAGAATAATACCCCATTCACAGTGGCCTCAAACACCGCGACAGCAGCGGGACTGTCCCGCTGCTGTCGCGGTGTTGTCTTCAGTGTGAAGGCTCGGACCCGTTATAAACTATCGCGGGATAACACCGCCTCGCGATAACGCCGCGACAAACTATCGCTAGGTTCGCCTAGCTACAGCAGCGGGACAGTCCCGCTGCTGTCGCGGTGTTTACTCAGTGTGAAGGCTCTCCGCTATAACACCGCGACAAACACGTGTGATTTGTTTACTTACCTATCACTGACCTCTTTTCTCCAGCAATGGGGAACATAAAGTGAAATAGAAATAAAGTAACCAGTGGATTCAAATTGATTTTATTATTATGTAGATATTATAATTATCCAAATAAAAATATTTCACACTTCAAAAAATTAAAATATTCTGACTGGAAGCAATAAAAATGCTAGTTTTTTAAAAAGTAATATGATCGAGGATACAAAAAAGCAACTTGAAATGTTTACCTTTTGCAAGCTTGCCTCATCGAAAACCCCGCGCTGAAGTATTTCCGGTCATATCGGGGTCACTCGCGGGTCATGAGCCATGCATACACGGGAGGTAATAAAAATCACCCGCTGCAGCGTGAATGGGTACATGATATTTATCCCGCTGCTGCAGCGGGATAACTTTTCTACTGTGAATGCATTTGTAGCGGTGTTATGGCGGTGTCGCCGCTCCGCTACAACGCCGCTACAAATTTCAAAACCACTGTGAATGGGGTATAAGAGATAAAGATTTGAGTACAAGCGGAAGCTGGTGTGTATGCCCCTTACCCCCCTTCCCCCCCCCCCCCCCCCCCCCCCCGGGAAAATACTTCTTGCAATGGGTCTATTGTGCCCGGGGCTGCCAAAATATATTGCGCTCCCCCCCCCCCCCCCCTATATTGGATGTGCCACCATAACAGTGTGAATCCCGTGAGAAGATCTAACTGTTTCGAAATTCCTACTTAGGCATACCATTTTTTCTCAAATTGTTGTGAAAGCGCTCCTCAATCTTTATTACTTGCCCGTTCCTTCAAAGTATTAGATTGATTGTATTATTACCAACGCTCCTTCTCTCCCCTTTCCTTATTCTCTACAAGTCACTCTTTTTTTAATTTTTGTTTTTATTGTTGTATCTAAGTTGAGGGCTGCGGGCACGTCAAGCTACTTTGCTTATTTCTGTAGCCCTCCTGCATCTAATGTATGTTTTATAATTATGCATTCAGAATATTTGTTTAATTTCGTTTACTATCTATATAAAATTATATACACTTAAAATATTGTACCAAACCATATTATGTTCATGAAAATGTATGATGAAAAAAAGAAAAAAGATGCAGAAACCAATCAATCAAAATCAAATCAAATAAGAGCGTCAAAGTTGTGTGCAAGGTCATCAAGCTTTTTGAAAAATACAACTAATGTATTTATTTGAGCAAGGCCCTAAAACTTGCAAGCAGATGAATAGCTGCTCGATTATTTCTTCAGCGGCAATTATTCCAAAAATTAAGTACATCAAAGGTGGGTTCAGGATCACAAGAGGCTGGGGGGGGGGGGGCGTGTTGGAAATATTCATACCTTCAATCCAAAACCAATGGGAAGCTTAGCGTAGCCGAGAGAGGGGCTTGCAGGCATTTTTTTTCAGTGGCGGAGATGGTGATGGCGGCCGATTTGTTCCCTTCTTAGATCAACTCGTGTATTAATTACGCCTTGACATTTCAAGGTGAAGTGCTAAGCATAGCGAAATTTCAGGATTTCACCACCAACCTCTTCAATCGCCGTTAGTACATTAAAGAACTGTCACACTGCTGACCGACATGCATTTGTGAAGAGCGGATCCTAACGCGTGAGGCGAACAACTGACGCGGGTTCGTTAGCAGTCACGCGGTGCGATTCCTCGCTGGGCCATCGAGGGTTAGATGTTCGAATAAGATGTTTGATAATTAGCTAATTGATTCAATTTGGGGCTTGTTAACCGGACAGTGAGTTTTCTAGGAGTCAATGTCCAACTGTAGAGACCGGATAATGAAGTGGTACCTTCCGAGTGTATAAATCGGAAGTACAGTGCCAGGTTTTTAAAATTATTTGATAAGTCAGGGAGAGATTTAAAAAATATATTGTAAAGGCCGAGTAAAAAAAAACGCCGCGATTTTTAATAGATGTAAATGAAAGGCAACTGCCGCGACAAAAGTCCTGCGGGAATTTACTTAGCACTGTGTTAAAGATGTGAAGCGAAAAGAATAATAAGAAGAAAAAGCTCCGCCGCGGTTCCCTGAACAGGTCGTAAAGGTACTATGTCCCATTTGCAGGCCAACAAAAATGAAAACGTTTAATTCCAACGGCATTTGAAAGATAATACTAATTTAGTACGTTTTATGCTGCGCAAAGATTCAATCACTTTAATTTTGGCCATTACAAGAAGTGGGTCATTGATGTAGACAAATGCTTATGTACCCTTTACAGTTCATTTTATGTATGTTATTACCAAAGAAGAAAAAGCCAGTCAGTCACTCAATAGTGTCTGACAGTGAAGTCTAGCAAGTGAACTGCATAATTTGAAAATTAGGACACTGCTAACGTTTAAATTTCACAGATAAGACATACATGACATATTCATAATTCCTGCAAAGTTCTACAGAATTTGATGTTGGCTGCAAAAGGGACATAGTATCTTTAAGAACTCTATTAACAAGTCAGTCTGTGGATGAACATCCAGTTTAGGGAAATATCGTCTTGGGAGTGTCGTGGTCGAGTGGTTTAAGGCGCTTGACTTGGAGATGCGAAGGTCGAGGGTTCAAATCCCGACACGGCACTAATATCTTTGGCAAGATATTAGCCCGCACTTGCTACTCTCCACCCAGGTGTTCAATGGGTACCCGGTAGGATGCGACCGTCATTGTTGGTCAAACAGTTTTTGAGCGTCATGTAACGCCTGGCTGGAATGCTCCCCAGGGGAGTGAAGATTGTGCACACATTGTGTGCGGGCAAGCACCGAATCCAATGACTGGGGTAATAGTATTTTTGTAAAGCGCTTAGAGACATTTGTATTAAGCGCTATATACAAATTAAATATTGATATTATTATTATCGTCAAATAATAATGTTCTTTCTGATATTTATCAAAACTGTTTAAATAATGCCAGTTATACAAACGGGGCGTCATTTGATTGCATTTGATTATTTCCACGCTGATCAAGCATACAAGAGTAATTAGCCTAAACACTATCCAGAAATGAAAACTGTTCATTTTGCATTCACTGTCTTTATCTATGATGCCACTGTCACATGGTGCGTCAGAGACCATACCAATCCTTGACGCAATGCTACGTCAGACTATTATTGACGCCTCATGTGTAACATGCGAAACACTAAGTTTACTCGAGGTCGAATTGGCGTGTAGATGTGAAGTTCAACGTGCAATTATTTAACCTAAAATGAGTTACAGGGAACGAAAATTTGCTATCATTGATCATAATTGTATTAATCATCTTCATGGTTATAATAATTATTGTCTGTAATGACGCATATATCCGTGGCTCGAATTACATCTTACCTATCCCACTATTCCTTATATTTTATTTTTCAGGATGTTTACGTTGTTTTCACATTATCAGACAAATTGATGTCGAGAGAATTATTGTGTCCCTCTCTATCATGTTTGTGAGTTGGACGTGTAGCCAAGCTGTGCCTATAGTGTTGAATACGATTGGCATCGATCTGACATGCATAAATAGCTGGTTTTAGCTGGAGGGGTTGAGGCCCCCTTCTACCTTTCTCATATTTGATGTGAGCATATGTGCTTCGATTTGACCTGAATGCATTACAGCGGTGAAGTAGTACTTGAGATGTGGAGCAATTCATTAATTGAATTATAGTATGGTTTTATATGAGTATTGCATGATTATGTACAAAGAGACTTCACCCCTCATCAGTAACGTTTTCTCTTCTTCTCCAATCCCCCTGCTCTCTCTCTCTCTCTCTCTCTCCCTCTGTTTTTCTCTTCTACATCCACTTTCACCATTCCCTCTTTCACTTTATATCGCGCTCTCTCTTTCTCTCTCTACCTCTCCCCTCTCTTTCTCTCTCCCTCTCTCTCTTCCCCCTCTCTCACTCTCTCTCTCTCAATATCCGTTTCTATATCCACCCCTCTCCTTCTCTCTGTCTCTCTTCCACCCTTCCTGCACTTCAGGTGTTTGGCGATGCCTCGGTAGCACAGTCGGTGCTAAGCAATGGAGCTAATGGTGGTTTTCTCTCCATCAACTGGGGATGGGGTGTCGGTGTTATACTTGGTGTTTACTTCGCAGCAGGTGTATCAGGTAAGGTGTTTGTGTTGAGTCTCTGATAGAAGAAGTCCACTCATAAGTTGTTATAAATAAAAGCAAATAATATATAAGTATACAGGAAGAGATCAATGAATCCCATACAGATTAAGAAAAGGTTTATTTTGTTAAAGTTGTTATCAATCAAGCACATTTTTCTATATTTTCCACTCTTAACCCAGGTGCAATAAATAGGCACCTGATAGAAAGTGACTCCTTGAATGCTGTAAGACAGCTAGGCCAAGTGAGGGCAAACGTGGTACATGCACGCGCCTTTAACATTGGTATTCTACCGCGTATTCATTTAACACCCTGGTGGAGAGTGGCAAATGTAGATTGACCCTTGCCACAGGACATTAGTGGTGCGGTGAGACTCGAACGGCGAATAATAATATGCGATCCACAGTCTGGTGACGCTAGAGTCGCGGCTGGGATTCGAACCGCGAACCATGTCATTAGCAGTCCGGTGATGTATCCACTAAACCATGACACCTCTACTTGTATGGTTTTATTCAGTCGTTCCTGTTTTCATCCTCAGGAGCCCACCTCAACCCTGCGGTGACCTTGGCCTTCGCTTGCTTAGGACGGTTCCCGTGGAAGAAGGTCCCCTTCTACATCTTAGCCCAGATGGTCGGTGCCTTCATAGCTGCAGCCTGTGTATTTGGGGTGTATTCGGGTAAGTGTTTAAAACCACAAACGCGTTAATTATGTAAGCGGGACTACACTACTTTTTTAGCTACTTGCGCCCTCTGTATAGAAAGCAATGCCTAAGCGTTACCCGTTGGTCCCCCATGATCCCTTTTTCTTATGTTAATTCAGAGCTGTTTTGATGAGATAACCCTGCCAGTGACCAAGCAGGGAGGTCTAATCCCTCCTGGCCAAACTAGTGCAGATAGCCTTTAAGTACATACATGTGAAGTAATATTCCTGTGGTTCCAAATATACTTTTTGTTTGTGCTTGCATGGTTGGGGGTGGATGAATGAATGAATGAATGTATTAGTGCAGTAAACATCGCAATTGGAAGACAAAAACAGGAAAGCCACATCCTAATATACCTTTAAACATACTCTGACAAAACCTTTTTTCGGGAAAGGTGTAGTTATCTATTAATTTTTGATTGTATGTCAACATTGTCAGTCACGCTGAACAGAGGCTCGTTCAGTCACCGCAGAAACATGTGTTAAACAATGTCAAAGAGCTTGCCAAATTCGTGATCGAAATCGGAAATTTAAAGTCTTTGGGCCCAAACACAGCTGCAATGCTGGGATTATACAATATGAGAAGTCATTGTTTCTGAAATAACATCATCATATCCTCAATGAATTTTTGGCAGAATAAAAGAGGTCACTCATTGTGTTAAGCATTAATTGTTGTACTTTTTGTGACGTTTTCCCTGTCACATGAGAATCAAGAATGATGTTACCCTGAATAGGGTGAGTTTTTCCTTTGGTGTTTGTATTTCAGTTACACCATGAATAAAGCCTCTTTGAGCCGAGACCTAAAACCAGTAAGATTAATTGTCGTTTTTCCGTGACAATTTATGGCGACCTTGCCAGGACCAAAGTTTTAGGTCTCGTATGTTATATCCCATTTTGTTGGTTAAATATCCGTTACACTGTACGTGTAGGTTGTATTGGAAAAGAGAGACGGATGTTAGCAAAAGGAGTGATTTTGCGGTTCGGTGTGGTAGGTCTCTCGCCACGGTTTCAGCAGTGCGTGTATCGTCAATAGACGTACAGTATTTACGGTGGGTGATTTGCGTCGGGATACGGGATTGTGTGTAGATTGCTATTCAGATTTCAGGTATGCGTGTCGTGTGTATGAGTGTCCGTAGGCATTGTGTATTGCAGCGGTGTATACAGGTTTGTGTGCGAGGGCTGTACTGGGTTTCAATGACCGGGATTGGACATGGTATTGGATTTAGCTGTGTGTGAGCATGAGTTAATCCAGGTTGGATGCACAGGGATACTTTTTGTTATACTTTGACTTTGAGACGGGTCTTGATATTGCATGTCTATGTTAATTAAGACAAATGGTGGATAGTTTTTCACGGGTTCTTGTCTTGGGAATTAAGCTAGACCTCTACACAAGAGTCTTGATGGTTGTCAGTGTTTTCTTGAATAGATTCTACGGGGATTGTTCCGTACCTGTTGATACCCAGTTGTGATTTCGAATACAATTTCATAATGGCCAGTATAGATCAGATAAAAGAGTTCTCAACCCTAGGTCGAGAGATGATGAGCCTTGCGGGTAGTGAGCTTAGCAAGTTCGTTTCCGAGCGCTGCGCCGAAGTGTTAAGAGTAAAAGAATTGGAAAGCCAGCGTGATCGCGAAGAGCGCGAAAGCCAGAATGATCGCGAAGAGCGCGAAAAAGAAGTGAAGCTAGCCGAGCTTCGGATCGAGGAGAGAAAGAATGCCGGTGTAGATACGGGTGGTTTGAGGTTGAAAATTGGTAAATTTGATGACACATGTGATAAATTTGATGCATATATTACCAAATTCGAATTAGTCATGGCTAGTCAAAAGGTACCTGACAGTGTAAGAGCCTTACACCTTATTAGTAAATTGACAGGGCAGGCTTTGGAGGTAGTGAATAGAATGTCAAGGGAAAATCGCAATGATTACGAGGCAGTAAAGCGAGAGTTGATGGAGTTCTATCATTTGACCGCCGATGGTTATAGGAGAAAATTTCGTACGGCAAAGCCAGAAAAGCATGAACAGCCTAGGCAATTCAGTGTACGATTGAAGGGTTACTTGCAAAATTGGATTGAGTTATCAAATATTGAAGAGAATTATGACTCCCTATTTGATTTAATTCTAAGAGAACAGTTTGTGTATTGTTGCCCAAGGGAAGTTGAAGTGTTTGTTAGAGAGGGACAAGATAGTAGCATTGATAAGGTTGTTGAAAGGGCTATGGTTTATGTAGGGGCCCATGGATTACATACATTCGGTACACCCCGCAATCCAGGTGGATTCAAACCGACGGTTACAAGTACACAAGGTGGTGTTAGTCCCGCTCAGCCAAGTGTCCCCAAGGGTAACGTTAACACTAAGGGTTTTAACTCGCGTACACCAAGTAGTAGGGGTGGAGGAGCATATGATGCAAGCAAGCGTTCTGCTAGAGGTTGTTATATGTGTGGTAGCCAGGGGCATTTTAAGAACGTTGCGCAAACAGATACATTCAGCGCAAGGAATGATGACTTTGGATGGGACAGATTTCCCCACCCAAAGAGTAGAGGGTAATGACAGTTCTCAGTTAGTCGCGAATGGTGTTGAGGATACAGGATATAGTATTGGTTCATTGAAGTCTGTGGATAGTTCACCAAATGCTAATACAGTGCACCTCGGACTTGCTAGTATCTCTTTACTACCAGTAGAAGCAAATGGATTGAATTCATTAGAGCAGGCAAGACAAAGCATTGTGAATAAGTTAGACATGGCTTATGATCTGGTAGGGGCTATGACGAAGCATATGCCTGTAGTTTCAGGTAGGCTGGAAAAAGGGAACAAAGCGGTATCAGTTTTGAGAGATTGCGGGTGCACTACTTGTGTAGTTAAATCAGAACTAGTCGATGAAGATCAGCTGACAGGGTACAAGCAGTTAGTGTTGCTCATTGATGGTACAGTAAGGGAGTTCTCAGTTGCGAAGCTCACAGTTGATTCTCCATACTATGTGGGTGAGATAGAGGCTTTGTGTATGCCTCATTCACTATTTGATGTTGTTATTGGGGATATAACTGGTGCACGTGAACCCCGCGATCCAGATTTGAACTGGGTACCTAAAGGAGGTAAAGTAGTAAGTGACGTTGCAGATCAGGTGAATAGTGATGGTGAGAATACCATTGATGTTAAGGACACTATTGAAGTGCAGGTGGTTGATGAAGTTGAGCGAGTTGAGCAGGTTGCACATATCTCTGATGTGAAAGAGGATATTCCAGGGGTGATGGCAGTTGAAACTCGATCTCATAAGGAGGTCAAGGTCAAACCGCTCAAGGGTTTGACAATTGGAAGTCCCGTTTCCGGCATAGAGCCTGCAGGTTTTGTTCATGAACAGAACGAAGATTCGTCTTTGAGTTCATTGTGGAACAAAGTAGGCAGAGAGGAGGTTAACTTGCCAGTCGATGGCTGTTTTGATATGTGTAGAGAGAGTAGCGAAGTTTGTGAGGATTCAGCGGACGATGTTGAGGTTCAGATTAGTGATGTTGTTGGTGCTAAGGTGATAGTGATGCCATCCATACATGAGAAGGAATTCATAGAGCATGTCAGGGTGAATGAGTCCGTGGAAGAGAGACGTAGGAAAGGGATATCTCAGTCATTGCGTGAGTATCATGAGGTCTTTTCTGATGTACCATAGAAGACATCAGCCGCAAAGTGCCAATTGTTCAGGCATCTGACTGAGATGAGTACAGGTTTAGGATGTAAAGGGTCAGGATGGTGTTGCAGCAAATGGTATGGGGAGAGTGTAAAAGGCACTACACATGTTTTTATTTTTGGTCTGCGTACCATTGTAAATGATTGAATATGTGTATTATGTATCATGGGTTAACACAGTTTATTAATGTCATTTTTGTTGGATACACATTGCATTTAATAAGATTATGTAATATCTATGATGTTAGCACGAGATAGCAAGAGCTTTGTAGACATCTGTTTATTTTCTCGTAATTTTTCGAGCATAGTTCATATATAGGGAGCTTGGAAAGAAATGTAACATAAACGATTTAGTACCATAAAATCTTGTCTGTTTAAATGGCAGCATTTGTTTTATATTGATTTTGCAAGCTACAAATGTGTACCCATCAAACTGTATATGATAGTGCATACAAATTATCCTGAGCATATGTTTTGTGGAGATGCATGAAATGCATTACTCGATCAAGGTTGATATTAAGAAGAAATATTAAAACAGTATTACTTGCATTTTAGTTTATGCAAATGCAGGAATGTTACTCACTGCATTTTAAACCATGCCAATGTATATTTTGAACGATGTCTATGTATGATACTCGTTATGAATTTTAGTGTTGGAGCTATATCATTATGGACATTATTTTAGCTTTGGACTTCTGTTGGTGATCATCTTTAAAAGTCTTCAGGGATCACAAAGTTTGGACTCAGACGACAAACAATGACCGAGATGATGTCCCATTACGAAGAATACTCCTTGTTTATAGCATACGTGTTTACTAAAAAGTCACAATTTGGACTGATAATTTGGATCACATAAAGAGACTGGTGATACTTATTGTTTACAGCATATGTGGTTACTCACAACTTGGATTGATCATTTGGATCACAGAAAGAAACTGTTGATACTTATTGAAAAGCTGTAATGACAATTTAATGATTTATGTGCAGTAAACATTGACAAGTTTTATTTTCCCATTTTCACGAGATATGTATTTGCCAATAATTCTAGGTTTTGTGTAGAATATTTATTGTAAACATGCTATAGTAAGTACATTTGGAATGAGATGTTCAGTAAACATTGAAACAGTTTGCTTTAAAAATTTCCATGAGTTATGTAATTGCCAATAATTCTATGATTTGTGTAGAAAATTTACTTTAGTAAATTGTTCTTAAAATGGGGGGCTAATTGTCACATGAGAATCAAGAATGATGTTACCCTGAATAGGGTGAGTTTTTCCTTTGGTGTTTGTATTTCAGTTACACCATGAATAAAGCCTCTTTGAGCCGAGACCTAAAACCAGTAAGATTAATTGTCGTTTTTCCGTGACATTCCCTCCCTTCCCCTTCCACACCTGTTTACAAAGCACTAAATTTTGTAAACAAATTTGATCCAGCCAATGGCATTATTTTAAGTAAAACATTCATTTTGTTTCATTCATTTATTTATTTTAATTTCTAATAAAATACAAATAAAATTATGCAACATCTTTACAAAACATTTGAAATAGACCTCAATCCATGCAGCAATGAATAACTTTAAAGAACGAATAACATTCCGCTTTTATATAGCGCCAAATACATCAACGATTTCCCTAAGCGCTTTGCAGATATGTAATTACCCCGGTCATCGGATTCGGGCTTGCCCACACACAATGTATGCACATTCTCCACTCCCTGGGGAGCATTTCAACCAGGCATCATTGTACAGACGCTCCAATACTGAGCAAACTACATTAACTTTCGCATCCTACCAACCTGGGTGGAGAGTGGCATATGTAGATTAACCTCTTACCAAAAGACGTTAGTGTTGGGGTGGAATTTGAACCCCGTACCTTGTGATCTGCAGTCGAGTGACTTATCCACTAGACCACAACACCTCTACAAAACAAAAGTAGAATACAATTGCAATTGAAATTTGATTCATATGCTGTGGAAATGGAAAGGTCCAATAAAAAAGCAGAACTTGTAAATTGTGCCGGACCCCTCAGATAATAATAACTTTTTAAAAATGTGAAATACATCAACATGGAGAGGTCCACTAAAAAGCACAGTTTGTAAGCTGTGGATCGCTCTGATAATAAAAACTAAGAAAATTGAAATACATAAACAAACAAAAGGAGAAGGATAATGGCTAACATAATATTATACAACAAGACAAAGAGGATGAAAATAGTTATTGTGGATGCATTCACGCACAAACGGATAGGTTCATTTGAAAAACATAGATATACAAAATTAAAGATGAATGACTTATAGCTTGTTCTCTTTTGTTATCCCTTCTGCTCTTCTTCTCTTTCTCCCGCATTTTTGTGTTCTATCTTTCTTCTATCTATGTATCTCTCTCTCTCTCTCTTCTTCTTCTTCTTCTTCTTCTTCTTCTTCTTCTTCTTTTTTTCTTCTTCTCCTTCCTCTACTTCTTCTTCTTCTTCTTCTTCTTCTTCTTCTTCTTCTTCTTCTTCTTCTTTCTTCTTCTTCTTCTTCTTTTTTCTTCTTCTCTTTCCTCTACTTCTTCTTCTTCTTCTTCTTCTTCTTCTTCTTCTTCTTCTTCTTCTTCATTATGGATTCTTCCATAGCATAAAATATTATCCTTTCCACATTTATTTCCCACAACTTGAATTATCATTGTATTCTTTTATTCTTAACCTCCTCGCTTCTTCTCCATCTCGCTTTCTTTCATACTGTATGAATCAACGATCCTCTTTCCAAGAATCATTGAATGCTAAGGTCCTAGAGGATGGGCCCCATGTCATACATAGGGATGAGGAAATGCCCCCTTCCGATCATTTGGACCCCCTTCCTGTTTCCCCAGCTCCTAGCCAAGCTTCTTGTTTTGATGCCTACCATGAGATGCACCCTTTGAGTGATATATTTAGAAGGATTTGTAGAAGTTCAAACAGTTCAAACGCGTAGCTTGCATCTTTGCAAACAATCAGAAAAATCCACCAAGAACTGATAACAAGAACGAAAGCAACAAAGAAAATCTCGTAAATGCACGTAATATTATTTACACACTTTCTAAGACTAGAGAAAAATATATAATAATTGTATTAGTAGGCCTATGATTCCTTTATTAGGCCTAACCATGGTATGAGAAAGAGAACGGCAACTTGCTCACAATTCACATATTTGGGAATGTATGATAAACCTTAGTTGTGAACGGCAAGGGTGAGATTCGGAGTTTGTTGTCTTTTAACACATCAATAGACCAAAGCCCCATTTCACAAAACGTTTTATCAGTGACAAATGACAGTTTTTGTTATAAGCTAGTGAAATCCTTGCTTCTGATTAGTTATCGGCAGATTTGTCACTGGTTTTTGTTATTTGTCATTGAAAAAAGGCTTTGGGAAACGGGTCCCTAGTGGATTGATATGCAACGAGACATCGTCAGAATTTTACTTAAATCATAATCATTTGTGGAATTGCTTCTTGAATGTCAGTGTAAGTTCAATGAAATAAATCAGATTTCAAACTTAAGCCCAGATCAAATAAAGGATATTTACACGAAAGCTATTTCGTTTTTTTTTTTTTTTTTTTTATCAATTCCGAATTTACGACGCGTGTTTACTTTGCCTCTGGGTTATTCGCATCGGAGGGGCGTGTATAAATCACATCCATGTCTTGCTCATAAAACCTGTTAGAGCTCTACCAGTAGATGGCGCACTTGCACTGTTGGCATAGAGAGAGATTGGAACATACACATTTAATATGCCCGCCTCAGTCATACAAGTTTGTAATACTCAATTGGGGAGTCGGTTACCAAAGTGATTCGCATTATCAATAGTAATTCAACTAATAGTCTGAGGCGAATCCAGGATTATCAAAGGTGGTGTGTGTCTTATTTTTTTATTTTTTTGGGGGGGGGGGGTGGGGGAGGGGGATGACCGCCGCTATTTCTGAACCCTTTTGTTAATTATAAAAATGATTATTACTGAAGAGTAACAACGCACCGTCTTTCTTTTGAACTTGGGTGTCCCACAAGGTGTTGTTTTCTTGGGTAGGTCCTTGGATCGGTTCGAATCCCAGCCACAACACTGTTAACACGATCGCATCTATTTTCGATACCCGTAATTTCAATACCTTTTTTTTTTTTTTTTTTTTACATCCCATAGAAATTTTGTTCAGATTGCGTCATACCCTTTGTCATGTTGGCACAATTCAATAGATGACGTGAAGGTTATTGGTTGTTTCTTCTATCTAGGTAGATTATTCTAAAGTAGATGCAATCATGTTTAACGTTCTTTTGCAAGACATTAATCTTCATTTAGGATCTGTAGGATCCTTCCTTAAAATGTACCATAAGCTGGTAATGGTTGACGGAGCTAAGGCTAGGTAGGCTTCTAATTCCAAAATTAAATGAAAGCGAAAACAGAGATATGTCTTTATGCGCTTTACAAGAACGTCATGCGCCATTCAAAAACAGAATTATTGTTCTTCCACTAGTTTAGTCTTTCAAAATCAAATTTTATCCGATGCCTTTTCTTATTTCATGGATTTCAGATGCTATTAATGATTTTGACGGTGGAGTTCGAGCTGTACTCGGGGAGAATGGGACAGCCGGCATCTTTGCTACCTATCCGAAGGACTTTCTCTCAATCTGGAGTGGACTTGGAGATCAGGTAAAACCTTCACCTTTAGCATGTAAACCGTCATATCTTAACATTTTGTTTGGTGTTTTTGGTAGGGGGTTGGTGGTTATTTACTTGACTGTTATTAAAGAAAGCATAAAAGCTTGTTAGAAAGCAACCAGGGGACCGACGACTTTAGGTTCTCTTCGAGGTTTACCTCTTCACGTTTCAACGATCCTTTGTTGGTCTAAATATGGCCCGCCTTTATTCGTCTTAACTCGATCCCATTTATCTCCCATATTTGTCGTTTAGATATTAGGCACTGCTCTGTTGATGTCCTGTATATTGGCCATCACTGACAAGAGAAACAACTCTCCTCCTAACGGCATGGAACCCCTTCTTATCGGTCTCGTTGTATTCAACATCGGTATTTGCTTCGGATACAACTGCGGCTATGCCATCAACCCTGCCAGGGATCTGGGGCCGAGGTTGTTCACCGCCTGCGCGGGTTACGGCCAAGATGTTTGGACGTGAGTATAATGCCATTGCGCACGAAGCGTTATTTCCATTACGCCTCTCACAGACATTAAGTGCATCCAATCCTTGTAACAAGTTAATTGCTATGAAAACAGACAAATAAGAGGGATGTGATAGCGAAAAATTTAAATAAATGTGACCAATAATAATAATAATTATACAATTTTTGTTTTTGTCCTAATTCCCTTCTCCTTTGCGGCACCACTCAAAATATATTATGTTTAGCATAGTATTTTAGGTCCTCTAAAAGCTAAAACCTCCTGAGTCGTGCTCTTTGAAAAATTGACAATATAGTAATTTTATAGTAATTGAAAGTTGTCTGAGCCCATAATGTATAGATTAGGCCTTAAGTTCGTAAAAGATAAATATGGACATGCATCACATTGTGTAAAGCTGTTATATGCTCACCGATGTTAAGAATGTTTATAATTCTTGCTTCATCTGTTAAAATGCATTATGCTAAATTTGGATTTACCTTTTCTTGCCTTAGTCCCAATGGTATGCATTGGTGGTGGGTGCCTATAGTGGGACCGATATTGGGCGCCATCTTGGGCGGATATCTTTACTTGTTCGCTATCGAACTCCACCATGACACGGACACGGCATCGGCGAGAGACGAAGACGGAGGAGGAGATTACAGTAGGTTTCCAAAAGACATTGATTGGGACGTATGTAGAAAATATCAAGTAGAACATGTAGGAAGTATGAACGAGAAGGATGAAAGGCAGATATAGAAGGAAAGAGGCGATGAAAAGCAAGGAGTGAGATAGACAGACATAATGAGAGAGAAAGAGAAAGAGAGAGAGAACAAGAGAGAGAGAGAGAGAGAGAGAGAGAGAGAGAGAGAGTCAGTGTCGAGATAGAGATATACATTTTTTATTAAACGGGTTAGGTGCTCATTAAATGTGATGACAATAATTTGTATGTCTAGTTAATTTTAAGAGCTATTTCTACCCATTATTTCCAGAAATGTTTGCTAAAGTCGTTGTTTTTGTCTTGTTTCTTTGTCAGTGATGGCTGAATTGTCAGGAAAAGGTGAAGATAACCAAGCGGTTCAGAATCATGGACAGGCATGAGGGGTGGTTTGGATGAACAGCGCCCTCTTTCAAAGGAGTTTCGTTCATTTTGATGAGATATCAAACAGACCAATCAGCCCAATTGAGTACCAAGTGTGCACGTCATATTCGCTCTTCATCCAGGTTACTGGTTCTAAACAACAGAGCCTGCACCTGAGGTTCACCGCGAAATAATTCAAGCAACGGTCTGGAGCAGGACAAATTCGGTGTTTGAGGCTGCTGTGATCACGACACCATTGTTTAGCTCAAAATTGTTTGGAACCAGCAACTTTGACAACTTGGCCAGTATGACGTCACACTTCGGTACTCTATAAGAACAATGCCGTTGTAACCATGATGACAGCTTTGGAGTGCGAAAATGGCTACAGACGTCCTGAACAGCTTCAAGCAGATATCTTTTTATTTCTTTTTTTTGTTGTATATTATTGTTTATCTTCATTCAGATTACTATAGGAAAGTAATATATTTATCACCGTTATCCATGAGGTTGCGGTTTTCTTTTACTTGTCATACTAAGGCCTTTCTATTTCAAGGTATTTGTCTGTAATTTTTGTGTGGGTGACTGACTTCATTATCCAGATAATTTTCATGTAATGGTTTCAAAGCAAAACAGTGAACAATTCAGCTGGTACTGGCCAAACCAACTATCATTAAAATTAGTTGGATTCTATTGTTCCAATGCTGTGTAAACGTAATATTTGATAGCCATACAATATATGAATTCCTGCCTTTATAACTAGTTCAGAGTTTCGAATAGATCGAAGTCACCAAGATTCCACAATTTAGCACCCTAATATATTTACATTTCATCCTATATTTCACATGTTTCATGTGGTTTTTTAGAAATTATGAAAGCTAGGCAATTTTCTTTTTGTACGAGTATATCAACAATATGTGGTTTAGATAATCATTTTGGGGTTTCTTTTTTTTAATTTCAAGTTAATACATCCATTCTTGATTCCTTTGTGTGTGTATACTTCGAGCAGAGACGTAGCGAGAGTCCCGACTTAACGGGGGCACTTGAAGAGGATCATGTCATCTTCTCACCTCGCTCTCTCTTTCTCTCTCTCTCTCTCTCTCTCTCCCTTTCTCTCTCTCTCCCTTTCTCTCGCTCTCTTTCTCTCTCTCTCTCCCCTCCCCCCTCTCTCTCTCTCTCTCTCTTTATATATAATTATGTATATCTCTTTTCGTCTGTCTCTTTCTCAGTCTTCTCTCTGTATGTATGTTTGTCTGTTCGGTCTCTCTGTCTCTATCTCCGTATGTCTCCATCTCTCTCTCTCTCTCCCTGTCTCTCTGTCTCTCTAACTCTTTTTTCTTTAAGTCTGATTAGGGTAGGTGCCCCTAGATGAATAACCACTTTACTTACTGTATGAATGAAGAATGTACATTTCGATTGTGCTTACAGAATTCTCAGGACATTGATAAATAAGTTATACGAGTGTTATGATTTTAAAATTCCCTTAAATATATGCGGGAAAACACGATACGGTGTTGTTGAAGTATGGATCATGAATTTTGTTAATCTTCTTATTTTATATCATCATTTTTCACCCTTAAGCTAGCTGATCCGGGCCAACCCGGCCCTACTCCATTTTGCTGCTAAAGATTTCATACTAAATTTATTGCATTAACGAATCCAAAATCGGATGTGGGGTAGGGAAATGTGTTACGTGAAGAAATATTGTAAATTTTTTTTGACGGCGCGTGCTGACAAATCTTGACTTTTAGTCGACAGAATATTATATGTGCTGACAACATATCAGCATACCCATACGGAGGGAGCAACTTCAACCACGAAACCTGATATAATAATAATACTAATGATGCGTGTAATTAGAGAAAATGTGGTTTTAACATTTTGCGTGTAGATGGTCACTGAAATTTGATTTGTAACATAAATGAATATAGTTTTTAAAGAAGAGTTTACAAAAAATACATTTATTTAACCCTGTAATTTGAGTTGTTCTATGATAATCATGATGGTGCTTCACCTGGTCGTATTTTGTTGATTTCTTTTATAAATTTTGTATACAGTATCAATTTGTTGTTGTGACTAAATGGAGAGCGATTGCTTTAGTAAGGGAAAATCAAATTTATTTTCATGCCGTGTTTGTGTTATAATTATGGTGTAATTATCAGATTGCACTTTGTATTCACAATAGGGATTCTTGAAAAGTATAATAGAAGGTTGACGTAAGAACTAAAAGAAATTTTTTTTTTGTAAAGAGATAGGATAATATAGTTAAGGGAAGTACTTAAAGGCTTCTAGTGACTGAAGTGTGAATTATGATTAACACTTCAACCATAATATTGCTGCATTCATTCTTCCTTATCATGTTTATTCAATTATCACTCTTTTTCAAACCGTCTGATTGTTTACTCTGCTGTAAAGTCATACTGTACCAGAAGCACTACTACAAAATGCTCTCTCGTGCCATCTCAGGTCAGCTGTAGCAGTACTTGCTGCTTTCCTAGTTGTGCTGTTGGTTTTTGCATCGAGTCCTCTGTCTGCGAAATACGACAATACTCTGCCGTAAGAGGGATGTACTCCAATTAAAGAAGAAGAAGAAGATATTAGGTAATGTCTTACGCATCTTGGCAAGTTGATCATGAAATAGCGCTGTGCCATAACCAGAAATAAATCAGAAAACTAACAGTTCGGTATCGCTTTAAAATGTCTGTTCCAGTGTATTTGCATGAACATGTAGTTGTGTAGTTCAAGAAGTAGAATCGCTTGAAGCGTTAGTCTTCCCTTTCATGTTTGAAATGATTGTTCGTTTCAAATCTGCCAATCTGATCCCATCTTGCACACACACACACAAACACACACACAGACACATACACACATACATATATCACAATGGTAAGGGATGGAATATATGGATCCAAATGAATTTGAGTGACTTCATATTCAATAATGCCTATAAAGCTGACATTTAAGCGTATCATGATAAGAAGAAGAAGGGGAGAAGAAGAAGAACATCTCTTCTAAAGACCTTAAAAATGATCAATGATTAGTCTAGTACGGTAGGCTACCTCACTTGCTTCGGCGAAAGAATAGGATGTTTCCAATACCCTATTCCGAGCTGAACATATTGAAACCGGTCTGAACACAGTTGAAACAATGTGTGGTTTGATGATGTAATGTGCAAAGTATAATTCTCGGTGTGGGAACATGATGCCAGTACCACAGTGTGAACACAGTATGTTACATGGCGAATTTCTTCCAGTTCATCGGTCGGGCAAGCTATGGTGGAACTCCACAGTGTGGTTCTTCATGTGGTGCATGGAACTCAACAGTGTGTGGTATTTCATGTGGTGGTACTCAACAGCGTGGTTCTTCAAGTGGTGGTACTCCACAGCGTGGTTCTTCAAGTGGTGGTACTCCACAGTGTGGTATTTCATGTGGTGGTACTCCACAGTGTGGTATTTCATGTGGTGGTACTCCACAGTGTGGTTCTTCATGTGGTGGTACTCCACAGTGTGGTATTTCATGTGGTGGTACTCAACAGCGTGGTTCTTCAAGTGGTGGTACTCCACAGTGTGGTATTTCATGTGGTGGTACTCCACAGTGTGGTATTTCATGTTGTGGTACTCCACAGTGTGGTATTTCATGTAATAACAAGGTGTCCCATAGGTTGTGATTCTCCCTGTACTTACAGTGTGCCTACAGTGTGACAAATTGTGAATAAAAATTAGTGTATCATGCTGTGAAAACTGATTCACTGTAGTGATAGTCCACGTTGTAATTGTCTCTGTCAGTACAGTATCTACCGTGGTGTGGAGTTTGTGGACACACTGTGAACGCGTCATGTTATACGATTAAATAATGTAAAGTAATAAAACAGTGTGGACAAAGTGTTAATAATTTAAAAGTCTGTTATACGATTAAAGTTTTCACAGTTTTCTCTTGATTATGATGGTTGTAACCACACTGAAACTCTCGTTGTCAGTACAGTGTTTATCATTACATGCATGGTTTCGATACAGGTTGAACGCATTATGAAAGTTTCCAAGATCCCTAATGGTCACACCAGTGTAATTACTCCACAGTGCAAAATATGTTTGTGCCACAGTGGATAAAATAGTCTGCTATACGATGAGTGTTTTCAGTTTTCACTTGCACACAACATTGTTGAACATGCAGGTACCCCTGCTGTGATTATCTTTGACAGTCAGTTTCTAATTAGATCCCCCAATGGTAACACCAGTGTTACTCCACAGTGCAATTCTACCGTGTAGCAAGTGTTTGTATCACAGTGGATCAAATAGTGTTAATGAAGTGTTAATACAGTCTGCTATACGATGAAAGATTTTACATCTTTCTCGTGCACACAACATCACTGAACATGTGGGTATCCATACTGTGATTCTTTATTTTAGTACAGTGTCTGCCACAGTGTGGACACAGTTTTCAGACAAGCAAATTTAACTCAATTTAGACACTTTGGGAATGTTCAAATCCATTATGTGGCATGATCACAGCATGCACAGTGTAGATGTAAATAGCCAATGCTTTTGTTCATAATTTCAAGTCTATGATATACACTGTGTTTTTCAGTACGTTTGAAGGGCGAGTCGATATAAGACGTACTTATACCTATGAAAACATTGTCTGAAAATTGTTTATTCTTTTCAAAATCAGTTTTATAAAAATCAATATTCATCAGAGTTTGTTATTCTAGATGTTTTTATGAGAAAGATAAACTGTAAATAATATTGAAGATTTTTGCACAGGGATCTTATATGTATAAACTGTATCACATTCACCGATTAGCAACTTTTCCTTCGCATGTTTTTTGATAGTTTACCTGAAAATGTTCGTTAATTAGATGATTCCTGTTGTGGTGTTTCGTCTTTATTAAATGACCTCTGTATTCAGTGTACTATATAGACCAATAAATATCCATATGAACGTAGTTACCTTAGACCACATTCATCTTAGTTGTCTTTTGATTATTGTGCATTTTTAGCAATGTTTCATTTTCGCTCCACGTCTTAAAGTCTCTGACTAAATTTAGCGTTAGTTATTACGTTTATCTCTTCATTTAAAGCCCCATTGTACTACTTGTAGCTACTTGCTCCCTCTATATAGAAAACAATGCCTAATCTGTCCCCATGATACTCTTTTTTTTAATGTTAAATGAAAGCTGAGTTGATGAGATAGCCACCTGTCAGTGACCACCCTGTGAGGTCTAATCCCTCCTAGCCAAACTAGTACAGACGGCCTTTAAGACGTATTGTGATTATCAATCATCATTTTAATTAACACAGAAATGTATTAAAAAGAACAATTACTTTCTCACACGTACACATTAAAATTCAGACGAGTCACAATCGGGAATCCAGAGGTATAGGCACGGGGGCGCTCCTAAATTACAATCTGATACACCTTATCAACACATTAAGTACAACAAGTATGACGCTTCATAATTTGGCCAGCAATTTTAGACTTAACAAAAATACCTTAAACATATAACCTTTTATTTCGTTTAGATTTTGTTGCAACAGAATGCTGTCACCCGGACCCGGTATATAATAAACAGGCGACTCTAATTAGATTTCATTAATTCTGTGAAAATCAATCAATAATTTAACAAGTCCAGACCACAAAGCAGCGTTTCACAACACCGTCCTAAGTACAAATTTACCGACATCCCAAGGGGATACATGTTGTATGGGATGCCGGTGAAATTGTACATATGACAGGCTCGTGAAACGATGGCCTAGCGATCTGTAGATATTTGTTCCATGCCAAGTCAAAGTAGTAGCTCCATAGATTTAATTCGTTCCAAACTTTCGAAGCTATCAAGTTAACTTAACTCAGGTTCTTTTTTAGATAGTCCCTCCCACTCCGCCATGCAGGCAACTGGCATTTCTTTACCTTTGTCACGATGCATCAAACTTGGATAAACATCTCTTGTCTCGAGGATTTAAAAGAAGTAACCTTTATCTACATCTTCTTCCTTTCTCTCTCTCTCTTTCTCTCTCTCTCTCTCTCTCTCTCTATCTTTCGCTCTGTATCTCTTTCCCTGCCTCTTTGTACTCTCTATCCAGACAAACAAACAATTACAAAAGCACCCCCATAAAAAAAAAAATAAGTTAAAATAGAAACTAGATTTGAATTCGTCACTGCTGACAAATAAGGTGACCTGCAGCAGATCGATCGGAGCTGAATGGCGAATAAATGATAGCCAGACGGCATTTCACGTACGGTCGAAAATTGTTCACTGCATGATAAAAGGCCTTTCATGAGTCTTTGCTCACACATGTACCTAAACAGATTTAGCCATAGAAGACGTCCCTCATTAGAAATGATGGAATAACTTTGAAAAGAACAACAAATGGATCTGCACGATCTGCTGCAGATCAAGTACTAAAAAGCTGGAACTGTTCCTGCGAGCCTTCCTATATTTAGGCCACTGAAGTGAAGCAAACATCAAAGAAATATATAGGAAGAGAAAAGAGACATCCCGCTGGCTTTAGGAAGAACGCCAAAATGTGAGTATAGGTCATTTTCAACTTTTGTGTGGTGCTGCCATGACATCTTGCAATGTGTTTGTTTTACTGTGATTCAGTTGAACTTAACAGCGTGTCTTTACATCATTCGGTATGATAGCAAAGTTGCGTTCTCTGTAGGTCAGGCTTACTCGTAATCAATGTGATGTGTTTTTATACAAGGAGTGACTGACAATTTTTATTTAATTTTGACGTACGGGGCATTTCCTGGGCCTTCAGAGGGCAAGGCAAAATATTCAAGCTTAATAGTGAATCTGAGAGAGAGAGAGAGAGAGAGAGAGAGAGAAGGTGGGGGAGCACGCAGCCAGCAAGCAACGTTTTTACATTTTTACACTTTTTACATACTCTATTATTAAATAAGAATTGACGTCTCCAAAATTGATAAAGCATCGGAATCTTTTTACGGGCAAGAAGTTGCAATTTACATGGAAAGCCTCACTTTTATATTGTACAGATCTATTGCAACTTTGCATTGATTCTCACTTCAGCATGCTTTACAACGGACGAGGGGCGTTCGCCTCTCACCCTGTGTTGGATAGGTTAAAGAGTTATTCATGTATTGATATAGATAAACCAAAAAACATTATGGATTTATATAATTATTACAAAATAACACGATTGCAACTAATATTGCATAATTAACCTAAGACAATTTCAATAGGTTTGCCCGTCACCGTATGAAACACACTAAGAAATAAAGGTACAATTCTGCTACAATAGCAGCACCCTCTGCCATGCAAATACGCGTATGTGGATGCAAAATAATCTGCACCCCAGTTGCACCCTTATTTCTTAGTGTGAACGTGTGAATATGACAATGACGTACTACTTAATCTAAACATGGCTTTGTTACTGGACATACAAAGGGGTATTGAATTTGCCCTTCACACATCACATTTATTTGATTCTGATAGCAAAGTAGGTAGGTACTCTATAGTCTTTCACCCCTGTGTGGATAATGATGTCCTGGAATAGGTTTAAAATAGAGATCTGCATAGTCAGAACTTTCTTTATGATTATTTTTAGATCAAATGGCCAAATGGGTACCTTTAGATATTACCTCAAGATCATACAAATATGGTCTTGGACAATGACTAAAAATTATATCAATTGTATATTTGGATAAGTAATGATATATTTATTGCTTTTTTCAAAATGTAAGCTGATCAAGGGGGTATAAGACCACCAAACAATCACGCGATTAAGAACTATATTTTCTCAGGCAAAAACATATCCGTAAAGCTCATAGATAGGCATACATATCACATGCCATAAACCTATAGTGAAATTAATATATTGCAGATGTAAAAGTGAGGCGAATATGAGAACTGAATGATATCTCTAGAATAGCCATTTTGTATAGGCACATCAGCAAATCACACACCTCTCAGTCTGCCAGACTTATTTCAGGGATTCGATCAAATCACATGTTACAAAATTTCTCACCCGTTGCAAATGGGAGTATTGATTAGATACGGGTGATTGGTGTAGGCCTGTAGGCCGTTACTTTGATTTAAAATGAAATCATATAATACTTTATTGATTTTCCTCCTATAATAAAAGCAGCTGTTCTTTCCGACCCCAAATTTACATGACTGTACAGTTGTCAAATTAATTATTCAATTGCTAAGTTTGTAATTTTTGAAGTGTGTTAAACATCGATAATTATGTCCCAGTCTGTATATCTTGAGAATGTGATAATGCTTTACATCCAAAAGTATTCTAAAGGCCCTAATTCAACCGGTCCACCTTTCATTTTTGAATCACGAAAAAAAAAAACACCCCAAAACACCCAATATAAGGGTATGGAAATTTAGATGTTAATATAAAAATGTACCATCATGCATATAATTCATACCTGATTTATTAATCTGTTTCCTATAATATTCGCAATCAAGCAGTGTTAAAACTATCATACCGGTAATATTTTTAAAGTTTATTTTTTTGTAACGAAAGTTAATATGTTCAAATATCTTAAAGTGCCAGTATTGCCTTTTAATAACCATCACAGCTTATATTGTAAAACATGCCTAAGGTCTTGTGACGTGGAATAGTACTGAGACAATGTGTTGTCCTCTTTCATGGAGTAAGGCTATTGTGAAATATAATAATGATCGCAGTACATAAGTACATGTAGGTGACAGAGTCTTGAGGTTAGGACCCCAATGTGGCAGTCCAATCTCATATCGTGTTTGTGCTTGCCACGGATGTGATAGTGAGGTCTGCAGAGATAGTAGGGCCTGGAGTTACTATCCCCAATGCTGAGGAGTTGCCATCGAGTCGTACCTAATAAATGGATGATCTTACCATTTTCAGTCCAAGTACAAAGGATGTGGGTAACAATTTTGCGAGGCTTGAGGAGTTGATGGAATGGGGAAGATGGAAATTCTAGGCAAAGAGGTCTAGTAGCTTTGTGCTTTGGCAAGGGGAACTCAGTGACTTTCATTCTCTTTTGTGTGGGGATGAAGGATGAAGCCCTATTCATTCAAAACAGCCCGTTTAAAGCTTAAAGGGCCACTCTAACCAAAACGGGCTAAAAATGAAAAAAGGACATGTAGGAAAACAAATTGACGGAGATTCCGAACATGACAATGATTTTTCTTAGAAATCATCAATAATTCTGGAATCTAGCTTTACAAATGGCGACTCAGAACGCACAGAAAAATTTAATCAGGCATCAAAAATGTTTTTAAAAAGGCAAACTATGATATTAATTGGAAAAAAAAAAACATTTATCCGAAAAAATAATATGCACTTGATAATCCCATTTCGTCATTCCTAATTACGAAATTATCAAATCGGACATGCCCGCAATTACGTCAAATGCGTCATCAGGCCACGTGACCATATTACCTTTTTCGAGGGGCGTAGCCGAGCAAGCGTGAGAACTGTGAAAAATGGATGGTTATTATCATTTTTTTAGGTCAATTTAGAGATTTTCTGAAAAATCAGAGGCTGGAATATTAATAAATAGAGGTGTATACATGTTTTGAAAGGCTATGTTAGTTGGGTTAAAGTGGCCCTTTAAGGTCAATAAGATAACTAACAGGTGCTTAATATTTTCATAGTCGTCATTTGTGTTTGGTCACCATTTCTATATTTTCTGTCAGTAACTAAAATTACCACCCCAAAATACCATTCCTTCACACATTAACTTTGTTTGTTTGCCCCTTTCCCAATACAGGAGATCTCGCAAGCGATTTAGTTGTATGGGTGCGTTGAGGCGATGCGGCATCAAACCTCTACTCTTTTTCTTCGTACTATTCACATTTGTTATAGTCCTTTTACACACGAAGTTGGCTGACAATTCGATAGGCGACCCCCTGGAATTACCAGTGATGAATGACCGGAGGGTGTATCCCATAACGTATTCGAAAGACTTGAAGAATGGACAAGACATACAGCAAGACATGCAGCAAGATTTTAACCAAGAACGAGATGCGGACGAAGAGGCAAGTCTTCATTCACAGTACATTTTACCTGTTCTTCTAGGTAACAACGGCCCAAATAATCAAATCCAATCCCTCAAACTGGTATCCATCATTGCTCAAAGGCGAAACCTGACACTCGTCCTTGCTCCGTTTTTCGATCATGGAGCGACATTAGAAACACAGCGCCCTCACACCTTTGAAGAAACCCTTGATCCTGACATGCTTGCCCAGTTCGTATCCGTAGTAACCATGGAAGAATTCAAACGCCAATGCAAGGGAACAGTGGACGCGGTATTCCTTGGTACTAATATGGTGATCAATCAGACTCTTTCTAAAACTAAGAAACAAAACATTGGTGTCGGTCATTCCGTCAAGGCATATTACACCTGGACGGGGGTTACGATACCTTCAACTTTCTTGTATATGAACCGATCTGATGACGTCATTCAGATTCATGCCGACCTGCCGTACGATATACCTGTTGAGGACTTTCTCGATAAATATCCAGACTCGTTGACTACATCGCATCGGTGTAATGCATTTCTTTACCCGTATGGGTACCTGGGTCGACTAGTGTACTGGGAACACATCAATCGTTACACCAAGTACTTCGTCAGGGGAAAAGCAGTCAGAGAAACGGCGCAAACCTTTATCAAAACTGCCATGAGGAACTTGACATATGTTTGCATACATTGGAGATACAACAGAGAGTGGAAGAAGTATTGGTAAATATTCCTCACAAATTCTTTCCAAAATGTATATGAAAGACCGAGAAAAATCCTGTCAATAAAAACTGACAATACAATTTCTGATCATGCTAGCATACCTTGCTACTGGCGATTGCATTTTGGGGTAATCTTAAAGTTTTGCTAACTTCTTGGTCACAATTCATAGTTTTTAATGATAATAATAATACCGATTTCATATAATAACGCTTTACTATTAACTGACCAATGCGCTTATATTATTACATTTACCTGGTCACTGGATTCTCCACTTCTTTTAAATGAGTGCATTCCAACAAGTCACATTTTAACAGGCGCTTACTTCAAGGTAAAACGAAAATTTCACAATATTCTCATACGGTCCAAGTATTGTTTCAACGAATTAAACAGGAATAATACTTATAGTCTTATAATCGGTAATATAATTTTTCGATATGCCGCCTAATTTGAGGGTGGATTTGCCTAATATTTTTTGGCTACACCAATTTGTATGAACGTATTCATTTTCATGAATAGATAACGTAATACATAATTTGTTGTTGACAGGTGCAGTAAACATCGAGCTGATAATGACCTGGATCTCTGCAACTCGTTACTTACATTAGCACCGTACCAATTGGCAACAAAAATTTCTCACTTCATGGCGGAGTCCGACATAAAAGCTGCTTACTTTGCATCTGAACTCGATAACCAGGTTAGTTAATATTAAAGCCAGTCGAAAAACCGAGTACAGGCAAATACTCGGAAAAAACATAAAACGCTTCGTGACTACAGTGCCTTCATTGTTCAGTGCGTGGCAGTGGGCATACAGGACATTAGTAAAGTCTTCCAAGGTTAATCTGCCGTTGATAATATATAAATGATATATACATATATATATATATATATATATATTGTTTTTTAAATGTTGCTGTGGATATAAATATTTCATACGTGTGATTTGGAAGGCATCTTTATATAACTAGTCCTTGTCCATGATAACATAATTATATCATAGTTATAATGTTGTTTATTAATCATATTATTACATTTTATTTTAATTTAGTGTCAGATTAAATTATTCAAAAACATATTCATATGGACACTTGGCATTCCATACTTAGTCGGTGGATTAAACCATGGACTAAAGTTAGTCCGCTTTCGAGAATACCAACCCATGATTTTACAAGGTTTTTGCGAAGTTATGTCTGACTGTAAGCTTGTTGCATTGAGTGACGTAAAGTGAATTCTGCTCCGGCGACAATTGTTCAGAAAATCATTTATCTCTGTCAAAGATAGCAGGATTACAACTGTGATTACAATATATTGGTGTAGATAACTGACATGATTAAACCAAATTTTCATGCCATATTATGATATGTATAACTTTGATCCATCGTAAACCTCAGATTATATATCAATTATTACATATACCAACCTTTCATAATTGCTTCCACACATTTTGTTTCATAATGTAATCGCATGACCACCACTCAACTGTATAAAATCAAATCCTGATCCGCCATAGAAAATAGATTTATAAAATAAATGCATGTATCATTTTATTCAATGTTTTTTGGTGACAGAATGATTTGGTTAAAGGTCTTCGACAAGGGGTGCCAAACATTCACACGACGAGCGACCTCATCGACGAATCCCCCAAACTATCACGTGATAACAACTATCTGACGTCATTAGTAGAACAGGAGATTTGTAAAGGTATAACGATATATTGTTTAATGAAAGTTATATTTCATAAAATGACAAACGTTACCGCACATGTTCATTGAAAATAAGGTGCTTGTTATGCAATTCCTCACGAATTCATTTGAAAAAGAACACTCTTTTATAATACAAACCTTAGGCAGGAAAGGTTATACAAAAGAAAGGGTAGTGTCAAAGTCCAGTAAAAAAAAAAAAAATACAAAAATCAGCGGCTTTCAATAAAATTTCAGAAATCAGACAAGTGATTATTATTAAAAAAAGATGTTTGTTAATAATAATAATCGCTGTTTGACATTTCAAGAATTTATAAAAATCAGACATGAGACAATGTTGATTCAGCCTTACCTATTTGCCGTGTTTATCATTTTGTTTAGCATAACTTTGTACGGTACTCATAAATTGTCATTTTTTTTCCCTCTGGTGCAGAGTGCTTAATCAAGAACTGAAATGAAAATATTTAGGGACTAAGATCGTAGAGAGGGCCATTTAACACCATAGAAATGTATAAGCTATGATCCAAATAGTCTGCGACTGGAGATTTTGCATGAGTGAGAGCAGAACGATTTGTCAATAACCCTGCAAATAGTACAAGAATAAAAAAAAGTGAGAAATGTAAAAGAAAAAAAGTATGTTGTTAACCATGGCACAGTGGTAAAATATCTAGTGTGAACAGCATATTGATTATTTGTTTCAAATATTAATTTCCTGTATTGTTTTTCATTCAAATGAAGAAAAAAAATTAACGTAAACGCTTGAACTTTAATTTTTATTTTCTCTGCTTCCCCCGCCCAGAATCCACGTTTTATCTTTCTAGCAAGCTCTCATCGTGGTCAGATATGGTTATCGAGGATCGATACAACCAACGATGGCAAGACGTCGATGAACTTTTCAGATAGCCCATACTAATATGCACCTAACAAAAGCAACAACGACAACGACAATGAAAAGAGTAGGCCTCCAGTGGTACATCTAGCTTCGGTCACACGAAATGAATCAACTACATGTACCTTGAGTCAGCACATAGTTTCCCGCTGACTGGGACTAAGCCTTTCAGTCAGTTTGTTTGTTTTCGCACATCTTGCCGTTTATTTGTCAGTATTTGTTTGTATACATTTCAGTTATTTGTTATCATGACATTATGTTGTTGTATGTTTCCAACATCTTTACTCCTAATCCCCTTTCCCTTAAAAAAAAAAACTTTTTATCGCTTTTACTTCGTCTATATTATATTATCTTATGTGGCGTACCCGACAAACGCCTATGCTTTTGGTGATTTACACCTCTTCCCTTGTATAAAAAAATGCTATCAGGGTTATGCACCTTCATTATTAATGTCATTCAATGTATACACTTATTACTTGAATATTTGATGTGAATAAAAAATGGAATAGAAATATTTTACTTCAAATTAAACTTCATTGAATCTTTCAAATATCTCCCGACATTCACCATCTCATATTTTGATATACAATCTTGTCCACTAATAACATTTCTATTCTGTGTTGACAACTGACATATTTCTTAATTCATTTTTTTCTCGAAGTTTAAAAAGTATTTTTGCAAGCGCCAACATTTTTTGTCCAGAGCTAATAGCGGTTCCGTCATTTAATTTTAAGCGATCAGTTTCAAGTTGTGTCTTTTTGTCTTATATCTCTTTTTATAAGAGATATAGGCCTATATAAATTCAGGAAATGGTGGCAATTTTGGGCGCCATTATGGATTTCGGGATTGGCTGAAGTGATGTATAACTACTCGTGTGTTTCAACATTTATCAACATGTATTTGAACGAGTTCCTTATGCTAAAAACATATGTTTAGACATTTAAATTTTGTATTTAAGTTATTTAGTTGCAGAGCTAAAAGAAATTCAGGAAATGGCGGCCATTTTGGACGCCATCTTCGATTGCGGAAAACGCTCAAGGAGGACATACGAGGACTTTTAGTATGTTAATCTAGACATATTCCTGGAGCTATCCTGAAAAAACATCCGAATAGAGAACAGTGGACTAACATAATATTAGAGAGAGAGAGAGAGAGAGAAAGGGAGAGAGTTGTCAACTTTTCGAAAATGATATGCAAAACATAGTCTTGGAAGGTAATCAAACAAGCAATGAACCAAGTTAATAATAAATCTGAGGTAAATAAGACCCGAAAGATATAGTTAATATGTGTAATACTTATTTTTCTTTAATAGGTGATAACCTTGCTAAAAACATTCCGCCTTCAAACACAAATTGTGTGGAGTTTTTAGGTCCTCACAATCCAAATTCCATTTTCATTGTTCCAACTAACTTAGGCTAGAAATTATGAAAATTGTTTCTGATCTGAAAGATAAGAAAAGTTCAGGATATGATGGAATTAATAATGTCATACTAAAATCCATTATTCCCTTCACTGTAGATCCATTGGTTCACATCTTTAATATATCACTTTTACATGGTAAATTTTCCTAAATCTGTGAAAATAGCCCAAATAATTCCGTTATTCAAAAATGGTGATAAACTGGATGTGGGTAACTACCGCCCGATTTCTTTATCATTTTCATTTTCTAAAGTTCTGGAAAGAATAATTTATATCCGGATGATCTCCTTTTTGAAAAAATATGATGTTTTTTCAAACTTCAGAGAAAAGCACAGCACCGTCCATGCTTTAATGTCTTTTGTTGAGAAGGTTGCCCACGCAATTGATACATCGTCACACACTGTAGGTATATTCCTGGACTTCTCCAAGGCCTTCGACACGATCAATCACGAAATGTTACTTTACAAACTATCTCACTATGGTGTACGTGGAAGGGCCTTGCAGTGGTTCAGGAGTTACCTCTCTAACAGACAGCAATATGTACACTAAAACGAGCATGCATCTGAATTATGCAATATTAGTTGTGGTGTCCCACAAGGTGGTCTGCTAGGCCCGCTACTCTTTATTCTTTACTAATATAAATGACTTTTGTAAATCATCTAACTCCCTGTCGTTTATTTTATTTGCAGATGATACTAATTTATTTTTTTCACTCCAAAATTCAAACGTCCTGGTTGATAAAATCAGTGCCGAGTTATTAAATATATTGCAGTGGATACAAGCAAATAAATTGTCACTTGATCTCCAGAAAACGAACTATATGCTATATAGTAACTCCTTGGATTCATTACCCTCTGACATTATTTTTGACAACACCCCCTTTGAAACCTGTCCCTCTTACCAAATTCTTGGGTATAACAGTCGATGATAAACTTTCTTGGAAACCACACATTGATAATATTTGTAAAATCATTTCGCGCAGTATTGGTGTTATTAATAGACTAAAATGCACAATCATCATTATTTATGCTGTATTCCTCATTGATCTTGCCATATTTGAATTACGGTCTTCTAGTTTGGGGCAATAGATATCATACATTGTTGGAAAGAGTTCTATTGCTGCAAAAGAGAGTTATTCGTATTATCTGTAATGCCCCCATACGCTCCCATACTGATGCTCTGTTTTTTTAAAATAACATCTTAAAAATTAAGGATTTGTACTTACTACTTCAGCTCGGTCAATTTATGTTTAATTACAATAGTGGTATACCGCCCTCTGTGTTTAATTATATGTTTCTTAAAATACATGCTGTTCATAGATACCCCACTCGACAATCCGATAAGTTTCACTCACCTCTTTTGAGAACATGTTCTGCACAGAACACGTTCATTTTTGAAGGCCCTAAATTTAGGAATACTCTGCATAACAATTTGAAAACTTCCCTTCACTAATTGCTTTTAAACAAAAGTTAATATTTTCCTATCGGTCTTTTAATATCTAGAAATTTATGATAGAACATCTCCTTCCCAATATTTTTTTCTTTCCCTCTTTTCTTCTGCCCATCTCTAAAAATCAAGACTACTTGCCATCATTTTCTTGCTCTTTTTGTTTCAGCTATCTCAAGGATTTTGTGCGCTCCCTATTTCGTCCTTGATTTCTACAATTTTCCTTTTCTCTCCTCTCCTTCCCTCCAAACGCAGCCCACATTTTTTCTTCTTTTTTTTCTTTTTTCTGTTCTTTCTTCGTCATGTAAGTTGTTATGTCTTCTTGTTTACAGTCATTAAGTGTTTTGATAAATGTTGTCTCTGTTGGCCGCTATTATTCGTTGATTGATTATGTATTCCATATTCTTTTCACACTCATTATTATCTGAGAAGTCCACAATTTACAAAGCTCTGCTTTTCAGTGGACCTCTCCATTTCCTCAAAATATAAATGCAGTTCATTTTAAAATTCAATTTTTGTTTTAATCAAATGAATAAATTACTATTAAGATTTCTTTATTCCGAATGTAACTATGTTTTGTATACATTGTACACTGTATTCGTTATTATGTATTGTATTTTGTTGGAAATGAAAAAAATAGAATTAAATGAAATGAAATGAAATGAGAGAGAGAGAGAGAGAGAGAGAGAGGGGGGGGGGGTACAAGAGAAGATACTTTTTACTATTTCAAGTGCCAAGACAACAATTGGAAGTTTAAGTGTTGCTAGGAGTGCTATCTCAAGTTTTTTTATTCTAAGAAAATTATAATATTTATTTGTGAAATATACAAGGTGATCATCTTGATATGATATGGTTGGTTGGTTGGTTCTTCGTTTAGATGGCGCTCTTCAATCTCAAAGATTATTTGCGCCAGTCAATTTCGTGTATAGCTTTGGCGTGGGCTTCGGAAATCAAGCCCACGAGCGACTTTCCTTGGTGAAATGAAATTAATAGTGATATGGTTTTATAAAAAATTAAAAAAAAAAAAAAAAAAAAAAAAAAAAAAGCTGCAATATTAAAATTGCATAAAATGCACATAAAAGGCGAGATGGGAGTTAGTTGCAATTGTTCATGGAAAAACCGCAAATACTTCATTTTATATATTATTACAGGATCGACATAAGTTAAGGGGATCCCTGATAGCTTTAAAAGCTATCTAAAACGATTAGTATCGTATATGTAACCCAATAATTCACGAGTAAAAATTGGGTTAGACATCAATAATTGTTTCAGATTGGGGTTGTTCAATTTAATCCTTTCTTTTAAGAGACGTCTATCTTTGTCGTATTTTGTACAATAGAAAATAAAATGTTTAATTGTTTCATCTTCTTGACAAACTTTACAAAGACCAGTATCGTGTTGGTTAATTTGAAAAAGGTAATAATTTAAACTACAGTTACCTACTCTTAGTTGTTGTATCAAGCATTCTTCTCTGCGAGATAGGCCTTGTCTATGTATGGGCTTTGAAACGTCGCTATGCAAAGCATATAAAAATCTACCGTGTTCTGCATTGTCCCATTCTGCTTGCCATAATTTGTTATAATGGATCAAACGAGAGGCTGCCAATTCACTTCTTGTATTTGGTATAACTATGTCTATACACCTTTTCATGGCTCCTTTTTTGGCAGCCCGATCTACGATCTCATTGCCCCTAATATCGCAATGTGACGGAATCCATTCAAAAGCAACACAAACATCCTTAAACTGCAAAATATTAATTATGGATAAAATTTCATTTACAATAGCACATCTAATAAAGTATGAATCGATCATTTGTAAAGCTGACAAAGCGTCGCTAAAAATTACCACCGAAGAGGATTCAATAAATGTATTAATCCACTCTAGTGCCATTAGTATGGCCACTAGTTCTGCTCTCATAATACAGACATGGGATAATCTAAAAAATTTCACCACATTATAATGAGACACATAAAATGCGGCTCCTGTCTTCCCATCCTCGAGTTTAGAACCATCTGTATATATATGTAAAAACCCATTCCATGAATTTCCAATGCTATCTAGAACAATCGATTTTATTTCAAATGGAGGCATTTCCTTTTTTTGCACTTTGCCATGGTGTTCGAAAGACACTTGTGGTCGTGCTAACCGCCATTCTGGGATTTTCGGCAATAAGTTGGTTTGCCCTTCCACCACTACTTCGTCTCTAAAGGATCGCAGTTTAAAAGGTCCTTCTCCTATCTTCCATTCTAAGTTATTTAAATCATAGTCATCACCCAATACTTCTTTTGTTGGGTGGTTTAAAGTACTAGACAGTAAATAAACTCGAAAGTTATCATTTAACAACCTTCTACGATATCTCAAAGGCAGCTCCCCGGTCAAAACTTGTAAAGCCTCCAAGGACACATTGTGTATTGTGCCTGTAATAATTTTTAAGGCTCTGTATTGGATATGGAAAGTACAATGTTCGGACAGAAAGAGGGCGCTATCTACTCATCCCACATAGTTTGGCCAATTTGGTTTCACTGGGTTACAACATGGCGTATATTCTTTTGTTTTGTGCTTGCCCAACAAAGCAGTAGTCGCCATATTGTGACCAACTCGAACCGGGTTGGCCAAACTCTGTATATAAATGGCTCTGATCCCACACAGAGCCATCTATACACAATGACACTGATCCCACATTGAGTAGGAGAGTTTGGCCAACCCTGTTCGAACCACGATACTGCTTTGTTCGCCGAGCATGAAAGAAAATATTTGGGGAATTTATCAAATAACCGCCCCCCTTAAAGGAGATGAATAAATGATGTTGATAATTGTAATAGTATTGATTATAATAATAATAAACAAATACATAAATGAAATTTTAAAAAGGGGGACAAAAATCCGATGGAATCTTTTTATAAAGCTTTTTTTTTGTTGGTTTTTTTGTTGGCTGTTCTGTCGTCTCGACGATTTTAAAGAAGAAAAGTTACCCCTCCCGTGCCCCCCCCCCTACTCTCTCTCTCTCTCTCTCTCTCTCTCTCTCCCTTTCTCTCTCTCTATTTAGTCTTTCTCCCTCCCCTCTCTCTCCCTCTGTTATTCTCCTTTTCTCTTCCATTCTGTCATTCACCTTATCTTTTCCCCTCTCCCTTTCTCTCTCCTCCCCCTCTCTTTTTTCATGTTCTTTCTTCCTTTCTTTTTCATCGCCCCCATCTCCCCCGCTCTCATTTCCCCCTCCCCCTCCTCGCTATCTCCCCCTCCTTAACTAATTCTGTTTACTCGCTTTTTCTCTTTTCCCGTTTTCTATTGAATATAATAAATATTTACGAACAATTCAAACCTAAACATTATTGTGACCCTTTTTTCTGTTTTATTGATTCGAAAGCAACAGATTAAAGCAGACATACAGACAAAATACAAAAGCAAAAGGGTGCAGTAGTCAAAATAGATATAATCATATCAAATGCAGGCAGTTTCAAAGATTATTATGATTTAAATTTTTATTTGCCAAAACGTGTAGTGAGTTTTCTCTTCCTTTTCGGCATTCGGGTTTGAATTTCTTCGTTACGTATAATATGAACACTTTCTTGCCACCTTTGTCTCATACAGTGTAGCACGACAAAGAATACAAGAGCGTAATCTGCCAGTACATAACATCACAAACACTACATGATCATATCGAATTCTGTGTATTCATTATTTCATCTGAACTTTAGTCAAAAATAAATACCATATCAAAAACATAGAGATAACATGCACATATAGGTTGCATGACAAAAGAGAAATGGCATTGTATTATATTTCAGAGTGCAACAGAACTTTATGAACTGAGTAACCGTGCTCCGTGTATTTCTCATCAGTCCTCCAATTAAGACATACTTAAATCTACTTTGTGTATTGTGTTTATCTATTCATTAAAAGTGTCGACTTTCATTTCAACATGTACAAAGTTCACTTGACTTTACCACATTTGTCTTTAAAAAAAAATCCACAGCACGTAACAAAATATTTCACATAGCAGTGAATAAAGACATACCAAAGCTTTCCATATTGCATTCTTCAAATAAACACCAAATAAACTCTAAAAATGAACAGAAAGCCGAAATCGGACAATATAAACTAAAACTAAAGAAACAGCGCGAGGATACCATGTTTTATACAATTTGATTACAATAGTTATAGCTTTTGGAATGTAACATGGAATGCGTGTTGAAACATCACTAGAAAAAATCCTTTTAAAGCCCCACTGCACTAATTATAGCTACTTGCGCCCTCTATAAAGCAAACAATGCCTAAGCGGTGACCATTGGTCCCTCATGATGCTCTTTTACTTATGTTTATTGAGATCTGAATTGATGAGATAACCACCTGTCATTGACCATGCAGGGACATCTAATCCCTCCTGGCCAAACTAGTGCAGATAGGCCTTAAGGAATAACATCAACAACTTTTGCATGAACATATTGCCCACTGTTAAAACAAAACTGTGTTCAGAGGGTTAAAACAAACAACAAAAGTATGAAGAAAAAAATCAAGTGAAATTCCACGTGAAATCAAACATTTGATGCCTTGATCGTTGATAACTAAAAGATGATGCTTATCTGACCACTTTTAAATTGTTGATACTAATAATAAAATAACACATGATCATTGAGTACTTCAATGCGCTTTACGATGTAAAGTTCAATACCCCTAGTGACCCGGCCAGTTTTTAGGCCCCCACCATTTTTACTGTTTACAATACAAGCATAAATGTGTAGGGCAAATGCACAAGCAGTAACATTGGTTTTCGGCAATTGGTACAGGTACATATTTTATCCTGCATGGTTTAAGAGCGGTAATGCAGATTAATAGTTGGCAAAGGAGTACTTGTACAAGAGATATATAAATGAAGAATTCTTGGCATAATATAATGCCTTTTATAGCATGACATGGGCGCAGCCATTTTCTTAAAAATGTGACGTACCAGGCGGAGTTGTACATGCATCATGCACCAAGCTTTAATTGGAACTTTTTAATTCAATGACAAAACCTTAACCTTTCAATGAGGGAAAATCATAGCCAAGAAGGTAAAAAAATACATTTGGTGAAAAATATATGATAAGGTAACAATAATTGTAACTCATTTATTTAAAGATAGTGGTTGAAAAAATCTATTTCATTTAATGCGAGACCTTCATCCCAGAACAACACCAACTTGTTTATGCAATTTGCGTTCGGACAATTGGAGAAAAAAGGATGATAGCAGTTGAATTAAATGCTTCAACACTACAAACACCTGGGAAGGAAGCATCCATTAATTATAATACATTTAGTTGATAAACGACTCCGTATAGATCATGCAATCAAGAAAATGGCGATGCCCATGTTTTACCGAGAAACTGTACTTTATTCTTGCTTTATGCCTCTCTCAAGCACTTTGGCGGGGAAGCTTGTAGATTAATGGACAAGAATGCAATAAATCTCTTAAAACAACTACAGTTGTTCTTTGGGGTCAGTTTTCCTTTAAAGAGAAATATTGATACATGATCGGGGGCAGCGATTCCACGTCGTAACCGTAAGGACAGGACCTGCGGGAAATCGCCGAGAGACGGAGAGCGGAGAAGCGTCTAGCTGTAGACATTATTAGGGCACAAACGTCCTTTTAAGGCAGTGCCTTAAAAGGACGTTTAAAAGGACGTCACATTGCCTTAAAAGGATGTCACACGTGGCAGTCCATATTCTCGTCGTGCAAATCGAAAAGTTCCTATTCATACTCCGGACGACAGTGCTCCGCGGTAAAATTTCTCAATTAACTGAATTCATAACTTCAACCCTTGACGTAACTCTAACATTAGGCATAACCACAACCCAAAGCCGGAGTAACAGTCTGATAATACATCTCTGCGGACACACTCCAACCTAAATAACAAGAATCTTTTTGAGGCAAACAAATTTTAGATTCTAACGACGCCCTCCGTTACATTACATCTCTTTGCAAAGGAGTATAGCGACAGAACTTGTGTAGTCCCGAGTATTATGGGGGTGGGGGCAGTCTGGAAGTTGGCTATAAGGACTGAATCATTAATATACATATCGTAAATGCAATAAGATATTTCAAATGAGTTTCTTGAATAATCGGCTTTTTATGAGCATACCAATTACTTTGTATACTTGTAAACATATATACAGGTTAGTTTGTAATCCGTCTGGCCAGTTGTAGACCACTGTGTCTGTCTGCATCAGAAACGGATTTTTTTTAATGAATGTCATTAAATGACATTGTTACCAAAAAGAGCATCATGGAAGACCACAATAATTGATGAAATGTGCCACCCTGTATACGTGTCAGAAATAAATACATACATATATATATATATATATATATATATATATATATATATTGTACATTATTGTTGTGTTGGGTTCGGCGAGGAGGCTAGGAGCATAAATAAAGGGACTTGTAATCGTTCTTGTTTACAATTTCAGAAGCATTTATTCAATCTCAATACTTAACTACATAACACAATAACTCTCTAGACGACTCTAGAATACGAGATACAAAATATTATCTCTCTCTAGACTCTTTAATCTATCTCCATCCCCTTCTCTAGTTGAGAGACCTCACTTATATTATGAAGTTCTGGGGGCGTTAACATTTGGGAATAAGTAATAGAAATGCTTTGACTGGTTAATGGTCAGGGTTGTCATGGTATTATGGGGAGTGGTAATGGAGAGTGCAAGTGACTGGGGTTTGGGCCTAGTATGAGTCATAGTTATTGGAATGTGGTTCGAATGTCGGTAGTAAGTTCGAGTAAGTTACTAGTGGTAGTATCAAAAAGTGAATCATTTATCATGAGAGGGTTTAAACCTACTACCACCGGACAGTGGCGGATCCAGGGGGGGGGGCCTGCAAAATCACGCGATTTTTACCTTTTTGGGGGTTGGCCCCCCCCCCCCTGGCGCTCAAGGGGGGGGGGGGGGGGGGGGTGCAAATTTTAAAATTTTCGAGGACCCAAAAAAAAAAATTGTGCTCACTACCCCCCCCCCCCCCCCCCCCCCCCCCCCCCCCCCCCGGCTTAACGATTATAGGGCGCATGCATATTTTATACGGCGCATGCATGCACCGTACACCGGAAGAATGCAAGTACCGGAAGTGGCCCGAAATTACATCCAAGAGTCGCATATCTGGGCATTTCGGGATATTGGCGATAGCGAGAATTTGACGAATATGCTACTCGTGACACTGTTTGAAAATATAAACACAGATAATTATATTATCGTATGGGGACACCTGTCTCTGCCAGTCGACAATCACCCCCCGGACATCTACCCTCAAATCACGAACAAGAAGATCAATTTCCCTGATCAATTTAACCCTAGAACAATTGTTAAAACATGCTGATCCAAACAGTTCCCTTCTACGTACAATCTCTAACAGAGGGCACTATTTGGAGCTTCATGAAATGACTGGCGAATACTATTTTCCTTTCTGTTGCTGTTGCTGCTGTTGGATGCATGCTAAGACCTATTTGAATAGTTCATTGACCTCTTGCCATCTTTTGTCATATCGATCCTGTTTAACCATATCGGACCACGAAGACAGATGACTAGATAGGAAGAATGTTGATTCTGAGAGGGAGAAACAGAGACAATAAAAGTTCAAAGTTTATTTTTCCACAATTCAATGAATAATACAATACATGAAAACAATATTCGAAACCTAACATTATTATGGTTTTCAGTTTCGTATTTTCTTAGCCCGTACTTTTTTCTTCTTTCCTCTCTTATATTCAATTTGTGTACTATTTGTCAGGCTAAGACGACTTATTCTCACCAACTGAAATCACTAACTAGGGACTGATTGAACTAAAGGTTTGACACATCTATGGCCATATGCTTCACTTTGATATTTAGTCCCCAGATTTAGTCCCGCACTATTTCGATTTTTCGAATGAAAAAACAAATACTAACTATATTTCAATGAACATGTCTAATAATGTTTATCGCTTTATGGGATATAGATATCATAAAACAATAGTTATACCTTTACAGATCTCCTGTTCTACTAATGACGTCAGATAGTTGTTGTCACGTGATAGTTTTGGAGATTCGTCGATGAGGTCGCTCGTCGTGTGAAAGTTTGGCACTCCCACACGAAGACCTTTGATCAAATCATTCTGTTACGAAAGAGAAAAATGGAACTAAAAACTTGGGCTAACAGAAACATGCGTTTTATGTGTAGGCCTAATTTATTTTAATTGAAAAATCAGAATTTGAGTTTAAGGCATTGTAAAAGTAACCATCTCTAAGCAATTGATCGGGGATGATTGTGATGTAGGCTACATATGAATGAGTGTGTACTGTGACATCTTGAAATCATCAAGATAAAAAGAATTTGACACAATCTTGCCGAAAATCACATGCACTGCACATAGACATAAATTACTATATACGATCACAACTACTACTTCTATGACCTCTACTACTACCACAACAACCAATACTATTAGTATAAATACATGTTCTTCTATGAAAGCGCGATAGCTCAGTCGGTAGAGCAGTGGTCTCGTTATCCGGTGACCTGGGTTCGAAACCAAGGCGATACGCTATAGTTCCCTTTGGTAAGGCATTAATCCTCATTACCATGTCTCTCAGAGAGGACCTTACGCCGTCGGTCGTCTGGTTGCCTACTAACAAGCATTTATTTATGCTTTCTTAGCAGTCGGGTAAAATAACCGCCACTACACTTCAAATTCACTTTTGTATACAGCTAAATTGTTAGACACATGATTTGCTTTGATGATGATTTGTTTTACCATGGAATTCCATGCACTAAGCCATCGCGTCTCCCCAGAACTTGCAGGGTCGATACTTTGTTCTGCGATCAATATATAAATAAATGGTTTGTTTTATTGAAAAATCATCTCGCAGCCCGAAGGAATAGTGTGACTTTTTACAAATTGATAAAAACATTATTGGTTTAGGGTTGAAGCTGGGAATGAGGTGAGTATAGGATATCACATTTATATATATCTTTATATTTTATATGTTTACTATTAACTTGAACGAATTTTGAATTTATATCATGTAATGTCCGATTTCACATGTATTTATTGTATGAATTTATATCATGTAATGTCCGATTTCACATGTATTTATTATACAATAAATACATGTGAAATCGGACATTACATGATATAAATTCAAAATTCGTTCAAGTTAATAGTAAACATATAAAATATAAAGATATATATAAATGTGATATCCTATACTCACCTCATTCCCAGCTTCAACCTTAAACCAAACTGTATTCGTAACCCTATACCAACCTGACACTATAATGTAATCACAGCTATAATCCTATATCTTCGACGAAACTATAATGATTCTCTGAACAATAGTCGTCGGAGCACATTTCACTTTACGTCGGCCCACCAGCTTATTAACTACCCACCAGCTTATTAACTAACCACCAGCTTATTAACTACCCATCAGCTTACTAACTAACCTGGTTTCCGAGTTCGGATGCAAAATAAGCAGCTTTAATGTCAGATATCGCCATGAAGTGAGAAACTTTTGCTACCAATTGAGACGGTGTTAAAGCATCTAACGCGTTGCAGAGATCCAGTGCATAATCTTGCTTACACCTGTCAATAAAAAAAATGTATAAAAGTTAATGATTAAAGTTAATGATATTTTTAATCAAGCAATAAAAATGTTGAATGTCAACAAAAATTGAACAACTTGAAAAGATCATTTAATAATTGTGTCACAGTAATATTTAAACACTTATACAAGTTGGTGTAGCCAAAAACTTATGGAAAAGGAATACGGGCAAATCCTTCCTTAAATTTGCCGGCATATATTGTTCATGATGATTAATCTATTTATATTCGTTTTGAGCCCCCCCCCCCCCCCTCCCCTGCCCCCATACATGCGAAAGCTGGCTTTCCCGACGATTTGATCGTTAACATGGTTCAGTCCATTGGTGCCTGGTCACACTTATATCAATTATATCAATCTGTTATCTCAAAAAACAGTTATGTAATTTATCATAATTATTATTCGGTTTCAACGACATATTACAAAGCCTGTCTTAAAAGGAAGTTTGAAGGTACTCGTCAATAAATCGCATAAATTGTAATGAAATTCTTCAAAATTATGTTTTTCTTTCCTTAATTTCTGAAAATCAATTAAGATAGGCAGACATTTTAAATCGTTTAAAGTGGTCCCTGTGTCATGGTATCCCGATCACGATCCATGTACAATAGACAGAAATATTCATCATGCAAATATACTCTGCTACCTGCGTAATGATTCACCTATACAGCAATTTATCGTAATCGCGATATGATGAACTATCCAATTTCGAAATAGCAGTCCAATTATTATCACGCACATGATTGGAATAGTTTTTGAGGATAACTTACGAGTCCAGATACATTCGAATCTTAACTCTTTAAAGGGCCACTCTAACCCAACTAACATAGCCTTTCAAAACATGAATACACCTCTACTTGTTAATATTCCAGCCTCTGATTTTTCAGAAAATCTCTAAATTGACCCCTCCCCCCCCCCCCCCAAAAAAAAAAAAAAAAAAAAAAATGACCATACATTTTTCACAGTTCTCACGTTTGCTCGACTACGTCCCTCGAAAAAAAGGTAATACGGTCACGTGGCTTGATGACGCATTTGACGTCGTTGCGGGCATGTCAGATTTAATAATTTCATAATTAGGAATGACGAAATTGCCAGAAACGAACTGGGATTATCAAGAGCATATTTCTTTCGGATTAATGTATTTTTCCCCCAATTAATATCATAGTTTACCCTTTTAAAGACATTTAATGCCTAAATCACCCTCCTTTTCACCGGAGAGGCGTCTGCAGTGACGTCAAATGCGTCGTCATCGAAACTGGGCTTTTTTCTGAGCGTTCTGAGTCGTCATTTTTAAAGCTAAATTCCAGAATTATTGATGATTTCTAAGAAAAATCATTGTCATGTTCGGAATCCCCGTCAAAAAATATTTTACATGTCTCCCCCCCCCCCCCCCCCCCCATTTTTAGCCCGTTTTGGTTAGAGTGGCCCTTTAATACACGACTGAAAAGAGGTTTTGATATTAGCCCAATACTGTTCTAAATCGATGCAGGTCTGAAAAGTATGGTGATGCAATTTTTCTTAATGTCCTATATGTGCATTATTGCGAGTTGATAGACAACAAAATGTGCATTTCACCTCACAGTTAATGGCAAAGACCATCAAAACAATGTGCTCATGATCATAAGAGGTTTGTTTATAACCACAGAACACCCGCTTCAATGGACCGGTTTACTAACATGTTTGATTTTTTTCACTGGTATGCTGAGTTCGACGGTTCAGGCTATCTAAATGTTTATAGGCGATACGAATGCTTGCCCGATTTGGCGCCACGGCGAGTACCAATTCCTATTGGGATACTGTTTCATAATTGTTATTTTGATTTACTGAAATGCTTTTCTTTTGTAAATCATTGAGCTTTATTGGGATTGCTCAATTTATACATTAGAAGGAGAATTATTTTGTTTGCGAGATTTGGCATCACGTCGTGTAACTGACCTCTATTAAATGTTATTTCCTAATTGATAATAATAATCTACGGTATGTTTTTGTTTTACAAATTATTAAAGGGATAGTTGAATTCTGTTTTCAGACCACAATTACCTCCAAAGTGCATGTTTATTGCTCTTATTCTTATCCATGACATTTCTAGTGCCCTTTTAGAACCTAAAATTGCCATGAAGGTAATTTAAGACCCCAAAATGTGTGAAATTTAGCCAATACGATCAATTTAGCTCCACTTTTAAAAAAATACGGTGACCGTTAATAATTTTTTAATTAAAAATAACAATACATGGACCGGCTGGTTGTGCGTAATATAACCAACGCGAAAATGCCAACATCGGCATTGGCTGAAAAAGTAAAAGGCGCTATTTCGTTTTTTCAACGGCTTTTTCAAATTATCTAATATTTGTGGTGGTACACAAGTATTAGAAATCGTTATATTTATGGATATTTCAGCCGTCTCGGAACCGATTATGATCAAACAAAGATGCTTTTGTCATTTAAATTGTATGTTCTTTCAAATTTGACACTCAGTTTTTCATTATCTCACACAAATATTATTTTGTGTATCGCCCTCTGCAACAGAACTCAACTATCCCTTCAAAGGTACTATGTCCCTTTTGCAGGCTCAAAAAATGAAAAGGTTAAATTCCAATGGCATTTGAAAGATAATACTAATTTAGAACTCCCCTTAAAAAAAATTGGGCTTGAAAAAGTCTTTAAGTGGGAAAATAACGACTATTAGTTGTCAAAATCGACTTAGGAGCTATAAGCCAATAAGTAATAGTCTTGATGTTCAGACCATTGTACCGCATGGTCGTACGTTTTATGCTGCGCAAAGATTCAATCAGTTTAATTTCGGCCATTACAAGAAGTGGGTTATTGATGTAGACAAATCCTTTACAGCTTATGTTATGTATGTTATTACCAAATAAGAAGAAAAAGCCAGTCAGTCACTCAATACTGACAAAAGTGTCTGACAGTGATGTCTAGCAAGTAAACGGGTTTCCTTGCATAATTTGAATATGATGACACTGCTAACGTTTAAATTTCACAGATAGGACATACATGACATATTCATAATTCCTGCAAAGTTCTACATAATTTGAGGTTGGCTGCAAAAGGGACATAGTATCTTTAAGCTAACTTGGGCTTGCACTATTCAATTATTTGCAGAGAATCGTGAGATGCCTAATCTGGTGCCACGTTGGGCAACAGTTCCTATCGAATTGCAGTTTTATAATTGTTATGGTAATTTATAGAAGTGGCAAGTTGAATGGTTAAATCATTGTTACCCATGCTATACACTCCAACCAACCCAATACACACCGAGCTGCGATATGACAATTAACTGATTGATTGATAAGTTACAAGAAAAAACAGTGTTATTGTAAGGTTTTACATACAGGATTTGGAAACAATTGGGAGCAATATTTACCATGTATCTTTCCACTCTTTGTTGAATCTCCAATGTATGCAGACATATGTCAAGTTATTCATGGCAGTGTTGATAAAGGATTGCGCCGTTTCTCTGACTACTTTTCCCCTGACGAAGTATTTGGTGTAACGACTGATGTGTTGCGCGTAGCTTAGTCGACCCAGATACCCATACGGGTAAAGAAATGCATTACACTGATGCGATGTAATCAACGAGTCTGGATACTTATCGAGGAAATCATCGACAGGAATAGAGTACGGCAGATCGGCATGGATCTGAATGACGTCATCAGATCGGTTCATATACAAGAAAGTTGAAGGTATCTTTATTCCCGTCCAATTATAATATGCCTTGATGGTTTGATCGACGAAAGAATTTATTTGATCTGTTTGAGAAAGAGTCTGATTGATCACCATATTGGTACCAAGGAACACCGCGTCCGCTTTCCGCTTGCATTGGCGTTTGAATTCTTCCATGGTTGCTACGGATACGAACTGGGCCAGTATGTCGGGATCAAGGGTTTCTTCAAAGGTGTGAGGGAGCTGTGTTTCTACTGTCGGTCCATGATCGAAAAACGGAGCAAGGACGAGTGTCAGGTTTCGCCTTTGAGCAATGATGGATACAAGTTTGAGCGCTTGGAATTGGTTGTTTGGTCCCTGGTTACCTAGCAACATTGGCAAAATGTATTTCACATTTGACACGTTCTTGATATTTACTTCATCTTGCCTTGTATTCTGCATCCTAGTTCTCACGTTTTCGCTCTGATTCGACATGCCTGCCAAAGGATTCATTTTATTGTCACTTGGAACGACAACGTCAGCATTTCCTTGCTCATCACCGGTCCCTTTCTGGAATGAAGACTTTCCTTTGTGTCTGCATCTCGCACTTGGTTTAAATCTCGCTGCATCTCTTGCCCATTCTTCAAGTCTTTCGGGGATATTATGGGATACACCCTTCGGTCATCCATCCCTGGTAATTCCATGAGGTCGCCTATCGAATCGTCAGCCAGTTTTGTGTGTAACAGGGCTAGAAAAAGTTGGCAAAATGTGAAAAGCACGAAGAACAAGAGTAGAGGTTTGGTGCCGCATCGCCTCAACGCACCCATGCTACTAGATCGCTTGCGAGTTCTCCTGTATTGGGAAAGGCATCAAGACACAAACAAAATTAGTGTGTGAAGGAATGGTGTTTAGAGGTGGTAATTTTAACATACAAAATATGATAATGGCTTCTAAACACAAATGTCGACTACGATATAAGAAAGCACCTGCTTACTAGCTTATTGATCTGAAGTGTATATTAGGGCCTCCAGCGTGCGTTGGATATCATTATCTTACACTACTCAACCATGTAATAGAACGACCGTTAAACAGAAATATTCCATCTGTCGCGCTTTAAATTAAAATCCGTGTTTATTTAATCAAGGCCCACTTTTCGACGCTATTATAGCCACGTCAGGGGATATTGGACACTATGGCACGAAATTCTTAAACCAGTTCAGATTAAAGGTAATACAAAGTTTGGTATTGGGTCATGAATTTGGTTCAAATGAACATATTGGAAGCATATGCGATCCTACAATATTAAGTGATCGATATCGCGGTTAAAATCGAGTCTAAAGTCAAAGATTGTAAATAATATACTCTTTAAGTTGTATAGCTCCCTCTCAAGGTCAAGATATTAATTAAGCCATGAAACAATGTTTCTTGACTAATTTCGACCGATTGGCTATTCTCGTTTGGAAATTATATATCACAACTACATATTCTGAGATTCATGGTCGCAGTTACCATTGTATGGCTGTAAACGCTATTTGAAATTTAACAATATTTACCAGGAGCACCGGTAAATTTTGATATTCAATTTGTTTCGAAAGCAGAAGTGTTTTAAGGGCTAAATTTTCTAGTGCTTATAATACATCCACAGGGGCATCCAAAATTGTAAAGAATCACTATCCAGCCAATTTTCAAAATTTCCCAAAACTTTGTATTACCTTTAAGCTACTCGTGAAACTGCTCCACGATAATTATTATAGCCCTGTACACACGATGGCAAATTTGGGTCGGCGTAAAGGTCGTGTTTAGAGCTAGTCGGTATGGTAAGGTCAGCGTAAAGGTCGGCGTAGTGATCGTCTGAACGATAGTCGTGTCCAGGAGTAACGCGCTAACACGACTACTGTAGAGGGTACCGTTAGTTTACCGTGCGGATGCCCTCACTCGGCACTCGGAGTATAACCTTTCGCAAGGGCTGTTTGTTAACAATCGAAAATGGAAATTAAATTTCGTGGGGCACAAGTTCCTGTTGTAGAACCCCTTTCAATGATATGTGTAGAAATATGATTTGTATTTCTAAGTGATTTGTAACTATATGACTTGTATCTTACTATTTTAAACTCCTGATCTGAATAACTTCGTTTAAACATTAAATTTTGCCCCGGCCGTGCAATCAGAATATGGTTATCAAACTGTTTCATTGCATTTCGCTATTGAGAGCATAAACAGTGCACATTAGCCCGGAAATAAGCCACCTTCTTAACCTGCAAAAAAAGTGGGGGATCACTTATTGGAGTTGTCGGTGTACTCATTTCCGCTCACCGCGTTAAAGCGATAGTTAAGTTCTGTTGCAGAGGGCGCTACGCAAAATATTTTTCTATGAGATAATGAAAAACTGAGGGTCAAATTTGAAATAACATACAATTTAAATGACAAAATGATCTTTGTTTGATCAAAAGCGGTTCAGAGACGGCTGAAATATCCATAAATATAACGAATTGTAATACTGGTGTTCAACCACAAATATAAGATCATTTGAAAAAGCCGTTGAAAAAACGAAATAGTGCCTTTTACGTCGTATTTCAGCAAATGCCGATGTTGGCTTTTTTTGTTGGCATTTTCGTGTTGGTTATATTACGCACAACCAGCCGGCCATGTATTGTTATTTTTAATTAAATAATTAGTTGACGGTCACCGTATTTTTTTTAAAGTGGAGCTGAATTGGTATGATCGTATTGGCTAAATTTCACACATTTTGGGGTCTAAAATTACCTTCATAGCAATTTTAGGTTCTAAAAGGGTGACTAGAAATGTCATAGATAAGAATAAGAGCAATGCACTTTGAAGGTATTTGCGCTCTGAAAACAGAACTCAACTATCCCTTTAAAATCATGTAAACACCACTTGGTCACCAAATCATTCCTTTAAAAGTTTTGTTAAATCAAACAAACAAAACATCTTACTCATATTTTATAATTGTCCTTCAAGCTTATTCTCATCCGATCACGTCACATGCTTCTTCGCGTGGCAAATTAAACTAACAGGATATCAGTCTCTGAGATGCATTTACGCCCCTTGAACTAACAATAATTTTTGTTTTGTAGCATTCTTTATTGCATTCATTCACTACAAAAGGAAAAAAATAATTTAATTAATCATAATTATGGCGTATGTGAAAATTGTCGAACATAAACTTCTCTGTAATGCACTGCGATATATTGAACACAAACATACACACACACACACACACACACACACACACACAAACTCTCTCGCTCTCTCTCTCCCTCCCCCCCCCCTCTCTCTCTCTCTCTCTCTCTCTCTCTCTATCCCCAATTTAAACATGTTGTACCAGCTTGTGTACACTGTCTGCAAGTACTTTGTTGACACAGCTCATCCACTCCAGTTCATTTCAAGAGTTCAGAAACGTTCCTGTGGCTGCTGGACAATTTTTTTAGTGTTCGTGAACTTGGTGTAGGAGTCTTGGTACGTGTGTGCGTATGTGTGTGTGTGTCTGTGTGTGTGTGTCTATGTGTGTCGCATGGTTGGATTGGGTTATGTTTCAACTGATTTTTTTTTCATCAATCGAACAGTGATGTAATGAAAATGTTTTGAATTCATGTCAAGATGAAAAACAACCGTATTTTATATCTAAGATTGATTTGGATTGTTTGATATAAAAAAAAACACCAATTGAAAATAGAAAATAAGGTGTGCGTGTTTGTGTTTGTGGAGGGGTGTATCGGACCTCCTTGATGAATTTGTTTGGGTGTGCATTTTCCCTCAATTTTTTTTTTTTTTTTTTTTTTTTTTTTTTTTGGGGGGGGGGGGGGGGGGTCCAGATATCGAGGGGAAAAGAACTTCACCCCTCGACATCTCCGCCCATGATATACATGTTATAGTACGAAATGACACTATATCTGTAAATTCCGAGTCACTATTAGTCAAACGCAGGCGCGTACACAGGGGGGGGGGGGGTTGGGGGTTGAACCCCCCCTTTGGTATTTTTTTTTGGTGTAAACCCCCCCCCCCCCCTTTGGTTTTTTTGTTTGGTTTTTTTTTAATTTATTAAAAAAAATATTCCCATGGCTGACCTAAAGAAGCTGACCTAAACCCCACCCCCCCCCCCCCCCCCCCCCCACGGAGCAAAATGTCAAATTTTCAAATTTCGAGACCAAAAATTCAGCGGCTGGCTGAGTCGTTGCGAAATTTTCGGCCAGATTTATAAATGTTAAACCCCCCCCCCCCCCCCTTGAAAAAATCCTGCGTACGCGCCTGGTCACACGAACACAGCGATCGACTCCACATCGTCTCCATACCGACCAATATGTGGCCATTCAGAGCAATGTTATGTTTTACTTTGTCTGTTGTCGGTTTCGTTGGTATGGCTGGGTTCAATAGTGGTGGAAGTTCTTCATAATACATTATTTCTCCTTTTGAAAAGAATAGTTTCATCCATGTATCATAGAATCCACGGAAGGTTGGTGTATAAATAAATGATAATTACAAAAGTTTCTGAGCACATAATTTTGTCTTAGCAGCTCGTTCTTCTCTGAAAGGAAAAAGAAATCTTACTCAAAATTGCCTGATTTTTTGCCAGACTTAGACTGAGGTTTAATTGGTCTGTCACTGTATTGTAGCGCTCTCTTGAAACCACTATAGAGACTAGTCTAAAAAGAACCCTGTAAAACCTCATCATGAACAGATCAGGGGGGCGTTTCACAAAACTTGTCATCAGTGACAAAGGACAATTTGTGTTATAAGCTACTGAAATCCTTGCTTCCGATTGGTTATCAGCAGATTTGTCACTGATTTTTGTTATTTGTCATTGAAAAAAAGCTTCGTGAAACGCCTCCCTGTTGTTCAATGATTTATCTTTTCTCCGCCCTAGTTAGCTTTATATTTAAAAACAAAACGTCACAATAAATTATTCTTGTCCCCTACTTTTATTATTTCCTATGAGTAGCTTGGCGAAGAAATTTCCCATAGTCACTCAAAATGGGCAAATTATACGGGGGGGGGGGGGGGGTGGAGGTGATGGAAAGGAGAACCACTTTTTTTTTGAGGGGGTGAAAATATCATTTTCTTCTTTTTTTGGGGGGGGGGGTCAGAGGGTCCCGCTTTTGTTCTTTATTTTTTTTAAAAGGTTAAATTTACGTTATTATCCTATAAGTCAAATCTGTAACAATTTTTGAAAACTAAATATGAACCATTAGAAAGGTTGTAACATTAACTTTGCAATGATACCAACATTATAAAGGTTAAAAGCCTAATTTTGAAACCTTCGCTCAGATTCTGATGCCTGTTTCATAATCTCGATACAGTTCCTGCTCTCTCTTTTAAAAGACGTTTTCTTTTTATTCCACTTTTTCAAAGAGCTATAGAATATCCCGTTTAAATTTTTTTTTATTATGAACTGAAAACCATGCAAGGCAATCTTATTTTCTGCTGATCGTGCGCATGGAATGTCGGCGCCACGTTTTCTGTTTCTTTTTTTTAAAGTGGGCTTTCTTTTCTATTTGCTCCACATAACTCAACAGCGAGGTGAGATGAAAGCAAATCTTTTCATGAACAGATCCTTTGTTCAATGATTTATATTTTTCCGCCTTCTTTAGCTCGATCTTTGTGTGAATAGGCGATATCATCCCGAATTAATAGTCCTTGACATTTTTTTATTTTAAAAGACTTACTCAGCCATGCTATAGAGTTGGACAAGTTGTTGGATTGCAGAGTGAACGCTATCATAGACAGTAACGGTTCAAGGCACGATATGGTGGAGGCTCAAATCCCCCTCCTCTCACAAAATGTTCGAGAGGCAAATGTAGAAAATGAATGCAATTACCCCATCCCTAAAGCCCCCCCCCCCCCCCCCCACAAGGAAAAATAATAATTTGCGTTTCACATTCTGACTAGTGAGATACAATAATTCGTAACGGGCTAATAAAATAAGTCATAACGGGGTACTTCACAAATAGACGTTTACAAGCATTAAATAGGTCATGTTCGTAATGTAACCCAAATATATGAATATGCCTTTGTGAAGTGCCTCGATACGTATTATTTCATTCACCTGTTAACGAATAAAATGTATATCAATAAACAAAGATTTGATTGCAGCGCTACACAAGAATGAAAATTAACATGAAAACTTTGTACTCACATTTTTGCGTTATTCATAAAGCAGTCCAATTTTGAAATGTGACCTTTTCAACATTCAATATGACTGTTAATGCATTTTTTAATAGAAAGAACAAGCTCAACTATTTTGTAGTCAAAGATCCATAATGCATGTATTATGATATTATTCAATTGCTCACAGTTTTGCGTTATTCCTAAAGCAGACCAATTTTGAAATGTGACCTTTTCAACACTCGATGGAACAATACGAGGACTTCATTTACCGGCATATCTCTGTATGTTTTTTCTCTTCAAATTTCTTTAGTTGATGTTTGCTTTGTCAGTGAGTTTGACGTGTTCACTAAACTTTAGAAGTACACAACGAACCTAACATACTGCAAGCACAAACCGTGATGAACTTTTCTCGTTATCTTTCCCACTATAAAACCAATTTGGCTTTCTATTTCTCGCCTCTTGTCCATTTCTCACTGAGAAACGACTCCCAGAGGAGCTGAGTCGATAATTGGTGTCGTCAACTACCCAAATTTTTCTGTCAAAATGGGTTGCACTAGCAGAAATTGCAATGCTCTTTTTGGATAGGATGTTTTGTGTGGATGTATTGGAACTTAATGGCCCGAATTCACAAAGGAGGTTTGTCGACAAATCTAGGTTTTCGTGTGTCATAATTATGACGCGTTTCGACGCGTTTTTACAAACCAGGTTTGTAAAAAAAAACGCGTCAAAACGCGTCATATGACGTACATAAACCTAGGTTTGTCGATAAACCTCCTTGGTCAGACATGCTGTAGTATCACCAGGAAGACAAAGGCAATGGTGATGTATTGTACATAATATGGAAGCATGCAATTCTATTATGAACGTGTGCTAAGCTGGGGGAAATTACATACCATTTAGTCTGACATGTCTGACATAGCAACTTATAATTATGTTGCTGTTGTTTGTGGTATTAAGGACTTTTAGATTTGCGTGGACTGATACGTGTGACGTCCATTCAAGACAGTGCATTAAAAGGACGTCGACCGTAGCAATCCACATTGTCTTCGTGCAAATCTAAAAGTCCCTAATGTATTCAGGTGGTCAACTTTGGCAAAGTTACATGCCACTTTATCAAGTTAGCTCATTGATGACTGATAGATGATGTCACAAAGGGAATGAGATCTGGAGCCTGGTTTTTGGGGTGGAGGTTAGCAAGTTTGAAAAACAAATATTTAAAAAAATGTTTAAAAATCTATGAAACAAATTCACAAGTTTACATATCAAAATATGAGATATATGCAGGACTGCACACCAACAGGAATATACTTGTATTTCGATGTCATGGGTCCTTGATTTTTTCAAGGGGGGGGGGGGGGGGGGGTTAAAATCGGGTCCAAAATTTCGCAACGACTCAGGAAAATTTGAAAATCGCGCCGGCCAAAAAGTCGCTCAGTGGGGGGGGGGGGGGTAAGCGGACACTTTTTTTTTTTTTTTTTGAAAAATCGCATCGACTCAACCGACCGCTGAATAAGCGGGGTGGGGTGGGGGGGGGGGGGGGGTAAGAGGACACTTTTTTTTTTTTTGGGGGGGGGGGGTCTCGAAATTTGAAAAATTTGACATTTTGCTCCGTTGGGGTGGGGGGGTTAAGGTCACCTTTCTTAGGTCAGCTATGGGGGTAATTTTTTTTTTTTTTTTTTAATAATTAAAAAAAAAAAAAAAAAAAAAAATCAAAAGGGGGGGGGGGGGGGTTTTAGGGAATTTTTTAGGGGGGGGGTTTACACACATAAAAATGCCAAAGGGGGTTTAACCCCCCAAATACCCCCCCCCACCCCACCCCCCCCCCCCCCCCCCCCCCCTCCCCCAACCCCCCCCCCCCCCCCCCCCCCCCCCCCCCCCCCCCCCCCCCCCTGCGTACGCGCCTGTTTGTATCGCTGCATTTGTCATCAAAATAAAACCATGCGCGGGGTTTAGAGTGAGACAATAGGGACTTTTAGATTTGCGTGGACTGATACGATCGACGTCCTTTTAATGCACTGCCTTGAACGGAAGTCGCACGTATCAGTCCACGCAAGTCTAAAAGTCCCTATTCGTACATTTAGCCTGACTGTAGAGAAGTAAGAGAAAGAACTCAAGAGAAGATGAAAAAACAAGCACTGAAAATGTGTGAGATGTCATGGGACATCGTCTGCTTGTGCAAATCATGTCCATCTCCAAGTTTCAATACCTCAATCTCTCTTTTATACTGTTTAATATTAAACATTTGAATATCATAAATAAAGAAAATTCCACTCATAATTTTAATTGAGTGTAGAATTCAGTTATCACAATGAAATGGGTTGATTATAAAATCAATGAATTGATTTAAAGTGAACTGGTAACATTGTCCATGATTTCTGAAACAATGAACTGAATGGTCGTACCTGTGTCAGTTTTAGGTTACAGTATTGTAATGAACTCCTGCAAACATAAATCTTTGATATTCAAATGTATAGCTCAGAATAGCTAATTATCAGGTACCTCATTTTTAGAAATTAGTAATGCATATTAGAGTTTTGGATTTCAGTTCCATGAATTCTCATATCGTATCTTTGTATTGAAGAATTTGTATATTTCTTTTAAATATAGGTTTTCCCGCCCAATTTCATCAGAGTTGCATCCGATTTAACGATGCGATCATTCAATTTCGAGCGAATTTGAATGATCACCGAGATCAATATTCAAAAAGCTAATTAGTTCATTCAATTTAATTTTATAAGCATGCAATTTCATGATTTTCTCACATAAACGTGTAAAAAGCGCGTTCAAATTAAAAATGCAAGTAAATACATTCAATTTCGCACCTGCATCGCCCTGATGACCGTTAGGGTATTCAAATTGACGAATAGGCAAGCATTTACAGCATTTGGGCAGTCTTTTTCTGTTACTGTTTATATTCTTTGCAATCTGCATCTCTTTGAGTAAATTATGCAAACTTTATGTACCTTGAAATGGGACCTTTCCCTTATAGTGAAATATCTCATTCTTCTGACAAACCGTCATGCAAACAAATTATGATTTATAAACCATTCTGTAAGTGTTATGTCCATACTGCTAGGAAATACAGTGATACTTGGAGAGAAGATTAGAAAGAAAAGAAAGAATATGATAAAAAAAATAAACATTATGAAACTTTAAGAATGAAAATTAAGTTATATAATTAAAAACAGTGAAAGAAAAAAAATGACGTGAAAAGATTGCGGTAAAAATTTAATAGAACTACAGAATTTGTTTGTGTTGATTTAATTTGAACGTTCAAAGTGCGAAGGTGTGTGCCTATAAATGAAATTGAAATTGGTACTAAGCACGAAATTGAACGTCTATCCAGCTTGCGCGAAATTGAATGACAACTTAGCGGCACTAAATTGAATGGATTTCTCTCTAAATTGGATGAAATAAAATTTAAAAGGAATGATATAAAATTAAATTAAATGCTCAAAGAATGAACTCGAACCATGAGAGCAGAGAGTTGATGAAAACCGTTCGAACTTGAACGCCTATTCATGAAGTCGAATGCAACTCTGATGAAATTGGGCGGGAAAACCTATATTATATTTACAGGGGTTAATGCCTTTATTTCAACAATTTGTTTTTCTGTCAAAACACAATGTTATATTAGTTCACATTCAATGTTTTTATTTTTACTTCTCTAGTCATTCTCATCATAATTGTAGTTGCTGTTTTGAATTTGAAAATATAATGTATTATTATTATTATTTATAACGAGAAATGAAATTGTTTAGTCAAGATATCTCAATGTTTATCATGCATTGTTCAGCTGATAATTGTTCATTCAAAGATTACTTTTGCCTGGGTGATAATAATCGTTTAGCATTCGTAAACTGTGTAGCTTTTGAGACTGGGTACTAAATTTTATTGAAATACCCTACAAAGAGATTGTGTAAACATTTATGAAAAACAGTGATGAACAAAAAAGTAACGCTGATGATTATATAAGTCATATTTCCCATTGAAAAACTCCACCATCTATTTTGTTCAAGAACTGCCTTGTTTTGTTAAGATCAACATAAACCTTTCAGCTAGAACATGATAACCATGGCATGCAAGAAAGAGACCACAGTACTGTAGTGATACCTCTTTTGTCTTCAGGTAAACAATCTATGCAGATGATGAGGATGATGATGATGCAAACGATAGACATTTTAGCATATTTACAAGTACTATGTTTGAAATAACCTTCATATTCCGTGGAAGTATACCTGATGAGTCTTTTCCACAAAACCTAAATGTAGGCCCTACATTTCAAAATGCAATACAGTATCGATCATAATTGATGATGATATGTTTGGTATGAATTATTTAATATTTCAAATTTATGTTTACCTCATTTTTGTTTATTGTTGTAAAGAACATTTTGGCATGCACCTAGTAGATTTTCATCATGTGTTTGATCTTAAAACAAGATCAAACACATCATCATAATCTACGAGGTGCAACCAAAATGTCTTAACAACAGTTGAAATTTCTTTCAGGAAACCTAACAATAAAAGCTGTTTTTGATTTAAAGAGCATCGCAGAGACGATGAACAAATAAGAATAATAGGGACTTAGATTCGCACGAAGACGATGGGGATTGCTAGAGTCGACGTCCTTGTAATGCACTGCGTTGAATGGACGCCACACGTACACGCACGCAAATCTAAAAGTCCCTATTAATGGGCAGGTCCAAGCTATTTGGATTGTGACGTACGGGACATTTAGAGACTTTAAACAAGAAATAACAACAGATGAAATTATTTATATGGCTATCTTTTGGTATGAGTCTGTGGCTATTATGGGCTAGTTCATTTGTGGAAAGTTTTAGTTTTGACCAATTCATAAATTAATTTTTAATGTAAGTAATGTGCTGCGTGACGTACGGTCCCGTACGCACCGTATATCAAGATGGCTGAGAAGAATAGCTCTAAGAAGGTGACTACTAAGAAGCCGGCCGCCCACCCACCGGCTGCCGAGATGGTTGCTACAGCGGTCCCGTACGTCACGCAGCACATTAATTACATTAAAAATTAATTTATGAATTGGTCAAAACTAAAACTTTCCACAAATGAACTAGCCCATAATAGCCACAGACTCATACCAAAAGATATAGCCATATAATAATTTCATCTGTGTTATTTCTTGTTTAAAGTCTCTAAATGTCCCGTACGTCACAATCCAAATAGCTTGGACCTGCCCTAATACATCGTTTCAAACGTATCAGACGGTTTATTTCTCTCCCCCGCAGATAATCCGAACAAAAGAATCAACGGAGGGGGAAGTGTACACCACACCGAATATCGCCTCATTGTTGGTTATTGTTGTTAAGAATTTTTTGGGCCTGCACCCAATCGAGCTAGTTTGATCTTGCTATTGAAATCAAGATAAACACGTCATCAAGTGCAACCTAAAATTTCTTTTGAATTTCATTTGTCTTTCTGAACCAAATTCATGACCCATACCATCTCTCCCCGCGAAATAATCCGAACAAAAGAGACAACCGAGTGGAATCAACTGTTGAAACGAATTTATCATTAGTCCTTGCCCCGTAGCAATGTTTACTCCATTAACTATTCCGTTGAATATAACCCAATGTACACCCCACGGTGTGGAAGCAATCAGAAAAGGTTGATCATCTAGCATAAACATGTAAGTATTGGTGTGTAGTGCAAGGTTTTGGAGTCATCAAAATGATAAAAAACTTGGCCCAGTCTTGGTAATTGTAGTGTTAAATCACAGGAAAGGCGAACGATTGTCGCTACAATTCAGAAATCGATGTTTGGATTGCTTTTTCCTCAACATTACCATGAAATATCAACCTACATTACATAGGACTATTATTATGTGAGCAATAATTTATTTTTTATTTTTTGCTCCCCCCCGGCCCCCCCCCCCCCCCCGAAATTTGAAAATCGCGCCGACCGATATTTAGCTCAGGATGGGGAGGGAGGGGAGGGAGGGGGGAGGGGAGGGGGTAGTGTGCTATTTTTTTGTTTGCCCCCGGAAAAGGAAAAATCGCGTCGACCAATTTTGCTCAGTGAGGAGGGGGGGGGGGGGGAGGGAGTTTAAGGAGCATTCAGTTTTTTGTTCTACTCAGCAGCCCCCCCCCCCCCTTGAGCAAAAAAGAAAGAAAAAATTGAGGGGGTTTAGATACAATTAAAGATAATCAATCAATCAGTTGAATTGTTATCTATAGAGCACTTGCAGATCTCCCCCCCCCCCCCCCCCAATATTATGGAAATGAGTACTTTCATTACATGCGCACTGTATCTTACGGAAGCGTTAAAGTGCCATTCTATACTTGACGACATGACGAGATATTTCATCTTGTCAAGTCGACTTAATATCCATATCATGTCGACATGTAAAGATATTTAACCTACCATGTCGACTTATCAACTTTTATTAGTCGACATGGCGAAATAAATTATCTTGCCAAGTCGACTTCACAAAAAGTTCATGTCGTCATGGGCGACATAAGTTATCTTACCAAGTCGACTTCCCAAAAAGTATATATGTCGTCATGGCGAGATATGTATTATTTCATGCAGCGCGCGTATATGGCAAGCCCTTTGTGTAAAAACCAGATAAACTCTGTTTTTCTCAGATAAAGTCAGTTTATCAAAAAAACTGTGTTTATCAATGATAAACTCAGTTTATCAACAGATAAACAGAATTTATCAGATAAACAGAGTTTATCAGTTGATAAACTGGGTTTATAAACTGACGTACATGATTATCATACAAGAAATAGACGATTCAACTTTAACTTACCAGAAAGAGTAGGTAGTATTGGAAATTCGTTTTATTACAATGCCATAAAACATTGGAATTCCCTTCCCAATGGTGTAAAAGAAATAGGAAACTATGATCATTTAAGAGGAAATTAAAGGAATACCTAATACTTGACAGTCAGAGAAGAGAAGTGAATGACATGTTATATGATTGAAATTTTTATTCTTCTGTCGGTTCATACTTTTTCATGTTGTATATACTTATGTTTTCGTACGTTATAGAAATTCTACAAATTCATCATTATTTTCCTCTTCTTCCTTCTCCTCTTTTTCTTCTTCTTCTCCTTCTTCTTTTTCTTCTTGTACTTAATATCATTTCTATCATCAGTTTAATGTTGTTATTATTATTATTATTATTATCTTTAATAAGTAGTTCTTTTAATTTTCTTATCTGTCTGTAAATATTACTATTTTAACTTATTAATTTTATACATGTCTGTAAGGGACCCCACTGGAAATAAGCTCTCGAGCTTTCGTGGGTTATCCTGTTCAAGCTGACTTATGTTTGATCTGTTATTATTGTATATTGTTGTATGTTGGAAGCTTGTCGAATAAAATCAATCAATCAATCATCAGAAAAACTCAGTTAATCATTGATAAACTTAGTTTTTCTTGATAACTGAGTTGTTCTGATAAACTGTGTTTATCTGTTGATAAACTGAGTTTATCTGAGAAAAACAGAGTTTATCTGTTTTTTACACAAAGGGCTTGGCATATACGCGAGCTGCATGAAATAGTCGTCACACTACATATCTCGCCATGACGACATATTCTTTTTGGGAAGTCGACTTGGTGAGATAATTTATGTCGCTATTACGAGATGAACTTTTTTGTGAAGTCGACTTGGCAAGATAATACATGTCGCCATGACGACATGAACTTTTTGTGAAGTCGACTTGGCAAGATAATTTATTTCGCCATGTCGAAATTACTTTTTGGGTAGTCGACTTGGTAAGATAATATATGTCGTCATGACGACATGTATTTTTTTAGAAGTCGACTTGGTAAGATAAATTATGTCGCCATGTCGTCAAGTAGAATGGCACTTTAACGCTTCCGTAGTATCTAGATTCGTGTTAACTTAATATATTCCATTTCGTGATATCACCAATCAGGGGCGGATCTAGCTTTTTGCTAAGGGGGGGGGGGGGGTTGACCAATAATGACGATGCGGAGCATCGTCCAGGCGAGCCGCGAAGCAGCGAGCCGATTTTTTTTTGGGTGTTTATTTGAACCCCGTAAGTGATGTTTTCCTGGCATCTATTAACACAATGGAGACCATAAAAAGTAGTGCATGATAACGTCTTTTTAAATCAAGTAACAGTTAAATACACAGTTATATCCAGAGTTATCATGTGTTTGGTTAAGTTACCATATTACAATATTACAATATTTGCACTTGAAAGGGTTTCTCTCCAGCGTGCGTTCCTTTTTCTTCTTTTTTTCTTGTTTTTTTTTTTTTTTCCCTTTTTTTTTGTTTTTTTGTTTTTTGGGCCGCCCAAGGGGGGGGGGTTTAAACCCCCTAACCCCCCCCCCCCCCGTAGATCCGCGCCTGGCTGATGGGGGGGGGGGCAAGGGACTCTGTGACATTTGTTCGCCCACCCCCCCCCCCCCCTCCCTCCAAAAAGAAATAATAATAATAATAATAATAATAATAATAATAATAATAATAATAATAATAATAATAATAATAAATGAAATAAATACATAGAAATAGAATGAAATAAATACATAGAAATAGAATAAAATAAAATTACAAGTTTAAAAAAAAGATAAGATTTTAAAAAATGGTCCCCGGATTTTTTTTTTTTTTTTTTTGGGGGGGGGGGGGGTTGCAACCCCCCAACCCCCCCTCTAGATCCGCTTCTGCCAATTCGAATTCGTGATATCACGAATGATGAAATTAGTGAGGGGTACGTGGATCCACTGTAGCTCGCGCTCGATCGCGCGTATACGTTACGTACGCGCAATTGTATATGCGCGCACGCGCGTTCTGCATATAGGATCTGCATGAACATGATATGGGGTACGGTCAACATAAACAACCTTCGAACAGTTAAAGTCCTGGAGCGGCCGGATATCTAAGCTTAAATTCCCTTTAAGCTTTGACTTTGGCCCTTTTATTTCTCTCTGAAGTTTGAAATATAAAGGTTGAATTGATCGAGTTAGTACATAATAAAAACTCAAGCATAGATCTACGGTATTTGTCGAGTCGGAGACGGAGACCTGTAACTTAGATTCTAAAGTTACAATCCGAGTCGGAGCTACGCGAATCCGGTGAGTGTATTTGCAGTCCGTGTAGACTTTTCTAGGGCTAGATCTAGGCCTAACGTTAGAATCTAGACCTATGTGGGGATGCTATATTAATGATTTGCACTCTAGGCCTAGCCCTAGGCCTAGATTTAGATCTAGAACTAGATCTAGTCATGTAAATATATAACGTTAGAATTAAATAAAACTAAAAGTTAGAGGTTTTCCGATTTTTTTTTCTAGAATTTTAAAAATAATTAGAATTTAGACTCTTGCACCAGACTCCAAAGATAATTGGGCTAGGTCATGAGGTATAGAATAGTCTAAATGATATGTAATTTCCCAAAAATGCATGTTTCCGACAATTCCACTTTCTTGTGGGCTTGGTATTTTGATAGTCTGAAACAAAGCAGAAAGCCATGTTATCAATGCTAAACCCATCACATTCCCGAAGTGCGCGCGATGCAATAAAATATTGCCAATTCGTCTAGGCTGTCTATTGCGTTATAAAACAGTCTGGGAGAAAATATAAGCAGCTTTGTTACTCCGATACAAAGCAGAAAGCCGCCCATGTTACATCAATTAAAGAGAAAGTTGAGTTCTGGGGAAAGGTGAACATGAGCGTTGTGAGCGTTTGTTATCATTCTTATTAGGCCTATGCAAGTGTGGAAGAACATCAAAGAAAAAAGTTATTCCCTGAAAATCTATTTCAAAGGACTTCATAGATATCCCAGATATGACAAGTATCAGCTTTAAAATGAGGCCCGATTTGTATGCCATATGTTTGTGTAGTCCCATATCAATATCTTTCTGTGTAGATCTACAGACAGTGCTTGTTACTTTACCAAGACTGGGCCAAAGTTTTTTATCATTTTGATGACTCCAAACCTTGCACTACACACCAATACTTATGAAGGGGTGACCAAAGTTCGCGGACATTTTAGAACATATTACAAAAAGTGATATTCGATCTGTGATTTCTCACATTCTACACAACTTTATTTATTTCAATTATTACCAAATGGACGGCAAAGTTTTTTACTACAGATTGGTTTAACTAGAAAATTTTACCGTCAAAGGATTTCGGAGATATCGCGATCTAAAAATTCGATGTCCGATCGTGCGTGCGCGCTGCATCTAAAAAAGTCATAAAAACAATGGCAAACCCGGACTTTAGTGCCCCAGCTGAAAATCTCAGTTTATTATGGATTTAATATCAATAATATTAATTATGCTAATATATGCAAATATAAACATACCAAAACTTGATGATTTTTAATCATTTGACGTCATAAAAAGCAATTTTAAGCCAAAAATAGCAGCGAAGTAGGGGATCTCCTCTTTGCTTGATGCGAGATACTAGTGAACTGAAATAACCGAATAAAAACTATGGTGAACTAAAAAAAGAAAAGAAAAAATCAAACCACCTCTGAAATTACCTTTGAAATGTTTATTAATTTTTTCTTCCGATATGCGCACATGATAGGGGCAGGTTGGGATGGGATGGGGGGGGGGGGGTGCTCAATAGTCGCCAAATTTGGGGTAAAAGGGCAACTGGCCTTGGGGGGGGGGGGCTAAATTTATTATTTACTTATTTTTCTTTGTAATCATTTTTCTAATTTTTTTCCGGGGTGGCTCTTTTCTTTATTCTGCCCCCAAGGCCAGTTGCCCTTTTACCCCAAATTTGGCGACTATTGAGCACCCCCCCCCCATCCCATCCCAACCTGCCCCTATCATGTGCGCATATCGGAAGAAAAAATTAATAAACATTTCAAAGGTAATTTCAGAGGTGGTTTGATTTTTTCTTTTCTTTTTTTTAGTTCACCATAGTTTTTATTCGGTTATTTCAGTTCGCTAGTATCTCGCATCAAGCAAAGAGGAGATCCCCTACTTCGCTGCTATTTTTGGCTTAAAATTGCTTTTTATGACGTCAAATGATTAAAAATCATCAAGTTTTGGTATGTTTATATTTGCATATATTAGCATAATTAATATTATTGATATTAAATCCATAATAAACTGAGATTTTCAGCTGGGGCACTAAAGTCCGGGTTTGCCAAAACAATGAGACCTAACTTCACGCACGATGGTTTACAGTTGATTTATCAAAAAATGCGATTCATCAAAAATAAGGTAATATCATAATTTGCAAGGCAAGATATCGTACAATCAGTTAGTACCACTGTTTACTTACAATTTTGAGGATTTCTGATCTCGAAATGAAGATTTCCAGACCCTTATCGGTAAGTTGATAATTTTTCGGAACGGACGCAAATAATTGCAAAATTTGCCGATCTTTTGTCAATATTTTCACAATTTCGCACCCACTTCTAAAGTAAATTTCGTTTCTGGGTAATTTTATGACCCTCTTTCCATTGGTGATATCAGATTTTCGAAATCTTACCGATTTTTTGAGAAAGCGAACTTTGGTCACGCGCGAACTTTGGTCACACCGCCATACATGTTTATGCTAGGCTAGATGCCTTTTCTGATTGCTTCTACACCGTGGGGCGCGCGGCCGGGGTGTACATTATACAAATAACGCACGTCCCAGAGTGCAATATATAGCGGTGAATGCACTAGTACGCGCGAGGTTTCTTTAGATGCCGCTTGCGGCGAGTTGACAGTGCGAACCATCTGAAGAAACCGAGTCATTTTGACTATTGCACTCTAAGCTACGCGTACGTTGCGCTGGGGATCTGAAGCGTACAATATTATCTACGCGTAGCCTACAATAATTGCAATGCACTCGAGGGAGCGCGTACTACACGTACGCGCGCGCACTGGATCTCCATGGTCACGTGCAATATAACTTTTTGTTGCGCTTTTTCTGCACTCATTTCTGCAAAATCGTGCTTGCATCAAAAATTTGTCAATGTCATGTGACGCGTATTGACCAATCACGATGCTTAAAATACTAGAGCCATTTTTTATAAAACCCATTATAAAATGGCTCTAGTATTATTCAACGGAATAGTTAATGGAGTAAACAACTTTCTTTTTTTTGAGGGGGGGGGGGGGTAGCTTGTTGTTAAGGTTCATCGTTACTATAGGACTGTTGTGCCCTAGTTCAGAATGTTTCTGTGCGAGTTCGTAAGTTTGTCAATGCATGCTCCGATTATCATTCAAATAATTGCCTCCAGGATTGTTATATTTCCGGCCCATTTGCGTTCTTCGGATTTAATAAAGATGGCGAGTGAAAGAGTTGTCTCGAAAGAGCACAAATGTGAGAGTTATGTAAGTTACGAGGCCGATGAGTATTGCCGGAAAGCTCAACTCTGGAGGTTAAGTTCGCAAAATTAATAAAGTTCCTTTCGACATGAGTGTGTATGGTGCCGGGGATTATTTTGACGCAATGCGTCGTAGTCATAGAGATATATACTAGATCTACTACTACTACTAATATCTCTACGGTTGTAGTGACACGCCCTTATAAGGGGTCACATGTGTGAGACGGTTTAAAATGGGGATGAGCTTCTCAATCGAGACGGTCTTTTACTTTTTGGAGCGGGGTTTAGTTTTCGGAGCGAGTTTTCACTTTTCGGGCGACTTCTGGGTTTTTTTCTCATTTTTACTCCACTTCCTTTGCCGCCAAGAGGTGCTAAAGCTTTAGCAGAGTTCGGGGCGCCCAGCCTATATAGACTATGTAACTTTTCGTGATTCCTCCTGATTATATGTAATTATTTGTATTGAATGCACTACTCACTTTAACACTTGACTTTTGTCGAGAACTTTCATTTCTTCGTTTGGACTTTGTTCGTCTCTGGAACGTTACACGGGCTAGGTTGTAGGCTGCCACCGGCCAAACCGGTCCGTTTCACAAACATTAACACATCAACCAATTCAAAATATCAAAAAATGTTAGACATTCTTACATATATATGCAAGCCTGATCACAAAAGAAATATAAATTTCAAAATCTATTTTCCACATTGTATTATCCTCAGGAAATGTACGAAATACAACACACAGCCATTTATAAAGTTTACATTATGGAAGAAAGGAATATAATAGACTAGCCCATGCAGTAGCTGTACGTCTCGACATTCTGTGTGATAAAAGTGCTGAGATATTATGACGGCTCTCATATTTTTTTGCTTGTACCTCTAACATTTTACCTCTGACATTTTTACCTCTGACATTTTTACCTCTGACATTTTTACCTCTGACATTTTTACCTCTGACATTTTTACCTCTGACATTTTTACCTCTGGCATTTTTTCCTCTGACATTTTTACCTCTGACATTTTTACCTCTGACATTTTTTCCTCTGACATTTTTTCCTGGCACCCCAAATACACAACCTGTCCGGACTCACAACTGATCTGTACGGAAGATCACAGTGGTATAATTTAAACCTGTTTCACAGATAATATGAGCAAACACCACATAATCTAGGCCTAGATCTAAACGTGATTAATGACGACTCTAAAATCCGGAGTAGAATAAACTAGATCTACTTTAGGATTAGACTTTAAGATGTCTAGCTCTAGTCTAGCTACATCGTACATGTTGCTACGGGGAGCCGAAGTGTAGGGGAGGGGGGGGGGATATCGTGTGTCCAGACAGGTTTGTTTTCACGGACAGTTGATTTCAAGGGGGCCCTCGAAAATTTGAAAAATCGCACCCCCCCCCCCCCGCTGGAGCGCCAGGGGAGGGGGCCCGGACCCCCCCCCCCCCCCCCCCACCCCGGATCCGCCACTGATCCTAAACATCATTAATTTTTGTCCATCATGATATTCATATTGTCCAACACTGTCCAGATACACAACCTGTCCGGACTCACAACTCAACTGATCTGTACGGAAAATCACAGTGGTATAATTTAAACCTGTTTCACAGTTATGAGCAAACACCACATAAACATGATTAATGACGACTCTAAAATCCGGAGTAGAATGAACTAAATCTACCTAGGATTAGATTTTAAGATGTCTAGCTCTAGTCTAGCTACATGTTGCTACGGGGAGCCGAAGTGGGGGAGGGGGGGGGGGATCGTGTGTCCAGACAAGGTTGTTTTCACGGACAGTTGATTTCAAGAAGATCTTTAAATGGTTTGAAGAGATTTAGATGCACTATTTCTTTAATATATAGTAAACTGTAAAAATAAGATGGGTACCTCTTGTTTTTGGACCTGGACGTGCAGTGGTGTAAATATATTTTTGATGCATTTTTTTATTATTATTATTATTATTTATTCGGCAAAAACAAAGAAAATCATTGAATACAAAACAAGAGTACATTTGGAAAAGATTCACATGGGTGCCGGGAAAAGAAAAAAGATTAACTAATTAACTGTAACCTGAAGGTCTTCTTTTCCAATCCATGTGACTTAACAGAAATGTTAACAATAAAATGGTGAGGTATAGCAATTTATGAATTACTGTGTAATCAATAATAATCATTGACGAGATTAAAAAAAAAAAAAAAAACCTAACCCCCCCCCCCCCCCCACCCAATCAAAAAAGAGGGAAAATGCCGCTTTGTGTACATGTTTATAGCACCAGGAAAAAAAGGGGGGGGGAGGGTGAATACATGCACTCAAATCCGACATTTAGCCATGAGTTTTACCTGAAGTTTTCTTTAAAATCCCAACACTAGCCGGGAAAGCTAGTGACGGGCTTAATCTAGTCGTATTTTTTTTTTAATAAAGCGTCAGGACTCACGACCCCCCCTCCAGGCTCCCCGAATACACACACGGGCACGCCTATTCTTTCACAAAAGTGCAATCATGCACTTACCTACAGAATGGCAGGTTAATGAATGATCATGTGATTATAAGCATGTTTGGGGGACTACTTATCAAACACATATCGCAAAAGATACAGCAATCAGATGGCAGAAATAAATAGTCTACCCAGACGTTGTGTGTCCGGACAGGTTGTGTATCCGGACAATTGATTTAAAACAGCAAAATGGAGAAGTTTACAAGCAATATTTCATACAAATTCTTAAAATAAAAAAAGGACAATATTATGAAGGACGAATAATCATGATGGTTCGTGCTATTTCATGGATATTAATTCGTTAAATCTGAAGGCAAAAGAGAAGGGTTTATGTTTAAGTGTCCGGGCACCCCCCCCCCCCCCCCATCATACAAGCTTCCCCTGTACTTTAAAAAAGTGTGATTCCTGTATTAAAAGGCAAAATCACCGCAAATCAATCTTCGTCGTCATGTGCATCAGTACCTTTAATCTGTTTGTATGTGATTAATTATCCACCCTCTTTCTCTCTCTCTCTCTCTCTCTCTCGTTTCTCTTAACCTTCATAATTTACACAGCTCAACCACTTCAATGGCTCTGGCGAAAGATTTCACGAGTGCAGAAACGCTCTCTGTGCTGCGAGACAAATTTTCACCGTGTAAGTAAACATGATCACGATCATAGCTGAACATTTTATACAGAATACATAATTTAATCGTGAAAGGATCGGTAGCTGGCCGATTGACCCACTTTAGTGAGCCAAGGGATAGTTGTCCGATTGTTCCAAGTCTGTAGTTGTCTGATTGTCCCAAGGGATGGTTGTTTTCGGCAGTGGTCCAGGGGTAGCTGTCCAATGACAGTACATGTATTTTATCAAATATATGTTGTCAAATTGAATGGAAGAAAATAAATGTTCATTTGAATTGAATTGAATTGAATTGAAGATTGGTTGTAGATAATGCAGCGAGACGGGTGACACGTTTTTATATTTCTAAATGTTTTTTTTTCTCCATTTAGTAGTTCATTAATTATATCTTCCTTCCTTTCTTTCTTTCTTTCTTCCTTTCTTTCTTTCTTTCTTTCTTTCCTTCTTTCTTTCCTTCTTTCTATCCTTCTTTCTATATCTGTATTCATTTATTTATTCATTTATACATCATTTCCCTATTTCTTTATTTGTTTGATTTATCAATTATGATGCCGGGGTGTTGTTTCTTTCTTTCTTTCTCAATCTATTTATTTAATCATCTATTTTGGTGCGGGTGGTTGTTATCGTGCAAGAAGCCTAAAACAAAGAATCGCTACTTGTGATGATTATTTCTGATGATTTGTCCTTTCTTTATATATGTAGATGTCTCTTTATTTTTGTTTTTACTTTTCTTATGTCCGATTACTTTCTTTTAGCTTTGCGTGTAGATGATGAAAGGCTGGCACCGATTGTCACTGTATTCAACAAATTAAAAGTAAGTCGGTATTAGTCTACGCAGTCATGTGCAAGTTCCTTTTTATTTCATGTATCTTCAAAAAAGGAATCACAAACATTTTAGCAGCATAATACATGTGAATCAAAGTGAATCAAGAGTTTTGAAATGAGAGGACGCAATATTTCATTTTTTTCTGTCGATCAAAAAAAAAATAAAGAGGCATTTAATTTTTGGCGTTCATTTATCCAACATGAAGAAAAAAAAATTGCTGGTAGTTTCAGCTGATATTGTGTACACCTGCATGTACGGTATATTTTTCTTTGTGTAAGTCTTTTGATTTGAATCAAAAGTTTGATCCCGTCCTTCCTTATTCATTATTACCTTTCTTTTAAATTAAAGAATAAGCTAACAGAAGATGGTTATCGTCAAGCCGTGGGTCTCTTACTGCAATACAACGCATCAAAGAATACCGAGAAACTCTACGATAACGTAAGTAACTATTTAATTCCATTAATTCAATTCATAATTACTTTTTGTATGACATAGAAGTTTATGAAATGGGTTTAAGAATGTAGCCAATGAGAAGCATAGAAATGGATCACTTGTGCGTGTATTAAATTCTATCATATGCACAGGGGAGTGCATTTTGGTGATGACAACCGTGAATTTCTCGATTTTTTACTCATATTGCAGACCCATCTCATCAAACAAAAAAATACATGGATTTAGCTCGTGCATTTGTAATGTGCACTGCACTTGAGTCAAAATGAGACAGACAATGAACTCGATAAGTCTCGTTCATTATCCTACTGTGACTTAAACTGCGTGCAGTGCATATTCACTATTTGTACTAGCAATCAATGTGTTATTTGTACATGTATACAAAAGCTGTGTGCGAATAAGAAATATCATGCTCCCAGTCTCGGGGGGGGGGGGGGGGATTGCCGTAAGGGTAAATTGTCGGGGCCAGGGTTACTACCGACTGGTAAATACTGCCTAGCAAATGTGGACAAAAAGCGGGAAATGCCGGGAAAAACTGGGAAATACTATTAAAATAAAAAAATAAAAAACGTTACGTCTGTCTGCTTGAAGCTATGGAAAATATCACTTTTGAAACGGACAGTGGGGAATAAAGTCTGGATTTTCCTAAGTCAATCCCATTCAACTTTCAACGAACAAGGTGAATTCAATAGTTGCAACGAGGCACTTAACAACGATTTATGCATCAATGGCCTATTTCATATATTATTTATCGCTAGGTACGACGACGAACCTGATAGCTTGCCCTGCCTAACAACACGTGATTTGCATTCTGATTATCAAAATACAATCATTCGTTACGGGTTTAGACTTAAATAATTAAGGCATTTCACAAAGACGAATGCATCAAGTTTGATTACATTAAGAAAATGGCCGATTCGTTACTATTTACTTTCCATTAGTAAGATGATTTTTCTATCCCTTTTACAGATCCTCGTTGAAAATCGATTACTACATATCCTAAGAGAATACGACAGCCTCCGATTCGAATTGTTAGATGTCTTACATGATATGGAAAACAATGACGATCACATTTTGAATGCTATACAACACAATAGGTAATATTTACTTTTTACTTTAAATACTCTTTATTTGCCACGCGAATAATCTCCCTGCGCCACATTGTATGTATCATGGGATAGACATACCAACGACTTAAGTTGACGAATATTTAACTTTTTCCAGTGCAAGATTAATTTACATTGGTGTTAAAAGTGTTGTCATGCAGCTAATTAAGACTAGTAATTAGTAAATTTAAAAAGATATCGTGTTGCACAAAGCAATCCTTCCGTCAAGTGGTGACTAGTGTTTTGTTTAGGAAATGAGCGATCGTGCAGAGAGGCGAAGAAATTAGCAACCAAAGAGTTGAACTTGTTTGGGATGTCTGTTCACCAAACAAAAATATGTTAAACAGGTCAAGATGTCTTCCAGTGCGTAATAAAGATACTTTTCGAATCCCACCCCCCCCCCCCCCCTCCGTCATAATTCGGTGTCGAATGGGTTAATACATGCATGTAGACGCCCTGTACTACCCAAGCGAGGCAACTAAATGAAGATGCATTACAAACAAAACTTTATCTCATTCTATTATGTGTGATTGCATTGTGGTGCAGGGAAAAACGATACAGCTAGGCAATGATAGTTTAAGTTAAGGAAAACACCGTAGGTCTACTCACATTTTTGCGTAATTCCTTCAGTGGTCCAGTATGAAATATAACCTGTTCATAACGTTTGTAACGCTAACAGTAAGTACCTAACAGCGCATTAACATTTATTTCCTGTTCCCTGTTCGCCTCTCATTCTCCTTTTCTCGTCGATATTTGCTTCACTTTCAGAGTGAGCAAGCGTGGCGTGTACGACGTACCTGTACACGTACGCACAACACACCTTACATACTCGAGCACAAACAGTGATGAATTTTTCTCGTTATCTTTCCTACTACCGAACCAATTTGTCCAGGTTTTCTTTTTGGCGCCTCTTGTCCATTTCTGACTGAGAAACGACTCCCAGAGGAGAAGTTGATAATTGATGTCGTCAGCTCTCCAAATTATTCTGTCAAAATGGGTGGCACTAGCAGAAATTACTAACGCTCCTTTTCGGATAGGATGTATAGTGTGGAGGCTGATGTAAATTTACAAAAGTTTCGGGTTCATGAACTTTTCTATGACTGCTGATTTCGCCACCGCTATCTCTGACATTATTTTCTGGGCTCAACTTCAGCTACTTCTGAATATCAATTAGTTGTTTTTATTTATTAGAAATACTTCATCACAGGTTAGCCAAGATGTTTTTGAAAAGAAAAAAAAGTTTACAAAATAAAGTTTTCTAATTTTATTCAAACTTAAAAGCTACTCTACTTGACCTTTCAAATTGCCAGACATAGCATCATAGAAAAATATTTCATCCATTAATGATATGGTATCCGAACATAGCATCAGATTAAATAAGTAAACTATTTGAAGATTAATTTAAATCGTTTCATTTGGTACCCATCTTTCGACAGGATTATAAAAGAATCAATAAATAATGAAGGTGTAAGAAAAGATGACATGCAGACGGGTAATCACTTGCTCTGCTCATCATCAAATACCTATGACGTTGCAGTGCATGTCAGCGAGGACGACACAAAAGAATGTCCATCCCTAGAGTTTGGCCTAAGCAGACAACTGTATCAGAAGGTAAGACCCGTGTGTGTACAAAGCACACGAGGCGTTATTTCATTCGCACGATCCAATAAGGTCATTCAGGCATATTAAGGCAAAGATCCATGCAGTCAAGGCGCAACCTCTAGCCACATAATTATAACTACCCTCCACCTCCCGTGTCCATATGAGCGAGGGGAATGAATTATTAACACGGTTGATAAGTTTTGCAACAATGAAAATAACAAAATAAGGCACAAAATACATATGGTCTGGCAATCCTGTATTGTATGAATGGATAAATCATCTTTACGTGGGACGCCATACGCTCAGTCATATCAGTCACTGCATTCAACGAGCTCATTTGTGTGTATCATAAACAGTGCGTAATAAAAAAAATAAAAGTTTACCTAACTTTGTTAGCTTCTTAGTAAATTGATAACTTGTGTGACCTTGAATCATGTTTTAGTGTAAAGAAAAAGTAATACCCTGTCTATCATTTTCATAATTCTGCTTCCAAGGATGACTGAACAGCACGCTTTTCAAAAAGTATTGTCGAAATCCTCTTGTACCCAGTTTGGGCTGAGACAATGAATGTGGGTCAAAATTAAGCCATTGGCCCGAATTCACAAAGGAGGTTTGTCGACAAACCAAGGTTTGTCGTCAAACCTCCTTTTGTTCTTTACAAACCAGGTTTGTAAAAAACGCGTAAAAACGCAGTCATGTGACTACGAAAACCAAGCTTTGTCGACAAACCTCCTTTGTGAATTCGGGCCTTAATGTTTGTGTTATCTCATTCCAGAAAAATAAATTGATCCTTGATTTACATTGATTATTAGGCAGTTTTAAAAAAGTGTTAACATCAATTCAAACTCAAAGAAATGCTTATTACAAGCAAAATTTATGAGATTTGATCTCTTCGTTATGATGATTACAATATTGCCTTAGTTCACATCCCTTTTTTAATCTTCTCATTGAGTGATACAAAATGGATAAAGTTTATCAGGGGTGTTACCTTTCTTGGTAAAAGTCTGTTGTCAATTTCTTTGATATTACTATTAGGCCTAATCATAAATGTTCTTTCTTGCATTTGGGTTTAGTAATTACCTTTGAGTTTTCGATCGTATCTGGACATCTACCCCCTGGACATCCACCCCCGGATAACCACCCCCAGTCCACTACCCCTAGGACAACTACCCTCTCGGACGACTACCCCCCGGGACAACTACCTCCCGGACAACTACCTAGGATAGTTGTCCTAGAGAATGGTTGTCGTAGGGGGTAGTTGTCTGGGGGTTATTTGCCCGGGTGAAAGTTGACCTAGGGGGTAGTTGTCCAGGGGTAGTTGTCCGCGGGGTAGTTGTCCTGGGGGTAGTTTACTGGGGGGTTTGTCCGGGTGGTTGTCCCAGGGGGTAGTCGTCCTAGAGGGTGGTTGCCCTAGGGGGTATTTGTCCAAGGGGGTATTTGACTGTGGGTGGTTATCCGGGGTGGATGTCCAAGGACAGGGTAGGTGTCCTAGAACCGTTTTCAATTGCTATTCGAGATAAACATCTCATGCTCCTTAGTTACGCGTGTGAAATGGCGCAGTGGACAAGTGAGCAGAGAGAACTTAGATATCATGAGACAAGAAGTTAGTAGGCTGTTTAAAGTAATTAAAGGTTATCCTGTCGATTGAAACAAAGTGTTGTGAAAGCCTAGTTACATTGCATCATTTTAAATAATGAAGCACTGAAGCGCGAGGCACAATTTAACTTTTAAAAGGATTTATAACTAAAGAAGCGCATGCATATTATGGCCTGACCTGCTTACGTGCATTGGTTCCTAAAGCCCAAACTTGAAACAAGGCGATTTTGACAACACTTTTTAAAGACCCTTGTGCTCATTCGCCCGTGGCAGAAAGTATTATAAATAGGGTATCACTGGACAGAAAATAATTTACTCTACATCATGAAAGCAATTTCAAAGTCATATTGGTTATGACTTTTCAATTAGGAGCTACCAAAGTTGGGTAATTTTGTTATTGATACGCCCGGCCTGTATCTAACCCTCACACGGGTAAGCCCATCAGTGGGCTCACCTCATCAAGTGCCCCTATATTTTAACCACAAGATCAGGCTATCGCTTTCGGTCTACTGGGTGGTGAAAAAATAAGTATCCTGATTCTAAAGTTGTTGACTTAATTGTGTACCAGTCAAAATATGTACCATATTGCCTAAACTTTCCATGGAATGTGTTTCATAAGACATTTGTCGTTTAATATCTATTTCTTCCCAAAATTGAAAATGTATTGACATGACCACGGACCAAAGGTTCTTCCTTATTTAACTACCACTCGTGCATGGTCATATCAAGGGATTTGTTTTCTTCATTTTTGATGAAAAGAATATATAAAAGTCTTAGCTACATGACACCCTGCGGGGAATTACCCATAATATGGACATACATGTATATCAGTTAAAGTTCTTTTGTGACATCGCTGATGTAAAATTAATAGACCAAGATGATATTGTGTTCATAAGTTAACAGGAAGCCGCCCTAATGTATCTATCTTTGGTTTCCTCTCGTTACACAGGGTCTGTAACTCTTTGAATCTTATGTGCAGTTAATTATATTTTGTTTTAATTGTCTAAATTGATATATCTAAAATACGAATAGCATCCATCTCGATTCATCATTGGTGTTACATATTCTGTATTCGTTTTTACTGTGCGTGACTTATACGTCATTAATGAGACGTGGTGACTTGTGTAAATTGACTTATGGTGGAAAAGACTGCTTCAATACAGAGATCGATGTATGTGCATATGTTCAAACTTTATTAGCAGTAAATATGGACGCATACATGTTCATGTACATATGTTAAAAATGTATTAGCGGTAAATATGGATGCATGTGTTCAAAACATATTTGTTCAATTGAGAGATCCTATTTTGTAGAATTTAGCATAAAAAAAGGAACTCTTAACCAGCGCAGCTGAATATATTTTGTATAAAAGCTGCGCTATATAAATTTATTATTATTAAATATATTAGCCACAAATATGGATGCATGATATATGTATTATGATGACGATTTATTAGCGGTCAATATGAATGCCTTAATCATGATAATGTTTGTATTAAATTTACTCTCTTCTTAGGTCCCGACATCACTTCATCATTCGAACGTTGCAGACTCGTCAGCATCTGAAGAAGAGATGCGAGACGTTGCTCCCTCAGACGAACCAAAGAAAGAGGTGTTAATAGTTGAACACTTTGACGAGCCAACTGAAACATTAGGTGTCAACGACAGAAGCGACAAAAGCAGCACCAACGCGACGAAAATGGTTTCTGCTAAAAGAGGCAGCAGCAAGCGTAAAGCGTTAAGCCGTGACGTGTCTGGTGATGAAAGTGCTGAGGAAATTAGTATCGGAGAGACGGGGGTAGATGAATCAGGTTCTATTGGGGAAAGTGTTATAATGAGGCGTGAGAGCGAGATGGGAGGTAGAAGTAGGAAACGCACGCGGCGCCTCGGAGCGCGGGAGGATGATATGATGCTCAAGAAAGTCGGAAGTCACTGCATCGTAATAGGGGTTAAAGAACATGCGATGACGACCGATAGTAGTGATAACAACACACAGAGCGAGACAGAGACCATGGGTAGCGAGCCCAAAACCAGTCAGGAGGATGACGAGGAGGGTGTTCTCGTCATTGATGAAAAGAAGCCGTCATCATCGTTGAAATCAAAGAAGAAGAAGAGACACCGATCGGGAAAACCGGCTGCGAATCTTGTGAAAGTGAGCGCCTTGTGCAGGGGAGCATCGATGCTGCAGAAATGCGAAATGCGCAACAAGACAGGGGAGAGAATGGAAGAAGATAGACCACAAGCGGTGCTGGAAAGAGGGATTCGTATAGCACGCAGTCAGAATAATAACACTAATAACTCGTGTAGTGCGTCGGAGGTTTCCGACGAAGATGTTCTAAACACTTACCCCGATGTCCACCCACGTTCTGAGGATTCATCTTTCGATAAGTTGATCCGATGTAAGTCAGATGATGAGAGAACGGTTCTTGACATTCTTAGCTTGGCTGATTCCCAGAATCACAGATCGGAGAAACACGCAAGTCCAGGTTCCAATCAACAAAATAAACAGCTCACTCGGTATCATCCGATGCACTCATGTCCTGACAGGTCTACAAGTATCATGCCATTTACAAGTTATTTAGGTCTCCAACCATGTGGATTAGAAGGCAATATTTTGTTTCCTATACAAGATGACACCTATCGCCTTCTCAAGGAAGACAACAGTGAAATGAGATCTGCCTACAATTCAGTCAAATCGCGGCAGGGATCATCCCTTGTTGCGCCAAGAAAGCAGTCCAAGTCAACTCACCCGAAGTACAATCCGAACTTTCCGTTCTCTACAACTGCATTCTCTGCTATGTCCTCAATTGCAGAAGCGACCACTTTCGAAGGAAGCGACTACCTGCACAGCCAAGAGTCGAGCCAAGATGAGATCCTTGAAAACTCAGGATGGGAAACTACAGCATCTAGCCAAGATAGCCGCTGTCTGGAGCGGGAGAGGGTGTACGGACTAGGAACCTTTGCTCAGGATGACACCGATGACATTTCCTTCTTCAATCGTCTTCTCAGATCCCCAAGTCCACCCAGCTTTGGTGGAAATAGTGACCTCTTGGGCAAGAAAAAAAGGCATCGCCACAAGCCCAAGAAAGAGCGCAAACCCAGGAAGCCAAGAAGGAGTAGGAGATTGAGAGGTAAACATTCACAGGACGGTGACGGCGGCACCAATGATACTCTCCCAAATAATACTAACAAGGGAGTCACTGGAAGAGCGTGCACCTGTTGCTCGTAATAAAGGCTTCTGATGATGACATGGTTAACGGGGAGACTAAATTTCAAGTAGGTCAACGCCACACGGGTTACTGATTCCAATAGATCTTTATTTCAATATCAAGTAACATGATCTGTCATTCGAGACAACATGAAATAAGCTGAACTTGGGACATTGTGGAAAAGAAAATGAGAATAAGAGAGAGAGAGAGGGAAGGGGATAGAAAGTGATTCTAAGAGAGGGGGAGCGAAGTGGTACTAACAGAGAGAGAGAGAGGAAGAGAGAGAGAGAGAGAGAGAGAGAGAAGGGGGAAGGAAGAAGACATTGATACAAAGAGAGAGAGGCGGGGAGGAGAAAGTTTTTCTTAGAGGAAAGAGAGGGGCAGGGGGGGGGGGGAGTGATACTAACAGAGATAGTGTGGGGGAAATGATACTAGGATAGAGGGGGGGGCAAGTCTACGGCTGTGAACTGATGAAACCACCATCAACATTTCAGATACATAAACCTACTCTACCCAATCGGGGAGGGGGGGGACGACGACTTTCCATAAAAAAATACATGACAGGATAAGAGAGATACCATTGCTCATTTTACTGACCTGCTAGTAATATACAATGAAATTATATTTCTAACACTGTCAGCGGTAATGGAAAAAATATGTATGAATTTGGAGGTGCAAACCTCATTTCGTTCCTCATACATGTACCATGGATTAACCCAAAAGTGCAGGCTTCATCTATCATTCTATTTCACTGTGTTATTCATGCTTGGATCAAACTCGACTCCGTTCCGTGAACCAATTCTCACAATGTACAGCCAATTAATCATCTACAGCACCATCATATCACAAACATAAAAGGTTACAAAAAGCAAATGACAATCATCATGTAAATAGAAAAGAAATATCTTTTATTTGGACGTCTACTTATAGCACAACAGAATACACACAAAACACATGAAGAAAGGCTAGTCCCGTTGGACAGAAAGAAAAAATGATTGCATGGAAAAAGGCACACATGATCTGACTAAACGACCTTTATAATTCCTGTCATATAAACTAGTGCTAAATACATATCCACTTTGTCACTTTGTCACTTTGTCACAGCATAGGAATATTATTATAGAATCAAGGTAAAAACATGGACGAATGTGTAAGAATACAACATCTTGTTTGAAGTTTATGGACGGAAATGTTACATCGACATGTACAACAGACAATTTAAAAATCAAAATATACGTAAATTCTACTAGTGTCGTACTTGCATATAGTAAAGATGTTTATAATGAACATGTATATTGTAAATAAAAATCGTATGTACACTTTATAATTTCATAATTATTCATTTCATTTGCTTGCAATTTTGTTTCAACTTTTTCTGTATTGTAATTATATAACTACCCTAAAGACTAGATTATTCCTGATTTACTATTAAAACGATCTGCTTTGATTATTTTCAATGTGAATTATTTATTGTTTAAATTTTAAATTTATTTTTTGTTGGCATTGTTCTTGAATATTATATACAGACAAACCATTAATCATATAAAATGTTGATATAAAAATTAAACATACATTTTGAACATTGGGTTTTTAATAAGGTACTGGTATGGATGAATTCTATGAATCATTTCTATTTTCAGTAGCATTTAAAAGCAAAAATTGTATAAGTTTAGGGCATTAAATTCCACTTTCAAATATATGGGTGGCATAATATAACAATATTCAAATTCAAATTTCACATTTTGGTCTATCCATTTTGTTCTCAGTCTGCATAATGTTAGTACTGTACTTTACTATTGTCCATTTTATTTTCTATGAGTACAAGCATTAGTCCACTTCAAAAATCAAATATTACTCCTATAATTATGTCTCATCTGCCCTTCATAAACTATTATTGAGAAGTAGAAACTGACAATTTCCTAAATTGACATGTAAATAAACAATTAAATTATATAGTTTACATAATTATGAAATCAGATATTTCATGTGAATGTACATATATACAATTCTGAATTTCTTCAACAGATGATTTATAATGTATTATACAGTTTATCCAACAAAATGTTATGTACATGTACTTTTATGCAATTATTGTACAACTAAATTTAGTATAGATGATTTCTCTATTTACACAGAATACAAAAATTGAAATAAATTAAAGGCACATTCTTATTGATTATGTTCATTGTATACACTTGTCTTCATTTAAATTCCACATGATTACAAAGAAGTTCACATAAAAATATATAAATAATGATTTGGGACAAATGAGAATAGGAATGAAAGGTACCTGTCGTTTAGTAAAAAAAAAATCATGTCACATATAAATCAAAGAAATGATGTGAGAAACCATATATTGGCAGCTGGGTAGTATAATTAGAGTATCTCTTATAATGTTTGCTTGAGATATTAGGTATTGAAATGAATAATTGGTTCATATTTTGATAATCTTGGGTTTCCATACTCTATTCACTGTTAATGCTTAGTATTTACTCCTTTGTGAAATGCCTTGAATGTGACACATTATATTCATCTTTACTCACATATTGTTTTTTGATAGATGGCACTACTGATTGCACACAGGAAGTGTTGCTAGGTCAGATAAGGCATTATGTATGTCCGGCCTAACAACATCTAGTGTATGTGCTCTAATCTACAGAAATAAATATCTTGTAACGGATGCGAACATAAAAGTTCACAATGCAAAGATATCATGTGAACACATTGCAAAAACTTGCTATTCTCACTCTTTATGAGAATTCATCAATATTTCTCAGGTTATATCTCAATTTTGTTCAGTTTAAGTAAAATAACAATTGAAATTCACGGTATTTTATGCTTGAGTTTACTTCCCGAATATCCATATATACCCAACTTTCACATGCCGTAATAGAGTGTAAAAAGCTGCCAATTTTGACTGATACATGTCTTCTCAAACTACAGAAGAGTAGGATGATAATTCAAGCCCACAAAGAAAGGGGTTTACATTTATTTTGGGATGGTCATAGTCCAGTGTTTTCAATACTGGACCAGAGACTCAGAGTTTGTGGGTTTGATCATCGGCAAGGTACTTATGTCCTTTAATACTCAAGGTATTTCTACGTTGTTTCTCTCCACCCAGGTATATAAATTTTTATCTGGTGGGATGCAAATGTCATTTGGGTTTGACTAGCATGTTTGTGCGCGCACAAGGCGACTGGTTGGAAGGCAGTAACCCAGGCAATAGTGAATTAGTGATTATAGCTAAAGGCTAAGTGCTTACATACATAGTATAAAGCACTATGTCTTATCGTGTTTTACTCCACTTCTTCTTCGTCCAATGTTTCTCCCTTCTTGAGTTTGGCGATGACCTGTAAATGATGATAGATTTAACAAAAAACAAAAAAATGAAAGAACAGAATTGATATCTGGTGATGGGAATACTACGATATAGCATTTGAACAGTATTTATTTTGTAATTGGAATTGATCTATGCCACCATTTTCACTTACACTCCCTAAAATTCAAAATTATTCAAGTGGGGCTTACATATTCTTTCCTTTGACGAGGTATAACTGGAAGACTCTCTAAGGCAACCTCCCCCTGGACACAGTTAGCCCCCTCCCCTGAACAACGTTCCCCAAGAAAATACCCTCCAATATCTATTCCCTGGAGGATTAGAACCCCTTCCTCTAATAACTATCCTCTAGATAATTACCACCAATTACCAGTTCTGATACAATCAAACCTGTCTATTGCGGTGGTCACATCCCGCCGTACTTGCAAGTGCGTGCTGTCTACGTGCAAAAACGTGGGCAAAATTTGGGAATCTGTACGTGATGAGTACCGCCTCCGTACGGATTTGGGAGCACGCAGACACACCGTAGCACTTTTAGTGCACGAGGAACTTTCGCCGTGGCCTCCCCAAAAACCGTACGGACTAAAAACACGCACGGTGGGATGTGACCAACGCTTATCACGACCACCCAAGGGAAACAAAAAATGTTGTCTTTGAAGACAGATGGACACTAAAGCAGGTTTGACTGTATCCATATGCACCTGATGGATAATTATCCCTCCCCCCTTCCCCAAGAAAACAATTATGAGAAGAACTTACATCCTTGAGCCTTGCAATCTCTTTGTTGTCAGAATTCTTTGAAGCATCGTTGGTGATGAGCTTCACACGGGATGCATACCTGTTCAAAAACGCACGCATACAAAGAAGATTTAAAATAATTGCATAATCAGTAGTATTTCACAACTCTCACATATCAGTATATATTTGACCACACAAGTTTTCAATTGATAAAGAAAATAACAAAAGACTTCAAACTACACTACAAATCAAATTATATATTGGTTATGAGAAAGCTTGTAATAGATCGATTTCCCCAGTTTCAACTATGCAAACTGCTGCTAGTTTTGTACAAACAAATGGTGGAGAGAATTCTATTACACATATGTTCAATTGAATTTCAGTTACTAAAAGGAGGCTCGTTTCGATATGATGTGGCAAAACTAGAGTTATTTTAAAGGTACTATGTCCCATTTGCAGGCCAAAAAAATGAAAAAGTTAAATTCCAACTGCATTTGAAAGATAATACTAATTTAGAACTCCCCTAAAAAAGGTGGGGCTTGAACATGTCTTCAAGTGGGAAAATAACGACTATTAGTTGTCAAATCGACTTTAGGGCTATAGAGCCCAAAAGTAGTGGTCTTGATTTTCAGACAATTGTACCGAATGGTCGTACGTTTTATGCTGCGCAAAGATTCAATCAGTTTAATCTTTGCCATCACAAGAAGTGGGTTATTGATGTAGGTAAATGCTCATGTACCCTTTACAACTCTTTTCATGTTATTAGCAAAGAAGAAAAAAGGCCAGTCAGTGACTCAATAGTGTCTGACAGTGAAGTTTATAAAGTAAACGGGTTTTCTTGCGTAATTTGAATATGAGGACACTGCTAACGTTTAACTTTCACAGATAGGACATACATGACATATTCATAATTCCTGCAAATTTCTACAGCATTTGAGGTTGGCTGCAAAAGGGACTAGTACCTTTAAAGATGAAGTGAAGTGTAATACGCCTCACATTTCTGCATCTTATAACTCGGAGCTCAGTGAATATGTGTAATATTCATTTTCATTTACATGGAAAAATAAAACTTGGGAACTGTATGCAGGACGTGGTTTACTGCGCCACATCGGCAACTATGAACATGCATTCAAGTTCAAGTTCATTTATTTACACTCGTCATTAAAAATACAGAATATATACAATAGTCACATTAACAAATACAGAATATATACAATAGTCACATTAACAAATACAATATACGTATTAAAATATCATACATCCAAACAAAAAACATAACATACTGAGAGTGAAGGTATGAGCTAAAAAGGAGTATGGTCCTTATGCTATATCCCTCATATATAATATTGATAATAATCAATTTAAATGTTGTACTATTGGAAGCTTGAAAATCAAAATTTTAAAAAGGAGAGGAGGATAAAGAGCCTGGTGAGTTATTGCACGTAATATTCAGTTAAATACATTTTATATTTTTGTTTAAAAATTTGAATACTTTTACAATTTTATTTGTTAAGGGTATGAAATTCCAATTTTTGGACTATCGACAGATAATGACATTCAGCTACATGTATACCCCTGCTCCATATGACTTTCTACTCACGTGAGTGATATAACGGTTTCCTCTGCATTGTAGTCCGCCGGTGAGATGTTGACGAACATGAGTGTCTTTGCGTTGCCACCAAGGGAGTCCTGCATGAGCATGGTGAGTTTGTTGTTTCTGTACGGGATGAAGGATTGCTCGCTGGAGAGTGCGGAGATCACATCGGCCAGAGCACTCAGTGATTTGTTGATTGAGTTCGCTTCCTGTTTCACAATCGGAGAGAGCATACATTGCATGAATAAAGGAACCATGATGCAAAATAAACATGTATTGTAAAACCTGAAACTTTTCGCAGCATTACATTCATGCTTGTTTGCTAATATGCAGTGAATTGTGAATTGTGATTCAATTATTTCAAGGCATAAGGTTTTCACAACTGGGAACTACTCGCGAAATTCATGAAAATTTCATGCACGTGAAGTTTATGTTTTTACAGTATCTAGTGTCTAGTTTTGTGAATGAAAGAATTATGATATGCTTTTTAATCTTTATCTACAAGTATACTCTCAGAAACTGTCCAAGATTTAATTCAAAATTATCGACAGGGAAATTCAACAAAATGAAATGACAATTACATGTGATTAATTTCTTGTCTGGGTGTTTTCAGCAAAATATGTTGATCCCTCACAATTTTCATTGGTCAAAGAGACACTCCAAAGTACATACTCTCATAACATCTATGATCATCTTTTCAGAATACCTGATATATTAAATTGCAAGAATTCAATCATTGCGTAAATTCTGCAAGAAAGGCAAACTTATCACCTAATCCTAAACTTGATCACTTGGCTCTTTATATACACAGATTTATCCTTTTCTAAGCTGTAAAAAAATTAAAAATCACAGTACAAACTGCAAACGCACCTTCAGTTGCTCTGCGGTAGCCCCAGTCTTGGCTGAACGCTCACTACCGGCCAAATCTACCAGAGTGAGCTTGCCCTTGACGACGGCACCGGTCCCTAGATTAGTGCTCTCTATGATGACACCGATGACGAGATGAGAACGAGAACTTTCGGAATTCATCTCTGTCAATTCCAAGAAGTAATTAAGGGAAGAAAGTGAACACATGCATTAATGTAATTCATATAATTATTGTATAGTCCTATCTTATAAAATCTATCTTGTTGACAACATCAGTTATTTAACCCTTCCACTAAATGTGTGATGCGAAAGTCTCCGTGTTCACACAAACTGCAGTGGCTTACTGCCGGTTTTGTTTTAAAGCATACTGCACCTCACTGAAAAATAAAGGATTGATTGTTTTCCCTGTTTGCTAAGAAAGCATGTGTATCCTTGAAAGTAAGCAACCATGGGACCTACAGCTGTAAGTCCTCTCTAAGGGACTTAATGAGGATCAATGCTTTACCAAAGGACACTAGCGCATCTAAGACCTCCCGATACTAGACCACTGCTTCACCACTGGTCCATTGTGCCTCCTACAAAGTAGGTTCCAAAGACAGTAATGACTGAAGTGGTTGCATGCAGAACTCAAATTAATTGTTTTAACACCCCATTTTCAAAGTCATGAGCAAATTTTAACTCACTTGTAGAGGCGACGTGCCTGTTGGCGGACCCCTCTTCAAAGAGACCATAGAGCTCCTTGGAGTTACCAGCTTCCTGGATGACCGAGCCATTGATGTACACCATGCCCTTCTTATCCTTCTTGATGTCCAACTTGGGAGGCTGCAGATCATGAGGAAATGGGACGGATTATTAATGATTTGGGATACAGTCAAACCTGCTTTAATGACCACCTGTATAGAAAGACCACATTTTTTGTTTCCCTTGAAAATGGTTTCTCATTGAAACGTGTACTAAAGGAAACAGAACATAAAGACTGCCTGCCTATTAAGACCACTTTTCTTGTCTCCCTTGGGTGGTCTTACTGTATTAATGGTATGGTCTGGTTTAATTGGACCTAAATCATTTCTAGAAAATATCTTTGATAAATTGAGCTTGCTCTGCGTTACTCTTTGACTACAGATATATAGCTTCATTCTTTCCTTGTTTTACTTTTGGAATTAATATGGGATGTATATGAATGCATTTGTTGAGGTGGTAATTAATAGTGTATAGACAAAGAGTAAAGCTACATGTATCCATGACCCTTTCCGAAAGGACATTAACCCTTTCAGGTCAGGGTTCATTTTAAGGGCTAAATTAATTGCCTAGAGTACTTCAAATTGGCAACATTATTTTTCTGTTGTGGCTGCATTGTCCAAATAGTAATGTAATGCCTCTAAAAAAAAATCCACACAGGCAGGAGTAATGAAAAGTTAACAAAAGAAGAAAAAAAATTGATCAAAATGATTTTCAATCTCTCACCATGTTGCTAATTTAAGGATTTTAATGCTCATTTTCCATCTTTTTTAATCCTTGCATCAAAGTTCAAACATAATATACTCATGAAAAAAAATTGGCTGCAGTGTGTGCAAAATATTTTGCTGTTTCTACAGATGCATCTGGCATTTTTTTTTAGGGATATGATTCAAAAGTTATTGAGCCAAGCCACATAATGTGAAATAATTGTCACATAAAGGGTTAACATGTAACATTTTATGCAGTGTGAACACCCCTGCAGCTCTCAACTGACGATGAATCATCTGTTTGGAGCCAGAAGGGCATTATTTTATTTACTTTAACACAGAGGTAACACCCTTCTGGCTCCAAATGGACAATATCTCCTCTCTGCGAGAAGTACTGGTAGTGATTTTGATGTAAGTACAATTGCAAACGGGTGTTTCTGAATTCATTGACAGGTAGTTCAATCTATTTGCTGATGAGTGTTTACTGAAGGCTGGGATAGGTTGTTTACTCACCTCTCCCTTGTTTTTATTGTAGAGATCAATCAACTTTTCATTGTACAACTCCAGCATGTATGTGTATACACGGAATGAGAATTTCGATCTGCAAACAACAAACAGGGGCAAAGGATTAATTTCATTATCAGAACGTGAACAAACAAAAATTAAAAAGTAATATTGTAATTTTAGGATTTAAGTTGAAAAATATTTTTATATTTTCAAATTAGGCAAAGGCTAACATGGAGTCTAAACATTAACCCAGCAACAAAGTGTTTTTTTTTCTTCTTCTTCTCTCTCTCTCTCTCCCCCCCCCCCCCCCCCCCCCCCTCTCTCTCTCTCTCTCTCTCTCTCTCTCTCTCTCTCTCTCTCTCCCCCCCCCCCCCTCTCTCTCTCTCTCTCTCAAACCTTCTAGTTTAAAACCCGTCTGTACTAGTTTGGCCAGGAGGATTAGACCTCCCTGCAAGATCACTGACAGGTGGTTATCTCATCAAATCAGCTCTCAATTAACATAAGAAAAAGAGGATCATGGTGGACCAACAGGCACCGATTAGGCATTGTTTGCTATAAAGAGGGCACAAGTAGCTATATGTAGTACAGTGGGGCTATATCATGAAGCTCCTGACAGCTAGTAGAAAGTTTCATAATGCCAAAAATCTGAATTCATTTGCAAGTGCACCCTCTGAAAACTTGTCTCAATGTTTCTCTGCCGAATGACTTACTTGTTTTCTTCAATAAGCTCGTAGACTTTCTGGAAGGCTCTTGGAGCGATACCGGGGAATTTCTGTTCCTTGTCTCCGATCATGGTGAAAGTCTTTCCTGAGCCTGTCTGACCGTAGGCAAAGATACACACATTGTAGCCGTCCACAGCCGATTGGATTAAACGCTGCAAGAAAGAAAAAACAGAGTGATTATATTCTGAGTGCTGAGAAAGAAAGTGAAAATCCCATCTTTTTAACCTGTCAATTATGGATGTATCCCTTACCCTAAGGGAGTGGCAGATCGGAAGGGGGAGTGTGGCTTGGGATGCTGGGAGGCAGCAGTATACATCTAGTCCATGTCCCCCCCCCCCCCTCTTTCATCAGGCAGAGTCCCTTTCAAACTTTTTTGTCAACTCTCAAGACCCTTTTTTCCCTGCTGTGATATCATCACAAGCATATTGCTAAAAAAATAATTCAACAAGATACTTTTGTTGATTAAAACACTGTCAAAGAAAATTGAGTTTTGAAAATCAGAAAATTCCATCAGCACCCAGCAGAAATGGACAACTGCACTATATGTGTAGCCATCATCATCACTACCATCATCGTCATTTTCAAAATCACCATCATCATTTTCAAAATCACCATCATCATTATCATCATCATCACCATCATCATCACGATCACCATCATCTATCATCATCACGATCATCATCATCTATCATCATCACCATCAGTATCATCATCATCATCACCTATCATCATCATCATCATCATCATCACCATCATCATCATCATCATCATCACCTATCATCATCATCTATCATCATCATCATCATCATCATCACCATCATCATCATTACCATCATCATCATCATCATCACGATCACCATCATCATCATCACGATCATCATCACCATCATCATCATCATCATCACCATCATCATCACCATCATCATCATCATCATCATCACCATCATCATCATCACCATCATCATGATTACCATCATCATCATCATCATCACGATCACCATCATCATCATCACCATCATCATCTATCATCATCATCATCTATCATCATCACCATCACCATCATCATCATCATCATCATCATCATCATCATCATCTATCATCATCTATCATCATCACCATCACCACCATCTCCATCACCATCACCATCACCATCACCATCACCATCACCATCACCATCACCATCACCATCATCATCATCATCATCATCATCATCTATCATCATCTATCATCATCACCATCATCATCACCATCATCATCACCATCATCATCATCATCATCTATCATCATCTATCATCATCACCATCATCATCATCATCATCATCACCATCATCATCATCATCATCATCATCATCATCATCATCATCATCATCATCATCATCATCATCATCATCATCATCATCATCATCATCATCATCATCATCATCATCATCATCATCACCATCATCATCATCATCATCTATCATCATCACCATCACCATCATCATCATCACCGTCATCATCATCATCATCTATCATCATCACCATCATCATCATCATCATCATCATCATCATCTATCATCATCACCATCACCATCATCATCATCATCATCATCATCATCACCATAATAATCATCATTATCATCATCACTACCACCTTCATCATCACCATCATTACCATCACCTTTATTACCATCACCACCACCACCACCATCCTCCCATAGTTATACAACTTACATCTGTATCCTCAAAGATCTCGGCTTGTGTGTTCTCAGGCATGAAGATATGATCAAACTGGAACTCCTTCTGGCCACGTGTAGATGTGATATCAACTGTGTACTCATCTGGTCTTTTGATGATGGAAAAATTACCCTATAGAAGAGAAAAACAAGAGTAAGAATCCATGAATGTACAAATACTCTTTTTTATAATATATGAAGTCGCTGTGCATGTATACATAAACTATATAGTTCAGTGGCGTACCTGGGGTACTCCGTCAGGGGGGGCAAGCGACCGAAACAAACAAAAAAGGCGATGCTAATTTTCACTTCTGGCGAGCGAGCGAGCGAGCGAGCGAGCGAGCGAGCGAGCAAAAAAAAATCTTTAAGTAACGTTTGGTATATAAACTGGTATTGTTGCAAGTTGGGGGTGGGAACATTCACTTGTTAGCGACGTTAATTTCATTTTTTTGCAAACTAGTGTAGCGAGCAAGAAAAAAATCACTTCTTTTTTAATAATTGCCACTTAAACTTGGTTCAATTGTCCCATGCAGGGCGCGGGAACAATATTGTGTTTAGGGTGATTTTATACCCATTTTAGCTAGCGAGCGAAAATACATCTTTCTCTCAATGAATTGCTATATAAAATTTGTTTCATTGTTGCAGGTAGGGGGCGGGCACAATCGTGTTTAAGGCAATGTCAATCCCATTTTGGCGGGCAGGCAACACCCTACATTTCTCTTTTTAATGATATTGTAGCAGGTTAGTGGTGGGCACATAATTCCACGAGCTAGCGAGCGTAGCGAGCGAAAAAAAAATCACTTTTCTTTTATAGGGAAAATATGGTACATAAAACTTGGGTTCATTGTTCCATGTCAGGGAAGTGATTATTAAAAGCGGTGTTAATTCTATTTTGGCGAGCGAGCAAAAAAAAAATCACTTCTTTTTTATAGGGAAAATATGGTATATAAACTTGGTTTAATTGTTCCATGTCAGGGACGTGATTATTAAAAGCGGTGTTATTTCTATTTTGGCGAGCGAGCGTAGCGAGCGAGCAAAATTTTTGTAATGATAATTGGTTCATAAATTTCAGATTTTTTTGTTGCAGGGCAGGGCTTACACAATCATGTCTAAGGTGAAGTTAATTCCGTTTTGGCGAGCACGAGCACACCAAAACTTCTTTGAATAACGTTTCGTTCATAATTATTAACTGGTTGTTGCAGGTTGGGGCGGGCACGTTAGCGGTGTCAATTCCATTTTGGCGAGCGAGCATAGCGAGCAAGCAAAAAAAATAAATTCTCTTTTAATAGAAATTAATAAATAAACTTGTTTTTATTGGTGCAGGTCAGGATGGACGCAATCGCGTTTAACGCGATTCAATTCCTTTTTGGCGAGAGGGCGAAAAAACTCTTCCATTTTTAATGATATTGTTGCAGGTCAAGGGTGGGCACAATTGTTTCCAAAGCAATGTCTATTCATTTTATTCGCGAGCGAGTGTAGCGAGCGAGAAAAATGAATTAGTCTCTTTTAGTAACATTTGGTACATATATTGTGTGTTATTGTTGCCATGGTTGCAGGTCGGGGCCCGTCGGGGCAGGCACAATTGTATTCTAGGCAATACTAATCCTTTTCTTTTTTCAGGGGGACGAGGAAGTGAAAACATTTAATACAAAATAGGCTAGCAAGCAGTTCGCGCCAGCGAAGAGTTTCAAATTTGTTATATCACTTATATTTTCCTATTTTCATTTGTTTTAATTTTTCAGGGCCGTATGTGGAATATTTTTCTGATGGGGGAAGGGGGAAAGATGCGTTAAAAGTTTTCGAAGAATCTCAAAAGCAAAAGGAGTGAAGGGAGTTCGAGCGACCGAACTGGTCATGAGGGTACTTTTGCATTTTCAAAAGTAGAATTGAAGGATTTGGTATAGGCCTACACTACATTTGCAGAAAAAAACCTGTACGATTTCAAAATATCTGGGGTCAACTGCCCCTCCCCCCCCTGGTGCTTACGGCCATGTTCTTTATTTTTTTTCTCCCATTTTTATTCCTTTCCTTTTCTTTTCCCTTTTTCTTCCTTTTCTCTTCTTCTTCCTTTTTTCTTTCCTTTTTTTCCTTTTTTCTCTTTCTTTCCTTTTTTCTTTCCTTTTCCTTTTTTCTTTTTCTTTCCTTTCCCTTTCTTTTCTTTTCTTTCCCCTTTTTCTTTTTTCCCCTGGAGCCCGTCAGGGGGGGCACTCTGCCCCCCTGCCCCCCCCCCATAGGTACGCCAGTGATATAGTTCATGTATGTAGGAGTCAACAGGTTAAATGGTTTGAGCCACTATTGCGATTAAGAAAGAAAACCGAAAACGTGTATTATATGTCTCGTGAAAAAATGTCATTTATACAAAATACATGAACATTTAAATGCAGGAGATTATGGGATCATCTTTCCAGACTTCATATCCTCTCACAAGAATTGTCTGCTTCTATCTATTCAAACTACATGTATTCTAATCTGAATGAATAATGCTTCGATGCTTCCAGTAGGAGTCAAATACTCCATCAAAAGGGTGAGATACAGATACATGTAGGTCATCCAAGGTCATTCAGGTTCATTCAAGAGACAAATTCAGACACGTGAAAATTACAGACATTCTACTGGCTTAAATGTTGTTGTATATTCTTGGTAAAATAAATTAGCAGCTTGATCTTGCATTTGAATCATTTTATCTTGTCTTATCACTTTCAAAACTGCTTCTAACTGAAGTTACTATGTGATGAACATGTACTTATTTGATGAGTCTATTTATTAATTTATTTCTTTTCAAATATGTGAATTCATAACTGCTATGGTACTTTTCTTTTGTTTTAGCGCCCCTTGAATGTTGATATTTTTATCATTTTATGTACATATTTTTGTTAATCACTTTTTTTTGTATACCTTATGATTTGATTTGAATTTTGTTTGAAGGGTCATTGTGCACAACATTAGTGTTTCACTCCTGAAAAGGCAACTGTGGATAAGTGAAGCCAAAACATAGACGAATACAAAAAGTAATGAAAAGAAAGCATTTCGTTTCTTACTCTTTCTTTCTCTGAACCACTCAGCGGTCTTGCCCTGCAGTACACACGAATCTTGCCTTTCATATCCTCAACCATGTTATAGTACTTCTTCCTCAAAACCTGGCATGGAAATAAAAATACAGTAAAATATAAACAAATAAGGCACTAACCATTTCAGCAAACATACATGCCGGTTAACATCGTGTTTGCTAAAGACGACCATTTTCAAAGGAGGAAACTATTGCAAATGTGATGTATCATTGTTATTAAATTATTCCATGGTATGAAACTTCAGCAAAACTGTAAGTTCTTATGAAATTCATGACTATTTTGTTTATATGAAAGTATCTGGTTCACAGTCATGTTCTCACGAACAGAAGAATTCTTAATGATCTCATTAAATACATACACCAATCACAACATGATTCAACTTAAACAGTGGGTGTGTGTTTCCCATTTTTTTTGCTACTTCACATTAAACTTGAAATATGGTGAGATTGAATAATCATTTTCAGCTACCATAGAATCATTTAATTAAAAGTTCTAGAAATGCAACTATACAAGTACATTACGGTGTTGCTCTTGCAATTTTTACTGATTAAAAACATTCAGAAGCATTCATGCATCATTTGTATACTAACCCTCTCACTGTTGTAGTTATCAGTGGCTGCTTTCAGCTCCTTCTGTAGCTCCTTGTTCTCCTTCTCCAGGGTGGTACATTTCTCCTTGAGTTCTAAGGCTTCCTCCGCGGCCACGCCCAAAGATGAGATCTGAGCCATCAGTTTGGCAACCTCATCCTTCAAAGAGTCTCTATCCTACATGGGTGAAACAAGGCAAAAGTGGCAGAGTTGAAGAAAAAAAATCATATCTGCATGATTTCAATTTCACTTCAATTCATATATTTATTTCAAATCCATTAAAATTCATACTAAGGCATATGACATTAAAACATAAGAAGACTTATATAGGAAAACGAAATTGTGGTGCAAAAAAAAGAAAAGAAGTTTGTTGGGGCACCAGCATTTTATTTTTTTGGGGGGGTAACTTTAAGAGTCTCAAAAAGAATGATACTTATTTGTTATATGCCGCAATGACTATGCATTGTTTTGCTTGTTTGTTTATCAGCGTTGCAAACCTATAATAAATGACCATTTAAACTAAGTCACATTTTTAATAAACAAATATTTTCTTTTGCCATTTTTTTCAATCCCATAACACTTAATAATGGTTTCTCTTTTATGTTGTTGTTGAGAATGCAAATAGTCCAATAAGTCCGTAACCATCAATATAATGCATTGTGTTACATGATATACTTTTTCTGTGACAAAACATATGTATTTCTATTTTCTTCTAGTAGTCTTCCTCTATCTATCAATGAACATGTAAGCATCGAGTTTATCATCACATACCTTTGTAGTCGTCTTGAGTTCTGCCTCAAACTCTGTCGCCTTCTTGGCTTCTCTCTCATGTTTCTTTGTCTCCATTTCAAGTTTCTTCTCTAAATCCTTGATCTGCTTCTCAATCTTCTTGGTTGCATTTTTCTGTGAATTAGATCAAAGATCATAAGTACAGGTGCAATTTAAAAGCAAGAATGAATGCATATACAGTGAAACCTGTCTATAATGACCACCAAAAGGAGACAAGAAAGTGGTCTTTGTAACCAGGTGGTCGCTAATTAAACCAGGTCTGACTGTACATGTAGTTTCATTTTCTTTAACATGTACTTCTGGGGTAATGCATCAAACATATTCAAGATTGAAAATTGGTTTCGGTTTCTGTGCTAAGTTGACATGGTATGGAAAGAATACCCAGACACGAGGTATGCAGGTAAATCAAATTTTTAAACAAATGATACTTTTTTGCAATGAAGAATTTGATGCCCAGTTAATATAATGACATGTATGATATTCAAGATAAAGAAATTATAAGCATGATAATGTAATACCCATGTATTTTATTTTGTCTGCACAACTTCATGTGCAATGCGATGAAGAAAAAGGAAGAAAAAAGGGAGGGGAGGGAAAGGGGGAGGGGAAGGAGAAGGGGGAAGGGGAGCATGGAAGGGGGACGAAGGAAGGAGGAAGAAGGAAGGGGGAGAAGTTAGAGGAGGAAGGGGAAAGGGGGAAGAGGGAAAGAAGGGTTCACTTACATCCCCTGCTCCTGCTGCTTTAGCCTCTTTAACATCATCCTTGAATTGTTTAGCCCTTGCTTGTTCTTCTTGGACTTGCTTCTTGAGGGCAGCGTTCTGATCCTGTAGCATCTGGATCTTCTTCTCCGTCTTTGCATCGGTCTGGAATGGATTGATAGGGATTAAGGGGGAAAGATAGGTTAAATATTGAGGGCCTGAGGTGGTATTCTAAAGACTATTTATCATTTTAATGATAGGTATTATATTTTCTTATAAAAAATCTGAATGGAGATGAGTCATTGATTTATAACCATGCATTCATATATATGTCTACATATATTAACAAAGAACATATGATGTGCACATAAACCATTCTTTAAATAAACAAAAGAAACATAAGAACCTGTATAAATCCACTCATTAATAAATTAGAAGCCTGTTGAATAGCAAAATCCCATTTTGGTTATTGTGATAATGGCATATTAGTACCTTATAAGGAGATATTGAGCTTTCATTTCATTGGAAAAATTGGTATTTAGAGTGATACAGTTGTTGTTTGGCATCAGAATCATTGACACCAAAAATGTAAGTTTAATTTCTCCTTCATAGTTGTCATACTCTCTTTACATGATTTGTCCACCGCCCCCCCCCCTCTCCTTCTCTCTCTCTCTCTCCATTTATCTCTCTCTCTCTCTCTCTCTCTCACCTTGGCTCCTCCAGCCTTGGCTCCCCCTACGGCTCCTGCTGCTGACAGTGTCTTGACCTTCTTCTCCAGGGCAGTGATCTGATTCTTATTCTGCTCCAGCCTCTCAGTGAACTTCTTCTCTGTGGTCGCCACCAGCTCCTTGGCATGCTTGTCCTTCTCTGCCATCTTGGTCTTCAGCGTTGCCTGGCGTAGTGACGAAAATATAATTCATGAATTCATGAATTGATTAAATAAAATACACCAATCAGTTTATAACAGCTAGCAAACTGTTTTCATCTAATTAAGGATAAGACCAAAGTAGCAAATATCACTACATTATGGTTGCTCTTTAATGCTCTTTTGTTTGAAAGAGAATTTTTGACATTTTTTTTTAATTATTAGCCTTTTACAACTTATCTGTATCAATCCGTATTTGATTATTTCATTATTAGAAATTTTGCTCAATTTATTTTCTTTTTAAAGAATATGCTGGTCAGATTTCTGCAAAACAAATGTTCATTACAAACTTATAAAATATCATAAGTACTAAAAATAGCCTTGATTGCTTTCCACTGGCAAACCAATATTTTAGTACATGTACAGTATGTTTCCGGTTTGAATCCTCACATTTTGCATTTTTATCTTTTAATGCTTTTCTTTGATTTGCACATAAATTGCGATAATTGCTCTGTGGTAATTTTCTACACTAATATAATTCTTAACTTCAACCCTGGGCCGAACACTTCACCTAACCTCCACGTAACTCAAATTGCAGCCCTTACCAGATACTTTTCATGAAAAAAGCCTAGAATTGTGACATCACTCATGTGCTATCTTCTTGGAGAAAAAAACATGATCTTGAGAATGACCTCATCCACTCAAAATCACATTGTATCTACACGTTACAAAAAAAACTGTGAATCAAGGACTTCTCTTAATGTACCTGATGTTTCTTGTTGGCCTCCCTCTCTTTCTCCAAGAACTTCTGTGTGCTTGAGAAGTCAACAGTGATCTTACTGGCTTCTGCTGTCTTAGCTATTGCCTCCTTCTGAGCTGCATCCCGCTGTCTCTCCAACTCTTTCTACAAGGAGAGGAATGAATCAAGTCACAGAAATTACGGTCTTTGTAGCATTTCTTTTGAAAATTAAAAAGGTATTCCAGGGTGAGGGGTCATACAGTGCTTAAAACTACACCTCTAAGCATGTGTAACATACATTTTTAGCCTGGCCATTGTAATATGTTGAGCTGTTATGCTTTACTGTTTGCACTTTGAAGAGACCATACCATGACAACATGTACGTCTGGATGTTGAGACTTTATTAAAGAGCATAAAAAATTTAATCATTGCATCAAGGAGTTGATTTGTTAGAGTGTTTATTGCATTACAACCACCATATTAATGCACACAGACAATGCTGGAATTATGACAAATTACCATACTCAAAAGACATACATACACTGAAAGTTCCCAGCAGGGCTCGAACCTATAACCTTCTCATCTCCACTCAAATATTATAATGATGGATTTTTACTCCATTTGTCTAGAAATAAATGTTTGATTGAGGGGCAAGTGTTATGTAAAAAATATGATTGCCCAGTTCGGAGTGATTTATAAGAGGTTTATGCAAAGGAGTGGCTTTAAGAAGAAAACCAATTCCATTGCTACTGTATTTACATTAAAATGGCCTAATTGTCTCATTACAGATGTGCCCCTCATTTCTTTTAGGGCTTATTGATCTATGCATACTGTGGCATGAATCATATTGCATTAAACAATTAGTTAGCATAATTAGTGGACTAATGCATTATGTGTATATGGTTAAACAACGATAGGTCTGGAGAATAATAACTGAATTCTGTATACTCACCACTTTACTGTACAGACTGTTGATCTCTTTGGCAGTATCAGGTGGAATGTTCTTCAATTTTTCTTGTTCCAAGGCTTCAATTTTCTTCTCAAAACCCGAAATTTGCTGCAAAGAAAACAATGACAAATTGTACAGATTTAGAAATGTAAACAATGTGCTTCACAACGGCTGTAAGGTGATTATTACAAAGTAATGGATTACATAGTTGATTACAGTATTATGAAATAAAACGATTTCATCTATCAAAAAACATCAGGGTGAATGACAAGCATGTTATATTAATATAAGAAATATCCATCATTTGCCATGTAACTAGCCCCGAACTATGAACATACATGTATCATGAGCACAGAAAGATGAAGACAATCAATCAACACCAATATTTATTTTCTTAGAAATACGAATATCTAATTTGAATTTTGTCCTTTCATTATCTCACATACCAACCTGGAGGCAAAAGAAAGGTGATTATTGAGTTCTATAATTGTTTTTAAAGCCCGCCTTTGAAGACCTACTGCATTACTTATAGCTACTTGCGCCCTCTATATAGCAAACAATGCCTAAGCGGTGATCATTGTCCCCCATGGTCCCCTTTTTCTTATGTTAATTGAGAGCTGATTTGATGAGATAACAACCTGCTAGTGACCATGCAGGGAGGTCTAATCCAAACCAGTGCAGATAGGCTTTAAAATCAATCCTCCTACCTTAGTCTGCAGGGCCATTTCTGCTACCAGTGCTGCTCTAGCTGCTTCCCCCTTGGCATCTCCACCAGCTGAGTTATCTGCCTTCTCCGCCTTGAGTCTCTCGATGTCCTCCTCGAGTGTCTCCACCTCCTCCTTGGTTTTTGAGTGGGCTTCTTTCTCCTTCAGGAGCTCTTTCTCCACGCTGTCTATCTTCATCTGGAGCGCTGTCATCTGACCACTCATACCCTGTGCGTGAGAGAGGAAGAGAGAGAGAACAGATTTTAATTGAAAAAAGTTTCTCAAAACTGTAAAGAAAAGGCTTGAAGAATGAAGTGCAGCACGTTTACATCATTTGGTTAAGTCATGTCTTCACAATCCACAGGACCATACAATACACATAATTCTACAACAGGTAATATCAAAGGGTCCGAACTTCTAAAATTACATCAAATACATGCCTGTTATCATGGAAGAATTACAAACATCAAATATGAAATTGATTCTGCATACAAATTCAAAAGAAGAATATGCAGGCAGCATGCACATGTACAGTGTATGCTCCATGTACATGTATATATATATATATATATATATATATATATATATATATATATAGAGCATATTCTTGTTTTAATTCATATGAAACATGGAGATGGAACCTATGACAATTTCTTTGAAATCTCTCATGATACAGCCTAAAATTAGAAACCTAATCTTCTTCTTCTTCTTCTGGATAATCTGCCTCCTTCAATACTGAAGATTCTTGCAGATGTATATACTGGGGTGTGCAGGTTGACCACTTCATCGGGGTTTCCCGCTACTCTTATACAAATAGTGCAGTGGGTTCTTAACGTGCAAAGGTGGTGACTCTCCTCCATGAAACGTCCTATCCTAACCACAAAGAAACAGGAAAAGAGAGAAATATCCACTCACTTGCATATCATCATCATCCAAGTCTAGATTAGCCATGGCGAAAGCGGCCGCAGCGGCTCCAGCTCCGGAAGCTCCTTCTGCATCTTCCAGCTCCTTGATCCTTGCCTTGAGATCCTCTATCTTCTCCTCCATGTCCTCCTTGGTCTCCTCCAGCTCCCTGTTTGAGTCGGTGAGGGACTCGTTCTCCTCCTCCAGCTCCGTGATGCGGGCCTGGAGCTCCTCCATCTCCTCGCTGGAGACACCTCCACTGTCTCCTCCTCCTCCTCCTCCTCCTGAAAGTGATTAGGTTCAAAGGTCAATCCTTACGTCAATCAATGTGTAATATTTGAATATAACAATATAGTTTCTCATATATATATATATATATATATATTACGTCTTTTTACAATGTGTGACCAAAACAAATTTCTATGTATTCTTGAGAATTTGGATGAATAAAAGAATTGAATTGAAGCTTTTAGCTTGTGATGTGTTCTAAAGATTATTTTGCTCACAGAAATTTTCCATTTTCATGGCACAATTTTTTTTATTTGTTAGTTAAGTTGTTTTGTTGGAGTTGATGATGACATTGTTGCTGTTGCATTGTTGTTGTTGTTGCTGCTGCTGTTACTGTCTTGTTTAATGATGTACATTTATAGTAATATTATTCAGTTCTTGTATAGCGCATAATACATTATGAAATAATGTCTCTATGCGCTTCCAAAGAGCTTTGTTTTTGTTTGAGTACGGCAGTATTAAATTTGTTTTGTTAATTTGAATGACAAATACATGTAGACATATAAGTATAAAGTGTAACTTTAACAAAGTATATCTCAACTATCTTCCACTGGGTGCATAAATATGCATGTACGTGTAAGTCCAAATCCATAAACATAAGTCATAAGTCCATTGACAAATTTGCTTTGTGTATGACCCCCTCCTCCTCCCCAAAAACAAAAATCAATAAAAAAACAAAAATAATACATTTTTTTATCAACCATAGCATTGACAAAGCTGCTGTAATAGTTGCTCAGTACATGTACACATGATTTCATAATTAACAGTTGTGTTTATCTTACCTGCAACAATAACTTGTGGTGTCATCATCCCTCCAAGTTCTTCTGGAACCGCCCCCGTCTGTATCATGGTGAGTGCTATGATGTCTGTCTCGTTGGTAAGTACCTTCTGATTGGCTGCGTTGAAGGAGTCATAATCCGTGCTTCTAAATGAGATAAGGAATGGAAGGAGAGAGATAGAGAACTAAATTTCAATACTTCTGTAACTATTACACAAAGGGTTTATTCTTCTTAATGCAATGTTTGCCCAAGCTCTAAGAAATGATACTGCATGAACTAAATGTTCTCACAAATTTGTGGGCATTTCATTAAAACTTTTCATTAAGTAATTCTCATATTAACTTGCCGTAACTCAAAATATTGGACACAAAGAAGAGCCAGAATAATATTGGAGTGCATTGAGAACCTTGCATAGTGGAAATGAGCATTATAGAGATATTTGATGCTTTCATTATTATAATATAGCCCTAATCACACAGCATTGTTCACTCTTTAAATGCATTGAGAAGAAAAAAAACACATGTAGGAAAAAAATACTTGGACTTACCCATCTGCCTCTTCTTTAGCCTTGTCCCTTCCTTCCAGCAAGCTAGGTTTAGCTAGCTCAGCCTCTTCAAGTCTTGTTGCTACCCTTTCCTTAGGGGTAATCTCTTCATCATTTATTTCATGTACCTGGTATTAAATAAAGCAGAGAAAATAGAAATATTATCAACGATCAAGGTTATGATATACATGCTATTGATCTGTTACCATTTTGGAATTGAAATTATCTTGTGATGTCATATATGTATTAATAGTAGGAGACCAGCCTGTAGGTCCCGTGACCAATCTCGGGGAACAAAGGTTTGAAAGTGTTTTTGTGTTCCCTGATGAATACCGAACAATTTTGACTTGGGCTGCCCCCTTGAAAATCCCAGGCATTTTCGTGAGGGGTCAACAAAGGTCATACAGGGTAGAAATTAAAATATATTCCAGTCGTGTCGATATGCATATCAAATTACTCGTCTGGTCATGAGAATTCAAAAAATGTATAGTTTGCTATACCTCCGACCTTAAATGAGGGCGCTATGGTCAAAAACGTTGAAAGGTCAACACACTTTTGACTGGTGGTCAAATTCACCAACACGGTTAACCTTATCAAATTTCAAATTAAATTACTCGTCTGGTCATAAGGATTACAAAAATGTCTAGTTTGTTATACCTCTGACCTTAAATGAGGGCGCTATGGTCAAAAAAGTCAATGCACTTTAGACTGGTGGTCAAATTCACCAACACAGTTAACATCATCCGATTCTAATGATTTTAGTGTCTAATAATATGTTTTCTGACATAACAAATTCAACTAAGCAACTTTTAAAACCAAAAGTGGTTGCCATAACCTTGAAATTTCCCTCAAACCCATGGATAAGAAGTTATATATGTTTGTCACCGAAACGGCAGCCATTTTGAATGAACATGGTCAAGGTAAGCACTTTTACTTTTGAAAGTTGTATAGTTGAATTTTGCCGTGTCAGAAAACATATTATAAGACACTAAAATCATTAGAATCGGACAATTTTAACTGTGTTGGTGAATTTGACCACCAGTCTAAAGTGCATTGACCTTTTTGACCAAAGCGCCCTCATTTAAGGTCGGAGGTATAACAAACTATACATTTTTGGAATCCTCATTACCAGACGAGTAGTTTGATATACAATTTGATAAGGTTCACTGTGTTAGTGAATTTGACCACCAGTCAAAAGTGTGTTGACCTTTCAACGTTTTTGACCATAGCGCCCTCATTTAAGGTCAGAGGTATAGCAAACTATACATTTTTTGAATCCTCATGACCAGACGAGTAATTTGATATGCATATCGACACGATTGGAGTATATTTTAATTTCTACCCTGTATGACCTTTGTTGACCCCTCACGAAAATGCCTGGGATTTTCAAGGGGGCAGCCCAAGTCAAAATTGTTCGGTATTCATCAGGGAACACAAAAACACTTTCAAACCTTTGTTCCCCGAGATTGGTCACGGGACCTACAGGCTGGTCTCCTACTATAAGAGATTTTAAGGATTACAAATATATAAATTCTGATTATACATGTAAATTATGTTTTAAAAAAATTACATATGAATCGCCTAGAATGATAAAAGAATGATAAAAGCAAGTAACCTTTTCAGGCAAAAATCTAACATATATTTGTAAGAGGTCCAGAAATGTGTTCAAGGTGTGAAATAGATCAATAAACACACTTAATCTAAGTTTGCAATTAGTGAAAAAAAGAAACCATTGCTATTAATTTTTTTTCTTTTTGGGCCTGAATTTGTGCACAACATAACAATAATAGTGTTTCTAATATTAAGTAACAATAAATAATTCAACAGAAAATTGACACTGAAAATGTATGCCCTATTTATTTCCACAGGAAAAGCAGAACAACTCTTACAGTAGTCACGACCTCCAGATAAAGAGCATCATATCATACCGACCACTAACTCACCTGTCTAAGCACAGCCTGGAGAAGCAGTCTCAAGTTCTTCTCCTCCTTATCATCCTTCTTGGTCCTGGCCACACTTGCTTTCTCCTTCTTCTGCTTCTTCATCTCTTTCTGTAGTGAAGCCTGTAGGGTCTTGACCTGAGCCTCAAGCTTGGCTATCCTCTTCTGTGCCATGGCCAAGGCTGCTACAGTGGTAGGGTCTGGCACTGTCACCTGTAGAGGATGCAATAGAAAGCATGATTAGCATGAAGAAATAACATTCAGAAGTGGTGTATCATGGTTATGTGCAGATAACAACAAAAAAGATCTTACACTTTCATGAACACAAAACTGTCATTACCTTTCAACAGGCCAGAATATTTTTTCATAAACTTAATAGTGGCACAGAACATTAATAGACAATTATCTTTCAAAGTCTTATGCGAGAAGAAAATGATCAGGGGGGAGAGTGTTTCACAAAGATCCTAAGTTGAACTTAACAATTATGGAAAGCCGTTAACATCTGTGCAGTATTTTGTAAAAGTTATTTTAAAAGGCATAAACTGTTGATTAAAATAATTCATATTTTCTCTAAGCAAGGAGATTTCATGTTCTTGGTGTGGAATTTATATAAAGTCTAAAGTACTTGAATTTTCGTTTTTGAATATATTTTTTTAAGGCTACAAATGGCTCTCCATAATTTTAAGTCCAACTAAGAGTTAAGCTTCACTTAGGGTCTTTGTGAAACATCCCCAGGTCATACAATGACAGGTATTTCATTATTTAATCAATGGAAGATTTCTCACCTCTACAGTTTTGATGATCGGCTCTGGAGCACTTACAGCCTCTGGCTCGGGGATGTTGCCCTCCTTGATAGCAGTCAGGGTTGTGACCTTTGACCCTAGGTCAGACTGCATGTTCTGTACCTCATCGAGCTGGGTCTGCAGCTCTCTCACGCTCATAGGCCTGTCAATATGCAAATTGCAAATGAAATAAAAATCAGATTGTATGTTTATACAGGGTATTTTTAAAGTGAGTTATTTCTTCTCTAATATCAGCCACAATTGTAATAGCAATAAAATGACTCCAAACATACAAAAGCTCTCTTTCTCCCTCTTCCCATCCCCTCAGAGAAAAAAAGAAAAAAACCAACTATATTTTGACAACAGGAAATTTGGAGGAAATCAAATATGATTTATATTGAGAATAATTCAATTGCAACATAAGCGACGACAGGGAAATGCAAGGGTAAAATCTGTCATCAAATATTAGTTTGATACTTTCTCATAAAGAACTGTTGTACAATTTCATCAGCAAGTGCTTACTTTTCTTTAAAGACCGTCAATACTACTCGGCCAGAAGGGATTAGACCACACAGCGAGGTCACTGACAGGTGGCTATCTCATTAACTCAGCTCTCAACTTACATAAGAAAAAGAGGATCATGGGGGACCAACAGGCACTGATTGGGGAAGTTTTCTATATAGAGGGAGCAAGTATCTACAAGTAACACAGTGGGGCCTTAAAGAAAAAAAATTCAACTCATTTAAGTCGCACAAGGGAACTACTGACCATGCTTTTAATTATTTAAAAAAATCCTTCATATGTGGAAATACAATGTACATGTGTGTGACCCGACTTACGTCTCTTCTTCTGTTGGCTCTCTCCCATTCTTCTCTTTGAAATCATCCTCCCATGTATTGATCTCCTCCGTTAACTCCTCCTCCTCCTGCTTCATTGATTCTTGATCGTTCTTTAGACTCTCTATCTGCTCCTCCATCTTGTTCCCATCTCCAGCCGACGCTGCCTTAGCAACCATCTGGAACTGGCTTTCCAGGGAGGCATACTTGCTCTGCAGTATAACATACTCCTGTAAATTATAAGAAGAGAAATGTAAACATTTAGAGATATGTGTATGAAGGGGGAGAAAATATACATATTGCGTATATCACCTTTACTTCAACTCTGTTCTGATGCATTTGGGCATGTATATTCACCTACCATGCACATGACATAGAAGTTTGTTTCATTCATAATAAAATTAGGCTCTTGTATATTTTATGATACATATCAGAGGAATTAAGAGAAACTGTTTAACACATATCACCAATACATGTCTATTAATCAAATCTATCTTAATCATATTAAGAATGCACTAAAATCATTCAATAAATATAAGAGAAAAAAAATGAAGAAGGGTAAAAAAGAACATACTGACAATGTACATGTACATGTACCTGCCAACCTTCCCTTTATATTACTTCCCTTCCTCAAAATGCATCTGCTACTTCCTGCATAATCATTGTTTTCTCATTGGAAATATCTTTTGTATTTCCTTTATTACAATTGTTCTAAGGAACAACAAAAAATGTTAAAAATTACACAGAACAGATAAACACTATGCAATCTTTAAAGACCTCCATTTTCAAAATCATATTTTTTTGGTAAAACCTTCAGGTGACCTACGTGGATCTGAACTTAAGGTATATTCTTTACAGGACCAATATGTCAACATCTTTTTCAGTCCTCTGTAACAATTGTCCATTATTTCTCACCTTCTGAGACTCAATGTATTTATCTTGCATCTCAGCCTTCTCATCTTGAAGTCTCTGCCTCTCCTCCTCCCCAAGACCACTACCAACAACCACTGGGACTGGAGCAACCTCCACCCTCGATGATGATGATCTGGATGCTGACCTCTCTATCGCCGCGACAACCGGCACCACAACATCACCACCTGATGAGTAGGAGGAGGATTTTGATGCCGCGAGTTCTGCTCGAAGTCGCTCCACCTCCTCCTTCTCAGTTTGTAACTCGTCTTGGATAATCTGATGAAAGACCAAGAAAGTTCATGTTAAAGCTTAATTTTGGCCAGGAGGGATTACACCTCCATGCATAATCACTGACAGGTGGTTATCTCATCAAGTCAGCTCTCAATTAACATAAGAAAAAGGGGATCATGGGGGATCAACGGTACCACTTCGGCATTGTTGGCTATATAGAGGGTAGTATAAGTAGTGAAATCCCGATTAAAGCTTAATGTTACATTATACATTTCGGCATAATTGTGCAAGTATTAGCTTGTCTTTGAATATACAACCAAAAAAAACACTTCACCAAAATTGAAGATAATTCATGTACAAAGCAATTAATTACCAGTTAGAATGTATCTACCGGAGTTCCTCAAATGCTCACTTGTCATAAGAAGTTGATTATACATTCCTGTATAAAGAATCCCTTGGATGATATGGGAATCGTACAGTTTACCCAAACTTTCCTCTAGCAAATTACAGGTTACATTGGTAGGTTATTGATTATGAAATATCTCACCTTCTTTTCTTCATTTGATCCCTCCAACTCCTTCTTGGTGGCGATAAAATGTTGATGTTCTTTGTCAGTCTGTTGAGTTAGAGTGCTTGTCAACTCCACCTGCAAAATAACATGTAAGACAGACAAATAAAAGCAAGAACAATTACACCTGTCCAGTCATTTCAGTTTCTGTTTATCTATCTCTGCATGTGTACAACTCTCTCTATAGCTCTTCATTTCTTTTCCTAATACTATGATGTTTCCTGCACATGCACAAAGATTCTCTCAATGCTGCTCAACCATGATCATATGCAGAAAACAAATAAATTATTAATACGCTTACCAAGTTTTGTAATTTTTTAAGTAAGTGAAAAATTGATTTGTTACGGTTTATGTTTCTTGAGAATGCGACATACTAAAGATAACATCAGAAAGTATTCAACAAAAGGTCCTAATTCAACCAGTCCACCTTTCATTCTTGAGTTACAAAAAATGCTAAAAACATCAAATTTACAAGTGGAGTAGTATGAATAATGCAGTAGGTAATTAAGACCAGTAGTTAACTGTATCTGTGTATTATACAGTGTCATCTGGTAAAGAAAAACACAACTGCTTAATTTGCAACAAATACAAAATTATCCACTTTACTGAATTCACAAGGTTAATGCCAGTCATTAATTGTAGGAACTAAAATAGTCCTAGCTTCGCTACAGTACAAAGTATCTGCTGTTACAATCTCATCTTCTAATCGTTTTGTTTTTGCACATTTTTCTTTAGAATGTTAAAAGTTTACCTTCTCCTTTTCCAGCCTTTCGATCTCCACCTTGTTGATAATAAGTAATCTCTTTTTCTCTTTCATCAACTCCTTGTTTCGTTGACTCAAACTCTGAAAGAAAGATTGAAAATATATGAAGGTCATTTTATTACCATTTTCATCTTCCTTATCAAATTCAGTATAATCATCTTTACCACCATCATCATCATAACAATCTGTTTCTACTCTGGCCTCTTGATGATGGTTTTTCCCTCTATCATCCCTTCCAATACAGTAATTTGTAATTACTATCATTTTCAATGTACATGAAAGTGTGAATTTCTCTTTAGAATAAGGGTATTACAAATGCCTCAAGAATATACAATGTTTATAAAATGTTTATTGTTTTATAAAATGATGTTTTATAACATGATTTGACTAATGACCGGTCATAAGTATCTACTAATGACCGGTCATTAGTAAAATTATGTGTTAGGCAAAATAAATGCCTGGTCATGTGTACGCTCTCAACCAATCATTTGATTAGCATCCGCTTAATCATCTTATAATATAATATAGTAGGGGATATGTCAATTACAACTTACTCCAAAAATAAGCAATCTAACTAAATGCTTTATTTTGAGCAGGCTTTTAAAAATAGGCAAGCATATATGTCTGATAAACAGAATTTAAGATTATAAACTTAAGTATATCTTACCATCAAAGTTTGTTCCCAGTATGACTTGTGACTGCCAAGTTCCTTTCGATGTACTTCAATCACCTGTCTAAAGGTCACGACCTTGTCTTTGTACTGTGACCTCAGATTTATGACAAACCCATTGAATTGATCCTAAAGAGAAAGAATGATTACAAAAACAAAGAAATAAGACTATGGGAAGGAGTACCGGTAGTAAATTGCAACAAAATGCAATACTGGTATAATGAAAAAAACAAAAGCTTTATAAATACCAAGATTAAACTAACTCACAAATTCAGCACATGTACAAAATCTGAATCAAATAATCTAATTGCCATGATGATTCTACATGTACACCTTAAAGGTAAAGATCAGTTTTGGAAATGCCCCCCTCTCAAAAAATGAAATAGAAGCTCTTATGACCTAACATGTGAAAGAATATGTTTTGACTAATACGTAAGGATACAAATTTTGCCGAGAAACCGCCTACTAGTTGATATATTTGGTAAAATATTATATCTATTTGGACCTGATAGATATCGCGCACGTAGTCCCATATTCATTTTTCTGTGTACAGTGCTTGTAATTTTACCAAGACTGGGCCAAATTTCTTATCATTTTGATGATTCAGGAACCTTGCAGTACACACCAATACTTATATGCTAGATGATCAACCTTTTCTGATCGATTCCACAACGTTTCTTTCACAATGCAATCGCATGACCATAACTGGTCTTTATCTTTAAAAGATGATATTGAAGTTTACAGAGAGAAAAAAGGTAAATGAAGATATAATTTTAGCACCCTGAAACAGATCATTCTGTGGCTTGAACGAGAATAAATGGAATAAGATTTGAATGAGAACAAATATTGGAATTTCTATTTCAACAATATAGGTGTTAAAATCATTCCACAGAGAGCCTGTAAAGCTTTTTAAACAAGGACACAAATGATAGAAGTAAATGCAAAACCTCTAAAACACAAAAATCATTAAATATGCACCTGTGTTTGATCCTCAATCTGCCTATAACTATCCTGTATTTCATGAACGATGCGTATGTGATTTCCCTTCATTTTCTTCATATCTTCCATCACCCTTGCGATGCAGTCCCTTGCGTAGACGAATGGGACATAAGCCTGCTGCTCATGTTCCATTTGGGGAGGGGTCACGCGGGACCGAGATGTCGTAGATACGAGGCTTCGATTGTCTGAAAGATACGGATGGAGAAAAGCAAACTGGTTTCAAACACAATAGCAATTCAGGTTTCAATCAATGCTTATATACTAGTACAGTATATGTGCGGCCATTTTCACTGCACAAAAATTTTTCACTACACAAAATTGAGTGATGTGTAAATTGTGATTCAATGATTTAGAGGCATGAATCTTTTGTGAGCGTGAACCACTCCCTAAATTTGTGAACATTTTAAACAAGTGAAAGTTTCTGGATTTACAGTGGACACACTGGCGATATCATATGGGAAATCCAGAGAAAACATCTGGCCTACTTTTGTTTCACATACATGTAACTCATGAAAAGAATATGTGTGGCAGAGAGACAAGAAAGAAGCATACGTCAATGGTAAAATTAAATGATTTTTCTCTATTGGTAAATAAACAAGTTACATGTACATTGTAACTCACCTTCTTCATGTCTTGCACTTGTCGACGGCATGACAGCTGGTGACCTTCGACCTTCCATGACACCACTAATCCTGTGATCCTCTGATGCCTCCCTGACGCTGATGACAGAGTGCATGCTGGGTACACTCCCTGTATGTCCTCCCTCACCGGGGGTGCGTGTCCTAGAGGAGGAGCGGGTTTTCTGGGCAGTTTTAGGACGATGTCCTGTATCGTCGTGGAGGTCGGCCATGCTTTGATCACTCCATGCTGTTTGAGATACAATATATGGCAGTACAATATAAAAACTACTTTTAAGTCTACCATATGCTTATCAAGCAGGTACAATTTCAATTAATGTTCATCACTCAAAACAATAATTCTGAAGCAACAGACTCAAATTCCAATCAGAAATGAAAATATTTTAATTCTCATTGTAGCTATAGCTCCTTGTATTTGTACATTTGTTGAATTGAGGAGAATTGTCAATCTGACCAGGACTGTCATTTCTTGAAGTATATTTCTTAAAAGCAAAAACATAAAAATCCAATGACTAACCAACCTTCCATAGGCTCTGGAGTGTGACGCACGGAATCAACGTTAGGCAGGTCATCCTCCGTGGGCATGACCTTTGACTTCTTTTTACCCATGATGCCATCTAGCGGACTCAGTCTTCCACTGCTTGGGGTTATAGGTCGTTCTAAAAGATTCCCAGGGCTGGGGGCCCGTGGTGAAAGTGGTCGATGACCCTGCTTAATTAAAAGAGAATAAAAAAGAGTTAGTCACCTGTTAAGAGTGTGCTTTTGGCCCAGTAGAGCAGGCATCGTCATCTAAGATGCACACAAAACACAATATGCATGTAACAATAAATTATTAAAATGTTTCTTTACCGGCAGTACCCATTAACATATACTTCACCTGGGTGGTGATTGGCAAATGTAAATTAATGTCTTGGTAAAGGACACAAGTGCCACGGCAGGACACAGAAGTTAATGCCTTTCTATCTCTGAACCAACAATATATTCTGACAATGCTCCGACAATTCAAAAGTTTTTTTTTAAAGAAAATGTTAAATAAAACACTCACACTTGTCAGCCCATCATTTTCAAAGTCTCTGACCGATGTCAGACTACCTGATACAGGTGTTAGGCGCTGTACTGGAGTTGATACTCTATCTATCTCTTCATCTCCATCAATATCCTGTCCTAACCATGCTGCAAAATAAAAGAATTAAACAAAATTGTACATACAGTGTACACAGCAATATCATATGCTAAACTGACAGCATCGTTTGATTTGCACTGATACTAAATAACTACATGTACTCTAACATATGTGTACACAATGTACAATGCTGACACTATCTGGTCTTTAAATTAAACATCAGTAATTCTCATGAAACTTGTTTGTTCAACTCAGAATTTTGAAAATCAGAACTATTTAGGCAGCCCTGTACAAACAGAATAAACAAAATATTAGTATAGTTTAAATTGACAAGTTCACTTGGAAAAGTAAGAGTGATAGAGGTGTAGATTTATTATAAATGGGAGAAGCCTTCGCTTACAGTTGTGTGATGCTGCGGAGGGGGGTCTCTCTATCTCTGCCTTAGGGTTCAGTGTGGGTGCTACCCTCGGAACAGTCTTCTTCTTCCTATTGGCTGATCTTTGAGTGGTAGCCATGGTGACAAATTTGTCCTCTAGCTCAGGATGATGTCTTTCACTGTCTTTCTTTAAATGTTGGTAGACCTATGGTATAGACACAATTAAAAGAAAATATCAATTAGAGAAAATGAAAATTGTCTACATATATAGTTCCTATCTTTAGAATCAACAGAATGTCCAGCATCATTTGCTATTAGATGCACCATTGGGGAGGTAAAAGAAGCAATCAAGCAAGATGATGAAAAAGACAAATACAAATTAGGAAAAGAAGGGAGGAACAGCAACATAGTCTACAACAACAAGTACAAGAAAGAAAATAAAAAGGAATTAAGTAATAAGTTAAATGATTAAAAATGCATTAAACATGTTTGGTATTCTTAATCATTTCAATAATGATATGGCAAAACTAAAAGTAGAAAGCCAATTGTTAACTTGAAAAAATAAAGTTAATTGATATTTCATAAATGATTAGAGTAGACCCGACCTAGATCTAACTCATTTAATTGACCACCGCTAGCACTAGCAGTACTCTATAATACAGTTAAGATTCATGTAATGGTAAAACATCGCCCTAAACGTAAGTTCACCAAACAAGAGCCATTTTTTTTACAATAATACATTACATGACACTGATACACGCACTACCAAGGCACTACCACCACAATACCACCACCATACCACCACCACCTCCAGCTCCAGCGCCATGCCCGCACAAGCACATTACAGTGCACATCATGATCAGTCAGCTCAGTCATCAGGTCATGTTCGCAGATATTGTACTCTCTTGTTCTGAATATTACAACACGATAACATTAACAGTTTTTAACACACTACAAACCTACTGTATTAAATTTCTTGAATCCATGGTAACAAATTGAGCTAAAGCATTGATATAATTGTAGTCAGATCTGAACAATATCCTATTTTAAGTCCAAAACATGGTCGCATTACTCCCGGAAACGATCCACCATTTTGGTCCAGCGGGTCCAGTTGCTTGGCAAAGCTGTCATTATTTACAGCGTGACGTCATATGTCTATTTATTATGCTAATGAGGAAAGTGCAAAGGCTCAACTGGTATCTTACGGTGTGCGAACATTGCAGACAATAGGTTATTTAAACCCATATATGTGTTCCTATTTTGGTCAGCGATTCTGTTTTGTGTACCAGGGAGGTGACAACATCCCTTCATCTTTGAGCCTTTGCTGCATCAAAGCCTGCGAGTTGCAGGTTGATAGTATTATGATGTACATCTTACTGGATCCGGGCAATAACTCGACTGATTGTTAGAGTAATCCCAATCGCAGCTCAGCTCCTTGTAAGCTATACCGGACTGTCAATCTTGTCGATTGATTGATTGATTTTTATTCGACAAGCTTCCAACATACAACAATATACAATAATAAAAGATCAGAAAAAAGTCAGCTTGAAGAGGATAACCCACGAAAGCTCGAGGGCTTATTTCCAGTGGGGTCCCTTACAGACATGAGTTGTATACATTTAATAAGTTAAAATAGTAACAATTATTTACAGACAGATAAGAAAAATAAAAGAATTAATTATTAAAGATAATAATAATAACAACATTAAACTGATGATAGAAATGATAATAAGTACAAGAAGAAAAGGAAGAAGGAGAAGAAGAAAAAGAAGCGGCCGGAGGAAGAAGAGGAAAATAATGATGAATTTGTAGAATTTCTATAACGTACAAAAAGGGTAAGCGGACACTTTTTTTTTTTGTCTCGAAATTTGAAAATTTGAAGAAAAAAATTTCGTTGGGGGGGGGGGGGGTAAGGTCAATTTACGTTAGCATGTCAGTATGATGTCAGAGACAATAGGGACTTTTAGATTTACGTGGACTGATACGTGTGACTTCCATTCAAGGCAGTGCATTAAAAGGACGTCGACCGTAGCAGTCCACATTGTCTTCGTGCAAATCTAAAAGTCCCTAATGAAGGTGCTTAGTGCACGGGGGAGGGAGGAGAGAGGTTGATTCGGTATATTAAATAGATTTTCTACATTTTGTTGTATGGTTTGTACTTCTGTTCCTTTAATTGGTTATAATGTAGATGCTATTTTATGTTCTCTTTTTTCACAAGTGCGCCTTGCATGCACTACACGCTTTAAAATCTCCTATACAGGTATCATCAATATTATTGTTGTTATTATTGCTATTATATTATCAATGTATGTAGGAGAGAGAGGGCAATATTTTAAAAAAAACTACCTAATACATGCATGTGATATTCCTTATACGGTAAATTTTCCATTTTCTGTAATGACTATCCTTTTCTGTTCGCGATGCTATCTTTGTTTCTATTTGTAGGCCTATACGTTTTATTAGCCTATTCGTATTGATAAAATTAAGTATATCATTACATTCACTTGCAGTTCAAAAAAAAAGGAAAAAGGGATAGCTCGGATCCGACGCCAATACTGATCTTTTTCTGTATTGGAAGTTTGCATTTCCACATGAATTGAATCCCTGTCCAGTCGATGTTTTGTCTTTGATTTATAACAAACAAATTTCAACATTCTATCCAAAGACTACCAATTTTTCACATTAAGAAAAAGAAGATAAAATGCTTCTTCTTAGATGGAAAACAAGCATACGTTAGTTAATTACTACAATTTTAAAGGTAATAGTTTTGGTATGAGGTCATGAAATTTGGTTCAAATGAACATATTGGAAGCAAATGCGATGCTACAATATTCAATTGTCGCAGTTGAAATAGAATCTAAAGTTATGAAATTGTAAATACTAAACTCTTTATGTTGTATAGCTCCCTCTCAAGGTCAAGTTATTAGTTAAGCTACAAAACAATGTTTCTTGATTGAAATCGACCGAATAGCTATTCCCGTTTGGAAATTATATATCACAACTATTATTCTGAGATTGTCATGCTCGCAGCTACCATTGTATGGCCGCATAGGCGCTATTTGAAATTTATCAAAATTTACCGGGAGCACCGGTAAATTTTTATATTCAATTTTACTCGAAAGCAGAAGTGTTTTAGGAGCTAAATTTTCTAGTGCTTATAATACATCCACATGGGCATCCAAATATGTCAAAATTGAAAAGAATCACTATCCACCCAATTTTTAAAATTTCCCAAAACTTTGAAATACCTTTAAGAACCGGTAGGCCTTAAACAATATTTCTTAGTATAAACGAGGTCATAAATTACTAATTGCAATTCCAACAACCTACTATTCAGAATGGTCCTGAAAAGTGTATTTCTTTTTCTGAAGTAGGCCCGTAGTTGCTCAAGATTACACGGCATCGGATTCAAATTCTTTAGTATTCAGATCTGCATAATTATTCGTATTGCTTTTATATCACACGGTGACAGTTTTCTTTCATTTAAACAGATCAAAATTTAATGGTGTATATCTTCACCATGCAGTGTGCTGATTTTTTGATTTTTTTTTTTTTTTTTTTTTTTTTGGGGGGGGGGGGAGGGGCTAGGGGCAGTTGTCCCCCAATAACATTCAAACATGGTTTATTTATAATTCGATACCATGTGATTTACAAATGTTGCTGAAATGACATGATCTTCCAGGGTCCCCCCCCCCCCCCCCCCAAAAAAAAGTCTTTGTTTCATTACGCCACTGACCAGGATAGCCATTCTTTTTTTTAAATGTTTATCGATCATTAATTGTTGATATGTTTATCATTGTTATGCTAACGTAACATTGATACTATTTTAATCATGTTTGTACCCTCTTACCCCTAGAGGGGATCGATATATATTCAATAAAATCTTACAATTCCACTTAGAAGGAATAGATGAAACAAAATTTGTATAACATATTTTTCTCATAAAACTACCGTTTGATTGGTACGATGTGACCAAAAGAGAGATTTTCTGCACATTCCGTCTGATAAGGAATGCTGTACTAATATTTCTACTTTACAATGAACAAAATCACATACGAGACGAGTTGTGCACTGGCACACCCGGGCTATCTTGACTATATAGGGGGTACAGTCAGGGGTCTCCAAAGCAGAAAAAGCCTGCGAAAGGGGGTTTATAAATGTTGGCAGTCCTGAGATAGGGGTACTTTCAAAGGGAGGGAACAAGCATACGCGTACCCTAAATAATACTGAGTGGGGTGGGGGGGGGGGTGCACGCCATGGAGAATGGTCAAACAGCTAGATACTGATCTAGGGGAAATCATAACTATTGGCATAACGAGTTATGCATAATTTGTCAATTATTGTAAATGGGCATTTTACTTAATAAAGAAAGAATATGTTTACATGGAAAGTATAACAAAATACTAGTACAGAGTAGTGATGTCCTATTTTAAATTCCAAACTCCTTGCTTTTTCCAGCACAAAATGTATTTGATTTTTTCTCCTTTATCTGTTTTTTTGTTCACTCAAAGACACCGTTCAATGCTTGCACGCAAAGCCAAAAAGCGAAGATCGTGGCTCTTCGCTTAGAAAGGCATAGATCTACATTTTGAGATTAAAAGATTATGCTAAGGTAATTGTCAGTACTCTATTTTAGTATTGTCAAAGGTAACCAGCAACAATGGATAAGGTGCAGTTTAATACACAGGTAATTGACGTTCTTTTGTCGTTTTAACGGTATTAAAAATGTGAAGTGATAAGAAAAATGGCTGTTGCTGAATGATCCCATGTATCAGTGCTGATTCAATGGGGCTCCGAACTCGAGTAGTGACGGGACTCTCCCGAATGAATGAAGTGTATGTTGGTGTGTGACTCCCTGTGCATATATTAATAATATATTATATTATAATAATAATATTAATATTAATATTAATATTATTATAATAATAATATTATTATATAATTATATGGATTAGATTCTCCGGTCGTGTCGTTGCAATGATATGAAATTGACAACTATTATGAACAGAGTTTAGTTCTCATGTAATACTGCTCAACTGCAGAATACCCCGCACATTTGAGCCGCTTAAATGACATTTTAGTCCAAAGTTTGGTTTTGAAAGTCTTCACACCATCTTTTTCTTCACAAAAGCAGTTAATTTATTATTAAAACTAAAATCAATACCTCGGCCAATGGTACATCCGTACATGTCTTAATAATAGATTGCAGAACTTTGTAAGTTCTTGAATTTGTCATTTTTTCAATTGTGTTTTTGTTTGTTTCTCTCTCTTTTTCTCTCTCCCTCTCTCTCTCTCTCTCTCTCTCTCTCTCTCTCTCTCATTACTCTTTATTTTGTTAAGATGGTCAACATGAGGAAAACGGTGAAAAGGGCAAAAGTACAACTTATTCACCATTTAACACGTCAAATCATGGTCGTCAGAAAGAAGAAGTAAGTAAAATATTTTTTTAGAGTTTGATTGCATCTAGAGTAAAGGAGGGTTTTTTCGGCCACTTAAGACAAAATCCTATTTTTTGGACTCTTTACTTCCTATTTATTATCATTTCTTGTTCAAATCATGAAGCAAATATTATTATTTTTTAAACAAAAAACAATCCCAGAAAAAAATCACAAATTGCCATGACAATATTCATTTCAACTTTCACTGTTTCTGAGTCATTATCTGCATAGCTAACCAGTTTTTGGTCGCATGTACAAAATCAATAGGAAGTGCGCGCTGTGCGTTTCCGCGCTGATCTATAGCACTAGCGGGCGGAGCAGGTATCCCACACCGGAGCTCGCCATGCCGAAAACTAGTACTGCAGTGATCGGAAATTGGAATCTGAATTAGACAGAGATATCGTGTGTGCGTTGCGGTGTCCGGCTGCATTGATTTAATACATGCGATGAGATACTTTTGAGCTTGTGACTCACACAAAATCGGGCTCTAAATCTGAAAAATACTTGAAATAAAGCTCATTTTATGGTACCCATATTTCTTACAGACACGCGTAAGATACTCAATTTTTCAGATTCGGGTAGCAGGACCGCCGATTACATCACTAAAATGTGATATTTTAGGATATATTTTCCATTGCAAATGTGGTTCTTCAGTGACTCTGGCATAGTATGGTATATGGGGTTCTCTGGTTCTGGTTCTCGATTTTACTCCGACAAAGCGGGATCCCGCATCACGTCAGAGGGCTGACCTGGGGATTGACCTGGTGGAATTATTTCCGTTTGGTGTTTGTGAAAAAATCGCAGAGCCTTTTCTTAAAAATATCTATGTTTGGGGCGTCTAGGATGTAATGAGGCAGGTCGTTCCAATATTTAACAGTCCATGGGAAGAAGCTATTTGAGTAAATTGTTGAGTTGGTTCTAGGTCTCTGGAAGTGTGCGCCTAAGTTGGCAAGATGGTCTGGTTAAGTAGGGGTTCCAGTCAACGTCTACAAGGTTTGCGTTGATTTTGTACATCATGTTGAGTCGGGCAATCTTTCGTCTGGTCTCGAGGTCAGTCCACTGGAGAGAGGTTATCATGGCTGTCACGGTCGATTCTCTTGAGTAGTCAGTGAGGCACATTCTATCAGCAGCTCTTTGGACCATGTCAAGCTGATGTTTTTCTTTTTGTGTGCTAGGGTACCATGCAGTCATGCCGTACTCTAGTTTGGTTTGTACAAGTGATAGATAAAGTCGTGATTTGACGTCAACAGTACATGCTTTAAAGTTGCGTCGGATGACTCCCAGTACATATGTGGGATATGTGATATGCTATTATGTGATGTATTTTAAAGGGATTTTACCATGCATTCAACGGACCAGCCGAAAACTGGTGATGGTCGATTACCCCCTCCTTTACTCTAGGTCAAAACATCATTTTTCTTCATAATCAATGGGTTTTTTTTTTTTGTAATTAGATGTTCCCAGGATTTTGCACAAGGTATACAACAATGAGAAACTTGAAAGTGGTATATAAAAATATTCTTTCACAAATTTATATTCGTACTTGTATATGAATAGTACATTGTTACTATCATGATTCATATTGAGAGCCGAAATGGCTTTACTCTCATATTTTACCACAGAGTTAACACCCTTTTGGTTCTGAAGTCTGAACAGACTATTTTGGGTCATTCTATGATGTTTCTCATTCTGGCATGCTTTATTCAAGTTTATTGCATTGATCAATGCCTTTATTTCACTACCTGTTTTTTTATATTGATTGCAGACAAAGAAATTGTATCCTTCTCACAAAAGGCTGCCATTGAGATATACAGTACTCTTCAAAAAATTGATTCAGGGGTGAAAAAATTACATATACATGTACATATGTACATATTTTTATACTAAATTCTTCTTTCACATTTTATTTAATCTAGGGGATCTGGGCAGCAACTTGTAAAGAATGAACGGAGGGCAGGGCGGCTGGTGAAAGAGATTGAAGTAATCAAAGACCTCCCATGTGACGAGGTCACCATGTCAGCCGTCATCAATAAACAGTCACTACAGGCTGTGTTGGACAATGTGAGTTTCCTTCATGAGGACCTGAAGATTTCCTATTCAACCTAATGATCTTACAAAATGTGGCATCTGAAATGTACAATGCTATTATATGGGTTATATTGTTATTATATTTTTTTCGGGGGGGGGGGGGGGTTGAGTGCCCTGACGCTGAGATTAAGTATTTATTTATTTTAGTGTTGTGGTCTACTGGATAAGATCATGAACACCGGATCACATGGGATGGTTTAATCCTTACCATTGCATGTTGGTTCTTTACCACTCTTAACCCAAGTGGGGTGTATTGGTACTCAGTAGAATGTTAGAAATCCCTTGAATATTTAAGCACCTAGCCATGGTAGCTTGGCTAAAGCAGTGGTACCAATTTGTTACTTATTTCATAAATTATTTGCATTAAGCAGAGTAGAGTCTGTTAGTATAGAAGATGCAGAATAGAAATGTATCAAGTACTATTGAAGTAGTAAAACAAATATATCAGCTCAACTGCAGTGTAAAGAAGCTGAAATTAATAATCGTATTACTGGTAGATTTTCATATTATGCCCACATGACATACATGTTTATGATTTGGTATCATCGAGTTGGAATAAGAATTGTAATGCCTTGTTGATTTCATTCACTACAGGGAAACTCTACAGCAGAGCAGCGTGGTACAGCCCGCCTTATCCACCATAAAGTCATATCCCAGCAAATAGCTACCTTCAAAGGCAAGTGGTCATTATGTAGACATGCTTATATTAGTTGGGAAATTATGCCTCAGTGAAATAAGGCATCACATTGCACCTTGGTATTGGAATGCTACAGAAACACTTTTTGCTATACTGTATGCAATGTGATAGTTATTGTACGCAGTAACATAGTGACGTGTTTGATTCATTTAATTATTACATACTGTACACATGTGATACATGTATGTTGTAATTATAACAATAGACTTAAAATCTGTTATGGGCACAATGAGGTTACATCATAATTGTAGGTGAAAGAACTGCTCATGCTGTTGTATACAGATTCACTAATTTGCAATATACTGTCTGCACTACAGATTTTGGTTTAAATTTTCATAAATAATTTTTCATAAATAGACATTTGTTTGAGTATCATGTTCTTTTTCTGTGTGCAGATCTTGTCACAGATGATCTACTAGAAATTGGGAAGAGGAAAGAAAAACTACTGAGTAGAACCGAAGAAGGAAATACAAAAAAAGCAGATAGAAGAAGATCAGAATCATCAAATGAGGAGGAGGAGGATTCTTTGGAAGAAGCCGACAACGCCAGTGAAGCAAGTGATAATGATGGGGATGAGACAAAGGCATCTCCATTTCTAACAATGGACACTGGAAGATCGAAAAAATCAGAGTCGACAAGTCTGTCGGAACAAAATCAGCAATTAAGAGAACAGATGGAGAGCAGGCATAAAAAGTCTGGATTCTTCACGACAGCTCAAAGCAAGGAGGACAAGTTGCAAGGAGAGAGTGATGATGATGAAGAAGAGGAGAGTGAAGAAATGGATGACGATGAGGAGGAGGAGGATGATGTGGAGAGCATAGAAGACATGGATGATGACATCGATGACATGGGAGAGAACTTCAACTCAGAATTCAGGGAACTCTCAGCAGAAATCAAGAAAGGAAAGTACAGTGGACACGTGGAGAAAGAGAGGAAGAAATCTAAAGGGTTGGACTCCTTGTTTGTGGGTAGATTATCTGGAAAGGGCCATGATTCTGGTGACAAGACGATCAAAGGCAGGAAGAATCGACCTGGGCAGACGGAAAGACATAAGTAAGTGTAATTTAAATTTAAGAATAATTTGGGATGTCATGGTATTATCTACATTTCACCATTGACAACTGAAAATGAAAAGGGTTGTATGGTCCATTAATCTATGTAAGAATGCCTGTAATAAAAGATAGACTATTTATAGCCTAATTATTGTTTAAGGGCTTAAAAATCTTACATGTTCATCTAATGTTTTTTATTTGTCATGTCATCATAGCAAAAATGTACCAAATGGCTTTATTTGGAATTGGTCTTTTTTATAGGACTTAAAGTCATAGTACATGCAGTTTATCTCCATATTACATAAACAGTGTATATTTACTTGCATTTTTAAACCAACCGATCAATCTCTTAAATGATGGCATGTTTACATCTTCCCTCTTGTAGGATAAACATCAAGAAGCAGATCAACGTTTTAAGGAGACCCTCAGGGAAGGAGCCTAGAGAGGGCAGCAGACATGTGGCCCTTGTGGATCTACCTAGTTTGGATGCGAGAGAGAAACAACCATCTAAGAGGAAGGTCATCCCAGGCATCAATGCTCTGTATGAGAAGCCCAAGACTGGAGGTAAGAGTTGTATCTTAAAGCATTAATTCTACTCTAAAGTTGCAGGAGACCATAAGTAATAAACATCCAAAAATCCAAGCTATATGGTCATTTAGACCCGAATTCACAAAGAAGGTTTAGATTTAACCCATAGTTTAAACCCTCATTTACATAACCCATGGTTTAAAAATTAGCACAAAATAAGCGTACCTTGCCTTGTGTGCGTCTAATATTAGACCTCTGACTTGTGTCGCACTTATTTTGCGAATAATTTAAACCATGGGTGATCAGATATACTGAAATCTTAGATATGGTTAAAGGTATGGGGCAAAATAGCTTTAAGCCCAATTTTATGATTACCGGTACCGTTATGTATGTATTACTTTTCATATTGAGCCTTTCCAGGTGCTAAAATATAGGAAGGGATCAAAAGGCTCTCGGGTATATCATTAGTAGGGGCATCATCAGCAAATATTTTCTCTGTGAACATGTCAATATCAACTTTCCCAATGTTGACATATACCTTTATCAACAAAATATCAGATTTTCTGCATCATTCAATCCATTATCCTGAATATGTAATAACATTCTAAAAAGTCAGCCAGAAAGATCATGGATCTTTCCTTGACATACTTGTAAAAGGGTACTTTAAAACTGCTCTATCCAAGTGACTAATACCAAGTTTTCTTCAGAAATGGATCTACAGAATACATAAATAACCATTTTATTGTAATTCATTGATGATAATAGGTTATGCATAATTTATTTTACTTTCCTAGAATCCTGTCAAATTTTCTATGATTTTTTCTTCATCTATTCCTTACACTAAAAAATCTTCAGATTCATCAAACGAGAAGGTGCTGCCATCCCAGCGCTCGATGGTGTCTAAGAGAGGAAGGGGAGGAGCAAGGGGAGGTGGAAGAGGAGGAGGAGCTGGTGGAGGAGGGAGATCACTCATGATGGCTTCTGCACAAGCTCCAGAGGCCCTTCATCCCTCATGGGAGGCCAAGAAAAAAAAGAAGGAGCAGGAGTCTAAGATCTTACCTTTTGAAGGGAAGAAGATCACTTTTGATGACTGATTGAGAGGGGGAGGGGCAATAGAGAAAAAGGAGTTACACCAGCTCCCCAGTGGGAACAAGCAGTGATGGGGAAAAGAGGGGGCTGCGTTACTAAATACACGGTTTTAGTTGAAGGGAAATCCAACCCTAATAGACAACTACCAGTACTCTAAAAGAAAGCAGAAAAATAGAGAGACAAACTGATGAAAGTTGTGAATTTTTGAAGTTGTAATGTCAATGTGATGTAGTGCCGGTCGACTTACCCATCTGTTCCAACATATAAAATGACTAAACTTAAACAATTTCAATGATCCATTGCTTTAATAGGAGGGTCTATTACTTTTAGAGGACCTATAACATATTTTTAGTAGAGCCCCAAGGGACAGAGAACTTATGAGAAAAAAAGAATAACAGAAAGTATCAGACTGTATTACCGGGTACTGACAATAAATTGGCCAATTTAATTTAAATATCGTGGAAAGATTTTTTTTTTAAAGACAAGGTCCAATTATCTTTCGAATTCAATGAACAATGACATCGTCCATATTATAAAGTGAAATAAAAAAGAATAACATGTGCTTCCAAAATAAATTTCTTTTGTTTCACATTTATTTGTCTCTTACTCTGCTTATTTACACATTTACCATGTATACCAGTTATGAAAATAATGTAAGTGACAATATTATATTGATTAATTAATCATAAATCTAAATTTAAATCAATAAAGACACATGAATAAGTAATGCACTTTGATTATTTCCAGTGAAATTCAGCTCGCTACATATAACACTTCTACACATTACATCCATACATTAAATACATATACAACTGTACATACCGTATACTGGTTTAAAAGTAAACCAGTTTGTACATGTACATTGTATCAAATTCATTTCACATCTGCTAATTCCGTCTAATTTGTAAAACAGAAGTTAAATCAATTTTAAGAATCATATGCACATACAAGTGTAATATCAAACTCATAATATAATAATAAGCTGGCCACGAATTGAAGGGATTATTATTTAAAGTAATGTTTACATTCACGCTTTTAAAATTATATATATTGTTTTTTATTTGTTGCATATTTGTAATAGTTATTATTCCTTTGTATTGAAAACAAAATATTCATGTACCATGTAAATAAACTTACTAATAAATACCAAAGCGAATACAAACAGTTTGAGGACTTTTCACACATGGAGTAGACTACATGTACATTTAAAAACAACAAGATGAACTGGCACAAAGTTAAAAGAAAACATAAAACGAAATCCTCTTTTTTGTCTAACACAAAATACATACCATCACATAGACTGTAATCAGTACTCTTTGATTGCAATCGAGAATATTGATACTGTCAAACCTGCTTGGGTGACCACCTGTCTACAAAGACCACTTTTTATATTTTCCTTGGGCGGTCGCAATAGACAGGTTTGACTGTAGTACACATTGATTTAAAAACTTGAAAATGATACAATTCACATCTATTAGAGTTCAGGTGAATGCATGTGACTTTTTGTACAATCAAGGGAGTGAATAATTATTGGAAATATAGCTTCTTCAAAAATTTTAAGGTCCATATTTATTCACATTTTACATTTCAGACCCAATAAACGATTCACATACGTTACATAAACTAGTGCAGCACATAATTATGGTCTAAAGCACTTCTCCGTTACAATATTCCAAATTCATGATTTTAAAAAGTAAAATTAAAGGTAATACATGTGAATTTTGAGAAATATCATGATGCAACTAAATAAAGACCGACACAAAAATGATTGTCCTTTTGATTGATTTTCATTTTCTTTTAAATACAATGATTTTTCTTCAAATTGGTACGTGTAGCACTGTAAAGGTAACACTAAGCACGTGATATCTAAAAAATGCATACAATCCGATGGAAACTCGGGTGTATCCAAAATTTGAAATTAAGGGCTTTTTTAACCTCAAAACTTTCTCCAAAACTTCAACAGTAATATGATAATCTTTTCAAGATGTTTCATAGAAAAATAGGTACAAAAAATACATAAGAAGAAATGTGCAGGCACTGTTGTAATTTGTATTGCCACACGGCGCAGCATATTATTACAAACATGTTGTGTACCAGCAATTTAACCAGCTTAGACACACCAACTTTCACACACACAACTCTACATTATAGAATATATAGTATTTTTATGATTTCACATAAAACAAGAATAAAGCTTCTTAGAAAGAGACAAAAATGTGTTCCTAAAGACTTGTGTCACTAATAATTTGTTCAATCTTCTCATCTATGTGTTTTTACTTCTTTTACTGACCTGTTTCATCTCATTAGAATGCAGTTAAAAAAGCAACCTAATTTCATGTGTAAAAACAAATATTTTTTCAAAATTTCCTGTCAAGACAACATAATAAGCCAGAAATTGCAACTACAAATGACTTATACAAACATGTACCCTTTATAAAGCAGAACATATTCACTTCACTTTACAAGAAATACAGAATAAACAGTCATGGCAAGAAACTGGTTCTTTCTGACATAAAAGAACATAATACAAATACACAAAAGTAGTAGAATAGTTTGATTTGACAATTCGAGAAATTTGTTCCGTAAGAAATTAGAAAAACATGATTATGTATCACATATCATAGCATGTTCTGAACACAAAGTTGTTCCTGTATTAAACCTATGGGAAATTGGTTAAAGAGAAGGTTGAGTTCTGGGAAGAGGTGAGAAATAATTTGTGAGTGTTATCATTGTATTATGCAAGTGTGGAAGAACATCGGACAAAAATTGTTCCCTGAAAAGGATGGCTCTTCAAATGCCTTAATATTGTAAATATGGCATGTAACATCCTAAAAAATCACGACAGATTTTTACGTTACATGTTCATGTAGTCCCATATACATCTTTCCGTGTTCAGTGCTTGTAACTTTACCAAGACTGGGGCAAAATTCTTATCATTTTGATGAATCCAGAACCTTGCAGTACACACAAACAATTATATGCTAGATGATCAACCTTTTCTGATTGGTTCCACAACGTTTCTTTTACAATGCAACGCATGACCAGAACTCAACTTTATATTTAAGCTCAAAGCGGAATCAAGATTACCGTACATTTGCTATTGATTTTTGGAAGCACTACAGTGAAATTGTTCATTCACTTGATGCTCAATTAATAGATCAAGGGTTTAAATTTTGTCCTGATGCATACCACTACACACTATCATCAAACACCATTATCATGTACACATAAAACTTTCAAGATTGAACTGTGTTACATGATTTTTTTCCATTCATGGAAATATCCATTTTGCATTTGAAGCCAACAGTTTTGAGGTAGGCAAATGTCATTTCTTTGAACTTATTTGGCAGCCAAATAAGAAACGATGGAAACAGATATATCACCTTTTTTCTCCATTATCTGTACAACAGGTCTAGGTTTTTGTTATGTTGGAAGCAATTCCCTTCATACCACAACACTTTGTAAAATATCAAAAGAAAGGTGTTTTGGTGTACAAACAATAGTGTACAAACAATAGTGTGTTGTCAATGATACATGTTATGCATTAGATCATGTATATGGATGAAACTAGATATTTCATAGAACCATCTTGGACTTACAGACATCACTCACAATATAATGTTGATGGTTATCACTGCATGAGCATTTTACAAACGCATTTCACACATGTACCAACACACAGAGTTGTGTATCATTAAATTTCAAAAAGAGTGTTCCAGTTGAAAACAATGCATCAATGTTGACAATATTACAAATTCTGTGTTAAACATTAAAACTATTAATAATTGCAATAGCTATTTAAATAAGTACAGTATATGAAGTAATGCCAACAACTATTCTACTACTGTTTTTTAATCTTTTTTTAAAAAGTTTTATTTTAACTTTCAATTTACTCTTTTGTAAGTGGGGAGGGGGAATACTCCAAACTGATACCCAGATTTTGGGTACGAGGACTTTTATATTTTGAAGGATGTTCCCATATGAAAACAGCAACACAAATTAAATAGTAAAAAAAGTGAAGACATGTGGATATTCCTAAGTCAACAACAAGTTACAAAAAAAATCTTATCTTCTAGTGCTCTATGTGATAATGTCCATATGAGATAACTTCATTGTGACTTGGCAAAGAGGATCACGAGAATAAAGTTCTCAAAGTTCTTCAACAATCCCTTAAGACAAAATCTTTCTACCAATGACCACTGGGTCAAACTGCACAGTGTGATGGGCGGTGGCTGGGCTTGAAATGAGCGAGAATCAGCGTTGATGAAAAATCGCTTGAAGGCTCTCCCGCAGTAACCCCGTTTTTTAACGGCGTTTTGATTTGTGATTCATGTTTGTGATTCTAGCTTTAAAAAAAATCGCTTGAACGCACCCTCACGAGTCCATTGACCATATCCTCAGGGTCCTTTGACCATATCCTCAGAGTCCCTTGACCGTCCCTCGTAATCTGAGCTCCTGGAGCTCCTGACAGACTCACTCTGAGATGATCCGTTTGTTGCCATCAGCAAAGATACGGATGAACGAGTGCTGCATGAGGTCCTGAGGCTTGGGACGGTCTCCCGGTTGCTTCTGGACCATGTCCTCAGAGTCCTTTGACTGTCCCTCGTAACCTGAGCTCCTGGAGCTCCTGACAGACCCACTCTGAGATGATCTGTTTGTTGCCATCAGCAAAGATGCGGATGAACGGGTGCTGCATGAGGTCCTGAGGCTTGGGACGGTCTCCTGGTCGCTTCTGGAGGCTGGGATGTAGAATAGCAATGGAGAGAAAGAAATGAAATTGAATGCAATTACAACGTACATGAACTGCAATGAACTGTAAATGACACACCTTAGACTATGAAAGTACAGTCAAACCTGTCTATAGCAACCACCCAAAGGAAACTCAAAAAGTGGTCTTTGTAGACAGGTTCCTTTAGTACATGTATGTTTCAATGATAAACCATTTTCAAGGGAAACAAAACATTTGGTCTTTGTAGACAGGTGGTCACTAAAGCAGGTTTGACTGTAATAGTAAGGGAATCACAATGTGTTCAAATGGACAGTGGCGGATCCAGGGGGGGGGGGCCCGGCCCCCCCCCCCCCTTGAGAAAAAAATCATGTAAAATCACGTGATTTTTACCTTTTTGGGGAGCTGGGCCCCCCCCCCCTGGCGCTCAAGGGGGGGGGGGGGTGCAAATGGAAAAAATTTTGAGGATCAAAAAAAAAAAAAAAAATGTGCTCACTACCCCCCCCCCCCCCCCCCACTGAGCGAATTTTTGGCCGGCACGTTTTTCAAATTTTCGGGAGCAAAAAAAAAAAAAAAAAAATAAATAAATTGTGCTCTGTACCCCCCCCACTGAGCGACTTTTCGGCCGGCGCGATTTTCAAATTTTCGGGAGCAAAAAAAAAAAAGTTGGGTCCCCTCCCCTAAGAAATCCTGGATCCGCGCCTGCAAATGGATACAATTTCAGAGACCTTTATTTAAATGGACCATATAATCAATTAAACTTAATGCTTATTACATATCAACAGCTAAATTCACATTCACAGTTACAACATAATTACAAAATGTTAATGATAAATACCTTTAATGAGAGAAACTTTCATTCATTGTTCATCTTCATACAAATATCGCATATTATAATAATTTGTAAACCTATTTTGACATTCAAGAATGAAAATGTGATTTTTGTTTGTCCAAAGATATTTGGTTACAAGGTTGAAAATAAAAGGTTTAAAAACTAAAAAAAAAATCTTACCATCTGTTCACAAAGTCAACAAAGGGTGCTGAGAACTTGTCACTAGGTAACCTTGGTGGATGCTGAAGAAAGAAAGAAAAAAAGACAAAAGAATTTTAGCTCTGCAGGCAATTTCATTCAATCTCAGCAATATTAAGGATTACAGCAATCTAGGGCTAGAATAGGAAAATGTAGAGAGCAACTTATCATTTTACCCCCCAAATTGCAATCTCTTTTAGAATCACAAGCTAAACAGAGAGCAATTGGAATGCTGACATTACATGGTTCATTAATTTTATAGACTAATGTCATGTGCAATGCTTTATAAACTTACGATATTAAAACTAAACCTACATGCATGCTGTTGCCACACTCTTGGACAATAACTGAGTTATAAGAGCAGAGAGTGTAAGATATTTAACAAGGAGCTTACCTCTTCCACGATGCATTGTAGAAGCGCTATTGGCTGTGAAATAAAAAAGGAAATAAAAAAAAATCCACAAAAGGAAAACAATCATTTTTCTTTATCTAGTTTACTTCAAGTCATAACAAGACAAACGTATAAACACAATACAGTAGATTAGAGAATGAAATTATCTTATATGTACAGTTAACAGCTAAATCATCTGTAGACAGTAGGCTTGCGGTTGCACCATGTGAGAGAGGGGGGGGGGGATTGGGGAGTCCTGAAAAGGATTCTCTGTAAAATTTCTCTCTTCACTGTGTGTAGTCCTGAAAAAGACTGTTTGTTATCTTTCTTAGCTTGTAGTTATAAGGAGAACTATAGCGCGGGTTGGAGAGGATGGGTGGTAGGAGTGGCAGCATCTAAATTATTCATACCCTTCCTTTGTTTAATGATGTGAAAAATTGGTTTGTTCCTGATTTATTTTCATGGGAATGTGACATTTTAAAGCTAACATCTGCAAGTATTCAACAAAGGCCCTAACTCAACCAGTCCTCCTTTCATGCTTGAGTTACGAAAAACACCCCCCCCCCCCCCCCCAAAAGAAAAATAAATAAATAAATAAATAAATAAATAAATAAAATTAAAAAAAAATAAATAAATAAATTAAAAAAAATTAAAAAAATAAATAAAAAAATAAAATAAAAAAAATAAAATAAATAAAAAATAAATAAACAAATAAATAAATAAATAAATAATTATTTTTTTTTAAATTAAAAATACAATTTAAAAAAAAAAAAATCATAAAATAAACAAGGAGTATGAATAATCATGTACATTCATATCTGAGTTTGCCAGACAGGCCTACTGAATAGTTTTGATTGATCTACCAACATAGACAGGTATTAGAAAATATCAGTCAGCATGTGAACAACAAAATAGTCAAGGTCAAGGTCAAGGTCATGGAAAAGGTGAATATGTGTTTTCTTGGTGCATCCAGGATTTCTGTCATGGTTTAACCAGGTTAAAACCATTGTACAGATTTTATTCATCGAACTGATTCTCCCATTTTCTTTCTTCATTTTAATAGTGTTCTCTTTTGAAATCAAATTAATGCATGTGTTATGTTTCTTTCCAATCAAGACATATTGAAACTTTTGATTTTCTCTACTGAGTATAAACAAAAAATAGCTATAATGATGAATAAGTATACTATACAGTGTGAGTCAAAAAAAAGTTTACATCTAGAAAATTGCAAATTATTTTAAAATAATGAACAGTAAATTATTATACATCTTATGATAGAGTGTTTTATCCCAAATCATTTGGTATCATTTTTGTGTGGTATGTGTTCACGCTTGGATGAACACGAGGCATTGTTTGCCAGGGTGCAAAAATTGACTTGCGCCAAAGTTGCTTATGTCATGTATTAAAGTGAGAGAATGAATTAAATGTATCAAATGAGATGCATTGCATAGGCTATGCTTTTTGCAGAAGCAAAGTCACACACACCACTACAGGGAAATGCTGTCAACCGTGGACCAAGTTTAGTACTTGTGTGTGTGTGCGTAGGTAATCACCAGCAACCGCGGACCACTCCATAGAAAACTACATCAAACCGCGGATGTACCTCCTATGGGATGATCCAGGTAGTGAGCGCATCTTCCGCGCAGTCAAAAGGGGGCGCTGTGACATTTCGCGATACACATCGGACTGATCCAGTCGATGTTGCCTACACGCTGTGACATCTAATATTCAAACGCCCCCTACGTCGTAAATTTGATACGGCGGAACCGGTATCGCAACCGGGGACGGTCCCCCATTGCAGGTACGCTTGCAGTTTGAGGTAGTTTTCTATGGAGTGGTCCGCGGTTGCTGGCGTTTTCCTACGCACATACACACGCATACAAATTTTGTTTGATATTTAATATTCAATATTTGATATGTGTGGCATTATTAATTTTGTTAGGGATGTTATTTGGATCTGCAAAGACCGAATTAATACCCAAATCTCAATTGTTTTATTCAAACATGACATAAGTAACTTTGGCGCAAGTCGATCTTTGCACTCTCACAAACAATGCCTCTTGTTCATCCAAGCGTGTACACATACCACACAAAAATGATACTAAATGAATTCGGATAAAACACTCTTTCATAAGATGTATAATAATTTACTGTTTATAGATGATTTTAAAAATAATTAGCAATTTTTCAAGGTGTAAACTTATTTTTGACTCACACGGTAGTGCTTATCACTTACCGATAACTCCTGATCTCTTGGTGTTGCCTGTGTAAATGAAGACAATTAAATAAATGTTAAATGTTACCAATTAACATTTATTAAATGTGTATATTAAAACCTACCAGTTAAAGTTTCAAGAGTTTTCATTTTATTTCTCTGACAATTTTTTTCTTAGACTTATTTCTACTACTGCACTGAAAATATGTCAAATTAAAACCATGCTGATGGGCCTTTAATTTTTACACACTAAAAAAGTAAATTAAATGGTAAGTTGTGAGAAAAAGAAAGATTTAAGTCTTTGTACTTACTGGATATGGAAATCTACCAGTTGCCATCTGTTCGAAAAATATGAAAGTGGAAAATGAATGTTGGAACATGAATTCAAAAAAATATGTGATCTTATTGACTACTTTTACATGTAGATTTATAACCTGAAGATGGCATACATCAAGCACATTTTCTTAATCACTACTGGCACCATCATCTGATCATTATCATCATCATTACCATCATCATCATCATCATCACTATTATCATCATAATCATCATCATCATCATCATCATCATCATCATTATCATCATCATCATCATCACTATCATCATCATCATCATCATCATCATCACTATCGTCATCACTATCATCATCAACATTATCATCATCATCATCACTATCATCATCATCATCATCATCACTATCATCATCACTATCATCATTATCATCACTATCATCATCATCATCATCACTATCATCAATACTATCATCATCAACATTATCATCATCATCATCACTATCATCATCATCATCATCATCACTATCATCATCACTATCATCATTATCATCACTATCATCATCATCATCATCACTATCATCAATACTATCATCATCAACATTATCATCATCATCATCACTATCATCATCATCATCATCACTATCATCATCATCTTCATCATCATCATCATCACTATCATCATCACTATCATCAATACTATCATCATCGTCATCATCATCATCACTATCATCATCATCACTATCATCATCATCATCATCATCATCACTATCATCATCACTATCATCATCATCATCATCATCACTATCATCATCACTATCATCATTATCATCATCATCACCATCATCACCATCATCATCATCACTATCATCATCATAATCAGCAGCAGTAACAACATAAACACATCAGGATAAGATATCTATTTTCATCAACCTTATAAACAGGTCATTCCAAATTCAAGGCCTCTAGATCTTGCAAGCAATATATTAATCTCAAGCCTTGTTCGCACACAATATGGTACAAAACCTTGAAAATCAGGGCAAAAAAAAAAATATAAGATACGTGTAGTACTCCTCACATTTCTGCATCCCATAACGCGCAGATACCTGTACTATATGAGTATATGGAGGGTACTTGTTGCACAACTCTACCTCTTTCCACCCCCCCCCCCCACCCACCCCACTCGACATTCATTTCCTCGTGAGGTAGTTTTAAATTTGCTGCAGCAATTATTAATTTGAAGCACTTATCATATTACATGTGATGAATTAACCCCCTGACTACTGAACTATTTCACTTCACTTTCATAGGCTTCAATCCATTAGCGATTGGTTCCTGTTGTAACCAATGGGTTAAAGAGACTTTTTTATACAGAATGAGAATCCTCAGCGTATCTCACCTCTAATAAGAAGACCCCTAAGCTCCAGACTTCTGAATGCACCCCGTACTCGTCTCCTAATACCCTCTCAGGCTACAACAACAACAAAGAAAAAAATATTGTTAAAATAATGATACATGTATCATCATCACATAAACTAAATCGGCATATTTCATATACAACAAAGAGCACACAATTGTGTCTGTGCCCCCCTCCCCCTCCTTCCACGAAAACAATTGACAAAAAGTGGATTTGAAAAATGTGATAATCTTAATTGCAAGAGAATCCTGGATCCACCCCTGAAACCAGCTACTGAAACTGTGCACAATCCAAGCACGTATCTATCTAGCATGTTAAACACTGTCTGCATTCTATATTTGATATTTTCCAAGTGAATCCTAAAAGCACTGTCTGTTCTACGACATATGCTCCAGTTCTGCATCAATTTCCTGCACAGAATCAAATTCATTCATATCAACTTTCATCTTTTCAACTTTACATGTATAACACTATAACTTACCCTAAGTCTAACAAGGGGAGTGTTTCACAAAGACTAAGATCGACTTTAAGTTAGACTTAATTATGGCAGGCCATTCATACCACTAGTTGCTCTTACCATCATGATCTTTAGATAATAAAAAATGAACTATCAAAAAGGTAAATTCTGTAGATTTATGACCACGATTTGTACGTCCCTTGAGAGACCAATGCCAGTACAGGTTGAGAGAAAACAGTCCCATGAACGGCCTGCCATAGTTAAGTCCAACTTAAAATTGATCTTAGTCTTTGTGAAACACTCCGCAGATGCCTTACCGCCATGTATGCATTGGTTCCTATGTACGTCCTTGTTATCGAGCTGACTAGTTGAGCACTGACTCCAAAATCACACAGCTTGATCTCTCCCTGTGTGTTGACTAGGATGTTGGAAGGCTTCACATCTGAAATAACACCATAGGATTGATGTAGAGAAAGTCAGTCAAATACCACTATTGTTGAATGAAGGCCCTTGTTAAGTTTAGCCTTTTACTATACATTCTTTTAACAATTCTTGATGCATGGTTGTATTGTGTATTCAATATGAACTACATGTACAACCCTAACCCTATTTGGTACTTGCTCATTTTTTTTAAAATTCTCTTTTACTGTATTATTCTGCATATAAATTATTTTTCAGTAAGTTTGATTGGGTTTGGGTTAACTGGGAATTAAAATTTACTGTACGTCGATCAAGAAAATCAAAATCAACGCAGTAAACTTACCTCTGTGCATAATTTTCAAGTTCCATAGATAATTCAAGCCTTTGACAATCTGTGTAAAGGAAGTCAACCGCAAAAGAAAATAAAAATCAATATTTCTTACAAAAGAACATATACATATTTTTGAAATAGCTAATAAAAGTAGAAAAGAATAGGCATGCTAATCAGCATAACTCGGTTCACTCCCCTCCACATATTCCCCATACATGTGTTTACAATGTTTGATGACTCCACAGAATAGTGTATTTATATTCAACTTACCGAGACTGTCATCCTCCCCAATATTGATTCTGGAATGCAGCGATACATTTCTAATGAGCCTCCTGTAAGAGAGAAAATAGACAGCAGATGTAAGATGATGACAAAAATTTGGATATCAAAAGATACTGTATGTGCAGTTCAATTACAAAAAAAAGTAAATCACACAACTTAATATACCATTCCCTATATTGCAGATTTTGAGACATTTATTGAATAAAATATCAAATTATACAATATGTATGAACATGTGCAAGTACATGTAAATATTGAGTATTGATACACTTTTTTGGCTCTAAGCGAACTGAATTAATGCCATAAATGGAATTATGCCTACCATCCATGAACTCTGTACATATTGAGATCCTATTCTCTGTGAAGAAAGCACCATAGAAGCCTATGATGAAAGGTGAATCACACTGAAAAACAAAAAGACAGAAAGAAAATAGATGTGTCAATCATATCAATATGTAGCTGTAAGGGATACACAAAACAATGCAATGTGGCTACCACCACCACCAAGTTACATTACTGGTATCTGAAGTCATAATAAAAAAGAGTCTCTCAAATGCTTGTATGGGTATTTTGTTTCTACTTTAATCTGAACTCAAGGCATTTATGTGTTTGATAAAACTCCACAAGCGTACAACACTAGTTTGAATACATAGAATTAACAACAAACTACCTGCATATCAAAATTTTCAAGGCTTTGGTTTGCATCCCATACATGTACCTAAAAGCCACAAGCAAAATGCATGTACACAACAAATAGTTTCCACACTTTTGTTGTTTGCAAAGGCAAACTGGCTTGATTAACGAAAAGTGAAATATTCCACATTTGCTGCTAATAATGACCTTCATACAGTGCACACATTGTGTACATGTAGCTGTCACTTGCCAGGTTTTGGGCCATGCTTTTTTGCAAATTATGCTTTTATGACTGATGTCAAGGGAAAGAAAATTCCAATTTATTACTGTCATATATGAGGTGTACAACTTTACATAGATCTACAATTAATGTGCAATATGTACAATACCAAATGAGTGCACTCTCATTTCTCATTATCTGATTCATGAATTATGAGCCTTATAATTCTCTTCTCATGAATCATGAAATGATTTGCAAACATTTGTGAATATTTCCACTGATTATTTAATATCCTTCCCTTACACTGTAAAATAAACAAATTGCACAGAAGATTCTCTACTGCAATAAAATTCACAACTTAGTCCTAAATGTACCCAATGAAAAATTGTGCAATTGTAAATATGGTAATTGCTCAACGTATCAATAAAATCATTTTTTTGTTGTTGTTTAACATGAAAAAGATCATGTATGTAAGCAAACATGTAACTTATAACTGTTCTTGCTTGTTACAGTTACTAATTGATGATAGAATTAGAGTGATGGTTCCCCTATTAAAGGGAGTGATTATTCTTACTACCCCCATCACCTTTTCTCTCTCTCTTTCTTTCTCTCTATCTTTTTCCCCCTCTCTCTCTCTCTCTCTCTCTTTCCATCTTTCTCTCTCTCTCTTTCCATCTCTCTCTCTCTCTCTCTCTCTCTCTCTCTCTCTTTCTTTCTGCTGCTCTCCTTCTCTCTCTTAATGCAAGCCCTTCTCTATTACCCTCATCTCTGGGTAATCCCAACCAACAATTTGGATGTAAATGAGGCATTAATCACAAGCCTCCAAATTCAAATTAGTATGTATAACTATACAGCCTCATTATTTCTGGGCTAGAGTTGAAGTATAATACCTTTTCTCTTTCTTTAGAGCTGGATTTTTCTAACAGAAGTGCTTTCGATGTATATGAGATATGTTTTTAATTTAATCCTTGCCCATCAATCTTGCGTGGCTTACTAGCACTTAATAGATAATTACTTTTTGAATCTCATACAGGGAGATGCAGGTGTATGATGTATTCAACTGAGATGAATAATGCGCATAACCAAACAATACCAATAAACATCTTATCGTCAGTCGTTCATTGTTTTAAAGATATATTCTCAATGATATTGTTGAATAATAGTGAGGTAGAATCAATCAAGCAGTCATAACATTAATGCTGCATGTAACATATTCGGCTTTTTCTTATGAGAGCGATTTTCCAATTCGTTGACACATTTTCCGGTGATAATTGCTCTATGGTCTGTATTATTGCATCCTACACATATACATATACATATATATAATCCTCACCCTAACGCTAACCTAATATAGACCAACTTATAATATCTTTACATTGAACAGTTGTAATTTCACTAAAGAGACCTTCTACAACGGACAGCGAACTATGAAAACCATTACAATAAATGTACATAATCTGTATGTGCAATATACAATGAAGTACATGTATGATAAAAGAAAGGGAATATGTTAGATGAAATGGACTACAGAGGGACATTCACCTTTCTTCTATGAAATCTGTATAGAATGTCATAGCAAACTCTTTAAAATGCAACAAGCATTTCAGCTTAATCTGTGTCATTATGACTGCTTGCATCAAAACAATTTTTAAAAGCAACAGTTTGGTTAATAAGTTACAGAGATAAAATAGAAAAATAAAAAATAAAAATGGGGAGATGAAAATCTTGCAATTAGACAATTTAATTTAAAGATTGCTGCCTTTCTTAATCATCCATCGAAATGATGAAGCAACGGCAATGAGACGTTATAACTATTCAACGAGGAAAGAAGGATAAAATCTTGAAATTTATTCATGGAAACAAATCCTGCAAAGCTTAACGCCCAATCAGGAGCAAGAAAACCTTCGCTTGTGAGATTAGAGTTGTCAGAGATAAGACTGAAAGCATGGCAACAGAGAGGGATACAGGAGGGAAGAGCAAGCGAGAGAATTTTGATACAAATCTTCTAAATTAAGCATCGTAGTTGAAGTAGCTGGAGACAGTCAGTCAGTAGATGCCTGGATATTGCTTGTGATCACATGCAGAGCTTACAGTAACAACTGACACACACTTGCTTGAGGTTAGCTGGTGATATTGTGGACAAACGTCACAGTAAGTACAGATTCCTTTGCCATTGTATTGCTTCTGTACGAAAAAATGACTTTTGCATTGTAAACTGGTTCCATTACTGTAGTTGACATACCAGCTCCATGGAATGCAAAAGGTCGACCCAATAGATGAGTACAAAATGTGCAGAATCATCATTTTTAATTTTTAGAAGTGGACCATAAATTGATAAAGAATGAGCACCTTTCTATTTTGTAGGAAACCCTTTATATCACATCTCTGTATCCACTACTGTCATGACAATGTCAGTTTTAGGTGCAGGCTAATTCCTCCAGTAAATGGGGTACAAAAGCTCAAGCGTAATAGCAAATAAGTGGTATGGCTGAAAGTGACCTTGTACACTTGACATTTTTGAGAAGGGCATTATTTCCTCCGAGTGTATGTAATTCACAGGACGTGGCCTCTGGTACACGTAATTTAATGTTTCGGCAGAAAAATGGGTAGGTCCAAAGATAAAAACATAAAGAAATAGATGTATTTGTGTAGTAATATTCACTGCATGCAATGTTTCTCTTGTTATTAATGTCATTAATTATATCATCAAAATAATCACAACTACATGCATTTTCCTATTGTTTCAAGTATTAGGGTATTTGTTGCACAACGTAACAGGTAAAAATGAACCGCGCACAAAAAAGCGACAACAAAATAACAATCGTATTTGAATAATAAATCAATTATAAAGATTTATTTCTTTGATGAAGCTCTATATCTTAAATAAGTGTCATATATTATCTGTCTCATACATGTATTTATATCACATTCTACAGATACTATTGCCAGATCAACCAGGATCTAGCAACAACTCAAGTTCATTCACCCAAGCCACAGCTTGGAGAATTGTGGATTAGCACAATTTGGAATACAGTGTGCTGAGAGCAGAGGCATAAAACTTGAATTTAACAAGTGACATTGGATGATTAACAAGATGAAGCTCCAGATTCAATTTATTGTTGAGATAACGTCACTCTTCCTTCTCCTCAAGATCATCATGCTCCAAGCCACTACTCCAACGCCCACTCCTAGACAGCCTGCGAAGGATCATCCAGTCTGCAAAGGACCTATCCTCTGTCCAATCTGTCCAATCTGTCCTCCTGGACCACAGGGTATTCCAGGTGTGGCTGGTCCATCTGGTCTACCGGGCAGAGACGGTCTCAATGGTGTTCCTGGTCATTCTGGAGTTCCAGGACTAAACGGACCGAGAGGCGACAAGGGAGATAGGGGAGAACCTTGCTCGGGATGCTATGGATCGGACCCTACAGGGGGTCCAGGTGCCTTCCATAGACCAGAACAAGCCTCAAATCCAACCTTCTTGCTACAAAACCAGATGTTCCGATCGGCTTTTACGGCAGCTAGGACATTCGACCTGCATGGTCATGGGGATGGGCCAAAAGATTTGAACTTTGACCTTGTCCTAGCCAATGTCGGAGGTCACTTCAACAACAAGACGGGCCGTTACAAATGCGCCTTCAACGGAACATACTTCTTCACCTTCAGTATCGGGCACAACCGCGACACCCTCGTCATCCTCGTGAAAAACGGTCAGAAGACAGTCGGGATTCACGGGGATTCCAGTAACCATTTACGACAGTCTTATTCAAACAGCGCCATCATGGACTTGGTTTTGGATGATGAGGTTTGGCTTCAGATAGAGCCTCGGCATGCAATTAGTGGGACTACAGACAGGTTTACAAGCTTCACTGGATATCTTCTCTACCCAGCCTTACCGATCAGTGATTAGATTTCATCTAAAACAAATCAGTTTTAATACTCTGCCACACACTGCTGGATGCATACACTTTTATCTGTTATCAATAGTGCTATAGGAGTGGAGTCAAGATCTACATTTAGAAGTCAAGTTCACCTTTGCTCATCAATGCCCCTGAAATGTCACTATTTCTCTCACTTTCAAATGACAATAGAATTACAGAGTTTCTTTTGTAGTTATATGGACTTGTTAATTTAATTACTCATTATTCCTACATGTAAGTATCATTTGAGGTGTTCACACCTGTACAAGCATTGCTTTTTAGTTGACCCCTCTGTTTTTAAAATGTATTTCTACATTTGTTGTCAATGTTTATAATTGATTTATAATGTTTTGTTGGAAACATGAATAAATTGAATTAAATTGAATTAAAATTAATTGAAATTGAGGACTCTTTCAAAACTGCATGTTAGGTACATTTACCTGTACATGCACATACAATACAAATTGTAGTCCTCTCCACTGGAAAACTACACACCACTTTGGGTGGTGCTTGATATCTCACACTTTCAATCTGCACCTTAGCTATACATACATGTTTGTACAAATCATTGTCATTTAAAGGTATTACAAAGTTCTGGTAAGGGGTCATGAATTTGGTTCAAATGAACATATTAGAAGCCTATGCGATTTTACAATGTTCAATGATCGTTGTCGCGGTTGAAATCGAGTCTAAAGTAATGAAATTGTAAATAATAAACTCTTTATGTTGTATAGCCCCCTCTCAAGACTGATATTACTTTAGCTCTAAAACAATGTTTCTTGACTACAATCAACCGATTTGCTATTCCTGTTTGGAAATATATATTCATTTGAACTGCATATTCTGAGATTTTCATGATCGCAGCTACCATGGAATGCTATTTTAAATATTTTAAACTTACCGGGAGCACCAGTCAATTTTTTATTATTTAGGGGCTATATTTTCGAGTGCTTATAATACATCCACAGGGGTATCCAAATATATCAACATTTTAAAGAATTATTATCAATCCAATTTTCAAAATTTCCCGAAACTTTGCATTACCTTTAAGCTTACGTGTCAGATGGAGAAAACATTCTTTACTTTCTGATTACAAATGATTGCAGAGAGCAATTTGGAATTGAAATAGTGAACCTATTCAAAGCTGCTTTATATCATGGTTCTGTGCATAGTGGATACATAAACATTGAGATCTGGATGTACAAATGTATATACATGTAGCTCCACATTTTCCCCCTCTGAATTACTGTGAGGATTAAAAAGAAAGATTGAAACGAGGATGCCCTAATTTCCTTCAAGCTATATTATACACCTCATTATAAAACTGGAGCAAATGATGATTGCAAATATAGCAGCTTAGCCAAAGTATGTACTCTTCAAGTACTCTTGCTCTTTTATTTCATGTACTCAGTCCACGGTATTCATCAACATGTAAATGAAGAAAACTCCTTGAACATTTCTTGCTAAGTTTCTTTTTTTAAAGCAGATCATAACTTTTCTTTTATATATGATTCAGGTTGAAAAAATCTTGTTCAAGTATTAAAACAATGGGTATTTCTTGGAATTATGTGTATGTTAATCTTGTTCCTTACAAATGGCCAAAATAAGCATTACTTCTTCATTCTCTAATTTTATTTCATTTCATATCTTTATTGTTTAAAACTTAATTTGTATGAGACTTCTATGAATGTTGATGTCAAGTGGGCTATATAAGCCAGGAGGGAATCTGAAAATCTAACAGATGTCCATTTCTTTTGGAACACCCTTTTTCCTCCATTTTACCACCTTCTTTCTAAATCTAAGCACAGTGTATATATCTTATTTCAATAAGCTATAGGCCTAAATGGAATTTGCACAACACAGAAGAGAAACAATTTTTTGTTTAAAGACCAAACATTTCTTCATAGTTGTAGTGCTCAAAAATACATTTTCCCCACACCAAAAAAAAAGAAAGAACAAAATTGATGTAACGTTTTAACCCATTAGCAATGGGAAACGAGTAGTTTCTGTACAAAGCTGACAGGAATAACATATGTGAGGAGTCAATGGGGTAAAAACAGATTTGTTCTTACCTTATATAGGATCTGTAACTCTGATAAGATTTCCTTCTGAGCTTCTGGGGTGATATCTAGTGGTATAACCTGGAAAAAACAATAAAAAACAATAAATATATGAGCATCAGTCGAGAGAGAGAGAGAGAGAAGGGCGTGGTCTGAGGAAAAATATAGCAGTTACGTTCTTCAGGCTCTCAACAAGAAATTTGTTTTAACATTTATTGTATTCTTCCAAAACAAGAGAAACTTTCTATCCAGGTGAAGCATATTACATGAAATTACATAACTTATACAAAATGTATAATATAAATACATTCATTATAAAAATGCATAAAAAGTATGAATAGATAAATAATACATACATATAATACAAATCACATAGAACATTAGGATGAATGGAAGAAGACTAGAAGGAAGAAATAGAGAAGAATATAGAATGGGGGATTAAAGGAGAATGTAGCCCCGGGGAAAAGTAACTCCAAAAACCGACCTCCCCCATGATTGTGGCATTTTCAGGGCCTATGTTTGTTCGCAAGTAGAAAATAATGCATTTATTTTTATTTTGGAAAGAAGACCATATATAGTTTGGGTGATTTGAATTTGCTATGACAAAATTAGCTTCAGGCTTTAATACTTCATCAAAGAAAGATGGTATTGGCGTGGGTTGCAGTTCAATCTTAGGTTAAGTTACATTGTTGTTTGTTGTAGTTTTAGCTTTTATGGTGTGTATCATTCATTTATGAATATTTAAGCTGTAGGCATGCTAGAAGTGTTGGTTCAAGGCTTGAAGTTATGAATATGACAAATAACTACAGAGCAATTGTTGTTGCACGACATAGAATCCATTTTGGGGTGAAAATGTTTATCTGAGTTTCACTGACAAAATTGTGAAATAGCAACACAACTGATTTAATTATTTCAGTGTTGTACAGAAATGATGTTGAGCTATTTGTCAGTATCATATGTCATGAATACTTTGTACTTATTACAAAAAATGTATTTCTACATGTATCAAAAGACAGTTAACATTTTATACATTTTGTACGAGTACTTTAGTTGACAGAAACTGTGATAAGATCAATAAATCAGTGTTGATGAAAACTCATTTAGCCAGTTTCAAATCGGAGCAGTCGATGAGTGGAGTGTTACCAAGTTTATATTACGCGCACCCTTGCTCCACGTACATGATCTGCCGTGAAAAACAATGAGGTCGATTTGCTGAACATACCTAGATTTCGAAATATAATTGAAATAAAAATATAAAACATGAAACCTTGATTTTCAATTTGTCTGATGAATGGTTTTGATTTTTTTTTGAAGGAATATAATCAATGTAGACACCGTCAATGCGCAGTGCTGCCTAGAGAAGTATTCTCCTTTTTTTCATTTTGCACAGCTGTAGCGATTGCGCGCTTTTTCACTGTGGACGTGTTACCATGACAAGGTACCTCGCGATTACCGCAGACGTGCATTGTAAGTCAAACGGTCCCCGCGCTCGTTATCTCGTGCTTGAGAAGGAATGTCACCCCACATCTACTTCAGATAGTCGTCTGGTGGGACACCAAGTGACATAGATCTAAACGGGGTATAAGAGAGGGAAATGGAAGGCTATGGACAAAAGAGAGAGACAAAAAGAAGGAGAGAGAGAGACAGAAAGAAGGAGAGAGAGAGAGAGAGAGACAGAGAATATAGCCTGGGTTCAAATTCAGTTTAGACACTTTGATTGGCAAATAATTTGTCGCAGATGAAAACAAATCTCTGAGACTATCTCAAAGAATATGTTAGAAGTCTGTAGCATCAAGGATAGTGGAGATACGAAGGAAGAAAGAAAGGCCTCAAAACAGGCCAGAAACGGACAAAACGGTGCCTTGACGGTCACACATGAGTGATTTTGGAGAACAAAGATTTCAGTGACCTTGATGGGATGCTAGAGACTGTGCCTACCAATTTGAAAGGAATCGGGCAAGAGAAAAGGGCCTAGATAGGATTAACAAGCACTGCGTGCAAAATGAATGGGATTTCGGGAAGAAGAACACTAAGAAGAAGATTAAGTATTCAGAATGCAAACAAGAACAAGATATTGACGAAAGCCGCCAACCCAATGCAATGTTCAAAAGCAGGGGAAGTGACATCTTACCTTCACGGCCATGACATTATTTGTTGGTACGTGTTTAGCTCTGCAGAGAAAGAAATGAAATAGAGAGAAGCATGTAGTCAGACAATACCTTGTTTTATACCAGGACGACCATCCACAAAGACAACTTCCCCTCTAGGACAATAATTCCTGGTGGATGTTTCACAAAGATCCTAAGTTGAACTTATCGCTAAGTTGGACTTAAAAATTATGGACAGCCGTCAGCATCTTTGAAAAATATTTTGTAGAAGTTATTTTAAAAGGCATGAAATGTTAATTCAAATCATTCATATTTTCTATTATCAAGGAGATTTCATGTTCTAGATGTGGAATTTATGAAAAGTCTAAAATACTTGAATTTTTTATTTTGAATATATATATTTTTAAGGCTACAAATGGCTCTCCATAATATTCAAGTCCAACTTAGAGTTAAGTTCAATAGGATCTTTGTGTAACACACCTCTGGGCTACTATCTATACCTGTGATATAACTCTCTGAATTTTCCACAAGTTACATGACAGTAAAATGTTTATAAATTTCATTATGAGTATGCTGATCAAATACAAGATAAATAGTTTTTAAAACAATATTTCTGTTGCAAAATCAACTTTTAGATGAATGTCTAATATGGACAGCTCTCAAATATTAGTTAGACATGTATCATTGCACAAATGTCACCAGATTCGCACTTTATACTGTGCATCAAACAGACTAAAGAGATTACATCTTAAGTTTCAACGACTTACTTGTAGACTTGCCCGCTGTGACCCCTTCCTAAGACTTCAAGGTGTAAGATGTCTGTTTCTACTATCTGCACGTCAACATTAGATGGAAGAGAGAGAGAGAGAGAGAGAGAGAGAGAGAGAAGAGAGAGAGAAAGATATTAAATAAACAGAAAATATAGCAATAAAGAGACAGATAGACACATGGATAGAATAAGAAAAAGGGAAAGAGATAGAGAGAGGCAAGGGGAGAGAGGGAGGTAGGGGAGAGAGGTTGAGAGTGGGAGAGAAAGAACAGAGACAGAGAGAGACGGAAAGAGAGAGAGAGACGAAAAGAGAGAGTGACGAAAAGAGAGAGAGAGACGGAAAGAGGGAGATGGAGAGATAGAGAGAGATAAAGAGAGACAGACAAAGAGAGACAGAGAGAGAGAGAGAGGAGGATGAAAACATAGAGTAAAAAGATAGATGTCAACATAGATCAGAACAGAAAGGCAGAGAAAAGGAGAGAGGAATGAAGGATAAGATAGAGCCAAATATATATCTTTGTTAAAACAAAATTAATGTTTACTTTCTCACAACACACAAGGCATCTAAATCCTTTTCAAACTCATTCTTTTGTTCAGACTCATTCTTTGTTTAGCTATATGTTTGACATACATTGTAATTCAAGAAAAATGTTATTTGTACAGGTTGCCTCTTGTATAATTTAACCATTCCGTTGTAAACACAATACATTTATGACTACCGGATACGGTTTTCAAGGGCAGAATCCTAGATATAGAGAAAGAAATGAATGCCTACCCTGCCACTTGCAAGTATTTCTCTTAATTCAGCATCATGCCTCCTGTAGAGTGAGAAAACCATGAAAAGAGAGAGAAAATGTGTGGGAAAGTCACATCATATGAACAATTAAAGAAGAACCACAATGAATCAAAGAGGGGTATTTTGCACTATAACTCATGCATCACTGGGCAGTTAAAGTCTAAACAGGTCTGCTTACACATATTTTTTAGTGATTTCAAAAGGGTCATATAAACCTAGAATTCCCTTTTTAAGGTCGAGTCAGAACTTTACAAAGACTGATTTGAATGCTCACTAAAGATGTATACACACATAGTTAAATCACATACTACTCAGTTACATCACTCTTTGAAGTCTCTTCTATGCAAGGAAAGTAAATGTTAACACTAGTCTATGTTAAATGTACATTATTTTTGTTCTATCGGGAAGCAATGGTAATGATTTCCACAATTTCAATATGATTGAGAATGTTACCCATATCCTAAACTTATGCCACTATCTGCTCCTTTTGGCACTGCTCCTGCTGGCCTTGTGTTCACCTGATCAAAGGGTAAGACAGAAATAGAAAGAGAGAGAGAGAGAGATAGAGATACAGAGACAGACAGAGAGAGATAGAGAGACAGAGAGATACAGAAACAGAGAGAGAGAGAGAGAGATAAATAGACAGAGAGAGACAGAGACAAAGAGAGAGAGATATAGAGAAAGAAAGAGAGAGAGAGAGAGAGAGAGAGGACAAAGCAAAAACAAGAGAGGGGTGGGGGTAAAGAAAGAAAGAGACCAGGGAATGGGGGAGGGGGAGACAAATGGGTTTTTAATGTTTATAGGTTTCATTAAAGAGATGTATTATGATGCATTGAACATATACTTTTCTGCATTTACTGGCTCTTGCTGTATCTTAAATTATCATCACATAGACAAATTTTCCATCCCTCTGTAATATAAACAAGCCACCATTTTCATAATATACAGGTACTGGGATTTAATTGTCATTAATGATTAAAATCTAGTTACAAAGAGAGAAAGAGAGAGGGGGCATACAAAGGGAGCAGTATTATGTAATAAAGAGAAAGCAAATCTTCTTTATTAGGATTGTCTCAAAATGAAAACAGCTGAATCCATACTGATTCAGAGACACTCTAAATTTTTTTAGCAAGAGAAAGAAAAGTGTGGGAAAATACATGTATGAACACTGCTATTGAACGGTATGTTCTTTGTCACAGCAAATCGATATCGACACGAATTACCACTAATTATTTGTGTTTCACAGTTGGCTTTCAGAACTTACAAGTACTGTAAATCTCTGTGTATAAAGCGCACTTTTTTGCAAAAAATTGAAATTGGGGGGTGCGCCTTATACACAGGTACAGAATTTTTTTTTTTTTGCAGGCAAGTTTCGATTTATGGCACTATGCCTGACAATGTCTCCCAGCTCAGTAATCAGTGTGTTGACTCACCACTCGGAAACTACAACAACACTAAAATTTGTATGTCATCTTTCTAATAGATCTCAATATGTAGTTTATAATAATAATTCCTCAATTTTTTAATATAACAAATGGTGTACCACAAGGTTCTATCCTAGGACCTAGGTGCTCTATTGTTTTTAATTTACATTAATGATCTTACACATTCTTCTAAAAACGACATTGTTACTATTATTTGTGACAAGTTTACAAGCACAAATCAGCGCCTTCAACTGCACCTCGCTGTTAAATGAAGGTCCTTCCCCGCATGGGTTTTCGGCAACAACAAAAACCTTTTTTTTTTCTTTTTTTTTCCTCCCCCAAAATAGGGGTGCGCCTTATACACAGAGATTTACGGTATGCCATATTAAGCTATAGACAGGAAGAAATCAACAACTTGGTCTAATTTGTCATGACAATTCAATTCCATTTCCTTACACTAAAATCCATAACATAGATATCAGATAATCAGCCCTGCATTACTTTTTCTTGTTCTTTTTTGTTGTTGGGAGCAGGGGGGGGGGTGAAAATAACAGACAGTATACTAGTGTTTTTAAATTCATCATACTTACTGTGAGATTGTGTATATTCTTCCTTCCACCAGGCTTAACTGTTGATAAATAAAAGAAACATAACAATGAATTGTGAATACAGGTGTATTCATTTCATGGATGTATAAACATACAAAATACTGACTGCACACATTTAAAAGCATATCTATTTTGAACAAAAAAAAAGGGCATGTGGCAATGGTTTTCATAAAAAAATCATTACTAATTCCTGTTAAAAAATAATGTAATACAAAGAAAATGGTGAAAGGAATGTTGTGTACTACCTTGTGGGTATATGTTGAGTGGAGGTGCCATTACCCGTCTTGCTTCACATTCAGCCAGGAGTGATAGGTACTGAAGCACAAAGTAAAATGAGAATATAAACATCCACCTTATTTGGTATTATTGTAATTTACGACATGTCACAATTCTTCATGATTTTCAAAAGCAGTGACATTGATTAATGCTTTTTTTTAATTGCATGTCTTTGTTACGATATGGACTACATGTTAATATCTAACTTCATCTGAAGGTCATCAATCCAAAATGTTACATTGAATTGAAGTGAATTTATTTACCACTTTCATAAAAACATAAAAAGGCAAAGAATACAATAAAATATTTCTTGCAAACATACATTACATGTAGATGAACCAATAAAATGGAAAATACCTGTACACTTTTAAAAGGAAATTATGAAGTGGTTGGATCATTGGAAACCTTACCAAAACTTATAGGTAGATGATCCTAAAAATTTACACCAAAAAAAAGGGACAAAGAAAATACAATGGTAATTACACACATGAAAAATTGGGGTTATCAAATTCAAAGCTTCTGCATCAGGTGAAGTTTTAGATTATGCTTAAAATTAATAATATATGCACACTGTTTAAGTTTTGTGGGTAGTTTGTTCCAGATAGTGGGTCGGTCCTTGGCATAAAAAGATACTATTTGAAAATGATTCTGGTATGACGGTATGGAATTTCTTTTCTAGTTAAGATGATGTTCATACATGTACCCTGTACCTATGGTTTAAAATGTATCTTCATGATTGTATTCCAGTACTATGAACAGAATCCTCATTCAATGCACATTATTTTTTCTCTTACTTAGTGTTGGTACAGAACTAGTCTCAAATCTTTCAGAGAATTTGTCTTACATTCTGAGCCACAGTAATATACTTTTACTACATTCTGACTCAGTCAAATATCTAAGAACAGAACTTTTCCATATTTCCATTTACATCCTATGACAACTGCTTAAAATTTTGTTTATGAGGAAATTTAGACAGACAATGAAATAAATACCATTCAAGGAATGTACATAACATGTAGGCCTATATATACACATCTAAGACAAACTCCTCTCAAAGTACCCAGTACTATTTGCAAGCGCTGTAAATATACGATCAATTCTCAGCACCCCAGCCAGTGATTGATCTACTCTGGGTTAAAGATCAACTAAAAGGTTATTATACAGATCACATCCATTCTCACCGAGTACAGGGTCTTCCTTCTCTCTCTCTCTCTCTCTCTCTCTCTCGCTTTCCCTCTTTCTCTCTTGCTCCCTCTCTCTTTCACTCTTTCTCTCTCTCTCTTTCACTTTCTCTCTCTCTCTCTCTTTCAGTCTTTCTATCTCTCTCTCTCTCTAATTTCCCTCTCTCTTGCTCTCTCTTTCTCTTCCACTCTCTCTCTCCTTTTTTCTTCTCTCTCTCCCTCTACATGTATAATCTTTTCAATCATACTGTTATAGTTTGTATCTACATGTACTGTACATGTATGCTCTCTCTCTCTCTCTCTTTCTGATAAATACATTTCACTGAAATGTTACCAGGGATTACAAAGAACATATATGACCTGCATGTTTCATGTACATGTGTACATACAAATCTACACAATGAAACTGAAAACATTACAGGTTTCTCTGAGCCTGACTACATGTAGATGTGCACACGTTTAAATTCTATTAAATTAAATCTTACATTACATGCACTTCTAATTTATTTATCAAGAAAATTTAAAACAGGCAACTTTATAAACGGCTATAAATGTGCAGGCATATCACAGGAAAGACATTCTCATCATCAATTTTTCTGAATATTTTGTGTTTTCCCACTACTTTCTGGCATCCTTGGACATTGAGGGCATTACTTGTGTACCGGGTAGTGTTCTATAAAGGGACACTAGTACCGGGTAAGTAGTGTGTAAGTAGCTTGTTCATGAATTTCTTCCAATTTCAGCCCAAGGGATGTGGTGTAATTGGGACCTTGGCAGCTGAAATTCACTTATCGGAGCAGGAGGTGTCAAATTCTACAGGAAAAGTGACTCATATGAAAGATGTAAGAATATCTACAGGCCAACTACTACTCTTCTAGATGCTTAGGAAAATCAAGTGTATTGAGCTATTTTTAATTTAAAACAATACATTATTGAGGCTATAATACAAGTTTGGATGAGGAGACATGTACATTAATACTGTATTCTCATTTTATTTATAAACTAAAAACAAAAACGTAGAAATTTCTATCGACTACCTGAACATGATGAAAAATTGAAGTATAAGATGATTTTAATGGCAAGACAGTTGACTCGTCCTTAACAATGATCAAATGGAATTTCATGGAGTATGATCATAATACACAGGTGTGAGTGCGTTATGGTCAAAGCAGCGCATAAGGGTATTCACTACGGTGCAATAAAATTCACGTGGCGTAGCTGAGTGTATTGTGTGCCATTGTGAATGTACCCGAATAGCGCTGCGTCACCGAACAAGAAAGTAAACCTGTGTATTATTTGTTTTATAAAATGGGTCGAGAATCTTACTTAGCAAGGCGATAACACTGTAAACCTGCAACCTTCATAACAAATAACGTGTGCACACAGAATATTAAAGTAGCAGTCGCCTCGTAAACTGTGCAGTGCATGGTGCGACTTCTCCTAAACATTCATTGAATTACACGCAGCGTGCATTATGCCTTTTTGTTGCACTGTTTTTACACAGTTATCATCAAAATGCACTCCCCGTTCCAGTGAATAAACTACACAGGGGCTCAGGGCGAATTTGCCCCCAAAATGCCCAAAAGAGCCCCTGAAAATCAGAAAAGAGCCCCCGTAAATTTGCATAGAGTTCAATGCAAAACAAATTTTAGAGTGTTATTTTTATGCAGGCAAGTTTGAAAAGTAGCCCCCCAAAAATAAATATTAAATTTTTCCCTGCCCTGTTCGCGTATGGTAAAAGTTGATGCATGCACACGTGATCCATTTTGACGCTTCTCATTGGCTACATTCTTGAACCCATTCAATAATCATCTTTGTCCTTTTAGAATGACAACCCCCTCCCCCCACCCCTCGATCCCTGACTACCATCCATCCCTAGAAAACTACCTACATGTATGAAGCAACCACCCCCCCCCCCCTCCCCCCTCAGTCACAACTATCATTGAAAACTAACCTTTATTAATCCTCACACAACTATTTGGGATGGGGTTAATCAGAGGGTAAGCGTACGTTCATCTTTTTGTCCATGACAAATTATAATTGTCTATAAATTGTAGGTGAATTCCTCTTAACAAATAATTTTGACATTCAAGCACACACACATACAAATCGTTGTCATTTTAGGTCTATCAACAAAGGTTAACCTTGTGTGTTGACATTTTGACTATTTTTTTTCTAAACTGTTGTATTTGGCATTAAATATACACTGTATGTTCCATGGGAATTTTCTTTTCAGGAATAGATACATCGATCTTTACTCAAAACCAATTATTCAACAGTCAACTTCTTCATATTTACAGCCCATGACATGGAAGTGGTTAATTTGCTTTCTTTGTTTGATTTTTCTTTAGAAGTTTTCCACTTCCACTCTGGACCTCAGGTCAATTTCATAAGAAGCAAAATAGTTGTTCGGGATAATAAGTATACAGGGGGGTGTTTCACAAAAATCCTAAGTTGAACTTCAAAATTATGCAAAGCCATTAGCATCTTTGAAAATATTTGTTGAAGTTATTTCAAAAGGCATAAAGTGTTGATTCAAATCGTTTATGTTTTCTATAATCAAGGAGATTTCATGTTCTTGATTTGGAATTTGTGAAAAGTCGATACAACTGAGTTTTGCTTTTCAATATATTTTATTTTAAGGCTACAAATGGCTCTCCATAATGTTTAAGTCGAACATAGGATCTTTGTGAAACACCCCCCAGTATGGACCCCCATCTAGTTAATGTACTCACATAGTTAATCATGGCCTCCATTTCATCATCACTTCGCACAGTGATCCGATCTCCATCTTCATCTTCATCTGCAATCAAAGTAAGATTACTTGATGTTAAAAAGAGTTCTGCTAAAAACATGAAGTTTAACTGGAAACTGTTAATTGTTATCCAATTTCCATTACGCGTGTAACTTAGCACCTTTTTTTTCAGCCACAGCATACAAATAAGATTACAGCTCTGGCGCTTTTTTAAAGAATGCATATTACATCCTAGAAATCTGACAAACTACACATCAGAGGTGCACACCCTGCCAATGATCAGCGCATACCAATACAAATAAAAGAATTTAGACATTTTCCATTATTTGACTGAAAAACACACCTGTACTTCGACAATAAATTTTTATATTCAACACTACACATCCATTTAATCAATAATTATTATACGCCACACAGTACGGTCAAAATATGTCTTTTCTCTATTTAAAATCTAAATTAGTGTTAAAATTGGTTTTCCTCTAAAGTAATTCAGATGAAATAGTGTCTAAAAAAGAACAACACAATTCGAAATATTTGACATAGTGTTAGTTATGTCACTGATATAAAAGTCAAATCATTTCCATTGGCCTTCCCATAATTTTTCAAGTAAAATTTACTGTTAATAACTGTTGGAGGGTGTTGCACAGTGACTCCTCCAAAGAAAACCATAAATATCCATGTGGTTTGAGAATTTTCTCAGGATATTTACTGTTAGAGGGTAAGTACAGTAGAAGAAATATAATAAGTAACATTTCATACAAAAATTACATTTTTTTCATCAACCTTCAACAATGTTACCGAGTCACTTAGTTTAAACAAAGGACATCTTCATCATCAATAAACATGCACTTCAAACTCGCTTTTATGGTTTAGAAATAGAAGTAGAAACTTACACTCAAACGCTGCTGGAGTGTTGTCTTGTAAAACTTGAGCTATCACCTCCTAGAAATCAAAGAATTAATATTGGAATTCAATCAGAAGAAACAAAAATGTTGGCAAGCGGCAACACCAGTAAACTAAACTAACATACATACACTGTACATGTCAGTACTGGATTCGTTTTCATTGATCTATCAACAAAATAAAAAGAGATACATGTACATGTTCACGTAGGTCTTACTTAATGCTGTAGCGGAACCGAACATGGCACTTCCGAACCGAGCCGAACGCAAAGGCCTGGTTCAGATATTTAAGTGAGAGAGGGCCTTAAGCGCAACTCAAGTGCAATGGCAATGCCAATACCTAATATTACATAAAACACTGACATGTCATGCTTTAAACAGGTGAGGCACTTCACACATAACTGACGCACACTTGCCCTAGGTACACGTATAAAATAGAAAAATCAATGAACATTTCAGTACAACTTTCCAGCTTGTACCTCAAATATGACAAAAATGAAAAAAAGGAAAGAGAGAGGGGGGAATGAAAGAGCGAGAGAGGGAGAGAGAAAGAGGAAGAAAGCAAGCGCGTAGCCAGGATTTCATTTGGAGGGGGGTAGTGAGCACGCAAAGCGTGCAATCACTTACAGAGCGCGCTCCCTAGGGGGTGGGTGCAGGAAGGGGAAGCTTTGACGTTTTATTAAATTATTAAAGAAAGAAGAGGATTCATTGGACCGTTCTCGACTCTTAATCCTTGTAGAAATTCAGTTTCTTTTTACGTTTCATTGAATTATTAGAGAAAGAAGACGATTCGTTGTACCGTTCTCGACTCCTAATCCTTTTTCTTTCTACGTCATCTTCCTTTCTTCTTTCTCTCTCTCTTTAATTTTTTTGGCCAGCGTTTTTTGGGGGCAACCGCCGCCTCCCGCCCCCCCCCCCTGGCTACGCGCCTAGCCCTAGAAGAAAGAGAGAAAGAGAGAGAGAGAGAGAGAGAAAGAAGAGGTACAGAAGGGGGGAAGAGAGAAAGGGGCATCTTGCCAATAATTAAAAATTACATACAAATTGATGATAAAAGTATGCATTATTAAAATACATGAATAGCAAACTGATATAGACTTTAGGCCTAATTTACAAATAAAAGTGTGCTCCTCTCGGCTCTCCTTCTTTTTCTTCTCCTTCCTTTTCTTCTCCCTCCTCTTCTTCTTCTTTTATTTTTAAACACATTTTTATCAGGTTACCCATTCGCTTTCAAGTTTTATTCAGTAATTCTTGATTTATTTTGTGACCTACATAATACACCTTAGGCTTAGCGCCATAACGGGTCTTTAAAAAAATGTAACACTAACAAAAAAAAGTCTAACATGAAAATAAGCATCTCGGACTACATAGTACAGTAACAAATGGTTACAAATGCTGAAAATAGTAGGACCTGGTCGATGTTATTGTTACAAATAAAACACCTTACCAAAACTTCATGAAACGACAATTGACCAAGTTGCACTGTCCAATCCACGTCCTCTCCATGTTGTGTTTTGATTCTTATCACAAGCGGTTGTGCTGCCATATTTTTGTTTCTCCCGATAGCAAATTAAATAACAAAAACAAGGATAACAATGACGGAATCCGGAAGTAAATCGGTTGAAGGTGGAGACAAACAAAAATGGTTCGTATTATGGTATCTTTGAACAAGCCAAATAAATAGGTCCAGCCAATCCACAAAATCTTTTATATTGTAAATTTATATCGATCGTAGCCGATCCGGGAGTGGAAATTTAAATGCAAGCGTTGTAGTCAGTCTGAGCACAGCACAGATCGCTGCTCTTATCGAATTGTCTTTTATTGCTTTAATATCTCGGAAGCCCAATCTTAATGCTAATTGCTTAAAGCTGATTCCCGATATAAATTCCTGATTTTTCTCGGAGTAGCCATTTGAAAGCTAAAATATAATGACCTGTACAGACGAATGAATGGAAACATTTAGCCTGCAGTTAATATTAGGGCTTTAGAATTTTAAAAAGTCATTTAGAGAATAAACTGCACATAAAATAAAAAGTCAAAACAGGTAGTACATCATAGATAGTAAGGACCCCCTTTCTTCATGTACATCATATCACATAAAGTGAATGCTGCATTTTTGCATGCGACGATGAAATAAGTGAGAAAATACCCCTTAAAAACACTATTGAATGAAGTATGATTCCAGCTTTCATACTAATATTAGGACAGGTTGTCGATGGACAGACGCAGGTCTAATTGAAGTATTTCTATTTATTTCGTCATTTTAAGGCTACCATACAATCCAATCAATATAAAACGAAATAAATATATTTTTTTTTTAAATCCAAAATTGAGAGATATAACACGTGCCGTAAAGTATTTTGGCGACAATAGTCAAATCACTGACTAATCGCCAATAACTCAAACACAACAACATCTGTCACTTTGTGTACAATACGCTTCACTGCACATCAGTCGTCAAATGTTAAGAAGCTAAATTTTTGTATAGCTGAGCTAGAAATGGATGGTTATTATTTACGATGCCCCCCTTCTCTAAGTCTCTCTCTCTCCCTCTTTTATGTACTAGAAATGATTAAAAACAATACAAAAGAAACCCACCAACATGTCTTTAGTCATCTCAACACCACCAACAACAAATATTACTGTTAGTGTTACATTACGATTCAGTTGAATGGAATTACTTGTGTGCTTCTCCAGTATACTATAATAATGATGAAAAAGGTGGTTTTTGAGAAGGGTGTTGAATGATTCTATGGATGGGGCATTTTGAATATGGGGTCGGAGTTCCGAGTTTGTTCCGGAGGGTGGGGGCAATAGATGAAAAGGCACGGTCATCCCGGCGGTCTGGAGGAAGATGAACGAAGGGATCTGGCAGAATTAAGAGGAGGATCGAAGGAAGACTAGGTCATGAAGATAACTGAGGACAAGATGGAAAGGTAACCAATTTTCATGATGATATAACATGATTGTAAGGAATGGGGCGTCTGGCATGTCCTAGCGTATGGCAACCAATGGAATCACAGTCCACATGACAATTTTATAGGTACAATGACGATCGAATAACATTTAATAATCCTATTCATTCTGATCCAGCCATGCATTCATACGAGCAAATAATAACATATTTTTGTTTTTCTTTCCCCATACTTCCGAGTTCAAGCCCTTTTCTGTTGCACTTTTTTTCGACACCTTGCTAAACATCACTGGCGTACTGATGGGGGCGGAGGCGCGGGGGCAATTGACCCCCAAATTACATTCAAATGTGGTTTATTTCTAATTCGATACCATCTAATTGTTCACACTTGGACCTCACCAATCTTAAAATTTTTGCTCGCTCGCTTCGCTCGATCGAAAATAATATACAGACCATCACGCCCAACTGCAAAGTATATTGCTTTATAATTAAGCAGTATCTTGCCCCACGTAAAGAAAGAAACAAATCATGACGATGTAGGGGTATATACCCAGGCGCGGATCCAGGGGGGGGGGGGCAAGCGGGCCTTGCCCACCCCCCCCCCCCGCAAAAAAAAAAAAAAAAAAAAGGAGAGAGAGAAAAGGAAAGATAAGGTACACGGAACGTTTAAACATCGTTAGTAGCACGGAAATAGAAAGGATGTAAGCGTATGCATCTCGTATATAAAGTATTCAAAGCTGTCATCCACTTCCATCCGCTTTCATCCGCTAGGCTTCCCATGAACATCCGTTTAACATCCCCGCTACATACTACCCACGTCCGTTATTTTCCGTTCTGTTTTCGCAAATTTTCGCAAATTTTGTCCATTTCTGGAGCAGATGACAACGGATGGAGCCACCCGCGAAATTTTGCTCGTCCGCTGTGTCCTTTATGCATACGTTTTGTGTCCATCGGCTAGTGGGACCGGGCCATAAGCTTCCGCTTAGCGCGGGAGGGGGGAAACTACATTCAGACGAGGATTATTTTTTGGGAACGGTACAACAAATCGTCTTCTTTCTCTAATAATTTATTGAAATGTCAAAGCTTCCGCGTTTCGCGGAGGAGGGAGGGGAAAACTCGCCCCTCCCTGCACCCACCCACCCCCAATTACGTCACTGCTGGTCACCATTACGAACCAATATTTGGCTCGCATAATTTCAAATTTTGCCCCCCCCCCCCCTAAGAAATCCTGGATCCGCGCCTGTATATACCAATCACCAATGTCTTAAAATGGTTTTTTTTTTTTTAGGTTTCCCTTTGTAGGTGCCCCTGTTTTCCAGAATGCGCCCTTTTTTGTTGTTGCCCCCCCCCCCTCTATTTTGGAAGACGCTCCGCTGGCCCTGCATTATGCTACTTGGTGGTGACGCGGATTTTGTCCTGACCCCCAAAAGTTTTTGCTCATTACGCCACTGCTAAACAATGTCGATCGGACCTGCATAGCTGTCAAATGGAAAATATTGTCAGGGAGTGTGTTTTGATTTCTCAGCCGTGTCAGCTCATACTTGAGTCTTTGCGTCGAAACCAGTATTGCTCTCTGTGAAATGATTTGGAGATGTGCTCATGGAACACGAGGAACACTGGTCTGACTAGAATAAATAGTAGAATTTTGACCGTCTTGTTTAAGCGTGAATAATATTCAATCAAAGAGGAATCCTGCAATATGGACGAAGGAAATACTGCGAGTGTCATATCCATTTTATGGTTTAAAGACCTGATATGGCAAGATTTATAATTGCAACAATTTGATTTGTAGCACATCTTTGATTGACGGAAATTATGAAGGTGTCTGGAAACTCTTGATTGTATACTGCTCTCCGTTGTTGGGAATTTCGTAGGTTATCGTTGTGTTATCTCGTGTTCCTTTGTGAAATTCCGGACTTAATGTAGGAATTAAAGAGAACCTCATTTAGAAAACAACAAAGGTTTTTTGTTATTGTTTACAACTTCTTCGCGATTAATGACACTTATTCGCCGATGTAACCTAACTTCTGTGGTTTTATCTTCCATACATTTTTTCAAAGGATCATGAGATGATACTATTGTGAAAGGCGGTTGTAATATATTTTCTAGAGGAAGTGATAACATTGTCTCTCAAGGAAATAAAAGCTGGAACATTGAAGACGTATAACAGGATACCATGGCATTCGTGAAGTTACACCGTCAGAAGCTATTTGAGACAATCGAATCGTTAGACCTGTTCCTCGTAAAGACCCTGCTCTCCAGACCTGATGATTTTGGTCTGGACTGGGACTATAGAGACAAGGACGGTCGGTCCGTCTATGCACATGCCATTAACATCGGAGTCACTCGTAAGCTAACTTTTAAAGCTTTTAAACTTTGAGTTATTAAATATTGAACGATTGTCAGTAAAAGAAAAAAAGAAAAAAGTGCTCACTACCTGCCCCCCCCCCCCCCCCCCCCCCCCCCTTGAGCAAAACGAAAGATACGCTACACTGGTTCGTCTGACCCTGGTCTGAAGAGGAAAACAATTTCCCCAATGTTGACAGCCACTTTTATTCAAGAAATTCAATGCAGCGTAAAATTTGTTTTTAAAGAATTTTCACTCTTTTGTACTGTGCTATGGCCTTTCTCGGACCATTGATCTGAAGCCAGGGATGTATTTGTAAATCAATTTGAATAGGTCTGTATCGGTATGTGCTGTTACTGGAACGTTATTCACCTTCAGTCGTGGCATTGCATTCAAAAACTTGCTGAGTAATGCCTTGGTCACAAATACACCGGGTCCCGTACGAGTTTCCCTTCCCGGCAGCTTGCCGTGGATTTAAGAGACCGTACAGGACCTTTCCGAATTTCATTTCTACGGCAAGTGTGGTCACATATTCTGCGGCGCGCGGGAGCTGCCCGATGAAAATGCGAGGCGCCCGTAAAGGTGCCGGCCGGTTGCCGGGCGGAAAGCTTACGGGCTCCGTCCGATGAACAGGTGCACCCATGACTCCCGGAGCCCGCCCGGTGTCGTCAAGGCCGGGACCCGGCTGGGTGCCGTGCGGTTCCTGAACTATGTTTTCTCTAACATCCGTGCCTCCTGTATTTAAAGCTGCGTTGTACATTGAGAATCTACAGGGAAAAAAAATCGCGAGGGGCCCATCCGGAGTGCGCACGGGACCTGTACGGTGCCCCATGGGCCCTTTACGGCCTAATGGCCAGATAAAAATGCCGGAAGAATTGGAAGCACCCAACTCAGCACCACGGCGCCCGTATGGCTGGTGAAAAGTTTCCCGGCGCCCGTAGGAACTGTACAAGAGCCGGCCGAAAATTCCCAAAACGTCTGTTTTTACTCGCCGTATACGGGCCCCGGAGTGTATATGTGAAAGCCCCCTAGAGCAATGCTAATCCCAAGTACAATTAAATGTCAAATGATAATGGGTATAGGAGAGAAATAAGCGCAGTGAGTATAATAAATCTGGCTCTCCATTGACAGAGGAATATACGGGGAGAGAAAGGGTGACGAGTTTTTAGTTCCTATCAATTTACTAATTACTATTTCGGCAATCGTCACCCAATATGTTTTTAATTATATATCTTTATAATCGGGAAAAGCATTACATTTTCTAATTAATAAAGACAGTGTCTAAATAAGTTAGTGACTCGAAATTTGATAAAGGGACGTCTTCTCCCTGGCGAACGTTTTTCTCATATGGCTACATAATTGTTTTGTTTTATGTCTGGTATTATACAAAATATCTGTATGGCACCATGTATCGTAATGATGTTATCTATATAATCTTATATTAAACCACTTCAATACCAAATACACTCAGCAAAATAGGAAAAGTGGACACTCTTTATTGTAAATAAATTTCATATAAACCTTCAATAAAATACAATTAAATATATATCAAATTAAATGATTATTAATACCCTTTCGAGGTTATTTAAAGCTTATCTGCCGTAGTTTACTGGAGGGATTAGACTGCCCTGCAAGGTCACTGGACAGGTGGTTATCTCATCAACTCAGCTCTCAGTTAATATAAGAAAAAGAGGATCATGGGGGACCAATGGTCACCGATTAGGCATTGTTTGTTATATAGAGGGCGCAAGTAGCTATAAGTAGTGCAGTGGGCCTTTAAGATCAACATTTGAACTTTCAAGTTTGAATTGCATATTATTCAACCGTTGAAGGTCTGATTGAGACAAAATGTTAAAAAAATAGAGAAAAGAGCAATTCAAATGATAAGGAACATGTGCATCTGTAAGACATTCTTGTTCAATAATGAAAAAACAAAGAATGAGAAACAATGAGGGGGATTGAGCTTTAGATATCAACTGGCGTCTCAAGACTTCATGGTTTTGAAAAGCATGGTCAAGATGCCTCTTCTTTCGTGTTTCTCATTATTCTTTGTAATTGATTATTTGTACTCTACAAGCTGGAAATGCCCATCACCATTTGAATGGCCAGATGTCCAATATCTTGCAATCTTTCCAGATACTCGTGTATTTTTAAATGGCTATGTTCACTCATGCGTAAATGGGTTTGATCTTAAAGAGGATTAATGTATGTTTATTTAAAGGTATGCAAGATAACTTTAGAGCAAATATTTATTTCAAAATCCTAATCATAAATAGTGTCCACTTCTTCGTATGTTTTTGCTAAGTATATAATGATAACTTTACTAACAATAAGCCTAGAATTGGGACATTTCTGTAAAAAGAACAACAACTCCGCATTGTCATTATTTTATTTACAACAATCAAGAAATGGTAGTGACATTTATCGACCATGGCATCCCTCTCGGTGACGCTCTTTTGAGAGCAGCTGACTTCTGTCTGGTGGACATTGTTCGATGCATCTGTACATACGCCGAAACACTGAGCAAGGTTTGTATACAACCACAATAAAGAAATCAACTTATTATTTTTGTCCTCTAAATATCATTTTGTAATATCTCATAATGCAGAGAATTGAAATCCCAAACGTAACATGACTGTTCTAACTTATTTTCAGAGTGACATTTTTGTGACTCTTTGATATTCTACACAATCTTCTTTATAGGAAGGGGAAATGAAGAAGTAGACGAAGAAGAAGAATATACGTAATTCTTTCCCGTGGGTGCGTTATTCTCGATTCCTATGTAAAAGGAAATCACATAGTTACCATAAATCTCTCCCATATATTAAAGTGAACGCCTTTTCTCAGTTTCTTAAATATCAATTATTATTTCAGAATGTATATAGCCTATGATTTTAAAAGTACAAATATAAATATTAGTAATTATTACCAATTTTAAAAAAAAAATAGTTTCAGATGTGCTCATCAGAGACATTAACGGATAAAACAGTTATTGTTATTTTGAATTATAGTAGAATTTTTCACTAAAGTATGGATATTTCTCCAGTAACATAATGGAGTCTGTTGTTTTGAGGGGTGAATAATGTTGTGCTATTTCAAAATGATATAAAATCGCAAGTTATGGGCCTACAATCCTACAATATATTATGGCGACCAAAAAGGCCAGCATGTGTTTGATTTCAGATACATTGCCGTGTGGAATTCTTATATTATATCTATTTATTCGGGTGGAAGATCAGCCGTGAAAGCCGATTCTTTTACAATGGAGTAAAGGTTTTTCATTTTAATGTTTTCGACGGGTGTTGAAATGGACTGCTATGGTACTCAAAAGCAATGGGGGATGTGTGACCCCAAGGTTATTTCTAGGATTTTTTAAGAGCAATTAAAATGGTGTTAAAGGTGGCGGGGGGCTTACCATACAAAATGAATGCATTTTTTATGCGTATAAATAGTGCTTGACACCCCCCCCCCCCCCCCTCCTCCCCTCCCTTGATTTCGAAATTTATATCTGCACGTTTCTCTGAGTGGATGCTTGTGTGTAAATGAACATGTTTTTGTTTATAATAATATGGGGTGCCATTTAGGCAGAAGATTGAGAGTTACATATCTTTAGGAACTATTTCGTGTACATTTACGAGCAATATATTGATGCATTAATTAAGAAGTAACTAATAGGCCTGTATGAAATTTCACAAGAAAGTACACGTCGACTGTATAAACGGATTACGCAGGGTGCAATCTAAAATAAGCAAACCCGTGGATGTCCACGGTTCCTGCTAGTTAATATAATATTAATTGAAGTTTTTAATTACTTTGACCTTATTTGTTCATAATCATTCTCTTAGAACGAGCAACAGGCCATCATCGAATGCCATTGTGAGAATGATGATTATCACAAAGCTACCACACCTCTCATGGCTGCGGCACACAAAAACAACTTCGCCGTTGTGGAGGTGGGTCTAAGCTTTAAAAACAAAAAAGGATACATAATAGAACTAACAAAAGCCCTTCCAAAATAACTGACCGAGAATGGTATCTTACATCTTCATTGAAAATCTGTTAAATGGTGATCGGCCAACAGAGATGAGTTTTTTTTTTCAGACATGGGGATAGTAATCTATGTTAATAGGGCTTAATACCCGTCAATAACGACTCTTTAGTTATGAAGACTCAGCTGCCCAAATACTGTTAATGTTGCCGTTTTTACTTGTTTAGGCCTAATTACACAAAATGAAAATACCCATGATCATTGTCGCATTTAGATATTTCATGTTTCTTCCCTAATAAGGTGGCCTGAGGTTTAAATCAAACAAATTGTTCATTCTCCCCCTATTCCCCCTTATATTATGTTCATTCTGATATGGTTCATAGCCCCTGACACCCCCCCCCCCCTCCCTGGTTAGGATAATGACAGATTTCTGCAAACATTCTCGCCAAGTAATCATCAATATTGTTTTATTGCATGATGCTGTTAGATGCAAACTTACACATTGTTATCATTATTATCGATCATTATTGGGTTGTGAACTTCTTATGTAACATCGGTAATTCTATTTAAACTCGCAATCAGCTCTTACTCCACGCCGGGGCCATTTTGATAGAGCCAAAGATGAAGCAGGATGAAGCCGACCTGACAGGCACCGCCAGCACTCTCATGACATACCGAGCCATAGCAACCGATGCCTACTTGGTACAGGCTTTCAGCGACCCGCTCGATGCTGCTTTCGGGCTAGGTCGGCGACTGCGGGAGCTCGCTGATCGATGGGAGGATGTGAGTGAGGAGGTCCTTAGAATATTGGATCGCGTGGAGCAATTCGCGGCCGGTTTTGTGGGACAGGCGAATTATTCGAGTGAGGTAGGACGAATGTGACGGGTTTATAGAATAAGCTTATGTTTTTTTAATTTTTTTAATTTTTATTGTTTCACATTCCACAAAATAACAGTTTACATTTTATCAATGGTCAGCAAGATAAAGCATAATGACAAAAAGCAATGATGGCAGTAAATATTCTGTAACGTGAAATATGAGGGACCTATTAAAAAGCAATTAATGTTTGTATAATAATACAGGTTCCCATATAACAATCATTGTGTACAAAAATTCCAAGGCAATGAAGAGAGACGAATCCGGGAAATATAATTGAAACAAAATGAATACAGCTATGTGGTTATATACTAGTCATAATAGTCACTCGAGCGAGGCGAGAAAAAAAGAACGAAAAAAAAAGACATAAACAAATTTAAAATGTCACTATTTTTTAAAAACATATTAGTGAATTCACTCGGCAATTCACCTTTATTATTAAAGTTGGTACATATTTTGAAATATCCCTACAAAATGGTGATATGTTAGAAATAAATGGATTTGTATGTGCCAAAAATCAGCAGAAGAAATTATCCTTACAGCTCTTTTTTGTATTTTGAGTACATAATAAGTTTTCGTCTTGGAAGAATTTTCCCCAAACTAATATTCCGTAAATTAGGTATGGTAAAAATAAAGTAGAATATAATAATCTTAAAATATGGGGAGGAAAATGATGTTTGAGTTTACTGGCAACTTCTAGATTTCTTGAAAGCAATTTGCATAAGTAGCCAATATGGACTTTGCATGTTAATTTACAATCAATGTCAAGACCAAGAATTTTTGTTGATTCAATTTGTTTTAACGCATTGCCATTCATGAAAACATCACTAGGTAAAGTATGCAGTAAATTAATAAAGACCATGTAATATGTCTTTTCAAAATTAAAAGATAATTTATTTGCTTGTACCTAAGCGCATACACATCGTAATTCAGAATTTCATTTATCAAGAAGGATTTGAAGATTATCGTGAGTAAAAAATATGCTTGTATCATCTGCAAATAAAAGAAAAGAGAGTATATTGGAAGATTTTTGAAAATCATTGATGTATGATATAAAAAGAAGAGGGCCCTAAAGGGAACCTTGAGGTACACCGCAAGTGATGTGTTGAATTTTAGGCTCCAACTCGGCTAAGTGGGAGCCCTGCTTAAGCGTACTTGTGGAGAGACAAGGCAACCATACAACATAAACCGAACAATAGGATTCGTACCAGGGTATGATGGAGTCATGCAAGTGGACCGTGAAAAATGTGATAACAATTTGCACAAAAAGGCCAATTAAACTACTATTTCCTTAACAGTGTTAAGACTAAGACCATCTGGTAACATGCGTGCACAATATAATATTGTAAAGTAATATAATCTCCATTAAAACAAAACAAATCTTGTTTTATCCATGTTAGGTGCTCAAGAAAATCACCTATTGTAATACTTACAATGAAATCACTTTATTGAGAACTCAGCTTGTTAATTGATGATGAGGATGTTTTTGTTGATAAATATGATGGATAATGGTGAGAACTATCATAATGACGGTTATGATAACTATGGTGATGATGATTATTGTGATGATTTTTATGAAAATAACAATGATATTAAAGATAATAGTAATAATTGAGAAAAAATGAACTAAAAATGATAATAATAATAATAATGATAATGACAATAACAATGAGGATGATAATGTACACAAACTTTTCATGAAGTTTGTATAACATCTTAAAGGGAGTGTGTCATGACGAGACTATGTGTCTTTCCCGTGGGCCTACTCGGGGCCAATCGGGAATAATACGACTAAGGACGACGCGACCGCAGCATTAGGGACTTTGAGATTCGCGTGGACTGATACGTGTGACGTCCATTCAAGGCAGTGCATTAAAAGGACGCCGATCGTAGCAATCCCCATTGTCTTCGTGCGAATCTTAAAGTCCCTATTCACGTGCGTGCAACATACGCGAAACCGAAGCGTGAGGAGAACTTCGGTCTGTTTCGCGAACGCTAGCGCACGCTGACCCAGTTAATCCATTCGTTTACGTGCAGTTGTCCACAAGAAAACGTAGATGGCGTTAACCAGTATGTACCATGATACACTCCCTTTAAGTATCACACAAAATTAAGTTTAGACCTGGGCACACTGAATTAGTGAGATGTACATAATAAGTAAATATTTTTCCCTTTCAATTCCTCCTAATCTACTTCCCGATTCTTTCATCCTACTTCAGGTTCGAACTATCTTGAAATTTTCTGAAAGTGAGAGCAAACACCCCGTCGCTAAGATACGAGCTGCGATGAAAGCCAATCAGAAACCGGTGAGTCGCCGCAAGTGTCTTTTCTGTCGATGAAGCTTGGCGCATTAAAAAACAAGCCCCAACAAAATTCTAATTTGATACTAGTATTTGGTGCTTTGAAATTTATGTTGATGCGGAATTCAATGCAGCATACATATTGTTTTATTCTTCTTTCAACTTTTCTGACGGCTCACAATAACTGACAAAGCCGATCTTGTAGGCTGTCGGTCTCGTGAAGTGTTGGTTTTCTTAACTGTCTCTTTTATTACATAGGTATAAAAACAAAAGTGGTATAGACTGACGATATCACAAAGAAATCATCAACAAAAGGTAACATAACATGAGTTAAGACTCTTTGCAACCTTGATAATGAAAAGAAGGGATCTTGTTTTTATTTGATTAACAAAATAAGAATTTTTTTAAAAACCGTTAGCTTCAGTAGTATTTGTTTTGTAGTATTTTGTTATTGTAATAAACTTTTGCTCGATTATCACAATTTTCATTTATTTTCTTAGATAATTCAATTGATGCAGTTAAATTTTTAATTTTCTGTGCTAGTTTAATTCCTAAGATTTTTTCATTTTGCAGTTCGTCATTCATCCTTTCACACAGAACATCCTCAGTGATAGTTATTACGCGGAGATGCAGGGAAAGAGCGCCACCATGTCCTACATGTTCATGTTACTTGCAATATTCTGCTATCCTCTGCTTTCTCTTTGCTATCTCATCTACCCGGCTAAACCGTTACATAGATTCTTAAAGATACCGTAAGTCAGATCTGTTGTTCTAAATGTTGATATTATGCGATTAAGTTCATGCAAACTTAACGGCTCCCGAATAATTTTTCATTTTCAAAACAAATGTCTCAAGCGAGCGAAGGGAGCGAGCAAAAGTTTCGATCTCTATTCAGTGAAAGTATAAAGAATAATATACATGTAGACAAAAAGAAGCAAAATATACCTCCTCGTTGCCCGAATACGAGGCGACTGTAGCCCGAATGGTGGCTATTTCATTATTCAAAGAAAAAGAAAGGAAGAGAAAGATTGAAGAAAACAAAATAATAGTGATATTTAAAACGTTTTATTAAATTTCCACCAAATTTTTATTTTTATTTTTTTAATTTTCTCGATGTTGTCGGTGGTCTTACCGACGGTTTAAGATTCAGATTCAGATTTCTGTTTTTGCCATAAAGTCTACGAATTCCACTCATTTCTTTTGTTTAGGAACATCAAGCTGTACATGAACGTGGGCTCCGATATAACACTGATGTCATGTGTGATAGCTCTGGTGGTTTATGACTACTCAACACATCCCATCATTACATTGATTCTAGAGATCACTATCTTCATCTTCTGCATAGGTTTGTATAAGCATTTGAATAAATCAATTTTGTTTACATTATTTTTTTCATTTTAGAACAGAATCCTTGATGATGACGACAAGACAGCCACGTGGGTAGGATGTTGCGCCTCTTCAATGCTCAATTATTAAAAGTTTTCTAGGTATAGGCGTACGGATGAATTTGTGCAAAGGGGACGACACTCCTTGCCCGAATATCATCCATCAAGTGCTCAATTTACGGGCAAGCGAAGTGAGCGAGTGAGTAATGGAAGGACATACCGTTGAATAAGTATTTCGTCGTGAAAGTACACTAGATGAGATATTTTTCACATATCTGTGTTTCACCTCGGTGCCGAATATAAAAATATTTTAGCACCTTGCTACGTGAATGAGGTGACGGGTTTTTCGAATACTGGCATCTTCGTATTTCTTGGAGGGATGGGTTGCACATCACAGCCCCAACCAACCCCCCCCCCCCCCCCTCCTCCGACTTGTTAGCCTTATATTGCCATGGATTAGCCTATACCATTCGAATCTTCCTCTTATATTAAAGGTAAACCAACGTTTTGGGTAAGTTTGAAAATAGTAATTCTCTCAAGTTTTGATATATTTGGATACTCCTGTGGATGTATTATAAGCACTAGAAAATTTAGCCCCTAAAACACTTCTGCTTTCGAGAAATTGAATAATTAAAACTTACCAGTGCTCCCGGTAAATCTCAAATATTAAAATGCTATTCCATGGTAGCTGCGACCATGAAAATCTCCGAATATGCAGTTCTGATAAGTAATTTCCAAACGGGAATAGCAAATCGGTCGATTTTAGTCAAGAAACATTGTTTTAAAGCTGAAGTAACATCAGTCTTGGGAGTGAGCTATTCAACATTTAGACTTTAAACTTGATTTCAACCGCTACAACGATCATTGAATATTGTAAAATTTCATATGCTTCTAATATGTTTATTTGAACCAAATTCATGACCCCATACCAAAACTTTGTATTACCTCGTATTTGTTTTATCTCTTGTTCCCAATTTTGTTCTTTCTCCAACCAAGGAATATCTGGCAAACACATTAAATTCATCTACAACCAAGGTCCAGAGAAATTCTGCTCTTACCCTCTCTCAATTCTTGATAGTTTGATGGTGAAGATCTGCTACATAACGCTCTTTGTGGTCTGGATAGGCAGACTAATCGTAAGTAGATAATGTACAATTATAAGAGAGGAATACACTTGAATTCGAATCGCCCCAAATGCATATTTTGATTGAAAAGCAAAGATATCGCAGCTTTAATTCTCCCATAGCTTCAAGCAAAACGCAAAGACGAGCTCACAACAATACCATTTTTATTGCATTTTTTACAGAATTCGTAAGAGAATCGGTAGTTTTACAGCCTCAGAGTTATATTGTACATTCGAAGCCTGACGTAAGGTCAAACTATCATCTTGGTATTAAGGATTCATCGGTTATCTTTCAGGATACCTATAACCAGCAGATAATGCAAAGGCACGTGAACCCATTGCAAGAGGTTCAACCCGACATGGCATCACCCGCAGTTCACACTACAAACACGACCGACTCCGACACAAATTCACACGTCGCGCCCAATGACGTCACACCAACATGGTTGTCCGCGTCATGGAACGAACCGCGGGTCGTATCTCATACTCTCTACAGCATTGTTGTGATGATCTGCGTGGTGCGGACTTTCTATCTCCTCAGCGTCAACCGCGTCGGCATCTTCGTCGTCGCCAAGTCGATGATCGGCATGTGCAGCGAGTTCCTCCGCCTGGGGGTATTTTACATTTGCTTCGTCCTAGCATTTGGTGTGGGGATCACCCAAGCGTCCCGCTATCGTCTGCATAGTGTACGCGCCGAATGTGCGGCAGAGGGACGTCTGTCAAACGAGTGTCCCACACCCCCATTCCATGAGTAAGAAATACTGATTCCTCCCCCCTCAATTTAGATTTGGGAATTCGGTAATTCTACAGATTCTGCCCAAAGTAGAAAATAAGCCTGGAAAGAGAATAATTACGCACTATTCCTCACCTTCACGGCCACACTAACCCTTACCCTAAACCTAACCTTAACACTAAACCTAACCCTAAACCTAACCCTAAACCTAACCCTAACCCTAAACCTAACCTTAACACTAAACCTAACCCTAAACCGAACCCTAACCCTAACCCTAAACCTAACCTTACCACTAAACCTAACCCTAAACCTAACCCTAATCCTAACCCTAAACCTAACCTTAACACTAAACCTAACCCTAAACCTAACCTTAACCGTATTCTAACCATAAATCTAACCTTAACCCTTAGCCTAAATCTAACCGTTTTAATACCCTAAACCTAACCCCAACCCTAACAATGCGTAACTATGCTCTTTCCAGGCTTTTGTTCTACTCCGGGCAGAATTCGGAGAATTATCGGGAATTCTTCTTTCGATTTAAAATGAATGTTAAAAAAGATTAATGCCATTTGTTATATATCATAACTTTTTTTAGTTTAGACATTGTAAAATTTCTTTAGATTCTGCCATTTGTGACCCTTTCAAACGATTATTTCAAAGTCGGTATGTACTTCTTTTTAGTTGTGGCTTTGTTACGCATTGTGCAAAACAAATTCATATCGCTTTGGTAGCTACTTACCACCTTCAGAATTTTTCTGTGGATTGAATTATTGGTTTAACTTAAAATATTCGGATGAACAATTTGACTATAATTATTTTATAGAAGTTGTCATTCTTTGAAAATCGCCCTAGAGGTGCAAGACTATTGGTTTTGGTTTACACAACAATTCAGGAATATAAGCTTCCCGTTACTACACTTGGGAAGAGAGTGACAAATTGAGATCAATGTTATGCCAAGAGAAATTAGTGCCTTGCCGAGGCTAGAACCAACGATTTTTTTACATCTCCGAGATTGAAACATAATGTCAACCCACGCATTGGGTGAATTCATTGAATGCACTCACATCACACAAAGAAAGATATTCCTGATCATCATTCATCCTAAATTCGGGCAAAGGCAATTTGACAGTGTCTCAGATTTTCTGTGATGTTTTAAACAATCTTTACTCAAGAAAAGGAAAAGGTAAGAATTCTTGGTAGATTTTTGTGTCAATTCGGTATATAAAAGATATATCGACTGCTTTAATATTCGAGGCCTGGCTGTTTCTAAACTGGCTCTCGGGGGCGTTGCATCCTGCCATGACCCCTCGGCGCGCCTGGGTGGGCCCCTCGGGTCTATACAAACAGCCAGGCCTCTCATAGCAGCCGATATTTCTATACCATTTTACTACACCTGGCTAGAGAGTGGCAAATTGAGATCAATGTCATGCCAAGAGAAATTAGTGCCTTGCCGGGGTTAGGGGGTTAGAACTCCCGACCGTTACATCTACGGTACTTAAATTTATGGTCAACCCACGCATTGGGTAAATTCATTGAATGCACTCACATCACACAAAGAAAGATATTCCTGATCACCATTCATCCTAAATTCGGGCAAAGGCAATTTGAGACATAATACCCTCATAAAAAACAATTTGATGAGCAACATATCAAATTAAAAAAGACATTAGCAACTATCATGCCGTTCCGCTATATTTCTGCCATTTCACATGTCGTTCAAGATACAAGTTTTTAAAGATGATTTCCTCTATTGACTCGTTCTGTATGAATTGCTTTTCAGCATACTGACTTCTTTCGTGAACCTCTACTGGGCTCTTTTAGGCAAACTCAAGAAATCAGAAGCGGGCCTTAATTTGCGACTCGACGATTCTTACACTCTCTATCTTCCCGCCTTCTTCTTAATATTCTTCACGATACTCCGCCGTGTCCTACTTAGCCTCCTCGTCGCAAGCATGTCGTTACAATTTTCTTCAGTAGAGGTATGTAGACGGTATAAAGAAAATGCTATCAAGACATGATGTTGAACACCGGCCTCTGTTGTTTGATATTTGAACACTCTTAAATGATAACTTATTACATTGGTATCTATAAAAGCTAATGAATAATGAAGAAATTACATGACGTACTCTTGCCCGAGTTGATAATTTTGCAATGTGGGAGTGATTTTCATACTTTTGCAAAATCTTTCATTCTTCACAATTTCTTAGTGTCTGAATACCCTCATACTTTTTACAAACCTGTTTCTCTATTTTGCATGTGGACATTGACAGCACTTTATTCGGAAATCGGAACCATATACTTTTAATATCAAACCTATTCAAGTATGAATCTGTCCTCCTGCTATTATAACTATTATGAGCAACCGATTTAACTTTAGTAGAAACACTCCGTATTCATTTCATTTACTCAATGCTCTAAAATGGCAATCAATCGACACTAGACTATTGTTACAATATTGTATTTTTGATTGATGAATTATTAAATAGCCTTAAACCTGCATACCTTAGCAGACTGGTATCTCGATGCAACCCCATATACCCCACCCGAAATGTTCTTTCTAACCGACTCTACATACCTTAACCCAGTACAAAAATAAAAAGTGCTCTTTTTCTTACTTTGCAACAAACAAATCTGTATAACTTATTACTAATAGTGAACATTTGGAAATTAAAAAACATTCCCTAAATTGTCTAAAACCCCATCAAAGACATTTCAAATCAATCTCTTGATTTAAGATATATGTCATTTATAACCATTTAGTTAATTTGACTCTAATTTATTTATTTTTATTTTTAAAAATCAAACGTCTTTAGTTTGTGTTCTCGCTTGATTTAAAGTTGTTTTTTAATTATCATTACCATTCATCTTGTTATGTTAAATTTGTTACGTTTTATTATTTCGTTCATAGCAGGCCCTCCGTGGTATTGATATGGACCACCCTTTATTTTGAATAAAACATAATGAATATATTAATAGGCCTATATAAATAAATAAATGAATGAATAAATGACTAAATATAAAAATTAACTAGTAAATAAATAAAGGAATACATAAATAAATACTTTATTTGATTCGTTCCTCTAATTATCAAAATAAAGTTTATTATCAAATCGTTCCCAATGGTCTATTTGATAGCAAAATGCTGATCGAGAATGGATGTATTTTCGCACACAACTGTGGATGAGTTATATCTCTGATGAAATCATGTTACCACCACCATTCAACATACTGCCATCTATCGACAAACTCCGGGAGATTCTACAAGCCTGTTGCTCCCGCAGCCAGCAGAAACAAAAGACACAGACTCAAAAGAAAATGGTATGTGTCAGTATATCGTCGAAATCTAAAGAAGATAACAAGGTTAGCTCAAGTCATAAGGGCGATAAAAAGTAGCTGCATGATTTGGTTACTTAGACAATAAAAGGGATAGATAAATTTTGTTGCAGAGGGCGCTACACAAAATATTTTTTTGTGAGATAATAAAAAAAACTGTGTCAATTTTGACAGAACATATAATTTAAATGACAAAATCATCTTTGTTTTAGATCTAAATTTCCAATATTTGTGATGCCCCACAAATATTCGTTAATTTAAACCAGCCGTTGAAAAATGGAGAAAGCGCCTTATACGTTTTATTCCAGCCATTGCCGATGTTGGCTTTTTGTTGGCTTTTTGTTGGCTTTTTCGTGTTGGTTATAATACGCACAACCAGCCGGCCCGTTATTATTAATTAGTTAATTATTTAACGGTTACCGTATTTTGTTTAAAGTGGAGCTGAATTTGTATGATCGTATTGTTAAAAGAGGTAGTTGTAATAGACGAACGCGTTGATCGGGAAGGAACTATTTCGGTGCTCCAGGCTCTAACCCAACAACTAGTGTGAGTTCCGTTGACCTAAAATACGTCTCTCAACGAGCTATGGTTTAGGTTATGATCAATGGCATGTTTCTCAGTAAGGGCAAGGCTTTAACCACTGAGTCCTGATTTAGCAAATGTTTGCAGACAGCATGATGGATTACTCATTGATCAGAACTCTTTTTATGGATACCAGGCTCAGGGAGTCAATGAACTCGTGTTATTGTACTTGCAGGCCTTACAATCGGCATGGAAGGAGTACAAGAAATCTCAGGTACGTTTTAATATATTTTACCGGTTCCCAATTTATGCTACACAAGACCTGATTTATCATTCTTTACATTTCCTGATAAGAGTGGTTGAATTATGAGGTTGTCCATCGTTAAAATGCTTGAAAACACACATATCGCAGATTTTAAGGCAAATGACTGACATTTATTTTCTCCTTCTGAGAAACTTTCCTTTTTCCCCATACTTTCTATGTCCACTTGGCTTACACACGGTAAAGAAAATTATTCTGCCATTGGGAGACTGGTTATACGACTTGTTTTGATGACTATTTTGCACTTTATAACACTTGAGAACGTCTGAAGGACCCTTTTCACATTAAAACAAATAATCGATGAGATACACGTATTTCAAAATCGCAATTCATAATTGATTCACAGCGCCTTATAGCTAACTTGATTTTCAACAAATTGTCGACTAATGATTTTAGTCTAATGTATCTTCTTTTTTACATCACACTGCTCCTAGAATAATTTTGTTCTCGATAGACTAAACTGTATTAATGTCTTCTTTTATTATTGCAATTGTTCTAGCTGTTATTTATGTTGTAGTAATTATTGTTCTCCGTATTTGTATCAACATTATCACCATCATCATCCTTAATATTTGTTATTGTTATTTATTTATTGTATTATTTTATTATTATTACTATTAATTTTATCGTAGTTATTATTATTATTTTATTACTAATACTACTACTTATACTATTGCTACTACTCCACCTAGTAATACTGTCATTATAATCATCATCATGTTTGGTTTTAAGAACATGACCAGAGCACTCAAAGATCGTTTTGTGAAGAACCGAGCGAGCGGTCTCCAGCAGAATTCGGAAGAAGGAGGAAAACGAGCTCTTCAAATGTTGGCACGAACCGATCTCCTAGAATTCCGAAACGAGTGGGTGGACGTCAGGTTAGATCACATTCCCTTTCAATCAATTAAAATCATCATAAAACAGTCACCTTAACATTGATATAGAGTCCTTTTTATACCACGATGGCAAAGACAAGGTGAAATATAATTATGAAAATTGTTTGTAGTCCTATGTGGAAGAATAAGACAGTTCCAATGCAAAAAAAATGATATTGGTCTTAAAGGAGCGCCAGGAGTGTCAATTCTGATTTTGTTATTATTGATATTCTTATGAAAATGCTCTCTTCATTCTAAAAGCATAACTATGAATAGATTCAGCTTCTGACGATTATTTTTTCCTGACATGCGTCTGTAGTCCCATATGTCAAAATCTGTGGTCAGTGCTTTTTATTGTTATTGAAGGTGATCTTCAAAAAGATTCGTTAAATATTTTGATAAATACAAACATTAAAGACTCCTGGGTTGTTCATTACCTCTCTGTAGGCAACAGGTATCCGTAGCAGAACGCGACCTCCAAATGATGCTCAAACAGTTGACGGAACTCATCGAAGCTCTGAAAATTAAAATCGAGCTCGTCACCCGCGTCGAAGAGAAAAATGTTTCCACTTCCACCGACATCGATGACATCTACAAGTCCTTTCCCGTCATTAAAAAATTACTCGAACACGTCGAAGTCCTCATGAAAACCTTGCGCACTCTCCCACCTGAGGTGGCCCAGAGACCAGCCAAGGAAAGGCCAGTCTCCGAGGTAAAGAAGGAGAATGAAATCAAACCCAAATCCAGGTGGGAGCGCGTGAAGGCGATGGCGAAGATGTACGAGCTCGGAAGAAGACCAGAGGAGGACGAAGAGCTCGTGAAGAAACTTAACGAATAACAACAAAGATTCGAAGATGCTTCCTTCGCGTTGCATTGAGACTCTTACATGCCATATGAATAAAAATTATCATGTTTAATCACCAAAATGGAATACAAACCCATAGTTTAAACATATTTGTGGCTTACACCCAGTAAATAGAAACCGATTGATCGATCTGTAATTGAAAACAAGTCAGAATTTGTTGTTGGAGCCAGCGTGATTTGAACCTGCATCTACTGCTTGCCGGCAGCGACTCTACCACCAGGCCATAACTGATTCATGGCATAGTCACGAAACAAATACCCAAGCTCTCCTGATTAATATGTTATTATATGCATACTGCAGGGGTAATGCCTATAGTATAAGTATAGTACGATACATATAGAGCGTAAAGAAAAACGTGACGGGAAGGATCTAAAGAAGGCAAGACATGATTTGACAATACACTGATATAAGGAAGTACAAGAAACAATTTCATTTTCCTGTTAAATGAATTAAGTGAAGGGGCAAGTTGAATGTCATTATGAAGAGAGTTCCAAAATTTGGGGGCTGTATATAAAATAAACGTGTTTTGGGCTAGAAGGGTTCTCAGCAGAGGTAGATGAAAGTCATTACAATGCCGAGTTGGGTACTCAGAAGAGGATTCATTTAGGGTGAACATATCATCACAAACGGAAGGAAGCATAATATTTGAATAAATAAACTGGCTTAACTGAAAGAGATAAAGATCTTTAACTTTCAAAAATGAGAAAGGCAAATGATACGAAGAGCTTTCTTGTGTAATAATTAGATGCTGTTTAACAAAGTTTGGTGTGCATTGCCGCACAACAGGTGTCCATAATTGAGATATGGTAAGACCAGATATAACTAAGGAAGATGAATGGAAATGAGTTTTTAATCTATTCATGACACCAATATTACGAGAAATAGTTTTACAGATGTTGTTAATATGATACTTCCAGGAAAGTTTATTGTCGACTTTCCGGCCCCCAAATAGATTATAAGAGAAACGGTCTTTAACCGGAATTCATCGAATTCAATGTTGCTTAGCAGTGAGTCTAATATATTACTGAACAACATACATTAAGTTTTTGGGAGATTAAGTGAGAGTTTGTTTGCTCTAACCCATTGTAGAATCTTAGGTAGTTCAGAATTAACCATTTGCATAAGAGTGTATGGATTGCTTTTGGAAAAGAACAGATTCGTGTCGTCAGCAGAAAGTATTAACGATAAACTATGAGATTGAGATTATCTGCAGAAATCATTTATATATAAAATACCTACAAGTGGACCTAGGAGGCTTCCCTGTGGAACACCACAGCTAACATTACATAAATCTGATGAACAACCGTTAACAAAGACATATTGCTGTTTGTTATAGTTCCTGAACCACTCTAAAGCCGTTCCACGTACACCGTAATTGGAAAATTTATAAAGTGATATATCGTGGTTTATTGTGTCAAAGGCCTTGGAGAAGTCCAGGAAAATACCAACCACGTGAGAGAATTTGTCAATAGCATGATATACCTTCTCCACAAAAGATAATAAAGCATGGATGGTACTATGCTTTCCCTAAAACCAAATTGAAAGTTGGAGAAAACATGAACTTTTAGAAAGGCAACTGTTCTAATACTTATGGATTTCTTCACGATCTTAGAGAAAGGAAATAACAAGGAGATCGATCGATAGTTGTTTACATTTAGTTTGTCCCCCTTTTTAAATAAAGGAATAATTTTGGCGATTTTCATAGAGTTGGGAACGTAACCATGTACAGTACGGAGACAATTATGAACCAGGGGATCTACTACAAATGGAATATTGACTTTAAGAATAACATTATTGATATCATCGTAGCCAGAACGTTTGTTGTTGTCTATAGGTTTGAAACGATGTTTATAATTTCATGTATATATGCTGGAGTAAGTAAATATATAGAACTCTCGTTAGGTGGACCAAGAAAATCTGTAAACTGTTTATTGGAAGGAGGTGTATTTTTGGCAAGATTATCCCTTATGGAGGAAAAGTGGGTATTAAATATATCATTAGCAATGTTGACAGGCTCTTGTTCAATTTCATGATTGAGTTTGATTTCCGTTACAACAGCTTTATTGTTTGCCACATTCATCGCATGTTTGAAGACTTTCCAAGTGTTGTTTATATCATGTTTATGTAGTTCAATTTGATGTTTTTTAAAGAATTTTGTCTTTACTAAACGTATGATTTTAGTCAAAGTATGTTTATAGAATGTATGTTATGATTAGTTTTGTCTGTAACTTTTGATTTGTACTTATAAAGATTATTTTTCCAAATTATAGACCGGAGTAGAGACTTAGATATACATGGAAGTCTCGGGGACTTTTGTAATTTCTATTATTGTCTCTTTGTATGGGAATAAACATATCTAGCTGGATGTTTAGAATGTGACAAAGCATATCGTACGAAGAATCCACATCATAAACGTATGCAGTCTATCAAATGCAAAGAATACCGAATACTCTACACAACTAAAAACATAGAATCCGAAACTCAAAATACAAATTGGAAAACTATTCATTACTCGATATTTACATATAAACATATAATAAAGAAATTTTAATATTTCTATAACATATTATTAAAAATGTAAATTATCATCTGGTCTATCAGTCGAAAAGAGACCGCAATCATAAGCGATGTTTGACTAAGATGCTATATAACTAACCAAAATTCATCTGACATCTCTCGGTTTGTGTTTTGTTGTGAGAAAGGTCAATAATTAATGGTTTCATTCTTGTATGCCAACTCCTCCGGCTCTTTGTATCTGTCAATAAGGAAATTGTTATGAATCATAGACCGCACCATTGAATCACAGTTCACCCGACAATTGTACCAGTACACGTATTGACGATCAAATAATATTCAATAGTCCCATTTATTCTGATCCAGTCATGCATTCATATGAGCAAATAATTATATTCTTTCTTCCTCTTCCCCATTCTTCATGCCTTCTTTCATTGCACCTTTTCTCACCACCATGCTAAACAATGCCGATCGGATTTGCATAGCGTTCAAATGGGAAAATATTGTCAGGCAGTGTGTTGTGATTTCTCAGCAGTGTCAGTACTTGAGTCTTTGCGTCGAAAACATTCCTGCTCTCTGTGAAATGATTTGGATAAGTGATTATTGGACACGAGGAACACTGGTCTGACTAGAATAGATAGTAGAATAATATTTCGACGAACTTGTTTAAGCTTGTATAATATTCCATCAAATGGAGCACATGCAATGTGGCTGAGGAACATGCTTCGTGTTTCATATCCATTGGTTGATTTAAAACCCCGTTGGAGCAGGATGTGTAAATCTGCCACAATAGTTTTATTTGCAGCACATCTTTGATTGACTGAAATTATGTAGGTGTCTGGAAACTCTCAAGAGTTGGAGGAATGAAGCACCGATCTCCATCGTATACTACTCTGCTTTGTGAGGAATATATTTGGTTATTGTGTGTTGTCTTGTGTTCCTTTTGTGAAATAACAGACTAAATTAAGGAATTGAAAGTACAGACTAATAAAGGAATTTCAGAGAATCGCATGTAGAAAACAACAAATAGGTTCCTCGAGATGACTGACACTTCTTCATCTGTGTTTTTTCTCTTCCATAAAAATTAAAAAATAATCAAAAAGAATCATGAGTTGATACTATTGTGGAGGGCAGTTGTTATATCTTTTCTCGAGGAAGCGATACATTGTCTCTCAAGGAAATAAAAGCTGGAACATTGAAGACGTATAACAGGATATCATGGCATTCGTGAAGTTACACCGTCAGAAGCTATTTGAGACAATCGAATCGTTAGACCTGTTCCTCGTAAAGAATCTGCTCTCCAGACCTGATGATTTTGGTCTGGACTGGGACTATAGAGACAAGGACGGTCGGTCCGTCTATGCACATGCCATCAACATCGGAGTCACTCGTAAGCTAACTTTTAAATCGGAGCAACTTTAGAATACCCCACCACAAAAATTGACCAAAAGTTAGTAGGGTACCCAACGCTTCACAAAATAAGCTATATCTCATGACTTTTGTCCTATTGGTAGGGTATTCTAAAGTTGAGCCTTTAAATCTGTTAACATCTTGAGTTGCCGACAAGTAGGTTCTGGTAGTTCGAGAATGAGGAAGCTGCCAAGTTGACAAGGTTATTTTAGTGGGGCATCAAATCTGAACCCTCCCATATCAATGCCTGCTGCGTACTGAACTGGTCCAAAGTTCTGTTCTTCTTCTTTCTTTGAAGACAAAAAAGCTGCAGTGTTGTGTATCTGACTCTCACAAAACCTCGTTTCGTTAGATTCTTTTCATATTATAGTTTGCTAAATAGATTATGAAATGCCCTAATGAATATGGCTTTTATTCAAGAAATGCACTGCAGATTAAATCGTTTATAAAGAACCTCCGCTCTTTTGTACTTTGCTGTGACCCTCTCGGGGTCATTAGATCTGAAGTCAAGGATGTATTTGTATAGAAATTTGAATGGGACTATATCGGTTTGTGTTGTTACCGGAACCTTATTCAGCTTCTATTGTGGCATTTCATTCCATAACTTGCTGAGTAAGCAACGGTTATCCCAAGTGCAATGAAATGTCAAATGATAATGGGTATAGGAGAGAAATAAGCGCAGTGAGTATAACAATTCAGCCACAAATCTGGCCCTACATTGATATTTACAGAGGAATATACGGAGAGGGAAAGGGTGACGAGTTTTTAGTCCCTATTAATTTAGTAATTACTACTTTTAATGCAATTGTCACCCAATATGTTTAAAACTGTGTGGCCCGAATTCACAAAGGAAGTTTGTCGACAAACCTAGGTTTATGTGCGTCATATGACGCGTCTCAGACCAAGATTTGTCTGAACCTTGGTCTGAAACGCATCGAAACGCGTCATATGAAGCACATAAATCTAGGTTTGTCGACAAACCTCCTTTGTGAATTCGGGCCAAAATCTTTATGATGGGAAAAAACGTTACATTTTCTCGACAATAAAGTGTCTAAATAAGTCAGTAACTCTTAATTTAATTATAAGGACGTCAGCTCTCTGGCGACATTTTTCTCATATGGGTCTTTGTTTATTCTATCTCTACTATCATAAGAAATATATATGTGGCTTTATATATCTTGGTTGTGATATCTTTATAATCTTATCTTAAACCACTGCAAAACCAATAATACATTCAGGAAGTTGATATTTCGTTTGTTTAAAGGTTGTCATTCTTTATTATTAACAAATTTCATGTAAACCTTCCAAAGGATATATAATGAAAAACATATCAAATTACAGGATTATTAATACCCTGTCGAGATCAGATAAGATCACAATTTGAATCTTCCACTTTGAATGGCATATTTATTCAACTGTTTGAAGGTCCGATAGAGATAAAACGTTTAAAATAGAGAAAGTAGCAATTCAAATGATAAGGAACATGTGCATCTGTTGTACATTATTTTTCAATAATGAAAACAAAGAATGAGAAACAATGAGGAGAGTAACGCTCTGGATGTTAATTGTCGTCTTTAAGACTGCATGGTTTTGAAAATCATGGTCAAGATGCCTTTCCTGTCGTGTTTAACATGCTTCTTTGTTGTTGCTGTTTTAAAAAACTCTACAAGATGGAAATGCCCATTAGCATTAGCAATTTGCTTTCTAGAAATGACTATGCTCACTCATGCTAGAATGAGGATTATTGTATGTTTATTTTAATATATGCAAGATAACTTTCTAATTAATATTCATTTGAAAATCTTTATAATACATTTTTTCTTCCTTCTTTTCTGAGTGTATAATGATAACTTTACTAAAAAATAGGCCTAGAATCGGGACATTTTAACGAAAAAGAACAACAACTTAGTAATATTTTTTTCTCTACAACAATCAAGAAATGGTAGTGACATTTTTGGACCATGGCATCCCTCTCGGTGACGCCCTTTTGAGAGCAGCTGACTTCTGTCTGGTGGACATTGTTCGATGCATCTGTACATATGCTGAAACACTGAGCAAGGTATGTATACAACCATAATTATGAAAATCAACGTCAGTTTATCATATCCTTTAAGATTATTTGTAATATCTAATAATGCAGAGAATCGAAATGCCCAAAGTTACACATTATACACTATTTCCAGGATGACATTATGTTAACTCTTTGATATTCTACACAATTTTCAAGTAATAGTTCATCTTCTTTATAGGGTACATAGCCCTTTGAAGATAAGAAAAAGAAGAATATGCGTAATTCATTCCCGTGGGCGTGTTATTCTCGATTCCTTTCTCGATTCCTAAGTTAGAGAAAATCACATACTCTCTTCCTCCGTTTCTTGAATATCAATTTTTATTTCATTATGAATATATGTTTTTGAAATAGATATAGAAATATAGTAATTATTACCAAAATAACAAAGAATTTGTTTCAGATTAACGAATAGAACATATGGAGATGTCATTTGGAACTTTAGTACAAATGTCCATTCAAATATTAAAATTTCTTTCTTTGAGGAATGAGTTGTGCTATTTCAAAGCGGTATAAAATCGCAAGTTATACAGCCATGCAATATATTATGATGATTTTAGATACATTGGGCAGGTGCATTTTTAATATTCTGTCTGTCTATTCGGTTGGAAGAGTGGCCGTGAAAGCCGATTCTTTCTATTCTTTTTCAATTGAATAGTATTCTTAAAGGTTTTTCATTTGAATGGTTTTGATGGGTATAAACATGGACTGCTATAGCACTCAAAAGAAATAGAGCGATGGGTGACCGCAAGGTTATTTCTATGATTATTTGAGGAATAAAAGGGGGCTTACCATACAAAATGAATGCATAATTTGATGCGTACAGCGCTTCAATATTTAAGTATAAGCCCACTGCCATGACTGTGTACTGCAATTTTCATGAAATTATAAAACACAACAAATAAAATCAGTGAATGTTCCCGCACCTTTGCCCCATGGGAGGGAATCGGGATGACACCCACCCCCCCCCCCCGATTTCGAAATGGAGGGGGGGGGGGCACAGTATCAAACGCTCCCTCAGCCTCTTATAAATGCAAACAAAACTCAAATTGACATTAAAGTTAAAATGTTATAACATTATAACATAGTGTGCATGCGCGCGTGTGTGTGTGTGTGTGTGTGTGCATGCGGGAGGGTTTGTGTGTGAGGATGAATGCATGTATAAATGGAAAAAGTATATTTGATAGATACTTGTTTGAAAGAGGGATTGTTCAACTGAATCATTTGGTTGAGAAAGGTCATGTTAAGTCTGTTAAATATTTTATGAACCTCGGTATGAAAGGTAATAATTTGCTTATGATTATTGATATTTATGATGCGATACCCAGGTTATGGAAGGATGATTCAGGGTTAATAGAATTCCTCGAGGTTGATTTGATAAGCTTTAATACTTATTTCCATATTTCTAGTAAAAAAAATACAGTTTGTGGATGTGGGTTCAAGAACAATCTATGATTATTTTATCAAAGCACTGCAACAAACGTATGATTTGCAGGTAAGGGATGGGCAAAATGATTATGATTTTATAGATAAAGAATTAAAAGAAATATTTGTTAGACCAAGAATTACTATACTCATTAGAAAACAACGTGAATTTCAATTTAAATTATTGCATGGAGCCATATACACTAATGAGCATCTTTATAGATTTGGTTTTGTTGGTGATAATTTATGTTCGTTTTGTAAGCAGGAAATAGAAACATACAAACATTTATTTTTATCTTGTGGGAGCGTTCAAAGGATATGGCAGGCTTTAATACAACTTTTTGAGTTAGATGAAATTAAAGATTTAGAATGGCGAGATATATTTGTTGGGTTGGTAGGTAGTTCATATAGAATAAAAATGTGTAATACTATCATTTTCATGGTGAAGTATGTTACATTTATGTCAAGATCGGGGGGGGGGGGGTCGAGTACTAACTTTAGAAAAGATGAAAAAAAGCATTTTTAAGTATAGGGATGAGGAAAAGAAAATAGCAATTAAAATGGGAAAGCTAGGATCACATTTCTTAAAGTGGGAGCAGCTTAAGATTAATTAAGATTTTGCTTTCTTCTCCACCGTGAGCCTGTTAAAAGCGTAACTCGATTTTGCGGCCTGGATAACTTATTTAGTATATTTTTCTTGAGTTGAGAATGTTGGCAGACATCCACTGAGTGAGTACTGTGTGTGTGGGGGGGGGGGTGAGTATGTTTGTGTGATAGAGGGTGAGTATGTTTGTGTGATGGAGGGGGCAGGGAGGGGGCAGGATTGTATCAGTAAAATTACCTCCAGATTTGTTTAAGTTTTTTTTGTAATATATAAGTAAATAACATTAATATTTACTATTGACATATTATGTTTAGGTACTTATACGTTTACTTTGTTGCTAAGTTATATCATACTACAAATAAGTTTGTGTTTAATTATGTTTATGTAAAAGCATCAATATTGAACACGTTTATTTTTATTCAATTGTATGTCATGGTTTGTATTACACATCTGGAGAAATAAAACAAAATTGTTAAAAAAAAAAAAAAAGTGGGGTCTGAGTGTGTGTATGCATCCCATCCATGTTTTAACAGTGATTTCAACCCATGTTATAATTATGAGCCATTCTGACATCCAGAATAAATTACTATAAGATATCATTTCTTGAAGTTTTTGATCACTTTGACCTTATTTGTTCATAATCATTCTCTTAGAACGAGCGGCAGGCTATCATCGAATGCCATTGTGAAAATGATGATTATCACAAAGTTATGACGCCTCTCATGGCTGCAGGACACAAAAACAACTTCGCCATTGTAAAGGTGAGCCTAATTTTTACCTTATAATGTGAACCATTTTACAATTCATTGCATATTAAGCGAGTTCGTAATTAGGATTTGATCATGGGCAGATAAAGGTCATTCGCTCCCAAATTGTAAAACCATCTTAGATATAAACCATAATATCCGCCAAGAATGACTCTTTAGATATAAAGGACTCAGCTGCCCAAATGCTTTTCATGTTGCCGTTCTTATTTGATTTGTTTTAATTTCAGGGCTAATTACAAAAAATGAAAATACCAAGGATTTGTCGAATTTAGAGATTCTGTGTGTCTTCCCTAATAAACTAGCACACTGTACAAATCAAACAGATTGTAAATTCTCCCAATTGCCATGTTATTTGTTGTGCCTATAAATAAGGCTTTAGTCGGGACATTGATTTTACTTATTTTCCCGGATGCCTACCCCCCCCCCCTGCCCCTCCGGTTTGGAAAGCAATTAATTCTGCACACCTTCTTGCCAATTAATCATCAATATTGTACAGTTATATTACATGGTAACATTAATATTTGGATAGATTACAAGCTACTCGTCATTATTTGGCTGTGAGCTTCTTATGAAACATCGGTTTTTCTGTTTAAATTACCAATTAGCTGTTACTCCACGCCGGAGCCGTTCTGAAAGAGCCTAAGATAAAGCAGGATGAAGCAGACCTGACAGGCACCGCCATCGTGCTCATGACATACCGAGCCATAGCAACCGATGCCTACTTGGTCCAGGCTTTCAGCGACCCGCTCGATGCTGCTTTCGGCCTAGGTCTGCGACTGCGAGAGCTCGCTGATCGATGGGAGGATGTGAGTGAGGAGGTGCTTAGAATAGTGGGTCGCGTGGAGCGATTCGCGGCAGGTTTTGTGGGACAGGCGAATTATTCGAGCGAGGTAGGACGAGTTCGTTGTTGTTGATGTTGATGATGGATTATGATGGTGATGGATCATGTTTGTTCGTCATGATTACTGTGCCATGTGTTTTTTAATAAACTGAAACTGAAACTGAAAACTGATGATGATGGTAATGGTGATGACGACGACGATGATGATAAGAACGATGATGATGATGATGATGATGGTGATGATTGCAATGGTGATGGATGATGATAATAGTGATGGTGATGATTATCATAATAATGATTATGATCATAGTAATTATGATATTAATGATAATGATACTAATGATAATAATAGTAATGCAAAGAAAGATAATAATAATAATTAAAAAATAAGAATAATAACAATGATAATAATAATATTGCTTATAAACATAAATAATAATGATAATAATAATAATAATAATAAAGATGATATACACATATTTACTTACGTACAAATTCACACACATTTATGTACAAGCCTATACACACTGATTTAGTAAGATTTACCTAATTAGTAAGTATTTTGTTTAATTCCTCCTAATCTATTTCCCTATTCTTCCATTCTACTTCAGGTTCGAACTATCTTGAAATTTACTGAAAATGAGAGCAAGCATCCCGTTGCTAAGATACGAGCTGCGATGAAAGCCAATCAGAAACCAGTGAGTCGAATTAAGTGCGTTTTCTGTCGGTAAAGCTTGACGCAATAAAAGTCATGCCTCAATAGAATTCTATTTTGATACTGACGATATTATCAACAAAAGGTAACATAAAATAAATTTAGTTGAATCACTTATGACTAAGACTTCTTTGCAACCTTGATAATGAAGAGAAGGAACCTTGTTTTTTATTTGTTTTAACAAAAAAGAAGATTTAAAAAAACTCGTTAGCTTCAGCAATAAACTTTTGCTCGATTATCACAAGTGTCATTTATTCAGTTAGACATTACTTAATGTCAAACAATTCAATCAATGCATTTTAATTTTCTGTGCTAGTTTAATTCCTAATAATTTTTCATTTTGCAGTTCGTCATTCATCCTTTCACGCAGAGCATCCTGAGTGATAGCTATTACGAGGAGCTGCAGGGAAAGAGCGCCGCCATGTCCTTCATTTTCACGTTACTTGCAATATTCTGCTATCCATTGCTTTCTCTTTGCTATCTCATCTACCCGGCTAAGCCGTTACACAGATTCTTAAAGATACCGTTAGTCAAATTTATTTATAATAATATGAATTATATTCCACATACTAAGAATCTTGCTCTACGATTGGTCAAAAGTAAATCACGTGATGAAAGATAGTTCGCCAATCATTGATGGGAGAAGAAAAGTTCGTTGCACTGTGTAGATAGTAGTACTATCTACACAGTGCAACGCACTTTAATTGTATACGTTGAGTATTGCTCTCCTCTTTAAGCGCTTTTAGTGTTAGTACGTGAACTTTGGTCACGCGCGAACTATATGGTCACACCACTATATTGCATGTACGGTACGTATCGTACACCGTTTGCTAGCTGTTAATTGATGACTTGTTGCTCTAAAATGACGGAAGAAGTGAAATGTTTCCGATGTGGAATATAAAGCAAATAATCACCTATGGGTTTCAGACGATGGCAAACTATCACTTCCTCGGCGATCTGAATGTACACGCTATCTTTTCTCAGCTTCGCTTCGGAAAGATAGCTTCATCCAGATCGCCTCGGAAGTGATAGTTTGTCCCATTACCTTCACCAACAGTAATTATTTGCTTATTATTATTATTATCATTTATATTTTTATTATTAATATTATTATTGTTATTTGAAGAAGTGGGTTAAAGCCTCCAAGAATCACCTCTCCCAAATACGTCTCGGTATGAGGGGAAAAGGAACAACGGTACATACAAATTCTTTGACGGTTTGAAATTTTGAAATTCCAAAAAAAAAGTGACATTTGAAACGTTTTCTTGACTTTTTAATTTCGATCCATTTTTTTTCTGTAAGCTTTAAAGTTCAGATTCATATTTTTTTAAATGCCATCAAGTGTACGAATTCCTCCCAATTTTTTTATTTTAGGAACATCAAGCTGTACATGAACGTGGGTTCAGATATAACACTGATGTCATGCGTGATAGCTCTGGTGGTTTACGACTACTCAACACATCCCATCATTACATTGATTCTAGAGATCACTATCTTCATCTTCTGCATAGGTTCGTAGAATCATTTTAATAATTCATATTATTTTTCTCTTTAAAACAAAATCCTTGATGAGTACATCAAGACGGTCAAATGGCTAGGGTGGGATGGTGCGCCTCTACAATGACAATTATTATTATTTCCCCAGGTATACGCGTATGGATTAATTTAGTAGAGCGTAGAGAGCGAAGGGAGTGGTGCGTAAATTTGGCGTGTGGGTCGGAGGAACAGAGCCCCAGAAGTTCAGGGGTTGTAGGCATTTAATTACGGCCATATGAGCATCCAGGGCTTAGGGTCCCTGGTGGGGTCCAGGGCACGGAGCCCCCGCAATCTCACGGGCATTCAATTACGGTCAGATGCGCACAATTGTGATACCTCATTTGTGACACTGGGAGGTCACTATTTCTTTCTTTCTTTCTATTTCTCTTTAACATACTTTTTCCAAAAAAGGAGGGGGTTCCCCCTAGCCCCACCGTTCCGTGGGCTCTGACATGTATGCAACTAAACAAGCATTTTTTTTTCGGGGGGGGGGGGGGCAACTGCAACTGCCCCCCCCCCCCCCATCAGTACGCCAGTGTTCGTCGTCAAAGTACACTAGATGAGATATTGTTCACATATCTATGCTGCGACTCGGTGCCGAATATTAGGATATATATGTTAGCACCTTGATGCGCGAATGAGGTGACGGGTTCTTCGAAAACTGGCATTTTCATACTTCTCGGAGGGGTGGGGTGCAGATCACAGCTATACCCCCGCATCTTGTACGCCTATATGGCAATGGATTAGCCACACAATTCGAATCATCCCCTTTGTACCAAGATTATATAAAGTCGTAGTCGTTTTGTTTCTTGTTCTCAATGTTGTTCTATATCTTTTCTCCAACCAAGGAATATCTGGCAAACACATCAAATTCATCTACAACCAAGGTCCAGAGAAATTCTGCTCTTACCCTCTTTCAATTCTTGATAGTGTTATGGTGAAGATCTGCTACACAACGCTCTTTGTGGTCTGGATAGGCAGACTAATCGTAAGTAGATAATGTACAATTCGATTACTGAGAGCAAGAAGGACATTAACTGTACCATTGAACGTTAAAAGGGTTTGCATGAATGCCCTTCTGGTTCTTAGCAGACGAATTATAAGAGAGAAAAAACTTGAATTTAAATTGGCCTAAATGCATACTTTGAATGGACAGCAACTTTTTCGTTGCTTGAAGCAAAACGCAAAGATCATGTCCCAAATATATAATATGGAATATCAAAGGAAGTAATAACATATCTTATGTCAGTTTTATTGAATTTTCACAGAATTTGTTTAATAGAGAACTTACAATCTACATTCCAAGGCAGACAAACGATCAAACTGTCACATTAAAACTGATTGAATTTCTTGCTGAGATTTTAAATATAGATTATCTTTCAGACTACTTATGACCAGCGAATAATGACAAGGCATGTAAACCCATTTCAAGAGGTTCAACCCGACATGGCAACACCCGCAGTTATCACTACAAACACGACCGACTCCGACGCAAATTCCAACGTCGCGCCCAATGACGTCACACCAACATGGTTGTTCGCGTCATGGAACGAACCGCGGGTCGTATCTCATACTCTCTACAGCATTGTCGTGCTTATCTGCGTGGTGCGGACTTTCTATCTCCTCAGCGTCAACAATGTCGCAATCTTCGTCGTCGCGAAGTCGGTGATCGGCATGGGTAGCGATGTCCTCCGCCTGGTGGTATTTTTCGTTTGCATCGTCATAGCTTTTGGTGTGGGGATCACCCATGCGTCCAGCTATCGTCTGCATACTTTACGCGCCGAATGTGCGGCAGAGGGACGTCTGCCAAACGAGTGTCCCGCACCCCCATTCCAAGAGTAAGAAATACCGATTATTTTTTTTGCCTCTCAATTTAGATTTCGGAATGTTTCTTTCGATTTAAAATGAATGTTAAATAAAATCATATCTTGTTTTTTATATTTCTTGTTATAATACATATTGAAATATTTCTTTCGATTCTTCCATTTGTAATTCCTTTTAAACGATTAGTCTATAGGAGGTGTGTATTTTGTTATATGCGTTGCATCCTGCCATGACCCCTCGGCGCGCCTGGATGGGCCCCTTGGGCCTATACAAACAGCCAGGCCTCTTATAGCAGCCGATATTTCTATATTATTTTACCACATCTGGCTAGAGAGTGGCAAATTGACATCAATGTCATGCCAAGAGAAATTAGTGACTTGCCGGGGTTACAACTCCTGACCGTTACATCTCCGGTACTTAAATTTATGGTCAACCCACGCATTGGGTGAATTCATTGAATGCAAACACACACAAAGAAAGATATTCCTGATCACCATTTATCCTTAATTCGGGCAAAGGCCATTTCGACATTACCCTTACAAAAATGTCCTGTGGTAATACCACAGGATTACCACAGGACTGTACCACAGGACTGTACCACACGACTTTACCACACGACTTTACCACAGGACTGTACCACAGGATAATTACCACATGATTACCACACGCCAGTTACCACAGGATTACCACACGCCCGTTACCACATAATGGTAAATTGGGACATTTCAATTTACCACAGGAATACCACACGCCAGTTACCACATAAAATTACCACACAAATTACCACAGGAATATTTCTGTGGTAATTTATGTGGTTTTGGGGGACATTACCACAGGACAGTTACCACACGCCAGTTACCACAGGAATATCACACGCTAGTTACCACAGGATTACCACACGCCCGTTACCACAGAATTACCACACACCGGTTACCATACAGAATACCACATAATTACAACACGCAAGTTACCACAGGATTACCACAGGATTACCACAGGACTGTACCACAGGACTGTACCACACGACTTTACCACACGACTTTACCACAGGACTGTACCTCAGGATAATTACCACAGGATTACCACACGCCAGTTACCAAAGGATTACCACATGCCCAGCTACCACATAATGGTAAATTGGGACATTTCAATTTACCACAGGAATACCACACGCCAGTTACCACATAAAATTACCACACAAATTACCACAGGAATATTTCTGTGGTAATTTGTGTGGCTTTTGGGGACATTACCACAGGACAGTTACCACACGCCAGTTACCACAGGATTATCACACGCCAGTTACCACAGGATTACCACACGCCCGTTACCACAGAATTACCACACACCGGTTATCATACAGAATACCACAGAATTACCACACGCCCGTTACCACAGAATTACCACACACCGGTTACCATACAAAATACCACAGAATTACCACACGCCAGTTACCACAGGATTACCACAGGACATTTTTGTAAGGGTATACCCTCATGAAAAACAATCCATCATCGTATTTGATAAGCAACATATCAAATTAAAAAAGACATTATCAACTATCATGCCGTTCCACTATATTTCTGCCATTTCACTTGGTTTTCAATATACCGGGGCTTAAACAAATGGTTTCCTCTTTTGTCTCGTACTGTATAAATTGCTTTTCAGCATACAGACTACATTAGTGAACCTCTACTGGGTTCTTTTCGGCTTACTCAAGAAATCCGAGTCGGGCCTTAATTTGCGACCAGACGATTCTTACAATCTCTATCTTCCCGCCTTCATCTTAATGATCTACTCGTTCGTCGCAGTCTTAGTCCTACTCAACCTCCTCATCGCAGTCATGACGTCACGATATTCTTCAGTAGAGGTATGTAGACGATATAAGAAAATGCTATCCTGATCCTGAATACCGGCCGATGTTATTTAATCTTTGAACACTGTAAAATGATAACTCATTTTGTATCAATAAAACCAGAAAATCTAATGAATGGGGAGGGAATGATATCACGTACTATTACCCGAGTTGCCAGTTTTCCAATGTGGGAGTGATTTTTCATACTTTTGCAAAATTTTTCATTCTTCACAAGTCATAGTAGCATACACATGCTTTAGCAGTCACGCAAAACACACATTTGCAAATTATTATTCAATAAAATCTGAGAATGTATACTATTATCTAGATCTATCATTTTAAAATTATTTTTAAAATAATTCCATAAATTGGGGTAAAACTAAAATATTGCACCTATATGAGCGACAGTGTATATGTTTTGTTCTTTTTTATATAAAGTTGTCAATTTCATTACCATGACTTACTTACTCACTTAAGTGCACAGGACGGAGTGTCCCCTTGCGCTCCTACGGGTGGTCTGCCTCCATTCATTTCTATCCTGGGCTTGGTGTTGGGCAGCCTCCAGGCTTAATCAAGAATCTTGGCGGATTTGGTCTTTCCACCATGAATCTTTTTATATTCAACATGTTATGTTCAAAGCAGGACTTTCTTATAAAGCAGGCCCTCTGTGGCACTGAATGGGAATACCCTTTAGTTTAAAGAAAGCATAATAAATAAATGAATAATTAAATAGATAAACAATTTGTTTTTAAATGAATAAATAAATACAATAATTAAATGAATAAATACTTTCAATTGGATTCGTCTGTCTAATCCTGACAATAAATGTTATTACAAAATATTTTTTAATGGTCTGTTTGATAGCTAAATGCTGATCGAGAATGGAAGTTTTTTCGCACACAACTGTGGATGAGTTTTATCTCTGATGAAATCCTGTTACCACCGCCATTCAACATACTGCCATCTATCGACAAACTCCGGAAGATTCTACAAGCCTGTTGCTCTCGCAGCCAACAGAAACAAAAGACACAGACTCGGAAGAAAACGGTAAGTGTATATCGCCGAAAGCTACAGTAGTTAACAGTGTTAGTTTAAGTCAGAGGGCAATAAATAAATTTCTACATGATTTGGTTACTTAGATAGACACATGATGTTGTAAAGGGGCCGTTATATCTAGCGGACAAGTCTCCGGCATTTTGATCAAATAGTTAACTTCGCGGTTCGACTCCTTGCAACATGTCATTGAGCTAGACAATGATCTAAACTTCTAACCAATATGAGGTAAATGAGAAAGACAAATGCTTCAAATAATTCTAAATACTCATGATGATGTGAGGTATATATTGCATGCGTCTTTAGACTCGTGCCCCTGGGATAGATCTTTGCACATCTGTCAAACGTAGCAATTATCATTGAATATTATCATTACTAAACGCTCATTTCATTCTCCCACACTCCGTTGACGTAACTACCTCTTGCAACGAGCTATGGTTTAGGTTATGATGAATGGCATGTTTCTCCGTAAGGGCAGGGTTTTAACCATTGAGTCCTGATTTAGCCAATGTTTGCAGACAGCATGATGGATTACTCATTGATCAGAACTCTTTTATGGATACCATGCTCAGGGAGTCAATGAACTCGTTTTATTTCTACTTGCAGGCCTTACAGTCGGCATGGAATGAGTACAAGCAATCTCAGGTAGGCTTTAAATTTTTTGAAACTCAATTTTGCGAGACCTGATATAATGTTATTAACATTTTCAAATGAGAGTGGTTCAATTATGAGTTTGTCATTCATAAAAATACTTGAAAACACACATTTTGCAGAATTACTGACAATTATTTTCTCCTTATGAGAAACTTGCATTTTTTCATTATACTTTCTACGTTCACTTGGCTTGCAAACAGTAAAGAAAATTATTCTGCTATTGGGAAACTGGTTTAATACGACTTTTTGTAATGACTATTTTTCATTTTGTAGTTCGGTGTGTCTGAAAACGTCTGAAAGACCCAATTCAGATCAACAAAATAATCGCTGAGCTACACGTATTTCAAAATCGCAATTCATGATTGATATGCAGCGCATACTCATAGCTAACTCAATTTTCAACAATTTATCGACTATTATGATTTTAGTTTATTTTTTTTCTTATTTACATCACACTGCGCCTAAAAATAGTTCGTTTACGATAGACGAAACAGCGTTAATGTCTTCTATTATTATACAATTGTCTTAGCTGTCAATTTTGTTGTAGTCATTATTTATCATCGTATAAGTATCAACCTCTATCAACATTTTCATCATTATCATCATCATTATCATCCTTATTATTTTTTATTTTTATTTATTTATTGTACTATTACTATCATTATTAACATTATTATTATTGTATTACTACGAGTACTACTACTTCAAACTTCTATTGCTACGAATCCACCTACTAATACTGGCATTATTATCATCATAATCATCATCATCATCATCATCATCATCATGTTTGTTTTGAAGAACATGACCAGAGCACTCAAAGATCGTTTTGTGAAGAACCGAGAGAGCGGACTCCAGCAGAATTCGGAAGTAGGAGGAAAACGAGCTCTTCAAATCTTGGCAAGAACCGATCTTCTAGCCTTCCGAAACGAGTGGGTGGACCTCAGGTTAGATCACATTCCCTTTCAATCAATTATAATCATCATAAAACAGTCGCCTCAACATTTATATAGAGTCCTTTTTGTGCCAGACAGACATGATCCCTATACAAGAACCCATTAATATTTTAATTATTATGATGAAAATGCTCTCTTCATTCTAAAAGCATAATTATAAAGAGATTCAAACTTTTGACAATTGTTTTTTCCTGACATGCGTATGTAGTCCCATATGTCGACATCTGTGGTCAGTGCTTTTTACTGAAGGTGATCTTCAGAAAGATTTGTCAATATTTTGATAATTCCAAGTATAACATAAAGACAGACATTGAAGACTACTGGGTTGTTCATTATCTCTCTGTAGGCAACAGGTATCCGTAGCAGAACGCGACCTCCAAATGATGCTAAAACAGATAACGGAACTGATTGAATCTCTGAATATTAAAATCGGGCTCGTCACCCGCGTCGAAGAGAAACATGTTTCCACTTCCATCGACATCGATGACGTCTACGAGTCCTTTCCCGTCATCGAAAAATTACTCGAACACGTCGAAGTCCTCATGGAAACCTTGCGCACTCTCCCACCTGAGATGGCCCTGAAACCAGTTAAGGAAAGACCGGTCTTCGAGGTGAAGAAGGAGAAGGAGGAGAAAACGGAGGAGGAAATCAAATTCGAAATCAAGGAGGAAGAAAAGACAGAGGAGGAAATCAAATTCACATTCAAAAAGGAGATCGTGAAGGCGATGGCGAAGATGTACGAGCTCGGAAGACGACCAGAGGAGGACGAAGACTTCATGACGAAACTTAATGAATATCGACAAAGATTCGAAGATGCTTCCTTCGCCGTGCATTGAAACTCTTACATGACATCTGAATATTATCATGTTTTATCACCTAGAAAATCCCACCTCATAGTTGTTTTAAACATTCTGAAATGACATGTTGATAAGGCGTTTAGTCTTCTCGAACGCAAAGTGTTGCTTTGCTTTAATGCCTTCATCATTTCATCATTTGTTTATACATATAAGGTACAACAACTTATAACCATACTTATATCAAAACGTGTAAAGCAGTTATAGTATACCCGAGAAGAAATTAAAAACATATGATATTTGTATGCAATTTAACACCCCCTTCTCCTCCCCAGTAGAAGTCCAGTACAAAAGTTAATACGATTTGCAAGTCAAAAGTCGGGGATGCAAAATACCCTTACCCACCCCCCTCCCCCCTCTTCAGGAGTACTCTACCCCACCCCCGCCGTTAACATTATGGATAAGCCACTGCTTAAGTTCGCACATTACTCATAATAAGACGAATGCAATTAATACATGTCAAAATAATTTTCTCGCCCTCTGAATCACTTCGGATGTAGCACCTGATGTTCAATCAACACATCGCGAAGCGTCTTTTCATGCACTCTATCTATTTGTACACCCCTTTTCCCCCAGCCCCCTTCCCAAGTGTCATGACAACATTAAAGATGTGTTAATCGCTATATTCTCGAGTCTTATGCCAAGAAAAAGCTTTGAGCTTTTATCGTGGACTGTTGTTATTCCCCCACTCTTCATTGGAAACCACTACCTCAGGTCATTAAGTTATGATGGTTCAAAGCTGACATGTGCAGGATTTGATGCACGCTGACGATGGTCTAGTACTTAATTTATTCTGTACTGTATTTATACCTCTCAGTTATATCAAGCAATATAAAATCATGTGTCTTATTCTCAAACTTAAATGTTCTCTGTAAACTTATTTTATTACGTACATACTTTTTATTTGTTATTTTATATATTGTAATACTGTATGGTTTATATATATGTCATTTTAATTTGTTGATATTTGAGTGGAAAAATAAATCAAATCAAATCAAATTATGAAGGGTAGTCTTGTATGGAGGAACTCAAAGAATATTTGTTTATTTTCAGAAGGTGAGATCGGATAGAACTTTCGTAGACCTGCTATGAAAGATATGATAAAAATGCACTATATATAATATAATAGTAGCCAGCATGTAAAAAAAAAAAGAAGAGAATTGAAGTTTTATAGATACAATAAATAACGATTATATTATATTGGTATGCGAATAACTTTTCTTATATGAATCCTTGCCAATATAATAAGCCTTGTTCAGCGACTCTTTGAATCATTAAAAGACAAGCTTTATTCTACATGTATGATGTCAGTGGTGTTTTCTAGGAGGGCGTGGTGTCAGTATATACAAATTGATGACCCCCACCCTTCCCCTGCCCAAATAGAAGAAGATGTAGTCTTCTAAATAAGAAATGATGAATCAATAGTTAGAAACAATATGCATTTAAATATGTAATCACAGTTTGTTCTGGTCTCTTTGCCCCTCATCCCCTTCAGAAAAAAAAATCGGGGTTCGCCCCTAATATTCCATTTACATGTAGTCGAACTTTTTTTGGAAGGAAGTCATGCAATGATAAACACTTTGCAAATGTCAGATCGAACATTGCCAAAAGGCACATACGCATTCCACTCATCTCGATACATTCACAAGGAAATGGAGCGTGACGTCACAATATAGTCAAACAAACCAAAATAGATTTTGGTATACGATCAACGTGACCGAAGCGACAGGCTAACAACGCAGAGTGGGGGACTTTAACTGTGCTTTTGAGAGCAAATCTCTACCCTCCAGTATCCAAAGGTTCTTTTTTTTTTAATCCTTGATATTTAGCATGTATTTAGTCTTGTCACTGTATAAAGATACTGTAAACGAGAAAGATAAAACTGCATCACCATGTTCATCATCTGACAAAATAGGAATTATCGAATTGTAAGCAGGGGAAGAAAGGGGGAAATCAAAGAGAATAGGGGGCAGAGATATAGAGAGAGAAGGAGAGAGAGAGAGAGAGAGAAATTTAGAAAGAAAGAGATAGAGAGATTTAGAAAGAAAGACAAAGAGAGAAAAAGTGACGGATAAAGAGAGAGAGAAAGTATGTCCAAAAAAAAGAGAGAGAAAGAGATTTAGAAAAAGTGTAAAAAGGATCTGAGGAAAAAGAAAAAGAGATGAAGGATTAGAGAAATCGGATAATGAGTATAAATGGTGAAGGGAGTGTGAGGTTTCTATGTGAGTGCGTGTGTGCGTACGTATGCGTGTGTGTGTGTGTGTGTGTGCGTGCGTGTGTGTGTGATTTCGTGTGTGACAGAGATACAGAGAGAGAGAGAGAGAGAGATCAAGAGAGAGAGGGAGAGAAAGAAAGCATTGCTCGCGAAGGACGCTACGAACCTGAGATCGTACTTGGCATCAATAATTCGAAGGCGAAGTGGGGGTGCTGATCGAGGGAGTTCGGCAGTTTAAGGCTAGCAGGTGAAGGCAATCGGTCGACTCGGGGAGGCCCACTGGTATAAGCTTTCCGATCTCACTACGAGCTGAACTTTAGGGACCTATCCCTTTTCGAGTATACAGCTTGGGAGAGAAAACTAGGTTCTTACAGGACTTGTTGTTAGGAGAGATAGATACGGAATACTCGCTGTCAAATGCAGATTGAGAAATGCATAGTGTCCGTAATGAAATATCTATCTTGCATAACAAATTTAAGGTTGGTAGAAGCTTATTTATCTATATTTCTATTTATCTATTTCCCTTTTGAACCACAAACATGATTTACAAAAAAATAATAATAATTTATGAATCGGTTTTATGGGGAAAATAAGGGCATATTATCAATGAGAAAAAGCGTTTTTAAGCAAAGTGGGGTTATTCAGAATTAAAATCACACTATTTCGGGGCAGGTTTCTTTTAAGTAAGCCGACTATTGCTAAATAGGCAATTTGACACCACGGACTATTGAGATGCGTCGTAAGGTGTGACGTAGAGAAAGGGCAAGCGAGAAGAAGAATTGGATGTGAGCCAAGGCACCGATAAAAATGGATTCAGAGATGAAGAGAGGGAAAGAGAAAGAAGTGTGAATGAGAGAGAGGAGGAAAGAGGGAGAGAGAAAAAAGGAGTGAGTGAGTGTGTGTGAGAGAGAGAGAGAGAGAGATGGGGAGAGAGGGGAAAAGAGAAAGAGAGAGAGGAGTGAGTGAGTGAGAGAGAGAGTATGTGTGTTTGTATTTGCGTGTGTGTGTGTGTGTATGCGGGTGAGTGTGTGAGAAAGAGAGAGAGAGAGAGAGAGAGAGAGAGAGAGTGTGTGTGTGTGTGTTATGGGTAACTTAATTGAGATATTACAAGATTGAAAATTGAAAATATTAAAGGGATTGTAGCATGACGAGACTACGTGTCTTTCCCGAGGCCTGACTCGGGGCCAATCAGGTATATTAGGGAGCTTTCGATTTCCATGACGGTTGGCTTCTGCGACGGTCAAACTGTAAAACACGACCGTTCTGGGTGTACAAGTTTCCTTCCTCCAACAATCTCATTTCGATTCCTGCCGACGAACTCTGCGACGAACCTGGGCTGGACCATATGATTGAGCACGTGATTTAAAGATTTGTTCATAACGACCAAAATGGCAACTGGTAATCTTCACCGAGCCGGAGACCAGTTGGTTGCCGCTTATTGTTGCGATTTGAACGATGAATATGAATTTGGTCTTCTATACGACATCGATAAACCCACCAACATAGATTTCTGTTATAAAGAATTCGACCCAATAGATCTAAATTGTTTAAACGACGATGAGTGTAACCAGGCGCGGATCCAGGATTTTTTTAGGGAGGGGGCCCATTATTTTTTTTTTTTTTTTGCTCCCGAAAATTTGAAAATCGCGCCGGCCGAAATATCGCTCAGTTGGGGGGGGGAGGGGGAGGGGGAGGGGGGAGGGGGAGGGGGAGAGGGGAGAGGGGAGGGGGAAGGGGGGAGGGGGGAGTGAGCACTACTTTTTAAATTGTTTTTATTTTAATTTTTTGCTCTCGAAAATTTGCAACCCCCCCTCCTTGATCGCCAGTAGGGGGGAGGCCCATCCTCCCAAAACGGTAAAAATCACGTGTTTTTACATGTTTTTTTTCCCAGGGGGAATCCCTGGATCCGCAACTGAGTGTAACTCATACTTCAGGTACGTACATCATAACTGCATATCACATATCCCACACATACCATAACATGCCAGAGTCACTGAAGAACCACATTTGCAATGGAAAATATATCCTTAAATAACACATTTTAGCGATATAATCGGCGTTCCCGATACCCGAATCTGAAAAATCGGGAATCTTACGCGTGTTTGTAAGGAATAAAATGTGTTTGTACAATAAAATGAGCTGTATTTCAAGTATTTTTCAGATTTAGAGCACGATTTTGTGTGAGTCGCTAGCTCAAAAGTATCTCATCGCATGTATTAAGTCAATGCAGCTGGATAACGCAGCGCACACACGGATCGGAGAGCTCCGGCGTGGGATACCTGCTCCGGCCGCCAGTGCTATAGCGCGCGCTTGCTTCCTATTGACTTTGTACACGCGTCCGAAAACTGCCTCGCTAGTCCGAAAACTACCTCCGAAACAGTGAACATGATGATGAATATTGTCATGGCAATTCAAGGTTTTTTTTCTGGGATTCTTTTTTTTTGTTTAAATAATAATAGTATTTTCTTTATGATTTGGTTCTATTGGTCTTATTGGTTTCTATTGGTCTATACTTTCGATGTTAAGTGTCTGATGCGGGTTCATTTTGAAGCTGCAATTTATGGCACTCATTAGGCGGTGTCACACAGAAAAATCCCTTGAAAAATCCCTTGAAAAATCCCTTGAAAAATCATTTTAAGGGAGAATTTTCTTGCTTCGTTAGAGGATTTTTGAAGGGATAATTGATGACAGACAGCCAAAAAGAGGATAACTAAAATCCGGATAACTAAATTCCGGATTCGAATCGGAACTCAAATCGGCTGGCTCGTTGTTTACGTTGTCGTCTGCACCACAACGCAGAATCAGGGGGAGAACCGTCCCAGAAATTGGACGCCCGACGAATCAGAATCAGTCCGTCGTGGAATCAAAAGCTCCGTAATACGACTACGGACGACACGATCGCAGCGATCACGTGCATACAACATACGCGAAACCCGAGCGTGAGGAGAACTTCGAACTGTTTCTCGAACGCTAGCGCGCGCTGACCATGTAGAGAAAGTCGCTGACTACCGTTAATCAAGTCGATTCGTTTACGAGCAGTTGTCCAAAAGAAGACGTAGATGGCGTAAACCAGTATTTGCCAAGCTATACACCCCCTTTAATATATGCATGAACTGGGAAAGTGCATTGAGTAAGTGTGCGCGTATGGTTCTAGGACAATAACCCCTTGGGCAATCACCCCCGGCAAATTCCCAACGGGACAATCATCCCCAAGGACAAATACCTATATCGGAAAATACCCTCCGAGGACAATTACCCCCCGAAAAAAAGCATTTATTAAAACCAATTTATTATCAAAGTGAAGGAGGGGGTGGTTCCTGGGGGGCGTAATTTTCCTGGGGGTTATTTTAAGGAGTGGGTAATTTTTTTCTGGGGGTAAATGTCAACGGGTGTAATTTCCCGGGGGTAATTGTCCTTGGTTGTCCTGTGGGGGGGGGGGTAATTGTCCTCGGGGTTGGTTGTCTAGGGGGGTAATTGCCTTAATACGCTACGCGCAGGAGTGGATTCAGGCGGCCCCCTTTTTGGGGCGGCTAACTACACGACTGCGAGCCACAGCCTTTGGCACAAGAAAAAAAAGAGAAGAAACCCCCAAAAGGTTAATCGCAATAATACAGTGCCACCCACAACAAAAAATTGCTTAAACACAATAATCTAGAGCTGCGAGGTGAGTGTTATTTCCTGATATTGTGAACTCTCGTGATCTTTCTTTCCTTTTCCAGGAGTACAGGAAGTACTAGTAGGCCTTCAGCAAAGACAGTATACTTTGTTACGAGGTCATGTTTGGCGACTTTCCCAATATTTTTACAAAGTAGGCCAAGGCCAAACACGAGGTGGGTGTTATTTTCCCGATATTTTGAACTCCTATGATCTTTCTTCCCTAATCCAGGGGCAGAGGTCCCAGAGAATTTTTAAAAAGGTATATATAAAAGAGAGAGAGAGAGAGAGATTGAGAGAAGGGAGGAGAGGAGAGGGAGGGAGAGAGAGGGAGAGGGAGGGCGAGGGAGAGAGGGGGAGAGGGTCAAAGAGAGAGAGAGAGAGAGAAATTCTACGTAGTCAGAACAAATTAATATTGGTTGTTTTCCTCTAAATTAAATGTTGTGATAATTCAGTTTATTTGGCATTATGAAAAACATTACAAATCATAGATGCAGAAAAAGAGATAGGCTAGGACCTTTAAGAAGCAACTTGTGCTTGTACATGAGACCCCTAGCAATGTAGACAATTAAATAGCGAAATAAATAAAACTTACTAGGTATGGATACGTAAAATAAAAAGAAGAAAGAAAAAAGGACCGATCATTAACTATCAGCAGGTACCACCCATGTTTATGCACACACCCACAATCACACACAAACGGATGGAATGGGTTCTCATAATTGAACCGGTAATGGGAACACAAACATAATCTCTGAAGAATTAATTTTAAACATATTATCGAAAAATATTGAGAGAATACCTTTGGGATACTTAAACATGAAAACTAATAGTAGTTCAAACTCTTTGATAATTTTTAATTTAACCAAAAGTGGTAGACTGGGATTACGAAAGTCACTTATTTTTATGGGTCGTATTGCACGTTTCGTAAAATATAATGTTTATCAATATAGATTATTAGGTAAAAAATATATGAGTTTGGATAAAACACTTATACATCTTGAAAGCTTAGAAGATATATCAGCAATGTGATAGGTCCAGTTAAGTGAACCATGAATAAAAAATTTAAAATAGCTTTTTACAACCACCTGAACAATTAATTGTCCTTAGCTGTCCTGGAAGGGGGGTAATTGTCATAGGGTTTTTCAGGGGGGGGGGGGGGGGTGATTTTTCTCGGGGGGGGGGGGTGGGGTAAATGTCAACAGGGTAATTTTCCGGGGGGGGGGTAATTGTCCTCGGGGGTGTTGTCCTTTGGTGTCCTGGGGCGGTGATTGTCCTAGGGGTTATCCCCCCCCCCATGAAAATGATTTTCATGGATGAGGGGGGGGGGGGATAACGCACGGCTATTTTCACTCATGTATATTTCAATGAACTTGAACTACGTCAAAAGGTTTCGCCCTGCGCAAATTTGCTTTTAAGTCCCCCGCGTTGAATCAGTTTCCTACCCTCTTAATAATAATAATAATAACAATATTTATAAAGCGCAACATATCCATCTCTAGAGATGCTCAAGGCGCATACAAATAATTTAAATTAATATTCAACATACTTAAGATTAAAGAAATAGATCATTAGATCATACAAGTTCATGGTGCCAAGGTACATATAATGTGGCACAGTATTATTGTTTGTTTTGCATGCATTGTATAAAAAGAACATTGAAATTTAACAATAAGCATTGAGCATCAGGTGAGTTTTAAGCCCAGTTTTGAAAGTAGAGAGAGTGTTGGCCGTCTGAATAGAGAAAGGTAACTTATTCCACAAAGAAGGAGCTGCTGATGCAAATGCTCTATCCCCCCAATTTCTTTTGGTACGTATTTCTTTAAGTCTAATATTTTGTGATGACCGTAAACCAGAACGACCTGCGGAGTATATATGCCCTGATCACCGCTGCAGTATAGTTCGTTCAGCTCCGATATATTTCCGTCAGTAAATGTTGACTCGTCAGACTTTTTCGAGTGTTTGATCTTGCCTGATCTTGTTCATCATAGCGTAATAACCGTGAACTGCACTTGCATATGCAAACTCTGAAATTGAAAAAGATTAACATTACTAATAGTTGGAACCATTGTGTTTGTGCATGCACTGCTAGCACCAATCTAGCATCAACATACAATGGACTTTTCATTTCCTAACAAAACATCTCTTCTTTGAAATAAACATAGTTGATTGCGCATTGTCTTCTTTTCTTCTTTTTTAAACAATATCCGAAACTTTGGAGAGAGGTCCACCGTCGCACCAGATATTTACAAACCGTCCACCTCGTGTACGAGGTATCAAACTGCGAAGATGGGAAATCATTTCTTTGGCCTTTTGTGCTTTACAACGTGGCTAAGTTTGACTCGGGCTCAGGTGGAAGCAAGTGTGCCGACATGCCTGTCACTGTTCGCCTCATGCCACAACCATGGACTAGCCTGTCAACAAAGACTTCCTCACTGCCTCACGGAGATCAAATCACATTGTGGAGCACTCTTGAATGACCCTACACAGCCATGTCCAGATGGATGTAACACAGCCGTGCAGAGGCTGGTGGATTTGCCCGTTTCGGGTTGGTTCACCTGCGAGTGCGACGAAATGGGGTTCTTCAGTACAGGGGATTGTTTGCATTTACAGAATAACCTGGTTGCGTGTTCTAACTATCCAAAGCCGATGACTTCAACGGTTAGTACCGTAGCGGTAGCCGGGACGCCGGGTCATGTTACACCTCACACAACACGCCTACCAAGTTTGACTCGGTCTCAGGTGGAAGCAAGCGTGCCGACATGCCTGTCACTGTTCGGCTCATGCCACAACTACGGACTAGCCTGTCAACAAAGACTTCCTCACTGCCTCACGGAGATCAAATCACATTGTGGAGCACTCATGAATGACCCTACACAGCCATGTCCAGATGGATGTAACACAGCCGTGCAGAGGCTGGTGGATTTGCCTGTTTCGGGTTGGTTCACCTGCGAGTGTGACGAAATGGGGTTCTTCAGTACAGGGGATTGTTTGGATTTACAGAATAACCTGGTTGCGTGTTCTAACTATCCAAAACCGATGAATTCAACGGTTAGTACCGTAGCGGTAGCCGGGACGCCGGGTCATGTTACACCTCACACGACACGCCCACCATACTCCATGTGCACGGCTGCTAAGATTGTTTGTGATGAGGTACCCTCGTGCCAAGCCGCGCTCAGGAATGTATTGACGGTGTGCGATGTTTCAGGATCGGCCATTGAAACCGATGACGATGTGTGTAGTATGATGTGTGTGAAAGCCATGAATAAACTCGAAAAGCAGCAAACGGAGTTATGGAGGTGTGATTGCATGGATGAGAGCGATACGGTGAGGGGGGAACCGCCTATGTCTACCCAGTGGTGTGATGTATTTAGCGACACTTTCTTGGAAAAGTGTGAGGCGACTGAAGATTCTAACCAGGCGGACCGTTTAGTCAAGGATGATGGTCCAGGTGGGAACGGGACTCCGACCCCAAGATTAAGCTGTCCCCAGAGATGGTTGTACTTGGTAATGTGCTGTGTGCTAGCGATATTTCTTGACCACACCCGATTAAATTTATATATTTTTTTAATTATACATCACCTGGACAACAACAATCATCTTTATTTTTTGTCTAATTAGAAACAATTACAAATAATTCGCGCTATGAATTACCTCAGGATCATTAATGGACTTTTTTCATTGGAGAAAATGCATTCTGTGTACATACCAAACGTCGTTAAAATGCACATCTATGACGAGTAAAATATCTTTAAGATATCTTCATATAACTATCCTTTAGGCAGTGTTAAAGCAAATTTAGTGCGAGAAAACGTTTTTTGTTTAAAAGAAGATATATTGAAATGTCGAAATTAATTTGCTTTTTAACAATTTTACTCACAACGAATACGAACTACAAATCACCTGATTTAACAGAACTTTGAATCATTCATTGGTCAATAAAATCAGATAGTAGTAGCAACATCGCAACAAAATGTGGTGAATAAATGGCATTGCCGTTCTCTCCTATTTTCTCTCCCACCTCTTTTATCTAACACACATGTAACAAACGTATTCTATTATATAAACAATGACGTTATGTATGTTGATTTGGCCATGGCGCCAAAAAAGCACATGTGGAGGTGATTTGTATATACCCTTTGTTTCCCGTGAGAATTTGCCCATGAAGTACGTTGCCCTTAGTAATAGTAAATATCAACGCTAAGTACAAACTGAGGCCTTTGTTGCATTATGTGGGGCATGTGCATCATAATAGGTTTGGTGGCAATCTTGCAATCCATTATACAATATTCGTCGGATGATTTGTGCAGAACATGCGTGCCTTCGTGAAAACAATACGGCACGTAAGAATGCATTACACCAACAAATGGTTTGTGTATCAAAGGATAACCTTAGAAATTACAATATTAGATTTCGATTTTAAAAAAATAAATAAATATAATGTATAAATATATATAAATGGGGCAGTGCCAATGTAGTTTAAATCAAATTGCAATGGGAAAAAATATATCCCATCAAATTACCATCACTGAATATCCAGAGATATATTCGAGATATATATATATATATATATAATGTAATGTAAGAATGTATGGATATATAAAGAATGATTTAGGTTTTGATAAAGATATATCTCGTAACGTTTTACCTCGAAAAGGTGCAGAAGGGGTATGCTTTTGCAAACTGTTCGTAAAAGTGTTTCATTGGTTACTCTGTTTCTGCATTACGATTATTTCATGATCTTTCAGATAAAAGTTACAAATTGGAACCTTTTAAATATTGCAATTATATATAATACATTCAAATTATACGATTATATACAATACATTCATATATCTTGGCTCATATTACATTTACATCTTAGAGTAAGCGAACCATCTTTAAAGTTGATAAATCTGCGGAATGATTTAAAAGAAATATTAAGTGTACTCATGTTATAAAATATCGTTCTAATTTCTTTTTACTTGGGACCTATGTAAATTGTTTTTATTTTACATTTTTCTTCAGTGATTAAAAAGCAACAACATACCAATGTGTTTTAATACAAATTGTACACAATTTGTTTTTATATTCATGTTTTTTGATAGTCTGACTTGTTACATGCTGCGGAATATATGATTTGTTTCAAATATCATTATTTTTCTGCATGTTTTATTTTGCCTTTGCATAACCAGCAAAAATAGTATTCTTCTAAAACGTCTGTTACATATTTAGAAGTGTGTTCTATGAATCATGCATATTTAGTACCATTGTAAAAGAAAATTGGGGTTATTTGTACATATTAACACGAGGAATATTACATTTATATAGATAGCAGATGAACTATAAAAACTCTTAGAAGATAGTAGTGAAATGTTAACTGATCTGATTTTGTTGAGAGTAAAGGTTTTCGGACTCGGGGGAATAATGCTATGAAAGTTTTCTAACAATTTGTTTCATTAACTTAAAGAGTGTTGCGCACATGGATTATAATACATTACACACTTTAAATCCAAATACAAAAAGGCCAAAGATGAAAGACTTCTTAAAGGGTAGATTAAACATCTTAATTGGTAGATGGACCTATTATAGTGTTGAATCCAGAATAATTTATTGCGAGGAAAAAACATATATGTAACCCCATCGCTCTTTGGCCTTTTAAAAGGTTGATTTTATACTGAATTTGTAAAGTGTTTAAGTCCAGGTAAAATGCAACCTTTATGAAAGAAATAATATTTTTGATGCGCTTTGTAAGCAGATCTGCTGTAAATAGAATCGCTAAAAAAAATCAAATTCGCTCATGTATCTGTCGGGCAAAAGCAACATTGAACAAATTTCGTTCACTTTATATCTACATATATATAATATATACATATATAGAATGTACATAGGGGGAAATTTATATAAATTCATTTAAACAGAAAGAGAAGATAAATTCTTCGCCTATCCATTCCATATTCTTTCCATTTTTCTAAAACTCTATTTGAATTTTCATTAATGTTCAATGGTTTAACGTTTTTTCTTGGGTATTTCAACAATCACCACCACAACCACTACCATGAATTTTACTGCTATTACTCCTCTCCTTCCCGTCTTCCCGTCCGAAATACCCGCTCATCATCATCCATCTGGCTCACTCAGTGTCTCTCTATATAAGAAACGTGCTGGTGAATTGTCTTTTCCATCGGTTGCTGCAAAACTGTGGAACCAGCTACCTACTGCTGTGCAGACGGCCTCATCTATTGACCAGTTCAAGAAACTACTCGAGTCACATCTGTTCTGCTAGAAATTACTTTAATACCAGCCTGAATATTCTTTGCTGATCTCTGAGAAGTGTCTAACTTTTGTTTTTAAGTGGCCCAAACATTGTGGAGCGTGTGTGCAGCGCTTTGTAACTGCAAGGAAAAGGTGCTATATAAAATATCTTTTGGATTGGATTGGATTCCTCCTTCCCCTCCTCCACATCCTCCCCCTGCTCTTTTCCCCTTCTCTCTCTAGGGAGAGGGGGACAAGAGAAAGAGAGGGGGACAGAGAAAGAGAGAGAGAGGAGTGAGTGAGTGAGTGAGTGAGAGAGAGAGAGGAGTGAGTGTGTGAGAGAGAGACTGTGTAAGTCTGCATGTGCGCGTGCGTGCGTTTGCGTCTTTAGTTGGTTTTTCGTGTGTGCGTATGTGAGTTTGTGAGAAAGAGAGAGGGAAAGAGAGAGAGAGAGAGAGAGAGAGAGATGAACAACTTAAATGAGATATATCATGATTGAAAAAAGAAAATATTACAATATGCATGTAATGGGAAAGTGCCTTGGGTATTAAAGTCTGCGATTAAATGTATAGCGAAGAAGAAAACAAAAGAAGAGCCGGATAAGAAAATCAAAAGTAGACCGATGGGAGAAGGAAAACACTATCAAGAAGGTAACACAATTAATACATAAATGAATGAAAATGCATTCCTTGAATTTTCGTTCATAATTATCAAACTCGTTACACAAACACTAGCTTTGAACAGTGCCGTTGTAAAAGAGATACGACTCTGAATTCGTTTCCAATTTTTTTTTTTTTTTTTTTTTGTTATCGCATAGGATTCATTTGTCTCATTGTAATTTCTACTTCGATTAACCGTCTGTACTCTGATCATTGCACGAAATTAGGAGTTGCTATTATATCCTTACACTGCATCGTATCCCAATCACCGGTGGAGAAAAAGAGAGAGAGAAAGAACGAAGGAATACAAATGTAGGGTAGGATTTTGACTTTTGTTCATATCTACCGAAGATTTCAACTGAGAACTCTAGAATTGAAATGGAGTGACTGGAAACCCGAAAGGTATCATGTTAACATCTGAGCCAGATTCTGGAGAGTTCTTTTCCAATAGAGTCATGAAGAAGTCGACACGCAGTAGACATACTTGTTGAAACATGAGTTTGAATAAGGCATAAAGGAAGGTAGAAGAAACAATATTCACACGTGTCATTTTTTAAGTTCACTTCAGGGTGACGAAATCACCACACACGGCGAATCTGCCGTGACATTCAATGCGAAACAGACACACACACGCGCACGGCTATTTTCACTCACGAACATTTCAATAAACTTGAACTACGTCAACAGGTTTCGCCCGCACGCAAATTTGCTTTTGAGTCCCCCGCGTTGAATCAGTTTCCTACCCTCTTCCTCTATGTATGCTCTAACCACCGCTGCAGTAGTTCGTTCAGCTCCGATATATTTCCGTCAGTAAATGTTGACTCGTCAGTCTTTCTCGAGTGTTTGATCTGCTCCGTGCATCTTGCATGCTCTTTTTTTCATGTCGATCTGCAAGGTTACTAGGGCACAAGGCTACCTTTTTTGTGGTCATCCATCTCATTCCTTTTGTCGCGCGGGAAAAAACGAGGTATGCCTGCATGCCAAACGCGGGAAAAAGAAAAGAATTGAACATTTTGAACGATTATAATGTGCCTAATGAATAATGAGCACTGAATAAACTCCACTTTAGGACTTCTTTTAAATTATTGTTTATTCTGTCAAGCCCAAAATGAAATGTGATACTTTGTTCTCTTGAAGAACGGTAAAAAGCATATCAACTTATCCTTATTGATCCATTATTATCTAAATGTTGTTGTTGTTCGATTCTGCATTCAATGTTATTAAGTATCCTGATACATCTATTTGAATGCAAATTAACCTTTTACCTATCGGAACCGGGTAATCCTCATGTAAATCCTATAGCAATGAGAAAATTCAGTAGTTAGCTGGTTAATGCTACTTCAAAAGTTTGCTATTCTAAACCTCTTCAAATTGATGACTGATGTTTAAACTTTCAGCCAACTAAACAGCAAATCTTTCGTGAGATATCAGTTATAGCACTTCGCTTTCATTCTGCAATGTTCATTTTTTCTACGTGCGGAAAATGAAAAATAAACAACAAAGAAGGAGAAATTACTCAACTTCGGTTTTTCGCCAGACTTGAAACTATTCACAATATAATTATGACTTTGGCCAGTTGGCGAAATTAGTATTCGGGCAAATCGTTTTCTCAGACAATATATTAGGTTTTACAGTGCTTAACAAACTTTAGAAATCAGCAGGATAATCTGGGGGATGTGAAGCATGTTGCTTCATGGTAACATTACAGTTGAGATTCACATCTCATCTACTGACGTCGGTTGAAGCTAAAGTTTCTAGCATTTCACAGCATAAACATGGCCTTGTGCCATTGATCCTAGATTCAAAACAAGAGATTTCTGTTTCACGAAAAAGGGTAGGGTTCTTTCAGCGAGCATTAATTCTCATTCTCGTCTTTCTACTTATCGATTGAATCATTGCATGGCACTCCTAAACAAATCCAATTCAATCACGGGATTTAGCGTAGATAGTGAGCTGGAGAAAGAGACGATGGGAAACGGGAGATACGGTGGTGAAATAGAATAGTTTAACCACGCCCCGAGGTATCCATAGCAACCGCCACTTACTGGCGGGCCAATAACCCACAGTGATTTGCCTATCCATTGGAGTGGATAACCGTCTGTCGGGTCTGGCTGTGATAATGCGACGGGCATCGTCGATTGTGACGTGTCGCTAAGAGTCTACCTCCACGTGAGATGATGCGGTGAGAGTGAGAGGAGAAAGGGACGGGTGAATGAAAGTACCCGGGATGATGTGAGACCAGTGGAGGAGGTTTATACGACACACACTGGTGCGGAGGGCCAATCAGATACCATCACCAGCATCCCGCGGAAAGATTATTAACCGCGCATCCATGGAGACGTAAATGCATCTTCCGCAGTTCGCTTTCAATTCAGCTCGTGCCTCGTCATCCCATCGCCGCCGTGTGCTCGCTCCTAGTAAGCAGGTTGCGTGGAGCAGGAGGAGAAGGACAAGTATTTGGGAACGGGACACTGTTCTGAAGAAGGCAGATGTGGATCCTATCTTCTGCTGAACAAGTGGTTCCTCCTTCAAAACTATCTGGAAGCTGCATCTGTAAGACGGCGTTTTAATTCTAAGCGGTTGATACATCATAGCTTCATCGTGAACTGCACTTGCATCTACGTATTATATATATCAACATTACTCATCATTGGAATCATTGTGTTTGTGCAGTTACTGCTAGCACCAATATACAAAGGAATTTTAATTTCATCTCTTCTTTGAAATTGTTGGTTGCGCAATGTCGTCTATTCTTTACAACATGGGAAACTTTGGAGGGGAGGTCACCACGACACCAGGTGTTTACAAACCGTCCACCTCGTGTAAGAAGTATCAAACTGCGAAGATGGGAAAACGATTCTTTGGCCTTTTCTGCTTTACGACATGGCTGAGTTTGACTTGGTCTCGGGTGGAAGCAAGCGTGCCGACATGCCTGTCACTGTCAGCCGCTTGCCAGAACTACGGACTAGACTGTCAACAGAGACTTCCTCACTGCTTCATGGAGATTACTATGCATTGTCGAGCACTCTTGAATGACCCTACTCAACCATGTCCAGATACATGTAACGCAGCGTTGAAGAAGCTGGTGGATTTGCCCGTGTCAGGTTGGCTCACCTGCGATTGCACCGGAGTGATGTTTCTCAATACAAGGGATTGTTTAAATTTACAGAATAATCTGGTTAAGTGTTCCAACTATCCAACACCAGTGACTTCAACGGTGAATAGCGTAGCGGTAGCCGGGACGCCGGGTCATGTTACACCTCAAACGACACGCCCACCAAAACCCACGTGCACGGCTGCTAAGATTGTTTGTAATGAGGTAGACTCGTGCCAAGTCGCTCTCAGGAATGTATTGACGGTGTGCGATGCTTCAGGATCGGCCATTGAAACCGATGACGATGTGTGTAGCATGATGTGTGTGAAAGCCATGAATAAACTCGAAGAGCAGCAAACGGAGTTATGGAGGTGTGATTGCATGGATGAGAGCGGTACGGTGAGGGGGGATTCCCCCATGTCTGCCCCATGGTGTAATGTATTCAGCAACACTTTCTTGGAAAAGTGTGAGGCGACTGAAGAGCGTCACGTGACCTACGGGCCACTTTCATCTCCCAAAGATTCTAATCAGGCAGACCGTTTAGTCAAGGATGATGGTCCAGGTGGGAACGGGACTCCAAGCCCGAGATTAAGCTGTCCTCAGAGATGGTTCTACTTGGTATTGAGCTGTGTGCTAGCGATAATTCTTGACCACACCCGATGAAATATGTAAGTTTTTCATTGTGCATCACCTAGACAACAGCAATCATTCTTATTTTTAAAAATGGACAAATCACTCACGCTATGAATTACCTCAGAATCATTATTGGAACTCATTTTTGGAGAAAAATGCATTTTTTGTAGACACCACAACGTCGTCAAAAATGCACCTCTTTGACGGGTAAAATAACGAAAAATTATATACGTGTACTTTAGGCAGTGTTTAAGCAAATTAAGTGAGAGAAAACGTTTTATGTTTAAAAGGAGATATATCGAAATGTCGAAATTAAATTACTTGTTTACAATTTAACTCACAACGAATACGAACTACAAAACACCTGATTAACAGAACTGTTAATTATTTATCGGTCGACACAGTCAGATAGTAGAAGCAACATCGCAACAAAATGGCGTGAATACTAATATCAACGGCAATGCCGTTCTCTCCTGTTAGACATCCCACCTCTCTTTAACTAACACACATGTAGCACACGTATTCTATTTATATATACAATGACGTTTTGTCTGTTGATTTGGCCATGGTGCAAAATAAAAAAGCAGATTCGAGGTGATTTTCATATACCCTTTGTTTCCCGTAAAAAATTGCCTATAAAGTGCGTTGTCCTTTATAGTTAATCTCCACGCCAAGCCCAAACAGTGGCCTTTGTTGCCTTCTGTGGGGCGTATGCATCATAATGGGTTTATTGGCAATTCTGCAATCCATTAGAAAATATTCGTCGAATAATTCATGCAGGACATGCGTGCCTGCGTGAAAAAAAATATATGGCTGTTAAGAATGTACCGCACTAACATATACTATACTTGTGTCAAAGGAAATCTTGGGAATTACATTAGATGTCGGTGTTTTTTTTATATATTATGTATAAGTAGATGGGGCAGTGCCAATGCAGTCAAAATCAAATTGCATTGGGAAAAAAATGTATCCCATCACATTACCATCACTGAATATCTCTTTGAATTCGAGATATATATACTGTTTTTATGAATTTATGGATATATAAAGATCGTTACTTTTTACCTCGAAAATGTAAACTAGGGTATGCTTTTGCAAACTGTTCATAAAAGTGTCTCATTTCTTACTCTGTTCCTTCTTTAAGAATATTTTTATGAACTTTTAGATAAAAGTACAAATTGAGACCTTTTAAATCATACAGTTATAAATAAAACATTCATATATATCGGCTCATATTAAGTTAAACTCATAGAGTAAACCAGCCGTCTTTAAAGATGGTAAATCGTCGAAATGATTTTTTAAATATCAAGTGTAGTCTAGTATACGTGTATTATATCGTTCTAATATCTTGTTACATGGGACCATTGTAAATCGTTTTACTTTACATTTATCTTCGGTGATTTGAAGAAAAACAAACATTATACCAATATTTTTCAGATATAAAATGTAAGCAAATGTTTTTATATTTATGTTTTTGATAGTCTTGACTTGTTACATGTCGCGGAATATATAGATTTTGAGAAATATCATTATCTTTCTGCATGTTTTCATTTTGCCTTTGCATAACCAGCAAAGATAGTATTCTTCTAAAAAGTATGTTGAATATTTGGAAGTGTGTTCTATAAATCATGCATATTTAGTACCATTGTAAAATATTTTGGAGTTCTTTGTACATATTAACATGAGGAATATTACATTTATATGGATAGCAGATGAACTACATAAATTATTATAAGATGTTAGTAAACTGTTTCTGATTTGATTTTGTTGAGAGTAAAGGTTTTTATGTTCAGAGGAAAATATTGCTATGAACTTTTTCTAACGACAGTTTTACATGAAGTTACTGAGTGTTGCGCACATGGATTATGATACACTACACACTTCAAATTTAAATCAAAATACCAAAAGGGCTAAAGAATGAAAGACGTCCAAAAGGGTAGATTAAACATTTTAAATTGGTGGATGGACCTATTATAGTGTTGAATCCGGAATTATAAATTTCGAGGAAAAACATACCTGAAAGAGAATTCGCTCTTTGGCCTTTTAAAACGTTGATTCAATGTTGAATTTCTATAGTGTTATAGTTCAGGTAAAATACGACCTTTGTGAGAGAAATTATATTTTTTATGCGCTTTGGAGGCAAATCTGCTGTAAATATCGCTTTAAAAAAAAAACTTTTCGTTCATGTATCTATCGAACAACAGCAACATTGCGTCAATTTTATTGACTTAGTATCTGGAATATATGCATGGACATCGAAAAAAATGACTATATAATCAATGAGAAAGAGTAGGACATTGCCCTACCCATTCCACATACTTTCCTTATTTATAAAATTTATCTTGAAATGTTCATTTACGTTGAATGGTAAAACGTTTCTTCTTGGGTATTTCAATTATCACCATCACAACCACTACCATGAATACTACTGCTATTATTCCCCTCCTCTCCCTCTTTCTCCTTCCCCTCTTCCATCTCCTCCTCCTCCCCTACTTCTACTGCTACGGCTATTACTTCTTCTGCTGTACTATTATTTATAATATTATTACTACTACTACTACTACTACTACTACTACTACTTCTACTACCAACACCACCACCACCACCACCACCACAACCACTATTACTACTACTTCTTCTGCTACTACTACCACTACCATGCTACTAATAATACTTCTGCTGCTGCTAATACTACCACTACTACTACTTCCAATATTATTACTTCTACTTATACTACTACTACAACCACAACTGCCACCACCACTACCGCCATCATTACTACTACTACTGCTGCTATTGTTTACATTACTATTGCTACAACTACTCGTACTACTACTACTACTACTTTCACTACAATTATTAATGATACTATATACTGCTGCGCTTACTGTAATATCGTCACCATCCATGTTGAAAGCCAAGCCTTGAATGCTATGATGGTGTTTTTCGATGGTAGAGCCCCATTACTACCTCCACACAATATTATAAACATTCTGTTTTAACGACTATTTTCACGTATACAGCGCTAAAGCCATTTATGGGTAATACAGTATACTCAGCTCGGATGGTAAATGTTAAGTTCTTGTTTGAATTGGCGACAGATAATGTTCATTTACGTACCTCTTATTGATACGTTGTGAAATGGAATGCATATAAAAGATGATTTATTGGTCCTGTTTAGGAGGTACTGTAACGGCATTAGCCTTTCAAAAAAGATGTGCGTCACGCTAAGATAATAGTGTATTATACCAACCTCTTTCTCTTCATTTATATCATACTGCTCTTGACCCTGAAACTTTGAACTTGTACAGGTCCCCCAGGTGAAGCCATAGTGGCAATCACTCAAGTGATACAAGCGCCATTACTATTGATCAGAAACAGAAAAGGACATACCCGCCATAACGGCAAGCCGAGGAGAATAATTTAATACCTTGATAAACGGGAAAGGGTGAAATTGTACTTGAACTCCAATACCCCCTGCCTCGCGTAAAGGATGAATATAGTCAGGAACTTAAGGAGAACCTTCATGGTATATGCATGCATGCTTTGCATCGAAGTTCTAAGCGATTCGGAGTGAGCCCAGGGCTTCGTGTGATCGATTTGAAATAGCTTAAAGCTTTCGATCACATGCTGTTTTGCTGCCACCTGCACGCCGAAAGTCTCTGAGAGTTCAAGTGGCTTGGTTGATAATGCACCCCAGCGAAATTTGTGTTGATGCGTAAATCTAGGAATAATGGAAGAAATAGTGGGCATGGGGTTTATCAATGTGTGCTTAAATTCTAACCATTCGTCATATCTGAGTACTTAAAGAAAGATTGAATTGAGGTTCGTATCGTGTGGTATATGTTCCTGCGTAATATTCATTGTTCTAACACCAGTAAGTCAGACAACTGCCAGATGATTTCCCGCCAAATTCTTCATAACAAAATTTTCAAATACGGTGTCTGGTGTACACGAATCAGTTTTGCAGGAAATGTACGAAATTCATATTCTTTGAAAGATAAATTCTTTAAATTAAACTAAACTGTTAGAAAATACGCATTTGATGCAGAGGAAAATGTAATTTCAGTGCCAGAATTCTGCAACACCAGAGAAATCACTTCGTCGTGAGAACATTATATTGACATCACGATTTGAAGCATTTGAAGACTCGAGGGATCCATAATAATGTTTATTTCAGATTTTAGAGCCGTGCGAGGAATTTGGAAATAAAATCTAATTTTTACCTTTATATTGTTAAAATCTGATCATTAAATGTACAGATTTGACGTATAATAGGGCATCCTTGAAATGCACTTATGAGAATGAAAATGTGTCCAGTGTTAAATGGTGCGGAATTACTGTGAACACTACCTATTCGTATAATCGAAATTAATTACGAAAGCGTTAAATTCCTGCCGGTGATACACTGTGGTGTGTACACATGGTGCCTATTTCTGGGACCATAGTGTGTAGCACTTTATGAAACACTGTGGTTGACACTTTGGAAGCGCTTTGATATCGCTCATAGTCCCACTGTGGTGTACATACTCTATTATTCTTTCTGAGACCACAGTGTGTTACACATTATGAAAGAGTGTAAACACTGTTTTGACATGGCCAAAACTGTGGAAACGTTGGGAATCAAGTCTGTGATCATTTATAATGTTCACCTTTTAATTTTGCCTAAGGCCACAGGTGGTCACATATTAAAACTTGTATTTTGACTTAGCTAAGGCTTCGTAAATCCATTCTCTGGTTATACTGTGGTGCATACAATAGACCATTTTGTGTTTATCTGATAGTATGTGACACAATTGTGAAAGATCTCAAAATCCAGAATACATCTAATATGAAATCAATTTAGATTTACATGTAAGTTATATGTATAACGAGCTTATCATACAGGACAAGGGAACGACTATTAAGGGGGTCTGCCCTTTTTCTAAGGAAGGGGGTGGGGGCAAGGCTGGTGATCGGTATGATATACTGCATATTAAACGAAGTCAAACTCGTGAATATTTAGGACAACTGCTCCCATTCTCCGACTAACACACACGACAACTATGCTCTTTATCAGCCAATTATTCGTAAAGCTCCGCCCGTGTTCGCACTCAAATCTGTGACATTCTGGTTACCCTTATTTTCATGTAGCCCCGGATCAAACATGGCGACTGGTAATTTAATTCTAATTTGCCCCCTTAATGAGAACGATACATTACCAGGCCTACATTGCAACCAACCCGGGGAATAGATTGATGAGTGAGAGTTTGGTCTGGATGGATGCGAAGTTCGTAATAATTAGAGCGGTATTTGCTCTGTCTTTTCAGTGTAATGAAATGTGGTTATCAAACTTCATTGTCGATATCACTTTGCCTGGCATGGAGGCTTGTTGGATCAGTGGTTACTCCCCTGCATCCCACCCACACACTCAACTCCACCTCAAAGTGTAGTTGAGATATCAATTTGGTGCGACCGAATCGGGGTAATCTTAGTCATGGTATGAATACCTTGCGAAGTAACAGATTATATCCTATGGCTGCTGGTATAACACTTTCTAATTAACAACCCAAATACTCATTAAAATTACATCCGTCTTGATTAGCATTTTAGATTGATTCTTCATCTCGAGTAACCGGTAATAGAAGATGGCGGGCTAGAGGAGCAAGCCTACACTTGAACGCTGTCCAGGTCCAAGCTTGCTAATTAAAAATATTCGTGAGCCTTATTTAAGTCGATTAATTAGCGGCATACATGCCAAGGGGATTCGATCGGTGTAGCTAACGAGATTTTGTTTGCAGGTCGGGGTTATGGATGTGCGAGTGCCCGCGGGGTAAACTTGTTAGTTCTAATGAATGTTTTTAATCATCACAGCAAGGCGTGATTAATGGTGCAATCAAATAATATGACAGACAATGACAAACATTACATGAGCAGCGTTATGGGAACGATGAAAGATGAGAGAGATGAACCAGATGATAGGGTATGATGAGGGGTGGCAAAACAGAAAAAGAGACTAACAAGAGGACGAAGAAATTAAAAGATAGAAGCAAGAGAAGATGGATAATGTCCTACTAGCTTAGTAGGCTACTTGTAGCCTAAATAATACACCAATAATTTGTAGAATGTGATATCGTCGGTGGGGTGACAAAACCTCGTATCTCAATTTTGTTGAGATTTTGATTTTTTTGCATAATTGTGTACCTAATGGCCTACGACACTACCAGATAAATCCTTGGAACGCCTCCTGTCTCGGTTTTTTCACAAATTCCACACAAAGGACGGTTTCACAGCACTAAGTCTGTTGATTTAAGTGTTTTTTCGCTCTCCTGAAAATTCATGATTTTTGAGATACGAGGTTTTGTCACCCCACCGACGATATATGAAATTAAACATGTAAGCTATAATTTCACCAGGTAAAACATCCGTAAGCTTTTGTAACATGATGTCAATTCAGCAAAATATCTGGTGTGAAAAAGGGACATCATGTCATTTATAGAAATGGGTATAAACAACTGGGAGACAAAAAATGATTGAACATTGTTACGATTTATAGAGGTAGTTAATTATTAGCACCGATGTTCAGTTCTCTATCAAACGATGTCTTGTTCTTTCATATATGTCCTTTTGGTGTCGAATTAGAGAGAAAGAGAGCAGAATATCTGTATTCCAAGATCATTCAACGCTGCTTGTAGTAAAGTTGAAGAATTTTCTTGACACATTCAACGCATAGCTACCTTATCTTAAGACATGTAGTACTTTTTTCTCGCAACAGATAGGCTTGCTTTAATACTCACCAGGCACCTATAGCCTGTGGCGGTTCCATCATTATTTGCAACATGCAAAGAGGTTTTTCTCCCCTCACTAATTATTTCTGCAAACTATGCTCGAAGGTAAGAAAGCCTGGTCGGAGCATGAAATGCATTGATCTTTTCTCCTTCTTCTTCCTTGTCCAAACGAATTCAATTTTCAGATTTACTCGCAAAATTTCGCACGTAGCAAAGAAACGTAATCCAGATGACCTTTTTGCGACCACTGTCTGTCGATTTGCGAAATCGAATAGTTTGAGAAAATTAAGGGTTTCGGGACCGCCCCCCACCCACACACACAAACATACACATAATCGAATTAGTCTATGTTTCATCATATCGTTACTTTGAACGTGTGACGAATATTAAAAGCTAGGGAGGATGCGTGGTGTAATGGATTGGTCGCTGGATTGTTGACCACAAGGTACGGGGTTCGAGTCCCGGTCACAAAACCGACGTCTTTATTTGTCCACTCGGAACCCAGATGTAGAAAGTGGATACCTGGCATGCATCGGTAGGCCTTAAAATGCAATGTATGCTGAAAAGGGTCGACGGAGCGAAAGCTAGGGTAGTGTAATCCAAAGCTTTTTGGGAAGCTCACAATAACGTTATATCATTTTACGGATGGTTGACAAGCAAATATGTTATGATATTTATTTAATTATACACATAAAAACGCTCGAGGGAAAATAATTTATTCCACTTTGTCGTGAATCGACTACGTTACTCCTTTGTTGACGCATGGCCTCATTAGACAAACAAAATGTATGTTACTATGCCTTTTTTCAATGTAATACTGTATACCGTTTTAGTAACTCACGATGGGACATAATCATGCTATCAGTACCTATCACTTTTTACGTGGGTTTTAATATGCATCTATCTCTTTGAGCCAAATGATGTACAGTGTACATCAGTAATTGTGGGTGATTCAGGTAATTTCCCGATTTTGCTAAGAGCACAATAATTGTCAAGAGCTCATTTGCATTCAAATGAGGGGCTAGAGAATCTCATAACATTTCACGAGAAAAAGGGGCGTTCTATTTATGGTCAATCCGTTTTAGGAAGAAAAAACATACATCCCGAAATTCAGAACACGAGATTGGTGATTGGTTCGATTAACGGGTCGTTTAGCTGCACATGACTCATAGGTCTATTTCTGGGAAGAACGCATATGAAGAGAGCGCCTTTTCATTAGGCTAACTACATACACGGGAGTGATCAATTCATCACGAAGCCCCCTCTCTGCTTGTATGTACTATCATTGCAGTTAAAACGGTGTTGCACGATGCTGTCTCGAAAATACATGATCGTGTATGGCGGTTCTAACTTGCAATGCTTGCAGTTTGAAAGCCTCAATAAAAAGGGTACGGGAAATAATCCAGCAAGCGATTACGACATTTTCGAAGAAAGAGTTGTATCCTACACATTTTGTTCTGATTGAATAATGGAAAAGATATCTTAGAAACCAAGGGCACCTGTTGTGCATGTTTTCCTTGTACTAATTTATAACATACTTAGTAAAATTACCTGTTCGTTCAGGTTTCCCAAAACTGGGCCACATTAAACGTATTGATTGTATTATCCCCCTAATATTCGTATCCTTTTCCAGCAATCGTATCTTCACAATCAATGAAATCAACTTACAATCGGTTTCATGTCTTAAAAATATACAACTCGTTTGTAGCTGAAATAGAGGTAACATAATTTTATGATTGATTGTAAGTCAAATTATTGGGTGCGTGAGCTGATATTTTTAATAAATTGGTAATAAAAGTGGATTATCTTTTCTATTTCAATTGCCTTGAACCAGAAGCAGACAGAACTGTCGCCTCATCAGCAAGAATGATCGTATATACAGGAGTTTTATGTGCACGATCAGGGAAACTAATCGACACGATAGCTTTCACAGCATTTATGGCGTAATAATGCTGGCATGATATTAAAGGGAGAGGAACGGACTACCTTTTACTTCATAACCCACCCCAAAAGTGCATGCATACATGTCTTAAATGTGAGACATGTTTTGCCCGAGGAATATCAGATATAGCAACGAATACTACGAAAATGACAAATATAGCTTTCCTAGCAGTTCATGGCGTGTAAGAAATTGTCTTTGACTCAGCTTTGATGTCAGAAAACGTAAACATATCTTTTGTAAGCATCCTTATCTTAAAAAGACCTAACGCTTGTTCGAACTTTCTCCGACGCAATTATAACCATTGTTGTAATTTCCATGCTGTATGTTGATAAGTCAATCTTTTGAATGCATTAGTTGATTCCTGTCATTTCTGACATTCATTGGAGCTGTAAAGTTTTCTCATCTTTTTCACGGTTTCTTTTAGTGTTTGAACCTAAAACACTACAAAAGCTCCCGAAAAAGGCAATCTAAAACGATACTTTCGAATCTAGAATAATATTTCCCAAAGATATAAGCGGTTTGTTGTTTAAAAACTTAAATTTCCGAGAGAAAATCGACCAAAGTTTAATAACCATCCATTTCCATGAACTAGTTAAAGCAGGTATTCTCTTCCTTGCCCTACGACACACACAACTACTTGTTCAAATTTATTTTGTCAGTTACCTCATCCAGACCCCTTTCCTCCCATCAGAGGCACACATTCTCTACCTAGCCAGAGCAAGGGTTGTCATTTGCAGCTTCAGTTTCTTGTCAAAGTATCTGCAGATGCTAAAACCATCGTCTAGTCTCAGACGTGTCGCCAACGGCAAGGAGGGTGCTATTACCATCTTGACTCTGTCTCTAGAAACGAAAAACAAGTAGAGAGAGAGAGAGAGAGAGAGAGTCAGGAAAAGTAACAATTAGGTAAGATGTATGCATACTTTGGTGCAAAAAACGAGAGAGAAATTTTGAAAATGTAGGCTCAAATATGTTGTAAACACAAGCTGTGAGGTCGAACAGTAGTTAACCTCTTTTCTGTTACATCTTAGCCTTCAAACTCTGGTATGGGTTGGAAAAGTTTGACACGAGACAGCGTAGAAGACATAATATGTAGATGAACACTTAAAAAAACAACTTTATAAGCAGCTTTTTTCAATGCACTCCTTGCGGCTTTTAGGTATATGCATATAGTTATAGTGAGAGAGTAAACGAAATTAAAAACAATGACTAAATAAATAAAATGTAACAATAAATAATAAAGATAATAATAATAAAACGGTGCGTATGAAGCGCTTTCCACCGAAGTCTCGAAGCGGTATATAGAAATACACTATTATTAAGTAAAACGCTTCAAATTGGTAAAAACCCAAATGCACATGCAGAAATCAGAAATGTCTGAAGGCACGGAAGGGAGGGATAAAGAAAGAGGGTGGAGGTAATCATATAAAAGCTAATGTCTATAGGCTCCACTCGGAATGAACATGCGCATGTTTTCTAGAGAAAAAGGGGCGAAAATAACAAAGAGAAGTACGACTTGATCTGCAATCGAGGCACGGATTCTGCGGGTTATCTTGAGAGTTTGAAAGCATGTGTGTTTTAAAAGTGAAATGTAAAACTCTGCAGCATGACACAAGTGCTCTAACGCTTCTCAACGATTCTGCTCCCATTATTATCACTTTATGCGGCACGTTTTCAAGCTTCTTTTTCTCTCACGTTTTCAGTTCTTCCCATAAACCCCTCATCCGCTTTCCTGTCACATTCTCTTTATTTTTTGTTTTTATAAATTATTTATCACTGTCCTTTTCTTCCAGCTCATAAAGCACGGTCCCGACACAATTTTCTTTTTGTTTTCTGCTTCTCTTCCTCTATTCTTTTTTTTATTCTGCTTTCTCTCTTTACCCTCTCTCATTCTTTTTCTCTTCATTAAATGTATTTAATCTAAATGACAAGCCCGCTTCCTAATTTCTGATTGTACTTTGTGGTTAGCCAATTCTTCCTTGCTTATACTTCTTCTTTTTTCTTCTCTTTTCTTCTCTTTACTACCTGTGTCTAATTCGCATTTTGATCTCGGTCTGTGTGTGTGTCTTCCACTCCTGTTCCTTCCATACTGACTTACTCTGGGTTTTTTTCTCTCTTTCTCTCCCTCTCTCTCTCTCTTGCTCTCTCTTCCCCTCTCTCTCTCTCTCTCTCTCTCTCTCTCTCTCTCTCTCTCTCTCCCGGGTGTTGTTTTGTCTCTATCGCACTACAAACCTCGAACATGGGAACGAATGTTGCGTTTGGCGTAACCCGTTAACCGGGGCCCCGAGCAGTGATCGATTTTCGAGGGTTTTCTTTCTAAGCGGGGGCAATGCCTCACATAATGACGTTACTCTGTATTACTAATCCGCCTCATTATGCATTTAATGCTCTCCAATCAAGAACTCAACCCTATCCCTATTTGAAATGCCCATGTATTTCACACGCACTATCCTCCATTCATCTCGTCCTTTTAGTTTCTCACACAAACTACGACCCTCTTTCTCTTAAACTCTCTCGTTTTCCCACTTTAATATTGCACAAACACATGCGCGCACATAAGCACGCTCGTTCTCTCACCTTTTCCCTATCTGTGTATCCCCCCCCCCTCTCTCTCTCTCCCTCTCTCTTTATCTCCCCTCTCTCTCTCTATCTCTCTCTCTCTCTCTATCACTCTCTATCTCCATCTCAATGAGCAGTACTCTGCCACATTTACGAGGGATCGCGAGACAAGCTGACATTTGCTTTTCTCCAAAAAACACGTCAGCATTGTGACGTATCGTAATAAATTATTTCATTTCTGGCGGGAAGATTGCTGTCGAGGTGAGCAGACGATCACTGGTGTTGAGGGCAGATTTGGGCCCTACGTCATCCGCCTACCATTATCACAGACGACGTGATGATGGGCACATACGACTCAAATTTCAGGCAAAGCTAACCAAAATAAAAACAAATAAAGACGGTGCTAGTATTTAAATTTGAAGGTGAATTTGATTTTCTCTGTGCAAAGGCCATGGTGACAAAACAGAGGCTTCTACCCGACGACCTATTATTAACAGCTAATATTTTACCTAGTCGTCTTCTATTACAGCATCTACTACTACTACTACTACTTCTAGTGATAGTAGTAGTAAAAGTACTACTAGTAGTAGTAGTGGAAGTACTACTAGTAGTAGTAGTGGAAGTACTATTTCTCCTACTTCTACTACTACTATTACTACTACTTCTACTACTACTACTTTTACTAGTACTAATTATACTACTAATTCTACTACTATTACTACTTCTACTAATTATACGACAAATACTACTACCACTATTACTACTAATAATACTACTACAACTTCTACCACTACCACTATTTCTACTTCTACTTCCATCAACACTACTAATACTACTGCTAACACTATTAGTACTACCAGCACCACCACAACCGCCACCACCATAACTACTACTAATAATACCATATTATCAACTTCTCCTACCAACACCTTCACTACTACTACTTAACTGCGATAGCAGCAACAACAATACTTACTTTCATCACTACCTTCTTATGTGGTGGAAGTAGTAGTAGTAAAAGTAGTTGTTGTTGTATAAATATTAGTATAGGAAGTAGAAATTACTGGTACTACTTCTGCTACAGTTACTAATACTGCAACACCAACACATTTCTGCTACTACTACCATTGCTGCTGCTGCTACTACTACTACTACTACTACTACTACTACTACTACTACAACTATCACGATTATATTACTTCTTCTACTACTGCAACTATTTCTTCTACTACCCCCACTACTATTACTAGCATTACTCCTCCTACTACTACTACTACTACTATTCTACTACAACTACTTATTCTACTACCACCACTACTGTTACTACTATAACTACAACAACAACAACAACTACTACTACTACTACTACTACTACTACTACTACTACTACTACTACTACTACCACTACTACTACATCTACTACCGTCACCATTAGTACTGCTACATGCATAAGTACCCCTAATATTATTCCTGCTACCACCTCTATTACTACTACTTTAGTGCTCTGCTACTATTATTGTGAAATTGTTAATCTATAATATTTCGATACGTCAACAGCAACAATACGAGAACAAATACTACTATCATTACTACTACTATTACTACTACTACTACTACTACTACTACTACTACTACTACTACTACTACTACTACTATTACTGCTTCTTCTACTACTTATAATGTTATTATTGATAATATATTCCACTGAAGTACTTTGTCCATGCGGCTAAGAAAGAAAAGCAGCATTCATAGGGAATATGAATGGAAGGTTGAATCTCCTCTTTTCATCTATGAAAATCACGTGTCTGACATGTATCGTTGATTTATATCTGTGTCCCCTTTTCCTCCCTCCAATGTCCCAATGTCCCGTCCTACTCTTCCGATGAAATACATACAGCAGGGAATGCGATACAAGTTTGATGTTATTCTAACAAGATATCATGAAATGAAGAAGAGTGTGTCACATATATATTTGTATTTTTTAATGAGTGTCTTTATAAAAAGAAAGTGTATTTACGTTCGTGTAATATGATTTTATCAAGCATATTTTGTATATATTTTTGGTGTATAAAACAAGTTCTGTACCGCATGGTCTTTCCAAAAGAGAAACTCCAAGGTTTAAGCACAAGTGTAGTAAATCTGTTGACTGTATATAATGCAATTTCACATGAATGTACACAAAGCACAAAAGTACAAATGTATTGATGAATATTTTGTCAGCGAATTCGTGTTGTAAAGAAGTTTTATCGATTTCAAAAGGTTACTCTTTATTCGATCGCAAGTACATGTATACTTGAATTTAATATATTTCGATGTGTTTATTTTGTAGAATAACTTCTTACGTCTGTACAGAATATTACCTTCCCATCATTTTTTATTACCTGTATATAGTTTCTCTTCAGTTCAGATTTTTATTTCTTTTTTGATATATATTTCTGTAAGGGATCGTTGAACATTTCAAGAGAGAGTTAGATAACAAAGTTTTAAAGCTGATATTTTTCAAAAAAACAAATTTATCTGATTTATAGTGTATATCTTTGTATTAACCTTTTGAAATTATTGAATTAAGTAAAACAAATTTAAATTTATTCGGTGCTTAACAGCTAGAATACTTTGATTGGTGTTTCGGAATCATTGATATATATATAGTATCTCTGTAAATGGTTAAATGTTGGAAAGAATTAAAACTGCCACGAACTATTATTACAAAATATGCTGTGTTGACATGTTCATTGTTGTGATATCGGTTCTACACTAGTTTTTATGAGAATGATGGTAATGATGATGGCGGTAATAATGACGACGGCGACGATGATGATGATCATGATGATGCTCAATAATTGAAAGATGGTGAAGATGAAGATGGTGACGGTAAAGATGACGATGATGATGACGAAAATGAAAATAATATTGATGATATAGTACGAATAGCGACGACAACGATGATGATAATGATGATGACGAAAATGAAAATAATATTGATGTAATAGTACGAATAACGACGAAAATAATGAATATCGTGATGATGATGATGATTATCTCTGTCAGATAGCTAATTCTTAAGAAATAAAATTACAAATGCACAATCCGTGAAGAACAAAGGGGAATACAAAATAAGTAACTGTCTCTCTCTGTCTCTTTCTGTGCATCTCTATAATCCATTGCCGCCTCTGTGTTCATTGTATATTTCGTCCACCCTTACCCTCATCCTCTTCTTTCTCTCCTAAATCGCCTCAAATTCTCACTTTGTATACCCATTGCTGCTTTCTATTGTTACGTCATTTGACAAAAAGGGGTATGACTGCTGACCGAGAAGATGGCTTCGGGTTGCCACAAAATATGTCAGGGGGACATCGAGTCTATCATGATAAAACAGTCTTTTACACGAACGTGTTCAACAATGTGTGTGAAATGCTGCCCTCGAGAGAGAGGTTGTTCTGTACCAGTCAGCTTTCCGCATCCACACCTTTACAAGTAGACGTAGAAGTGCAAAGACACCGATCCAGCCAGGGGCACTATTTTTGTACGTGGGTAAGTCGAGGTGCGTGCATCCTTTAAGTGCGTAGAGGGCATCAGTCCTTCCCCCAATGCAGATCTACAAACACCTATACCCCCCCCCCTCCTCCACCCCAAACTCCGCAGTATTTCAATGAATTACGAGAAAAGATTGAAGTAAACAATTCAATGTATCAACATCTTAATTATCAAACCAGCCTTTGGTATCAGGGTTTGGTTAGTTTCAATGTTTAAGTTTTGGAATAAACCTTTTATTTAACACACTGAATTTATCAACAGTATCAACAATACAAACAGGTGCAATCTGTTAAGCCTCAGTAGATGCATCATAACATAATTGTGAAAGCAAATAATCGGGAGATTTCGGTTATGAACAATTTTGATTTGCCTTACAAATAAGGGAACAAATATGCATCCAAGTTTTACCCAATACTTTTAAGAGTGTGCAGTCGGCATATTATTTGCGTACATAAGTGCATAACGATTAAGCAAGGACCACTCCTTAAAAAGGCTCTGGTTTGAAGACGTGTTGATGCCACTTCGGCGCATTGCAAAGGACTGTCTGATCGATTAGGTTCTAAACGCAAGTCGATAGAAATATTCCAAGAAGTGGGTGTGAAGACAGATAGATGAAAGGAATTCGAAGAGACAGATCCCAAACCACGAGTAAAACGGAGTGAAATCGGTGCATATAGCCGCGGGTTCTTTTTTTTTATTTCTTCGCGTCTTCTCCCCCTTTTTTCGTTTTTGCCCCCTTTCCCGATCGACTTGGGGTAAATGAAGAGTGAAGAGTGAAGCTGCGAGTTGAGATACGGTAGACTAACTCACATCCACGGAGCCGACTCTGGCAATGACGCACGAGTTATCTCCGCTCCATTCCCCCCTCCTCAATAAAACACACCAAGACACGAGACAAGAGCGCGAACGAGAAGACCTACCGACCCGTGCACACCGACCGCTCAATCGTGCTTTCCTTCTCCTCAAAAAAACACATTTTTATTTCATGATCTCTTCATGCATGTTTGCTTGGGGAAATGAAATAAGTATGAACCCCACTAAATTTTGCTTAAAATAGCGCAATCGAAAAACGTTCATTTTTAGACTCGATCTGGAAATCACTTTGCATATGAAATCTCCGGGCGTATTCCCCCAGGCAGGAGTACTTCGCTTGTAGCAAACCTTGCAAGTGCACACTCGAAATTTAAGTGGATGGGACTCTGTCCCTAGCTAAATATTCCCTTATATGTGGGTCAAGATTTCCGATGTAAAATAAATGACCAGGCTATTCACCGGGGCTCTCGAACACGTGCTATATATCCTGGTTTAGTTTGAACAGGTGAATTGCAGATCGGGCGGGTGGATTCACACATAGTATATGAAAGTTACGACAGGAAAAAAGTCTTGAGGATCTAAATTAGGATGTCGCTGTTGAGAAGTTAAAGCTTTGGCAAGACTCTGACCAGTGTGTATGTACTTGTGGTATGTCAGATTGGTATTGCAGGGGGGCGGGGCACATTTTTTCTTTCCTAGGTTTGCGAACCGACGTATCTCCGTTTCCTATTAAACCAGCGACAATATTTGCCCAGTGGATCCATCATTGCTATTTAGGCCATTTAAAAAAATATACATGTTTAGCGTCCCCGCCCGCTTCCTTTTTGGGGGCCGCCTCCTATTTTTTTTTTTTTTTTTTTTTTTTTGTTGAAATTTTTTAATTTTTTTTTTTGAAAATAAAAAACACACATGAAAAACACTGCTAAAATGGCTCTATTTCTGATTAAAAAAAAAAAAAATTGCGGGGGCCATCTTGAAAAAAAATAGCCCTGACTGTCAGGGAAAATGTACCGAGCGGCCATTTTGAGCGGCCATTTTGAAAGAAAAAAAAAGGGCCTCCTCCTTCCTATTTTTCGAAAAAACAGGAAGCTTAACATGTTTGTTTTTTATTTGGCCTTAGTTATATACATGATTCTATAGATCATTATTATTACCTGAACTAGAGACAACTTAATAATTGATATAACTTCTGCTATATATTCTGCAGTTGAAGTCCAGTTGGTTGTCATATTTCAATTATAACTCTTTCATTGTCACAGTCATCTGCTCGATATTCTCCCTTTAATGAGATAAAAGGGCAACCACTTGGCCTGTAGTACACTCATCCCACGCAAACAATACCCTCATCTATGCACTTTCCCCATTCCATACATCGACTCGGACACTATTGTTTATTGCACTATTGTTGACTAAAAGCCATTGCGCTAACCGCAACGCGTTACTTTACTTTTTGTATCGACATAAAACAATCAATTTAAGCGTGACGTGATTGCGGAAAAGTATACCCATGTAAGCACAACTATGCTTTTAGTTTGGTAATCCTGCCCTCATCATCAGCATCTTCGTGGAAACAGTCGTAAATGATTGAAACATCAATACAACACATCAACTAGAAATAAACCCGTCACGACTATCCACCCCCATGGTCGTTCGTTAAGATTAATCAATCGCTTCTCAGTACAGTTAAGGTACACAGTTTTTGTAAACATGGTATAAAGGCGGGGGCTAAAAATCATTTAATATCGATCGTCTGCGCAAAAAAAAGCGTAAACAAAATGTAGCTTTAGTGTAACTAACGTGTCATGTTCTAATCCGTTATGATCTGCACAATGAGAAAGTGTTTATTAGAAACATGCACTCTAAAAACTAAAATATGTTAAATCACTATTTATACCTTGACGCTGTTGGTTCTGACATATTTAAAGTATTAATCTACCAATTTGAAGAAGTTCTCACTCGTCGGCCCTTTGAAATAGTGATTAAACATTTGATTTTTTCTAGAATGAAAATCGAATCTTAATACGATACAATTTTGAATTATGTTCTTTAACAGGTTTAAGAAAGTTTTGTCTAGATATCAAAAATGCTTCAATGGAATATCATAGATCCGAAGGGAAGCGGGGGGGGGGGTCATACTTAAAACTTGCTCTCTGCTTGTAAAAAAAAAATGTAGGCTAACAATACAACAAGTTGTAGCTCAATTGACTCCTTCTGCCCCCCCCCCTTCTTTCTCTCTCTCTCTCTCTCCGCTCTCTCTTCCTCTCTTTCAATCCCTTTCTCTGCCCTTGGACATTGCTTTCCTTCCTACAATTTATTATGTACATATCTCTTTTACGTTTTCTCACCATTATTTTCTCTTTCCCTGACTCCCTTTCCCCATGTTCGCTCTCTTCTCCTCTCTTGTCCCCCAACGATCACATTGACATACGATTTTCCACTTCTTGAGAACGCATTATTGTAAGTCGAAATCCAATGAGCTGAATTTGCACGTTGAGCATCTTAAATAGAAGATATGAATCACGGTTTCAATTAGCCACGGGCTTTGCAGACGACATGCATTTTTGTATTGTGTCTATGGCTACGTCATCAATACTCTGTCGTCATGGCAACCGATACATATCCGAAAAACAGTTATCGATTGTAAAGAAGGGAAGTGTCTTTTGGAGTAGAGGGCAAACCTCTCAAATTGTGCCAAATTTCGACGAAACTTCAATATTTAAAAAACTGCCCTATTCTAATGTCTGCCTCCTGGTCTGTTTGAAATTTCTTTATTGAGAGCAAGGGAAGAGCCGATCAATAGATATTTTTGTTTTGAATTTCGATTAGGAATCGCGTCTACTGAATCACCCTTTATGATTTATGCATACATTGACCAATATTCCTATTTACCGACAAGTATATACATGTATATCGTAAATATAACAAAGTAAAGATAACCTGATAGTCTTTTTTAGTTTACATTCACATTATCTGTTCGTTAGATTTCCGATTATATACAGTATATTAATCTTTCAGTAAAGAAAAAAAATCAGTTCACTTTCCAGCAAACACGCTAACTTATAATAACAATAACATGATAACAGTTTAAAACGTTCATAACGATTCATTTGAACCTTCATTTCCAAATTGAATTTGTTCAAACGATAAAGGTATATAATATCATCATGTATATTGGATTACATCGTGCTCTTTACTGAATATATCTCTTCTCCCCGTTTCACAACCCCCACCCTCTCTCTCTCTCTCTCTCTCTCTCTCTCTCTCTCACACACAAAAAATGATATGAAATATTGAATTCGCTTTCATAACCGTGTCATGTGTATAGGCCCACATAAAAATAAACAAAATAAACAGTATAATTATCTTCTAATACTGTTAAGTTTTTGACCAAACAATACTGAAAGTCCATCCGTGCCGAATATTATTGAACTTAATCAGTTTATGGCATTTCCAAGGTCTTTTTTAAAACTCAATCCGGCTTTTATTGTTATTTAGAGAAGATAATATTACAACATCTAAGTAATGTACGTTATCTGATCTTCACTTGAAGTGTCTAATTTAGCCGAATTTTGAAAATAAGATATCGTGCGCATCTCAGGTTTCTGTTCACAGATAACTTTATTTCAAGTACACACATCATTCAAAATCTCTGTGCATTTGTTGATATTTCACTTACTACAGTGATCAAATTAGGAAATCTAAACCTGAACAACACACATAAAAAGCTAGTATATAATGTGATTTTGTAATTTTGCAAGTGGTTTGGGATACTAATTATAACATATTTACAAAATGTAGTCCACTGATTGAAAAACAGGTAATCCAAAATAAATGGAAGAGAAAGATATTAGAATGAAAGAAAAAAATGGGTTTGGGTTTATGGGTGTGTGTGTGCGTGTGCGTGTGTTTGCAGACGCTTTTTGTGCGCACATCCCTTCTTCAAGCAAGGTCCCATAGGTATGCAAGTAAAGTTTGCCGCGCTATAGAGGCTTGCATATAGGCTTGCACCCTCTTTTTTGCATAATGATGACTCCGCCTCAGTACATACAGAGGACAATGAACTATTTTCTTTCAGATAATCCTCAGAGACCCCTTCTTTTCACACCATATCATTTGGATGATCAGATAGCCCGGTAACAGATTTAGCTTAGAAAGCAGCAATTCAGATTCAGACACAGAATTAATACGCGTGAAAAGGCTACACGCGTAATATAACGGAAGGTAAGAAATCGTCACCGAATCTCTTCCGAAAAGTGGCTCCCAGTGGCCGCAATGACGACGGGCTTTCGCGCACAATCTATCATACCGAGAGCCCCCTTTTACATGAAAGAGTTACTACTCATCAAGGACATAATGATAGCACTGATCGCAGGGACCACGATGATCCTTTCACATTTAAAGAGTTCCTGGTCAACTCTTTACCTTTTGACATGAGTTTGCACGAGTCACAAACCGTTACTCATCGTTTGAAAAAAAATGTATCATATAGTACAATGTCAACATCTTAATTGTTTCAGTAATGTTACAAGATCGCACAGACTTTAAAAATCAACTTAATAATCAGAGCAATTTTTGCATCTGTTTTATAGCCAATAGAAATCATTTTCAATTTACGCACAATGCTAATTTGGCATTACCATATATTGATTTCGTGAAAGCCTTTGTGATCGTTTTGTTTTGTATGCCTATGGTTTAATAGTAATTATTATGTTTAGTATTTATCATTTCCCATTACCTTATTGGGTGAAAAATCATGGAGCAACGTCAGAACAAATTGTGGTTTAAATGAAACTTGTGTGAAAAATCTTTTCTATCTACTCTGTTGACACTTTTAAAGGATCACATTTTAATAAGAAGGCAAGAATGCAGTCCAGCATGATTCTACAACTTAGGGTGCATTAAAGCGAATAGCCCTGAGGGCACCACCCCAACCTCCCACCCACCCACCCACTCACTCACACACTAAGAAGAACAAAATGGTGACCTTTTCAAATTCCTATCAAGTAGCGTTGTCACATAAGATTGTACTTTTTAGTCCCTGTAAATGCACTTTGGACCTCCAAAAAGATGCGGTTTCGAACGAGTGAGAACCTTCTAAAATCACGTGTAAGTGAGCAAAAATGCTCTTTATCATAAAGTGAACTATACCTATTTAGTAGATATCATACTGCTTGTCTTTTTATATTAGCAACTTACACTAAGAAACTTAATTATGCCATTCAATCACATTTGAAGTTGATGCGTTGTTGTTGTTGGTAATAGTTTAATGGCGTTCATTCAGTATTAAATATATACGCCATATCTTCAGTTTTATAAGAAAATCAGTTGATGCGACTAACATTTAGCCGTTTTCTATTGCATTTTGAGGCACCGTGTAAATCCGGATACGGGTTCATTAACATTATAGATGGTGATGATATTGAAGATAGTTGATTTCCTCTCTGCAATCAGTTCCCCGTGCTTCTACTACAGTGACATATGTATTTTTTTTATTTATATTTAAAAAAAATACCCATATTTAAAAAATAGTCTATAAATCTGGACTTGATAAATTTCATGAAATGAAATAGAAATCGTAGGTCTACAGAATCTGGTCTAGTGTGAGTATCATCTAGATTCTATTGAGTAGGGTTGAGGGATGGGACGCCAATGTTAGGCACATATATGAAAGAAAAGTTCGCTAAGTAGAACTATTGCATAATCTACCCATTTGTGAAGATCGGAGTTGTGATGAACGTGCGCTTTGATTTGTTCATTTAGCAGCTAAAGATACAGTGGCAGAAATATAATTTTTTTTCATCTAGCCATTTATACAGATCAAATTAAGGGCAACTTCTAGCATGTTTGAGAATGCGAAGTTTTGGCAAAAGAAAAATAGTTTTTAAGAACATGAGGAGAGAAAGACATGAAAGATGGGGACTCAAAATATCGGTGCGTTTCGATGAGAAAAAAAAATGATTGAAAAGGGAGACAAAAGTGCTACCAAAAATAAAAAGCAGCTGATCTCCTCCTCCCAGTTATCACGTATTTAGAGATCAGATTTCGGGAGGGAATGTGCTTCACATTAAATGTTTGGGAAATACATCAATGGTACAAGAAGCAAGCAGATACAAGCTCAAATTTGGAAATAAACGTTTGGCAAAGGGAGACACAATACTAGAAGCAAAACCAGTACAAAGATCAAATGTAAAATGATTGTGAGTTTACATGTAAGAAATACCGGGGGCAGGGGGGGGGGGATTGCAGAAACGGTACCAGAAGCAAAAGATAAATTATAATCTAACTCTTACCGAAATCAGATTTAAAGCGGTTATTTGTTTGAATGTGAAAGTCTGCTGCCCACCTGTTGTCGCATGGGGCTAGTTGAAAAGCGATCGATCGTATAGAGACGAAGACATGGTGAAGAAAGAGAGGGCAGAGAGAAAGGAGACAAGTTGAGAAGATGGAAAAGAGTAGGAGATAGAGAGAGAGGTAGAGACACAGCGAGAGAGAGAGAGAGAGAGAGAGAGAGGGTGAGAGAGGAAGAAAGACATTGATAAATAGAGAGAATAAGATGGAAAGAATTAGTATAATGGAAAAGAGAACGAGAGATAGTTCGGAAAATAAGGGAGATGAAAAGAGAGGAACAAGTATTGGAGGCGAGATAGTTGGGATAGCAAGGAAGATCCCGGGAAGATCAGAGATACAATATAGGAAAGAGGGAAAGACGGAGAGTAAAAATGGACAGAGGGGCAGAAAGAGCATTAGATGGAGATTCTTAATGTGAAGATCATTGGAAAGAGAGCCCAGGGTTTGAATAATGTTGGGAGGTAGTCTAGCGTTCAATGAGGAAATGAGGGAGGAAGAGAGGAAGAGGAAAGAGAAAGAGAGAGAGAGAGAGAGCGCGCTTTCTTACAGGGGGGGGGGCGGGGGTCGTAAACCCCTATTATCAATGAGATAGCTTATCACACGTTTGATTGTAATATTCATTTAACGCTTGTAACCTGTTAGTTTTTGAAAGCCCTGACTGTCTTTTTTTGCAAGATTAATCCTTCTTATCGTTTCTTAACGAGTACCTCAAGGCACGATCGATCGGTTTCTATATTTGATCCTATTACTTTCTTACTTATACTAATGCTTTCCCAGGGTTGCTTCGCGAAGTGAATTCCACCATAGACACGTTTGTATGACCCAACCTACGTCAATTGACAGAGACGTAAGAATACCGGAGGCAACACCATTAACGGAACCGCAATGACCCCCTCCCTTTCCCCCTCTTCCCGAAATCGTCACGAATGTTTATCCTCATGCGTCCTCCTCTCCACTTTGATGAGAAAATATTTGGTGAAACATTACCACACACACAAATAATTGCGGAGGTTACGTTAGGGCCGCGAGCCAGTCGGCTGTATTGAAAGCCATGGATAGTTTGGTATGAGTGGCAGCCGCTAAATACACGGACACGTACGGGGTAAATCCGCAAGTTGGCGCCCGCGAGAACAGAATGACCTTGGGTGTTTGTCATTCAAGCTTGCTGCGAATGCGGCGCACCGCGGTTGAATCGTTTATCTGTAGTAGATAGGAACTAACACCTGCCGGTTCGGTTTCTTTGGATTTCAGATAGCATGAATTTGGTTTCGCTTTGCGAGATAGCGGTTAAAATAAAATGAAGGCGAGTCATCGAAATGTTATCAAACATTGGCATAGATCGGCAATTGCAAGATTTCTTTTAAAGGAACGACTGGCGGGACTTTAGATCACTTAAAAGACGAAGATAAACTGTGGAGAGAAATAACAGGCAATTTTTTAAAATTGTATAAAGAGTAGATATTTACCTATAACAAATAGTCCTGCACTTAAAGTGAATAAAGTTATCAGATGTATGGTTGTACTAACACTACACATCGCATAAACACGAGATACGAAGAAAAACTTAACCAAAATGGTATACAAGACTTTTTACAACAAGGGTTTGACATTGAAGCCCAAGAGGTGCAAATGTGCACCTATAAGTGTGCAGGGTATTAGATTTCAACCCTGAAATTTCGTTTTTGCCTCCTGTAGGATGCTTCTATATTACCGATTTATTTCACAATGCAAAATGACAGTGACAAGGGAGTTACACCCGCTATCTGTCTTCTCATCTACCTCATGATTTAGATGCTTCGTTATATCTTAGAGCGTTTATACCTAATAATCATCATTTAAAACAAATTCTGAATATAAAACTTTACACACTACTCAAACGGAATATTACAGATTAATATTTAATGCCTAGAACTGAAAGAGCAATGTTATCTAGAAAGTGGGAGATGTTTCTCCGGAAGAAGGTGACATTTTTATCGCCTTGGTATCAGTTTTCTTACTTTTCACATTTTTAGAGCAGAGCGTGCAAAAATGTTGACACTTTAATGCATTTCGTCTATCGTCTTCAAAATAATAATATTAGATATGATAGAAAGATTACAAAAATAGCACCTCGTTTGCCGAGTATAAGGTAACGGTTGCCTGAGGAGTGATGTGTGCACCTCCTCGGAAAACTAGTGCAGACGGGCTTTAACGGACAAGGATTTGTTTTAAATTTATTTTTTGTTAATGGAGGAAATAAAAATGCCGGTGGTTGTTCTGAACGGCAACATAACATTTATACAACAGAGGGCAATTGTTGTGGTGAAATATCTGGATAAAGTTTGCAGTATAGCATAAGTAGAACGGGGTAGCGTTATAGGAAGTAGTGCGGGTTAGAAGATATTAAGTAAATTACAAAATGGATGAAACTGCAGAGAATTATAAATTAATATCATATTACATTTAATCTTCTCCTAATTTTATTTTTATAGAAGGACCATTTTTAATTGAGTTATATATTCATGTAAAATATAGAGCAATATTCGGTAGAGACGATGATTTTAAAACCAGAGATGATTGCAATTTCTTAAGCTCATGCTTTTAGGGCTTTCTTATATTTATTTTATTCTCTCTTTTAGGCCCTTTTTCATTAAAATAAAATATTTTTAGTATTAATGCTAACGTGGGTTGAGCAGACTTTGTTAAATATTTGAAGGAAGAAAGAGCATTTCGTGAAATTTTCCTCTTGTATTTCAGAGTTGTGTAAAAGCTAACAAAGCCGATTGCAGCTAGTGGATGGGATTGCATTGACATGGGGACAGGGGCACTTTTAAGAATAGGGGATGCATATACAAATGACACTACAAAATTAATGACTACGAATTTAAAATGCCCTTACACGTTCCAAAATGGATTATCACCTAAAAGCAGTACCTAAAAGAACTGGTAATATTCTACGACTGAATTTCCAAGCGTTAGGTCGTTTTGATTCCTTTTGGTTTGGTGACGTATCACCGCTTTAAACTGGCCCTATTCAAGATGCAAGTCATGATATAGATTGCTCTTGTCACAGTACATTTAAACCACTTTCCTGGATTAAATGGATTAATGCAAAAAGTGAAAGATCATCTAACAGCCCTCTTCATTCTGCACGTCACTGGAGAATGACATCCTTCTTGCAGCATCAAAATAGAAATTTCTTGGATGAAAGGGACTAACGGTTAAAGCCCCATTGTCCTACTTGTAGCTACTTGCTCCCTCTATATAGAAAACTTCCCCAATCGGTGCCTGTCGGTCCCCCATGATCCTCTTTTTCTTATGTTAGTTGAGAGCGGAGTTAATGAGATAGCCACCTGTCAGTGACCTTGCTGTGTGGTCTAATCCCTGCTGGCCCAGTAATATTGACGGTCTTTAATAGTCATAGTCCTAATTGCTAGTTAAAGGTTATCCATATTTCTCTGATGAAAAACATCTTTTATGTTCTTAATTTTAAATAGTGTGTTATAGTATTTACCTTCATTAGAATTAAATGCAAAAACAATAAATATTGCATCGATATTAGTCTATCAATTCAAAAATGACAATTCTTTGACGAATTCAATCTTAAAATCCAATGTTTCACGCATGCCTCAATTCGATTCGCCTTCATGTATTTCCAGACATCTTGGCCCGAATTCACAAAGGAAGTTTGTCGACAATTTATGTGCGTCATAATTATGATGCGTTTTGACGCGTTTTTTACAAACCTGGTTTGACGCACATAAACCTAGGTTTGTCGACAAACTTCCTTTGTGAATTAGGGCCCTTGGGCTTTATACCCTCCATATACGTCATTTACTGCCGCAAGGTTGCGTCAACGACTGGCGCACGTCATGACGCACCGTGTGAAAGTGACATCGTCGTACAAAAAGTGAACGCAAAATATACAGTGCAAAGATTGCGTTGATATTATGTTCCATTGGCTAAATGCCTTAATCGGTTTGATTAGCGTAGGTAATAACGCAACCGAAAAGGCGCCTCATTTGCATCGGCCAACGAGCATGAATTGGACCATTAATGCATTGATATTTCTTTGAAAACCATTCCTTTACTTCAAAACCGTTAATGATGTCTACCTCTTTCTTGCAATCCCTGTCCACTTCCCACTCTTTCTCCCACTCGCATTCCTAATTCAGTATAATGGGAGCGGCGAGGAATTGGAAATCAGCTAGCGGTCCCTTTAGGAGGCATTATAAAAACCCATTTCAAAGTAATTGACTGAGGACGCGGTGCGTGGGGATGCCAAACAAGGGCTCATGACTTGTATAAAGAGGTTAAGGAACAGAATAAGATATAAAGCTTGAGAGCGGTGGATGTGATTACTGGCAGACAAACAAATGAATATTTTCATTGATGGAAACAGACATCGAGACAAACCTGAACCTGATTTGGATACTAGGTCGCACCGAGGCGCAAACTTTGCCCCTATGTTTATAGCGAAGCACCATTAATAGAATTGCAAAATTGGTAAGATGCAGCTCGAGATTCAAATCGTACACTGTGAAAAGGTTGGGCAATATTTTCCAACACTTTGCCCAACGTTGTGCCAAGAGTCAACCAAATCATCTACTATGTAATAATTTCGTATTTTGTCCAACAGCTGGTCAAGATTTTCCCAACAAGTGGGCTACAGTAGTCGGGCAGTAGAAGGGTCACATCTTAGCCCAAATTTTGGTCAAAATACGAAACAACTATGCACGTATGAAAAAGGGTATTTACGTTTACCAATATCACTGGCCAAAATATTGCCCAATAGATGCTTGGGTTGACTATTGGCACAACGTTGGGCAAAGTATTGGGAAAATATTGCCAATCCTTTTCACAGTGTACCCAATATTGGAGTTCAGCCTAGCGCCGCTTGCATGATGTCGGCATATACTTTTATCATACATTAATACATTTCATAATATTGATATATAAGCCATCATACATAAGTTAATAATAACCAGCAACAAACAAAAAATCAGTATTTATGTATTGAACAAAATAGAGAGTTTGCTTCTTTAACAGCATCGTTGTTGTTCCTTATAAGATATTTATGTTAGCGGTATCATGATATACCGTTGTTGTTCCTTATGTTAGCGGTATTATGATATTTCGTTGTTGTTCCTTATACGATATTTATGTTAGCGGTATTATGATATTTCGTTGTTTTTCCTTATAAGATATTTATGTTAGCGGTATTATGATATTTCGTTGTTTTTCCTTATAAGATATTTATGTTAGCGGTATTATGATATTTCGTTCTTTTTCCTTATAAGATATTTATGTTAGCGGTATTTTGATATTTCGTTGTTTTTCCTTATAAGATATTTATGTTAGCGGTATTATGATATTTCGTTGTTTTTCCTTATAAGATATTTATGTTAGCGGTATCATGATATTTACACTGCCATCTTGAACTACATGATTGGAAGATATTGAGAAGAAGCCTAAAGAAGACACATGTATTTCAACTTACGTGTGGCACTCCCTTCGCTCACATCAGTGCACAAATACAAAACGCCAAGGCGACAGGGTAGCATCATTTGCAAACAGTTTATAACGATCTTTGGATATTTGGTTTCAGCTGAAATTGATTCGTCGTGAAAATTTCAGGGCCAGGCTATTAGGTTGGGGAAGGCCCAGGATAAGAGTATTTCCATCTAGCCGCAACGTACTTTTTCATGGTCTCAGATTTCTAAACATGAATGTAGATTAGTTTATTTAGATTTTATTTGACCTCAGTCAATTAGTTCATGGAGATTCAAAGCCCACAATACTGGCTTTATCCCAGTCAGTGTTATGTCAAGTGTTGATTGTGAGTTTTGAGTTCTCGTACTGTCCCGTCTCCTGTCTGTTCAGGTAGTAGCCTAGGCATAAATGTTTCTTTTACATGCTTTCTGTTGTTATATTCAATAAATAAATAATGTGGCAATTCATTTTTTAAAATCCCCTATTAGTATAATAGGGAGAACACTAAAGCATAAACTAGAACAAAAACAGCCCTCAAACTAAATAATCAGTCAGTCAGCCTTTCCTAAAGATGCCCTTAACAATGGACATAACCTTGTATTGCATGATGCCCATCATATCGTTGACTTTAAATCACATTCACGTCAAGAATAGAGATTCTGGGTACCCATCTACACCTATTTCATCCATGTATTTATTCAACAGACAGCAAGACACTGTGTGAAGAGGCCTACATTTATTGTAGATGACTGTATTGGTGACTGACCTATTTTCATTATGATGCAAATATTGGAAATATAGAAATGCCAAGAAAGTAAATTGAGACTGCGAAATAGAGATAAAGGTAACACACAGAGCGGGGGAGGACCAAGAACTGGAGGGCAGAATGGAGAGACTAGGGAGAGGGGGCAGAGGCAGAGAGAGAGAGAGAGAGAGAGAGAGAGAGAGAGAGAGAGAGAAAGTGAGGAGGGAGTAGGAGCAGAGAGAGATAGATGGGATTTGATATTACTCATATAATTTGAATTGTAGGAATGGTCCAAAACAGGCTCAGTGATCTTCAGAACATGCAATTCAGAACAACCATCATCATCTTCTTCGATAATCTCACTACTGAGGCATGTCTGGTTTGTCTCTGGCAATGTGGACGGTCTCGAAGCCTGTCCAAGTTCTTCACACAGAAACGAGACGGAACTGATCTTGAATTCAGAGACCTGGGAGAGAGAGGCTGAGGTAATAAAGTGCTTCCAACCTGATGCTCACATCTTCTTTATTCATGTGATGCTATAATAGCTGTTGCACGCTGCAGGGCCCTGTCTTTTAAAGACTTGCGATTGATCAATCGCAAGTCCTCCAATCAATCGCAGAGTCAATCTCAGATAAGTTGCGATTAAAGATAAAGGTGAGTTCTGGTCATCCGATTGCATTGTGAAAGAAAAGGTGTGGAATGGATCAGAAAAAAGTTGATCATGTAGCATGTAAGTATGGCGTGTAATGCAAAGTTCTGGAGTCATCAAGATCATAATAAATTTGGCCCAGTCTTGGTAAAGTATCAAGCACTGTACACAGAAAGATGTATATGGAACTACACAAATGGTGTCGGGGCTACTAACCTTGATTTCCTAATCTTTGCTCATTACTCAGCCAGTATACATTCTCTACCAAAATTGTTTGGCAAATGACATTTATTTGTAATCTTGAACATTCAGTGTAATTTTCGTCTGATTCTGTGGGAACTATTATTATTTTTTTTTTTTAACCAGAACTCACCTTTATCTTTAATACTAACTGTTTATAATAACGGGACCCATGTTTTATTTTGCTGACGCTGGACTGCGTCAACGATTAACACTGTCTTTAACGCTGTCTTTGACGCACTATGTGAGAGTGACATCGTAGAACAGTGAATGCAAAATGAACAGTACGGACATTACGCTAAATCACTGGCGTATTGTCTAAAACAGGCGTAACTATACTCATGGCAGATAATAATGCTGCAATTGGAAATGGCACCTAGTGTACAATTGGTCTACTAACTAAAATGACAACAGTAATGCAGATGAAAGAAGTACTGAATATTAAGATTGATTTAAAATGTTGTATTTCTATTTTAATATCGAAGCTCGTGAAATTTTATGGGCATCATCCTGGGGTAGTACATCAACCTTCGTTGAATGTATTTTGCAGATAGCCTACAGTCACTTTGATTACGAACATCGTCATGGCAACGTTACCTCCTCTTAAGATTACACTGGCCACATGTTTAACCACTAGGTTCTAAATTAATGAGGGGCAGGGGACGCTGCAGATAGGTTTTAGAAAAAGAACTCAACGTAAGAGTTTATCCACAAAGCTACCCGTTGTTCATAATCATTTTAAAGAAGTCACATCGACATTTGTGATGAACATTTTGATTGATACAACTTATCATGGACGTTTCATACACAAATATGATTTAAGAAGTTTATCTAGAATTGTTGATTTTGTAAAAATCCTCGTTACTCTGGTCTCTTCCTAAAATAAAAATCCACGTAGGACAAGCATACTTATTAAGAGAAAGCAAACAATCAGTGAATAGCATACGGACGTGTCTGAAATTACGAACGCATTTTGGTTAAACAGAATCTATTTTCTCTACATTCCCGAATACAGAACGACTCAAGTTTATGCATGGCACATCGTGATGTAGTAGTATCATCATGAAAATCAGGCATTCCTCCTCAGAAGAGCAAGCCGTCTTTGCCCCTACGTTTTACTTTTCATCAAGATTCAATTCTAACTTGTCCCCCACGCCTAGCTACAACCAAGTGATGGATCTTCGCATTTCGGCTCGCTCATCGCTGCCGATAGTTTATCTTCTTCGGTAGGGGGTTACGCCGGCCGCTAATGAAAACAGCGAAGGAAAATGTTTATATTCTCTCTATCGACACATGATTTATTGGTCGTGTGTCAGCAGCACTGACAGATATAACATCTACTGTCTACAGGTAGCTGAAGATGTGTCTTCTCATAGTGTTTGCTTCTTTTAAAGGTAAAGATGCTGGGCGTTAGGAATGTTTTCGAGGTATATGATGCGGCATCGCAGCTCATTGAAAGCAGGAATATGATTAATGTGAAAGTGCGAAATCGTGAATTTCTCTCGGAATTATAAGGACAAAATACTGTCCAGTGAACGTAAAACAAATCCCGCTACTAACTGAAACCTAGAAAATAAGTGCACATTTTATAATTAAATCGTTCAAACATACTGTTTTGCATAGAATATTGAGTTGGTTTGTATAGAAAGTTAGTGTAATTGATTTCCAAAGCCGGCTATCTAAAGGAGATGTGAAAATAGAACAACAATAAAATTCCTAAAAAGAATCATATCAAATTCTATTTTAGAGACTGAATAGTGCTATGGACCTACTTTTAACTCATAATGCAGTCTTTATTAAAATGTATACATGAATGTATTCTATAGTTTTAAAGATTACATTTACCACTAGGACCTACATTCAGCCTTCTGCTCAGATAGATAAGAGTATTATTGCGTACTTATTTTTCACAGCACTCCAAATTTAGAATAATTCTTTGGCATTATTGGCTGCCTTGGGGTGCTTTTAAGAGAAATTACTATTTCCTTGCTATACATCCTGTTTGTTATCTAATGACCGAGAAACAGTAATACACACACAGAGGTATTATTTAAGGACACTTTCATTGAAAGCTGGCAGTCCCGATTCTCAATTCAACTCTATTATGCATCTCATGCCAGGAACATACCAGAAAAGGGTGAAGTCATCCTACCCCCTGCCCCCCCCCAGTTTGAAGACACAGGGAAGGGGTGGGGATACAACATCCAGGATGCCTAGGGTACGCGGGCATGCACAGGTACCGCCCCCTTATTACAGTGGAAGATTTGCCCCCCCCCCCTCCAAGCCTTAACTTATAACTGAATACGCCACTGTTCACCAACATGTACTCAAAAGTGAGTGAGGGTAAGGACGAACGGGAGATTTTGTAACCAAAGCTTATCTATTAACAATTATACTAAACACTAGTAACGGATTACAGTACCGCTCTAGATAACAAAAGACGAATGTTTTGCCTAATGCGTAAGGATTCTCGAGAAAGTCCTCCAGGTAATACTTTTTACTAGACATTCATGTGACGCTCTTTATTAAGTCTACTGTTTTTACTGTACGTACTGATTCCTTGGTTTTGCTTTTGCCGGATAGAGTTACCTTCTATCTTAAATTCTTTCAATTTTGGTTCCTTTTATTCGTTCCGGTATTACAACCATTTTAGAGTAAACAAAACAAATGTTAAATCAAGTTAGAGAGGTGAAGACATGATAGTGATCATGATAGTGATCATTGATGATCTATAGTTACTTCTATTAAAATCGTTATAGTCTGATTAGTTTCAATTTTTACTAACGAAATCCCCAAAAGATTTACGATTTCGAAGCGAGAGAATGGTATCATTGAATTTTTGGTGACAGTCAGAAGAGCGTCAGCACATTAATAATTTTGTTCACACTAAAACACCCTTCTGACTGTAAGAAGACATACTATCTCCTATTATGCTCCCTACAGTAAACAAAATTTATGAAAAGTACTCTTTATCTGTCAAATTTGTAATTCTTGAAATGGTTAAATCGGACATTAATTATCTTCCATTAGAACGCAAGTACATTTATTCTGTTTCGCAGCGGAGAAAATAACTATTACTAGCGGCTTTTTCATCAACAGAAACAATTAAGTCTGCATCAAGCCGTACATAGTTAGTATATTGGATCTTTAGGCAATGTATTTCACAAATCCATATTGCTTCTCTTCACCCAGGTGTATACATGGGTACCCTATAGGATGCGAACTGCCATGTGGTTAGATTGGCATGTGCGCTCCTGTAAAATGGCGCCTAGTTTGCAATGCTCCCATCAAGTGGAAAGTGCGCTGTAAGAAATTTCGTTTTCAAAGACCTGGGTATTAATACGCTGCAAAGTGATTCGATCAGTTAGCATGGTTAATTGGAACTGGACAAGCTGTATATTGAAAAGTTATGATATTCATTTGCATCAAGTTCGCTTTGTCAAAACGCATTCTATAGCTACTTGTGTTACGTTTGAAACGCTTAGAGAACTACTTTGATGATTAGCCGCCAATCTCATATTTAGACACATCGATACTTACCTGCATCCCATGAAAGTTATTTTTTAAATCTGCAATGACTGTCAGCTCTTTCTCTCTCTCTCTCTCTCTCTCTCTCTCTCTCTCTCTCTCTCTCTATCTCTCCCTATCTCTTTCTCTCTATTTATCTATCTCTCTCTCTCTCTCTCTCTCTCCTCATCTCGATCACATCTCGACCTCGATGCTTTATGACTCCCATGATAGAGTAAAGATAGCCTACACTATCTACCAGCAATCATAACATGCCATTTTCCCGATATATCCCTCAATCTTCTCTCTATCCGTTCATTAATCTATGTCTCTCTTTCTCTCTTTGATCTGTCTTTTCTCAATCAGTCCCTCCCATCTCTCGCTTCCTCATCGTTTTACTCTCTGCTCATTTTACAATTTCCTTCTTCTTCTTCTTCTTCTTCTTCTTCTTCTTCTTCTTCTTTTTCCTCTTCTTCTTCCCCTTCTTCTTCTTCTTCTTCTTCTTCTTCTTCTTCTTCTTCTTCTTCTTCTTCTTCTTCTTCTTGTTGTATTGTTATAATTCAATAATTCTCTGTCTCTCTCTGTCTCTCTGTCTATATCTTCTTCACTAACTCTATCTCTCTCCTCATCTTCATCAAATCTCTCGATCTCCCTCCCCCCCCCCTCTCTCTCTCTCTCTCTCTCTCCCTCTCTCCCTCCCTCCTCCTCCCTCCTCATTAATGAGCGACTGATCTCGGAGATGACGAGTTTTCATAGTATGCGGTAATCCGATTAAAAATCTCAAATCGTTACACCATCACAACATGGTCCCATTACGTCTGTATCCAGATCGCTCTCATTGGTCGTATCTCATCAGGGCCAGCTAACTAATTTATCTCTACTAATCAATTGCAATAAACCAAGCCGACATCATATCAGCGTAGATTAAAGCCAAAATACAGGTTTGGTATTCACTATTATTCTTAAGAATTAGATTTTGTCTATCATAGCGCGGTACTCGAAGCAGCTGCACCTTTATTTTCACTTTCAATTACAAAAATTATACATGAAATGTGTAAAAACCGTTTAATATCTAACCATCATTCAAAACTAAGTTTCATTTTACTTCGTTTCTTTTTTTATATCAGGGCTTTCAGAACATTTTTTTGTATTTGTCCAAGGTAAAAAATATGACCATGATTACAGGTATTTTCTTCTACATGCATGCCCAATTATGTAAGTAAAAATGGAGTATGGACAAAAAAGTTTCGAAGATTAATGACCGATATACATGCACCTTGACTTGGACTGAACAAAAATATGAAAAAATAGAGAAAATAAAATTGTTAAGGACGTACTGGTATCATCTCCGCAAAAGCAAGTCCGCCTTTAAAGTCGATAAAAGAAGAAAATCATGACACATAGAGGAAAATCGACTAATTAAAACGAGTTTAAATACTTGGTTGCGCGCTTGCTGACCATGTAATATCCACTATAGCCCATATACAAAGTCATGAATAATTCATTAAATCAGAACTAGGGAATCGAAAAATGAATCGTGCGACCCGCCTTCTCCCAGGCGCCTTGGTCGTGCAAGGGGCTCTAGCTGATGATCATTTCTTGAAATAACGAGTGATTACCTTGTTATGAGAATACGGGGTTGCCAATTTACCTGGCATCATTAAATCGACTGAGATAGAGATTTACAACTTTTATTTAATGCAATTTAGTCGTGCAGCCCGCCTCGTTGCTCTCTTAAACTAACATTATCTTAGCACGAATCATGTCGGATTATTTCATTATAGTCGGCTATATGCTGTGGATTAGCCGGCTGAGGTTTAATTACATCAAATTATACCACAGCAAATATATTTACATTTTGCATGTTTGAATAATTCATATTAGCTTAATACAAATTTTCGTTCTCCGCAGATATTCCTGTTTGTACAGATTAAGCACAATCATGTCCTCCCATCATCATAGCACCATTCGTTTAATTGATTTGAATCAAATATATTTCTTGAAAAAAAATCTTCACATACAGAACTAAAGAAAAAGGGGGTTCAATATTGGTACATACATAAAATCGTTTATGCTCACATTTATATTCTGATGTCACGATTTTAAAATTTGTAACATAAATCCCCTAAAATATACCTTGAGAACCTGTAACTCTCACCCAAAATATATCATTGTTTTGTTATTCTAAACAATTTCATCTTTCTTGTGTCCTCCTTCTAAATGTCCTTGTTCGTAGGTGAATGCTATTTTATCCGTCTCCATGTCTCTAAAACACAACTGACTCTTTGTCTTTTCTACCGTTCAAATATTAACAGGTTGGTCACAACACGTATCGTTTACTGAACGCAAGGGGTTTATTCTGCGTGCTATAAGAGCCAGTGACCGTGTGTGAGCGGGCTTCAAGCCTAACTAAAGGATATTTGCACAGCTTTAAAGAGCTTCGCAAAGACAAATATTGCCGTGGTTGAGAGAAATAGAAGGGTAGAGAAGAAAAATAGGACGGAATTGACTGGAGATTTCTCGAAAAATCCCCAAACTAGCGCTTCTTGCAAAATATACCCCGTAGATAAAACTCTTTTCTTGTCCGTAGATTCGTTATAATTACTTTTTAATTTTACTTTCTAGCTGCAATGCACAGTTAGAGACTATAAGACTATACACATTTTGAATAACAGTTGATTAAAAATAATATATATTTTGGAACAAACATGAGATGGTACCATTTTGGATGCCCCATTGTCCATGATGAACCAGAGCGGGAATGATCTCCCTGGACGAGAGAGATAGTGATGGGAAGATAAACAGAATGATACAAAGACAGCTATGCAAAGGAGGGCTGAGAAATGGGCACATAGACATGGACAATCAACGGTAGAAAAAAAATCCTAGGGGAAAGGGCTTGGGGGAGAGATGGAAAAAAAAGTGTCAGTGTATGTGTGTGTGTGTGTGTGTGTGTGTGTTTGAGTGTGTGTGTGAGAGAGAGAGAGAGAGAGAGTCAGAGAGAGAATGAGAAAAAAGATAGAAAATAGAGAAGAATTAGAGACGGACAGAGGGAGAATGGGGTTGAAAGGCAGATAGAGAGAGAGAGAGAGAGAGTGGGGGGTGACAGACAGTGAGACAGACAGAGAGACAGAGAGAGAGAGACACACACACACACACACATACTCAGAGAAAAGAGTAGATAAATATATACATTTATATATACATGTATTTATAAAGAGAGAATGAGAGAAAAAGAGAGTGGGGGAGAGAGATAGAACAAGAGAGAGAGTGAGAAAGGGAGAAAGACAGAGGGGTGAAATAAAGAGGGAAGTTGTTATAAACGTATAACAAAGCTCTGGTAAATATATGAGACGAGACTTGTTTTTAATAAGTCATATAGCTTTAGATCTAGTAAAATACGTAGCCGATTTAATAAGCCATTGTGTTCCCATGTACCATCTATACAGCAGCATTAGCAAAACGTATTACCGCATGGTTTTGCTTTACGAGTAGGGTGCATTGATTCGAACCTATGTATTTCCTCTTTAGGTAATAGCCTACTTGACCACTTGGCCGTGTTTCCCTTTCATTTGATCGCGCCCAACCACCCATCCACTTAATTTAATCAAGCGAAATTATCTATTTTTTTTGCCTAAAAGCAGAACGAGAGAAACGTCTCGCCCTTTGCGAACCCTACCACAAGTAATCGACCGTTAAACGCGGCCCGGATGCAAGCGCGGACGCACTTCTGAGCCGTCGATAATTATAATCTAAGGGATGCTAATAAACGCAGTCATAAACTTAACCAAACAGCGGGGTCACGACAAGCCTTCTCTCTCCTCCTCCTCCTCATCCTCCTCCTCGTTCTCCTCTAGCTCACGGTGCTGTTTCGACCCAGTCCAAAAACTTCGATCCATACACAATCACTTCGTACAAGAAGGAGTAATACAACAAGATTGCGTGCGTCGGAATTAATTTCCGAACCAATTGCCGGTTAAAAGGAATATCACTTAGAAATCACCGATGCGATATAGAGGGAGTGATTTTGGCGTTGAAGGCACACTCTTGAAAAGGCGCCATTTTCCAATAGATACATTGGAATACATATGTACATGTTATGTGTTCCTGTATATCGAAATTGAAGGGGAAATTGCATTATTATTTTGCTGTATCTTAAACCACACTGTTTGACAATAGACTCATGAGTCAAGATTCAAACAAATATGATTTTGACGAGCCACATGCATGCGGTCATAGTACGACTATAAAGACCGTTTAATACAGGCTTAAAACTGTCTTCCTAAGAGGGGTTGTCTGTATGTAGCCTACAGGTTACTTTAATAAAGGTGTCAATGATAAATACTTCACATAGGAGACGCAACATGTCTTTACCGGTAGATTGAGGGTCGAATATTTGTTTACACTAAGATACAACGATTGCCTTTCAGTATACCTTGAAATAAACATTTTGTAAAATGGATGTTACACGTGTTCCCTTCAGGTATACATTAAGATATAGATTAAAATATAGACAATTTATTGTAACTTAGCCAACAATTTGCTTTTCAATAACAAGCCCCCCCCCCCCCCCCTCCCTCAAAAACCTATTAGCAGTATGACAAACAACACCAGTGCCATCCGCAAACAAAAACAAACAAATAAACAAACAAAATGATTCAAAATATAAGTGAAATATTTTTTCCCAAGGAATTTGTGTAAACTGTCCAAGAAAAACAATGATTTATCACGGAAGTATAAAGTGGTGTAAAATTAATGACCAGAAAGTATGAGAAGATATCTACAATAATGAGTAAATGCAGATAAATATTATGTCTGTTGAGACTTAAGAGCCAGAAGGACGTTAACTCTATGTAAAAAGGTTAATAATGACTTTATACCTTTCTGCCACCGAGCAGATATTATAATGTTTGGACGTTTAAGACGTGTTGTCATATATATCTTAATATTAACAATGACTATATGTTCACGAACATTTTATTGCGGCTACGTGGTTTTCTAAATTTACAAACTTTGGTTTCCAATCACATATTCTAAGATGTTTCAGGCGTTGATTTCATTAGGGATTGTGAAACTAAAAAACAAAAAACATCAACTCTTATATTTATCATGTTATCGGCTACTTCAATTTCAAATGTTTTAATATCAATGTTGCGGTTTCATTTTCCCTTATCAAATTGAATTATAGAATTCAATTCGTACATGCGTATTGTTAAAAAGCTGTATACTGTCTCTCTGAAGAGAAAGAAAGATACGATACCCTGCAGGAAAATACAAGTACATGTACATTTGAAAAGGGCGCGTGACATCATGGGGTTTTTCTTAGAAGGTTTTGTTTTCGACATAAAAGCAGCTCTGCCTTCATCAATTTCCCTTAAAGATATACATACCAACATTAAATGGTGAAGGGGGAAATAACTCCTTGGTGCAATTTTAACTTTTCTCACATAGTTATGAAATATTCCAGATCAATACTTTTAAACAGAGAATGAGTATGATAAACCCGGGACTACAGTTTAAAAAAAAATGAGTTGCTCAAGCAAGGACAAATATAAAGTATACTGTACGAAACAAAATACAAATGGGGAGAAAAGCTAGATACTTAGATTATGTATACGTACAATACAATTCACGCTTGCTTATTAAACAAATTAAATTCTCGTTTATAAGAAAGCTCACAATCTATTGTTTAGTAGTCCTGTCCCCCTCCCCTTATTGCCAACAGTTTTATTTGAACACTTCATACATTTTGGAGAGAAAAAAAGAAAAATAAAGAAGAGATTATAAAGGCGTGCACATTATAGCGCTTGTCATAAAATATCTAAAAATCGTTCGTTCGGAGACGGGAGTAACTTGAGCCGAATTATTTTGTCGAGATTGTTATGACATTGTTGGTTGTTGAGTGGTATAGTCAACCATCGATTGATGAAGCGGGTTATCTTAATTGCCTCTTGTTGAAACATTCCCGAACAGAACACAACATTTTGATGACGTCAATCGAACAATAATTCCCGAATTATCAGGGGAGGAGGGACGAGTGAATTCTTTTCTTTATCTTTCAAGTTTCCTGCAGTGCTTCTGCGTTGGATTCACAGTTTCATCTTCATCACTTATATCAAACTGTTAACAACAAGTTTGTATTGTATCAACACATCCAAGAAATGATTTGCTAAAGAGTTGAAAGAATCTGCTCTGCCTCCTCAAATTGCCAAGAATTATATTTTTCTTTCACTCTTACATAAAGAGACTTCTGATAATGAAACTGACTGTGTGCATGACTTTCCAAATTGCACAATTAAAGCGATTATTTTGCACTTTATTGAAATAAGTCCATTAGCACTTTCAGAGAGACATTACAGTAATGTTTAGAAGATGTGAACTTTATCATCGAGATATTAATCCATTACAGTAATTATCCATTATGTGTTTGAGCACTTGACTGGAAATACAAATGTCGTGAGTTCGATCTCCGACACGGCACTACTGTCCCTTGGCAAGGCATCGATCCATATTTGCCACTTCATACCCGGAGGTAAAATGAGGACCAGGTAGGATGAGGAAAGCCTCTGTGGTTGTGATTGCCATATGCCCTCACGGCGATCATAATGGTAGGAATACTCCCCAGGGAGTGGAGAGAGCACACTGTGCGGGAACGAATCCGGTGATCGAGGTAATAGTACATGTACTAATCCATACATCTATAAAGCTCTCAGAGAAGGTATTTTTAATTTAAGCGCTATGCGAATCCTAATTCATTATCATTGCCATTTGGTGTCTGATCGGTTAACTCATGGACTACTGAGTTCTGTCATTCCCATAGGTTTAATACAAAAATCACCCGGTCCGAGTAGGCAATGGGTTAAGTCAACGTTTGGCAATATGGTGACATGTAGCGAGAGTGACTCTAAAGTTCTAAAATCGAGAACAGGGTTGAATTCGCGATTTCCCAGGTCCTTAAAATAAAATCATCCTGCCCAGGCCACACACCTGTTTTTGTGGGACATGCGTAAACTGAATTAAATGAAACTAACGAAGTTTAACGGGTAAAGAGGTAGGTAGGGTATGTGGAAAAGTGGCAGAGGCGTCGATGCATTTTCATGTTAAGGTCGAAAGGGAGGATGGGGAGGGAACCAGTTTGATATATACTATAGGAGCATACGTTTTAAGTGATTCTTCTTCTTCTTCTTCTTCTTCTTCTTCTTCTTCTTCTTCTTCTTCTTCTTCTTCTTCTTCTTCTTCTTCTTCTTCTTCTTCTTCTCCTCCTTCTTCTTCTTCTTCTTCCTCTCCTTCATTATCATTTTGTTATACATATTTTTTTTAACATCACTTTATTGTTCAAACTTGCACAACAAAGGAGAAGATACAATAGCCCAGGACAATTCCATTTTACTGCAGGGCATTAAGACTACATACAGTGTATAATGTTGTATAACATCAACAAAACAGAAATTAACTAATTTTACAACATAGTGAAGACTGAGGAGTTATATATATTCCTAGTTATAGATGACATAAGAGGAGCTAAATATTGAAATTTCATTCGATATATCAACTTACCTTCCAGACATACAGAATTATTACTCCCTCCCCCTAAGCCCCCACTACATGAGATACGATGAGAGCCTCCCTTGCAACCCCCCCCCCCCCTCCCCCATCCTACACGATCACCTCCATCATTCCATCCTACCGATCATCGCCCCAGGTATGAAAGGGTATTGAATAAGAGAGTGAAAGAGATAGATAGAGAGGGAGAGGGAGAGAGAGAGAGAGAGAGAGAGAGAGAGAGAATGAGAGAGAGGGAGAGAGAAGGGGGAGGAGTGAGGAGGAGAGAAAATTACTTCTTGTATGTACCTTTGAATAAAATCGAAAGAGAAGAGAGGAGAGATGATAGAAAACATGGGGAAAAACCAATTCACAAAAGGAAAGATGTATTACGCTATAAATAAAGTGAAATGGCATTCAGCAGGGAGGGGAAGTGGTGAACTTAAAGAAACGTGGGGGAAAAGATGGAGAAAAAAAGGTAGAACCTATTTCTGCCTCCCAACTTGAAGGTTATAGTGGTACCTTAGGATGGTATATCTTTATATGGAAGCGATCATTTCTCAAAGTAATTGCCATTCTATTCATGTCATCTGCTTCATGCTCTCTACCAAAAAGAAACGTGTTCAGACTCTTATACAGGACCCTTATGATCGAGAAGAAGCATATTTCATGACCTGTTGAGATACATAGAGGTCAATAGTGTTCACTCAACTAAAACTGGGAACCGTTCGGTGAAGTCCACTGCTTCCCCCTGCTTCATACTTCAAGAGAGAGAGGGAGAGAGAGAGGGGGTGAGAGAAAGAGAGAGAGAGAGGGAGAGACAGAGACAGAGACAGAGAGAGACGGAAAGAGAGATAGAGAAAGATATAGAGAAAGATATAGAGATAGAGACTGAGAGACAGAGACAGAGAGACAGAGAGCGAGGGAAACATAGAAAGTGGTTGAACGATAAGAGTTTGGGAAAGGGGATAGAGGGGATGAAGACAAAAATAAAAAAAAGAAATGAAAACAGAGACACCGAGAGACAAATAAAAATACTGGTAGAAAAAAAACGCACACAAAGGGAAGAAAATGTAAACCGACTGTGGTAGATAAAATTAGAATTCATGAAAATGCAAATAATTGATTAGTAATTTTACTTGATTAAGCGAGTGCATTACCAACCAGGTTATCACCTGTATACATTATTCATCTAACTTAAATCAACGTTTAAACATACACTAGATTGAGTGAACATCATGAACATTCGTTTTTTATCATTTTTGTCGACTTTAAAATAAGGACTACTGAAGTCCTCCGTTCACTTTTCTTAATTATGACGCATGAATAGCAAAAATTGTTTGTGGTTTTTCACCTCAATACAATTATCCAAACCAATTTTCACATGGCGCACTTAATGGGAGAGATTTAAAGAGGGAGCGAAATGCGTGCACCCGACCGAGCCCAACTTCGCGCTGACTCGCGCGCTCTTTTTACAACGCCTCATTCCCGGGCTTCAAAGTGATGTAATTGCACGGCTTAAATTCAATTTCAAAGGGCACTGACAATCTCAAAACTCGATATTGAGTCTTTTAAAAAGGGCGAAGGTGACGCTTTTCAGAGTATATTCCAATCCGCGTTCCTTGCCTATTTTCTCTTTCTATCTTAGACTCTTTCTGCGACCTTTCGGTCGACTATCAACTATACCCCTTTGGCTCTTTTTACCACCCCCCCCCCCGCTCCACGCCCACACCCATCTTCTTCTTCTTTTAAGCAGCATAATAGAAGGAAAGAAACCATTACGAAAATAAAGAACATCACTACTACCTCTTTCTCTTTCTCTTTTTTTTCTTTCTTCTTACTTTCTTTTAAAGGTACTAGGCCTATGTCCCTTTTGCAGCCAACATCAAATTCTGTAGAACTTAGCGGGAATTATGAATATGTCATGTATGTCCTATCTGTGAAAATTTAACATTAGCAGTGTTCTAGCATTCAGATCATGCAAGGAAACCCGTTTACTTGCTAGACGTCACTGTCAGACACCATGACTGACTAACTCTTTTTTCTTTGGTAATAACATCCATAAAATGAGCTGTAAAGAGTACATGAGCATCAGTAACCCACTTCTTGTATTAAATGGCCCAAATTAAACTGATTGAATCATTGCGCAGCGAAAAAACGTACGACCATTCGGTACAAGGGTCTGGAAATCAGACAATTGAAAACAAGGACTGCAGTCCCTTAAGTCGATTCGACAACTAACGGTCGTTACTTTCCCACAAAAATACATTTTCAAGCCCTTTCGTTTTGAGGGAAGTTCTAAATTAGTATTATTTATCAAATGCCGTTTGAAATTATCCTTTTCATTTTTTTTTGAAGTGGTACGTTAACTCTTCTTCTTCTTCGTCTTCTTTGTCTTCTTCTAATTCTTATACTGATTCTCTCTGTTTTTTCTCTTGTCTTAAGATCATGAATATCTCCCCCCCCCCTTCTCTCTCTCTCTCTCTCTCTGTCTCTCTGTCTCTCTGTCTCTCTCCCTCTTCACTTTTCTTTTCCCCTACTATGTCCCCTTTAATAGTCAGATTTTCCTCGAACCGGCTTGTTGGAAGGTAGCTTTTCAAGCGATTGGTTCGCGCCCATGCTACATCGGACACCCATCCCCCGGGGAAGTTACCCGCTCGGTTGCAGCTCGTCCGAGTGGCAGAGCAGACTATTCAGCTGGGATCGATTGCTTGCAGAATGAAAGAAAGTGGGGGAAAGAAAGCGCGCCAGCCTGGAAAGGCTATAGGTCGTCTGCATGTGCATGCACCTTTTCTTTTCTCCTTGAGTGCGTCCATACATACAGTTATCTTCGGTTATGATTGAAATTCATTTAGCCTGAAAAGCGAGGATAAGAAAACCTTTTATAATTATGATGAGAAAGCAAGTTTTTAACCTGTAACCAAAATGAAGCTGAGGAAGTGGAATTGCGAATTGTTCAAGTGGGATAAGAAAAATAATATTTATTTCAATCATTTTCCAAAAGTAACAAAAATGGGCCCTGCTGCCGCAAGTCCACTGTCTAGACCAATTTTTTTTTTAACGTAATTGTTTTTCTGTCTTACATTCTAGTTAAGAATAGGGCTATTGGTATGAGGCAGAAAGTTCTGCGGTATGGTTTAAACCTCTTTGTGATTTGATCAAGATTTAATATTTTGCTTTCGGTACAACGTTTTGATCTCATACAATCACAACAAATTTGTTTCAATTGGAAATGAAAGTTTCTTTGATGAATAAAGTTGACTGTAAAATACTGTATGGACAGATTCAACAAGAAATAGTAGATATGGGAAAGGGTGATACGGGATAGATATTGCGAATACACGGTCATTGTGTGTGAGGAGATAGAGAGGGGAGAGGGAGAGAGAGAGAGAGAGAGAGAGAGATGGGGAGAGGGGATTGGAGAGAGAGAGAGAGAGAAACAGAGGAAGAGAGAGGGGAGAGAGAGAAAGATGGGAGAGGGGATGGGAAAGAGAGAGAGAGAGAGAGAGAGAGAGAGATCGCATATAATTACTGGGCGAGAAGGGACTACTATTACGTCAAAGCGATTCCGTGGCTGATAAAGACAGTCAGCCCAATATTATTTCGTTACTGGGATCATTTAAGAAGTAATTGTCCATAAACCTCATTACTGTTTGGCTGCTTCAGCTGTTAGCGTTAGAAAGGTAATAAGATTCCAGGCGAGGTTAATGAAACGTCTGCAAGCAACACAACAACGCCCGAGACCTTATCAGCGACTCTCATCTAAAGCCGATGTGAAGTTACTATACTCCCTCAAAATAATTGCATTTTGGAGTTTCAGTTTCTAGCTGCATAGTCTATAGTTCAAATCGTTGAATATATTCCAAACATTTCGTTTGAAAACGCACAAATTTAGCACAAGCTATTATTTTCTTTATAGAAATAAAGTATTGATTTTGATAATATTCGGGACAAACATGGATACTTTTGTTTGATTTGTATCCTGGAAAGGATTGTTAACGCAAGTCAAACTAAACCTAAAATGACAATACGAAATAATCAACAATAAAAAAAATATAAAAGTGACAGTAACAATAAAAAGCAAAGTTTAATAAAGATGCATATACAATTATTTTGTATATCTATGATAACGAAAAAGATTTAGTTGTTGAGACAATGCCTAATCTGCTCATTATAAATGCTAAGACGGTAGTTATTGCTCAAAATAATCAGTAGTTAGAGTTGATTAACTTAAAGCATGATATGTCCTGTGTTCTCCGATATTCGGAGTTGCATATTTAATGTGCCCATGGCGCTGGAACGTTAAAACCATATTATTATTCCTGATCACGATTTTAAACAAATCGCAAAGGGTTGAATAAAATGAAAACAAAATGGCTTCTTCGTGGGTGAAGACCAAATTATGATCACGAATTGTAACATCAAGATAAGTGCACGTGTTTTCTTGTTGTTTGTCTTGTCACCGGTCTGAGAAAAAAACAAAACGATAAAGAAATCATTTACAAGTTTTGAATTTAGAGATATTTATGCGGCCTGCTACCCGGGGCGACGGACATCTTTAAAAAGAATATTGACCGGTAGACGGGTATGAGGGCACTTTTCAAAAGACTATTGACTGGTAGGCGGGAATATCTAAAATCACGACTGCAATTTCGACCAATCAGATGGCTAGATTTCTAAAGAGAGGTATATAATGTTTATTGTTTTTCGAATTATAATACTAGGGTTGTAATCAGGGAGATGGCCTCTTCTACTATGGTCTCACTGCTTTATCCTTTCATGTTCGATTAGCATCATCATGATTACGTGGTACCCTCCATCTCTCGTCTCTCATCACGATTTGTCCGGGTAAGGGTCATCTTAGGTCGAAGGTTCCTCCTAATCGAGGATTGCTCGGAACCATGAGGTAACCGCGAATCGACCAACCTCAAGTAAATTGAGACGCCGATGTTGGGATTTCGCGTGTAATGCAAAACATTGTCCTCTTGAAAAAGAAACGGTAACCAAGTACACGAACTCTGTTTTTTAAGAAGGATATAGTGTTTCGGTTTGATGCAATTGAATACTTCTAATCATGTTGGTTGCGTAAATGAAACATGAGACTGTATAATATAGAATGCAGGATATTCAATCTTAGTCTATTTATTTGACATATAGTTAGAAATTTTATATGCACGCTAATTTTTAAGATCAGAGCGCTTTTATGGTATTTTCTCAGTTTTTGTGTGCAGCATGTCTATAAAGAGAGAGAGAGAGAGAGAGAGAGAGAGAGAGAGAAAGAAAGAGAGAGGAAGAGAGAGAGAGAGAGAGAGAGAGAGAGGGTGGGGTAGAGAGAGATTGTGAAGGACGCGAAAATAGAATGTATTGGAGATGCAAAGGGAGGAGAGAGTGAGTAAGAGAAAGAAAATGAGGAATTAAGAGAAAGGGAGGGGTAGAGATTGTGAGAGATGAAGGAAGATGTAGATGGAGAGAAAGAAAATATGGAAGAGTAAGTAGTGAGAGAAAGAATGAGAGAGAGAGAAAGAGATAGATAGATAGATAGAGAGAGAGAGAGAGAGAGAGAGAGGGAGAGAGGGGTATTATGTACGTGGTGAATCAAGGTAAGAGCGGACACATTTCCACCAGACACACGGGGCAATCGCACCCCGCCCACACAGGGCAGGGGACAGAGCAATGATGCGGCCAATTACGGCAATTCTCTCTCTAATCAACGAGATCGTCACATCCAATACGACACGAGGTCGGCCCGTAACTACCGCAGTCACCGACCACGAAATGGAGATTGGAGGAACTCAGGGGTCGAATATCAGCGGGGGAGGGGGCTGTGAATTTCTCCATCAACACATTCGCGAGGACATTAATGAAATCCAATCCAGGAATTTATCAAGCGCCAATATAAAATTCCCTAATCAAGACAAAGGCGAAATCAAAACAAATGCAATTTTAAAATTCTACTGTTGATCCCATAGAAATCATTTAAAGAAAATAAGTCAAGACTTAGCATTGTTCGCATATTTAAATAGATGACGGAATCCTTTTTGTAATCGAAAGTCTTTGCGATGTTTAAACTAACACTAAGGAAATATTACTGACCCTGCTAATCCGCCAATTCGTCTTCATTCAGATCTCTGGGGCGCATTTCATCTAACCCTCTGTTTTCTATGGTACCATTTTGTTTTTTCGTTGGTTAAACTCCGTCAGTTCAGAGAAATGATATGTTCCATTTTAAGTGTAGAGGTATTTATTTGAAAGCTCAATGATGAAATAAACGCAATGATACCACACAAGTTTAAATAAGTGCTGCATCCATAATTGAATACTGGAATAATACTCATCTTTTATAAAAAATAACCTTAACTACCGTGCAGTCAACGTTGCTCTATCAAATACAATAAATAAAATAACTATTTAAAAAGAGAGAGAGAGAGAGCAAAATAAATAAAGTGACCCCCACCATTTCCCTTTTTGTTAGACCTTACTACGCCATTGCAGTATATGTTTCACATCGAGATAAACAAACCAGCCCAGGGCACACGAAAATGAATTGATTCGGTGATTTCGAGCGCAATTAGATTTATTTGAAGTACGTCATACGGCTGTAATGTTATCATACCGTCGAGTGAGGTCTTCTGATTGCGTTTGATTCGCAGCATATCAGCTCAGTCTAGAATACAGCTTAAAGCGCGGGATTGGAGGACAAAAAGCGAGGTTACGGGGGGGGGGAGGGGTCAGGATCCAATTTTATTAATTTATTTTCCTCGTCAAATACTTTTGGGTGTAAACAAACATCCCCCATTTTTTTTGATAACTCTGTCTTCTAGGTGTGTTTTGCGTAAACCAACACCTAGATGGCGTGTCAGTTTAATACAATTCTCTTTTTTTTCCCTTTTTTTTTGGGGGGGGGGGGGTCACGAGGAAGACCACAGAGGTTCGAATCCCCTGTCGCCCAAAATCTGACCATCCTTGTGTTTATTTGTTGTTTTCCTTTGTTGTTGTTGTCAACATCACTATCTTTTTTTTGGGGGGGGGGGAAGGGGGCGTGTCAGAATTATTTTTTAAATGTGAACCTCCGCTTTTGCGAGACCCTGGATCCGCCCTTGTACGTATCCACTCTCTGCATACATTCACGTACTCTTTGTATATACACATACTGTATACCTTTGGTTTGATGACATCATATCGCATGGGATATGACGTGTATTATGAGAACCAGGTTGACTCGTTAATCCTGCCAATTGCACTACATTATGGGATTATGGTCTAGCTATTGTGGGGCCTCGATATCATGGTCCCGGGGGGGGGGGGGGGAAGCGGTCTTTTTTGGCGGATGAAATCTAGTGAGGAAATGGTATGAGAGTATGGGAGGGAGGGTTACAATTTTCTTTCACTTCTTCTTTCTCGGCCCATGTCCGTCTCTTTTTATCTGACATTTTTTTCTTTCAATGCTATTTTCCTTGGGGTGGGGGTGGGGGTAGGGGGGGAGGGGGCATTCGATTGGGTAATAGACCCCGTGCCTCTGTACCTGTAAAGCAAGGTCTTCTGCTGTAAATCTCTGCAAGTTATGTTTCCAAAATACAAGTTAGAAATCAGTCCACGATGTTAATGGGAAGCAAGACTATGTGTGTCGTGCCAATTACAGTCAAACCTGCATATAGTGAGACCACCTTAGGTAAATACAAAAAGAGACCCATGCAGACTGGTGTCCTTTTAAAATGAATTCTTCAACACGCATTTCTCTCTCGAAGGAGGTAATATAGGTGACCAGTCTCTATTATAGACAATACAAAACTTTGGTTTTCTGCGTACAACCGGAAACCCAAATTATGTATTCTGTTATCAATATTTGTCTTCAAACACTTTTTTCCTGGGGGGGGGGGATTTTGCAGAATTGTTTTAAAAATGACACCCTCTTTCCCATTACGACACAATTTGAGTGAAATTTAGCTATCATATTTTTCTCGAATTCGGGGCTCACTTTGGAGGGGCTTTAAAATCGTGAGCAATGACTTTATAACTGTCAACCATTACAACCCCAATACAACATAATCGCAACCGCTTCCGAAAATAGCCTTATGCGTCACCCACTGAAATGTGAGATCATGACAATAACAGATTACCTAATCCGAACATAATAGCCCGAATTCACAAAGCAAGGTTTGAGCTCAAACCTCCTTTTGTTTCGCCAAACCTCCCTTTGTTATTTACAAACCAGGTTTGTAAATAACAAAAGGAGGTTTGGCGAAACAAAAGGAGGTTTGAGGTCAAACCTTGGTCTGAGCTCAAACCTTGCTTTGTGAATTCGGGCCAGTATCTATGGGAGGTACAACATGGTATTGAAATTGCCATTGACATGATTTTTCGAAAGATGTTTCGATCATGTTATTATTAAACACGATATTTTAAGGGCTTTATATCACCCTGCTCCTGTTCAGAAACTGTCACGATGAATTCTAAGCTCCAGGTACAGTACATCAGGTTCAAATAATGGGTTTGGTATGTCATTATTCTGACTGTTCATACTCATGATTCCAAAGGTTTGTATTTCAGAAGGTTCATATTAACTCCGAAGTCTTATATTTCCGAAGGTTTATAACTCCGAAGGCTTGTATTTCCGAAGGTTCATAACTCCGACGGTTTGTATTTGAAAAAATGAAAAAATGATTCATGATTTCGGAAAGGAAAAATGGGTTCTTACTTACAAAATTAAATAGGGTTCATATTTCCGATGGTCCATAATTCCGAAAATGACATACATGTAGAACCCTGTAGTGTTTTTGTTTTTCCCCGGAATTACGAGCCTTCGGAAAAATGTAGGAATAAATCTATGGAATTGCGAACCCTATTTCATTTTCCGGAATTATGAGCTCATTGGTATGCAAAATTCGTTTTTCGGAATAAAGAACCTTCGTAATTATTACGAACCTTCAATAAAGGATCCTTTGGAAACACGTGAGGCTCCTAAAATATCAATAGGAACGGCTTTTACTTATTACCCCAAGGAGTTTGGAAAAATACACTGAACTTTACTTTTGAGTTGCACAATCTCAGATGGCCAACATCATCTCCCTCGTAGCTTTTCTTTATCTCATCTTGCAGAGAAAAACAACATCGGAACATGAACGAGAACAGAAGAATCGTCTGCCTTGTGACTTCAAATGCCCTTTCGCTAAAACCCTGGAGCCCGAGACAGCCCCCTGATTATCTGCAATAAATGTATTGGGATTAATGTATACAATAGATCGGGGGTAATTCCATACCCCCCTTCTCATCTCCTAGTCCAATGCCCGACGATCGAGGAGGCTTCGTAGCGATAAGCATCACAGAGAGATAGAGAAGCGGCACATTTTAATAACTCTCATCGGTTCGAGTATGTGCATTAACTACGCTGCACGGATGGCGCGATCAAATTCAAGAGCATCGCTTTTCTTCTTTCTATTTTACCAACGTCCCCGTCTTCAATTTTCAACACTTTTCTTTTCATCCCTGGGAAAGTAGGGTTCATCGTAAACGTGTACATCTCCAAAGTTTTGTTTATCTCATCTAATTCATTGTAAACTTCTTTTTATTTTTTGAGAGGGGGGAAATGAAGGGGATGGAAAGAGATAAAACCCAGCGTTAAAGAGAGAAAGAGGGGAAGAGTGAGGTAAAGACAGCGATAAAGAGGGATGGAGAGATGGAGAGAGAAACAGAATGAGAGAAAGAGAGCGATAGAGGGGGAGGAAGGGGAGGGGATGGAGAAAGCAAGCAAGATGAATCTTCTTTCATTTAAAGGCAGGCATTACTACTTCAGCGAGAAGGGATTAGACCACCCAGCGAGCCGGCGAAGTCACTGTGACAGGTGGCTATCTCATTAACTCAGCTCTCATTTAACATAAGAAAAAGAGGATCATGGGGACCAACAGGCACCGATTGGGGAAGTTCTCTATATAGAGGGAGCAAGTAGCTACAAGTAGGACAGTGTGCCTTTAAAGATTGGAAACGGCGTTACATAGATTTGGGTGCAATGTTGGGAATATATAATTTATTTAGGGTATCTCTTACAATCATGTTCGTGAACGAAGCAACTCTTTTAACTCCAAATAACTAGTTGCAAAGTTCATTGAACTCACTTGGGTAGTTTCTTAAAAGTGCGTCCGTTTTGATCAGATCCTCATTTCGTTCTGACAAACATCACTGATTAGTAAACAGCTCATTAAATACACGAATACTAAATGATAGGAACTACCTAGCTATTAGTATCGTGTATTCTATTAGGGCAGTTGTTCAATGCCAGCAAAGGTACATTAACATGACGCTTCTTCGTATTATGATCATCACAAATTGAAAGTCGTTAGGTGATAGTTGAATCTAGTTTTATAGAATTTATACCAAACATGCCAGATGGAAAATTTACGATACATATATTATTTTCGTCTTATGATAATAATTTTAGTCAAGGAAATAAAAGTAATTTTCTGCCTGTCTGGCATAAATGAGAAATATGATTCAATATCAGAAAGTAACATTTTTTGCTTGCCATTTTTTCCATCTTTTAATCAGTTGATCACATGTTTTGAGCATGGGCTACTGTGATCAGGCATAATTTAAACAAATAAAAGTCCTTTGAAAAAAAAAAGTTGATTAATTGGTTCATTCATAATTGGCAAACTATGTTAATTCAGAAATGTATAGATCTCAACATCAGGCAAATATCATACAAATAGCAAATATTATTACGCATAAATGTACCATATTCTGCAGGGGATTTTGATTCAATGAATGTTCTCCGTCTATTTTCCTGAGCATACGTAATTGATTTCGATATGAATTACCATTTCAGGGATATTCAACCTTGCAAAAAGGCAACATTTGCTATAGGGGAAAAGCATCCCTCGATGGGTATTCCCTTGGCCAATGCAATGCAAACCGCACCTGATTTATTCTATATCTTTCTTTCCCCTTATGCCAAAATGTTACCTCGTGTCGCAAATAGGTTAAGTCTTGAGCGCCTGGAAAGCTATGAACAATTCTTCTGCTCAGTACTTGAAATTGGCGTTATGTGAGACGGGGAGCGCGGCGGCGACATGTGCTGGGGTCGTGATGTGCGCACGCCATACTGACGATCACTTGCCCGTTACCCAATACCACACACCCTCAGGGCACCAGCAGGCTTACCAGAGTTTTCTTTCCTACGTCTTTTTCAATTTTCTGCATTTACATGGTGGACAGAGAAGCGGCCGGGTGGCGAGGCGGTATGGATTCAGCGGTGGAGTTAGGGGTTGATAACATTGCGGCTCCGCTACCTCAGTGATTGGGGTGGGGTGGTGTGTATATAGGTGGGAAGTTAGGCGATTATAACATTGAATCACGCTCAATCAAGCCAGGAATGTACATTATACCTGCTTTTTTTTCAAAATAATGCTCATGAAAAGTTTACACCAAGTTATATCAATACTCAAAACATTTGTATTGGAATATGTAATTTCCTCTTATCTGAAAGAAAACTAAGAATAAATGGTGTATTAAAAAAAAAAACTGTATCAAAACATGGTCTCGATTCCCGTTAAAGAAAAAAGTGCCTACACACACAATGCGAAATAACTCTTTAGACGGGAGGGAAAAAAAGCTTGTCGTGCATTGTTGACCCCTTTTAATGGACCCCTTTTAACACAACAACACCAATCTTTCGAATATATACGAAAGAAACGCAAAAGAAAACAAGATATGGGGAAAATGCTGAGCCATGATACAAAATCAAGAAAGTGCAGATCGGGCAATATAAACCCCTTTTAAATTAGCTAAAATCATTCAAATTATGTGAGCAATTTACAGAAAACAAGATGGCAATTAAAATACGTCCACATTTCATTTTTACCATCGCTCAAACAGCCCAGATCCCCTTTAAATCAGCGCAAATCATTCAAATTTATACGAGAAACAGAAGACAACGTGCCAATCAATGTGTTACATCTCTCAATCCGAATCACAGATGATGCCGTCCAGATAATGGCTCGTGAATGAATGAAAATGGATAAAACATGATAAGAAGAGAGAAAGAAAGAGGGAGAGAGAGAGAGAGCGGGAGGGATAGGGAGAGAGAGGGAGAGATAGAAGGAAAGCGAGAGGGAGGAGAGAAACATATAAATCATGATCCAGATAAATCCAGGGGCGAGAGATAAAGGAGATAACCATCAGGCACGAGACGCGATACACAGACACCAATAGCTCCTCATTTAAAGTTCATTGCTATACCGTCCCATCCTTAAATCAAAATATCCATTCTCCCCCGTGCTCGTTGCAGAGGTAAGGTCTTGAATGTCACTAAATCTGATATTGCCCTTTCGCTTCGAGACGTATCTACATTACCCTTCAATTTCGGGTAAAGATTCTGGCCTCACATTGAATTAGTAGGCTGCCCTCGAGCTTTCCTCTTCTCTCTCTCTCTCTCTCTCTCTCTCTCTCCCTCTCTCTCTCACTCCCCCTCCATCCCTCTCTTTTCTACCCCTCTCTCTCTAGCTTCAGGTCCGCCTCTTTTCCCCTCAGTTGATTTTTAGACGGATCTTTTCTCTTTTTCACTGGCGTATATTTAATTTCAACTTTTCTTTTTTTATCTTCTCTTTCAGGTTACCGTTTCTCTCTCTCTCTCTCTCTCTCTCTCTCTCTCTCTCTCTCTCTTTCTCTTTCTCTCTCTCTCTCTCTCTCTCTCTCACTTTCTCTCTCTCTCTTTCCAAAGCTCTCCTTGTATTTCTCCCTTATTTTCTCCAGGCCCTTCTTCTTCATTAGTTTTCTCCGAAGTTCATTTCACTCTTCTGTAAAGTATTTTCATATCTTATTTAGATGCCTCGGTCGTCCTATCACAGGTTGCCACTTCTCCTTCATTCTGCCCCCCTCTCTCTCTCTCTCTCTCTCTCATTATTTCTCTCTCTCTCATTATTTTTTCTCTCTCCCTCTCTCTCTCTCACTATCTCTCTCTTTCATTATCTCTCTCTCTCTCTCTCTCTCTCTCTCTCTTTCTCATTATCACTCTCTTTATCTCAGATGCTTCTTCCATCAGTATCTATAAGATTTAGTTTCACTCTTTTAATTATCTCCTAATTTTAATTAGATGCCCCCTCCCCTCCCTCTCCCTCTCATTCCACGTCTTCATCACCCGACACGCGTTAACACACATGCCCGCAAACGCGCAGCACGCACACCCCCGCCCACACGCACGAACAATCAGGCTCACCCTTAAAAATTAATTATATCTTTTTCTTCACTATCTGCCCTCAGTTTCTTTCAGTCATCAATCTATCTCCTTGTCTCTAGTATCCTGCTTTATCCCCTTTCTCTTACTGTTCATACACTTCTTCCTTCATTATTTTAAACTCTCATAACTATATTCTAGATTTCCCTGCGTATTCCCCCACCCTCCTCCCCTTTTCCGCTCCCTACATCTCCACTCTCTTTGTTACCTCTCTTTTTCTTTCTCTCACTCTTGTCACCCTTATATCTCTACCACTTTTCTAATGATTGTCCAGTTTATTTCACCTCTCTCCTTTTCTCGCTCACATCCCAGAGACGTCTTACAGTGCGATAATGCACGCGGATTAGCAAAATAATCACGAGCTTCTCTGTGGCTCTCATCTTTTTTTTCTTCGTGTCCTCCTTCTGTCAGTATCTTTATAGGTACATTAGATGTTCCGTTTTTCTTTCTTTCCTTCTCTTTCGCTCTCAACAAGTTCGTTATTGTAACTATAATTCTCTGGAAGTAAATAGATGTAAATTGATATCATTTAATTGAATTTTAGCATCGTGAAACCTCCTAGATTCCTAGGATAATCGTATTAGGAAGATATTCATTATCGAACTTTTTGGAGGATATCATTTAAATCATTAATGATTGAAATTTTATCTTTAAAAATCCATAATTTTCTATGCCTGCTTTGCTATCTCAGTTCTAATATGTCAGTCCACGTACATCTATGTCACCTGCTATTGTCTCTCTCTCTCTCTCTCTCTCTCTCTCTCTCTCTCTCTCTCTCTCTCTCTCTCTCTGTTGTATACATTTGATTTGTCTTCTTTCTCTGTGTTTAGACTGAACTCTTGGCTATTGCCCCCCCCCCCCTCATTTTGCTTTAAGCCTCCCAACAAAATTTGAACTGGGAAGAAATCGGGATCGGAGAAACACGGGACTTCTAAAAGGAAGGAAAAAAGTTTTAATCAGAAGGGGCCCATATTATCATTCCAATTCTTGCCGATGAGTACTAACTGTGATGATGGTTAAGTATAAAATGGACATCCATGTTTCGATCAAAATTCTGGAGCAGTTTTCTCCCGAGAACCGCTGCTCTTAAGTCACTGTTCCACGAGGGTAAAAAAAAAGTCATGTGAAAGGATCTTGATTGCTTTTACAAATACAAACTGTCTTGTTAGTAATTCAATATATCCTAGGGACTTAGGGACTTGTGAAGAGCTTATGGCATAATAGGTATTTAAATTCAAATATAACTTCGAGAGGGTTGGCGAACGAGCATCAGATGGTCTTTGATGACCCATCTCCATACGACATCTTCCTCCACCCCCCGCGAGTGTGTCCAAACGATCTTTTAATTGTACTTATAATGCTGTGGTTTTTAATGGTGGAGACGCAAAGAGATACATACCACCAGTTGATACCGATGCATTTGTCCCACTCTCCATACTCAATCAGGGTCCGCGGTGCATACGGTCTGAACTTTCATGCCACGTTTCTCAAAACAATGAGGGTGGCTTCTCAATGTTTGGAGAGTGTTCAAAACCGTCACGCCACCATGTTTCTAGCACTCCATCGCTCCAGCATATAAGCTGACCCATTCACACCTATAAAAAGAGTGGCAGACGTACATGTACTGTACAAGTGTTGCCAAATGAGTCAGTCCCTAGCTGAACCCCGAACTCTGAACCTTTTAATAGAAAGTCAGGTGTGTGAACCACCATGCCAAGACAGCTCTCATCACGACGAGAAAGCTCACTTCGTATGGACAGCGATTATGCTGTCTATACGGCGCAAGACATCTCTACCTGCTAAGAAACGCGGCAAAATATATTGACAGAGAAACGTAATCGAGCAAGGCCTATCAAAAATATAATATTGGACAAATAAAAGCTGGCATGTACGCATCGGGGGTAAACATATGTTCTATAATGTAAACTAGGGATAGCCAATATTTGCTCGGCACAAGGCAACGGTGGCATACACTTAAGGGATTTTTTTTTTTTTTCTACTTCACAAGAAGAATTATTTTCAAGGACTTTTGGGGGTAACTGGAAATCGGGTTACCGTTTGTCTGGCTTTGAACACATTCTAGAAGACTTTTTCACGGAATATATTCCGAAAGATGTAAATATTTTTGTTATTTACCTCATAGCTGATGGTATGGGAAGGGTTTGGGAAATGGGGATGGGGGGGGGGGGCGAGAGAGAGAGTGAGATTTTTACGGGATGGTGGGGAAGAGGTGGACGAAAGGGAGACGGAGAGGGAAAAGGAGAGAAAGAGGGAGAGGGAAAGGGAAAAAAAGAAGAAAGAGAGAGGGAGAGGAAAAGGAAGAGGGGAGGAGAGGGAGGAGAGGGGAGAGAGGGAGGGAGTTATGGGGGATGACACGGGGAAAAAGACAGAGTGGCATCGGGGAGAAAAATCTTCATAACAACTAAAACATATTAGGCTTATAAGTCATCTTTAGCATGTAAAAATAATTGTGTTTTATTATCATATTGTGATTTCTAATATTCATTTTCAACGACTCCCACACAAGGGTAATAATCTATATAAATATTGACATCAGTCACTTTATAATTATTGTCATAAACGTTTCAGTTTGACCTCTAACTCCGTTTGCAACTTTTTTTCTTGAGGGGGGGGGGGAACAAGCATATCTTGTCATACGTAGCAGCAAATGAATACAATGTATTTTGGTACAAAACGAAACTTATGAATTAACGCGCAAATGGTAAGAAAATTCTATACAAAACTGATATTTAATTTAATGTCTGCCGCTAAAACTAACTCCAAAAAACATTAAGGCAACCTGAAACTGTTATAAATTCCGGGGGGGGGGGTTCAAATTAAAATGCAGGGGTATAAATTAGATTGGGGCTAGACGATGGTTAGTCTGTATTACCCATCTAATACTTACAAATTATGTGTCCACGATGCTAAAACATGAAGAACCAGAACAATAATTTCCCTTTACGCTTTATAAGAGAGTTTTATGTCGGGTTGATGCGAAATACATTCTTTCTAAAGATATAAAATTAAATCCTACAAATTGCCGACCTTCGATTCATGAAAGATCTGATTATCAGTGTTTACAATCAATACGTTTGTATAATGTCACAAGGAAGAAATTACTGAAAGCTTCATTCAAAGGATAATCAACAATTAACACAATTGCAAAGACTTTCGGAATATGAACTTAAGGGAAATTTCACATCCCTGATGTGCCTTAATTGCTTTTACGAAAGTCTCTGCGATCGTGTCAGTGTTCAGATCTGGTAATTATTAACATCTTAATCCCAGTATAACTTGCACCATTTTGAAAACATTACGTATACATTGTACCTGCACACATAAAAACAACTTAACACCTAAACTTGCAAACTAGCTTACTTTATGCTTATGCTAACTTTATACATTGGTTAAAAAGTGCACTGAAAAATGAAACCGATATTCAAAAAATGTATTCCTTATTCCCCCAAATTTTCAGTTGTTCAACCACAGCTTTATCATTGAGGTGACCTGAATTGACCTTATAACAATTTAAACATTTAAACACATTTATCATAACTACAGATGAACTTTAATGATAGTAATCAGAATATTGTGTCACCAAAATAGAATTATAAATTAAAACTGAACACCCATTAATAAATCATCCTAGACGGTGAAACACGAGTTACACTGCATGTTACTATTACATTATTGCCCATAGGCCTTGGGCATTTTGATTTTTTTCACTATAAGTCATTCACCTCAATTTTCTACAAGTTGAAATTAAAAATTAGACTGTTTTGAGGCTTGAAGCTTGAAAATTGAAAATGATAAATCTTTAGTGAGCATCCAATCCTTTTCATAATAACATATTCCAGTATAATGAAATTCCCCTTAATGTGTGTTTTCTCTTCACTGGGGAAAAATGAAAAACATGATCATAACAAAGTTGATTACCTCTTACATGAGAAAAAGAGATGGAGAGGGGAGAAAGAGAGGGGAAGAGAGAGAGAAATAGAGAGAGAGAGAGAGAAATGAAAAACATGAAGAGGAAGGGAGAAAGATCTACAGAGGAGAGCTTCTGAAAGAGAGAAAGAGAGAGAGAGAGAGAGAGAGAGAGAGAAAGGAGGAAGGGGGATGTGAGAGGGGGAGAGTGAATGAAAGAAAGAAAGAAATAACTCACAATTTGCCATCTCCAATACACTGTTGCCAACATTATTACTAAAATGTATTTAAACTAAATTGGTAAAAGAGACAATATCATTACCTTTTCAAACATAAAACGATATATCATCATTATAATTGCAACATCTCAGGAAATCTATGACGATTCCAAACCTCATGACAGTCTAAAAATGTTCATGTTATAAATAGTTTTATGAAGGTATGGTGCTTCAAAATGTATTACCAGTATACATTTCTTGTTCTATTCTAAATGTCAATTGGTAAGTTTACACTTGTTTAAACTTTAAATCAGATACCATGTATGAATAATAAATACTTTAAATAATGGAAGAATAATGGAAGAATAAATCTCTCTTCATATTAATACTCTTTTTATTTAAAGCAGAAGTAACTTCCAACAAAGAACATACATAATTCAGATGTATCAATATTCATACGCGACGTATACTAATCTTAACTACATTATATACCGACATAGACTATTGCAATTGTAAAGAGGGTGTGATATCTATACAAGTTTGCTGTTTTTAACAACATTCCATTACCCTACAATAATACCAGGTACCTTTCTAAGCTCTACCAAATTAGTGCATCACTCTGAATATACAAGGTAATTGTAATGATTTAATTTTGATTCATGACATATGCTGCTGCTTTTCCTACTGTCCTGGAGTAATTTAGTGTTCTGGTAGTGCCAGAAAATCAAAACCAGTGTACTCTGAATATTCAAGATTATTAAAGACATCTGCTATACCCTCTGTATGGAGCCAGAGGGGCCTTAATTCAAAATACATGTACTTTATTACAGAGTTAACCCATTGCTTACTGGAACCTGGTGGTCCCTGTGTTAAGTCTATAGGAATTAGATAGTTCAGTAGTCAACAGGTTAAAATCCTTCTGGCTCTCATTAGATAACATTTCTACAGAAAATGTTTTATACATGTAGCTCAGTGATGAGTAAACTGAGATAATCAAACCATCTTAATAGTCCTCACCATGTTTATTATTGCATATGACTTCAATGTAAAGATGTGAGTTGTGCTTTTCAAAGTACCGGTATCAGGTTTTTATTTGTTTGAAATCTATTTTGCCGGTTCTCAGATTAAAGTATTAACTGAGTTGTTGTTGAAGAAGAAAGAAAATGAGCAAATAGAAATGTAAACTAAAAATACAAGTAAAAACAAAAACAAAAAACATACTGTTTGCCTGTTGAGTTGTCAACTTGGATGAAGCATGTGTCAATCTATGAGTAAACCGGGACCGGGAGAAAAGAAGAGATGTTTTAAAGAGTAAAAGAGGGGAGAAAGAGAGACGGGGAAGCTACTTTCAGATGAAGATGGTGCATTCCCTCCCACACTCTCCCTCATTCTATGGCATTCTTCTCTAACCCTTCATCCACCTGGTACGATTGCCACCCCCAAAACGACACCAGTACCCCCTCATTGGCTGGACCAGTTCTACACCACATTCTCCATCTATTGCACTTCATACATCTCACTGCAGTATAGCTATCAAAATTGTGTTAGTTCTCATTGAAGTACACAAGCTGCATAATGACAAAAAGAAAAGAGAACGAAACAACAAAAAAATGTTAATCATGACTTCAATGAAAGAAAAAATGTAAAATTATAATGGAATAAAAGCATTCAAATGGAAATGTTTATAATTATGTTCTATTATTATAGACTTGATAAGAAACTGGTTATTTGATAAGTGGATTAAGTGTGAAAATCATGGTTTTCTTGGGGCACTCTGTATACTGTAATTATGGTACGTAAGCTTTTATTCTATTATTGCCCTGGTTCTGGGTAAAGTTTGCAAGGGATCACTGACTGTTTGACTAACTTAGAGAATTCTACTCTGCCAGACAAGAGATCATTACAAAACTTAATCCATTTTATTATTATAACTCTTAAAATTTCCCCATGCCATTTGGGGCAAATTTAATCAGAAGATCTTAATATCAAGACACAAGATTAGGATTAAGGTGCTTTTATTTCTTCCACAAAGAAAGGCCTATTCTTGTATAATGTGTCTGTCCATATCATGATATAAAACATGATTGTAATTTCATATTTTCAAGCAAGGTACCTTTTTCTAAAGGAAAGGTATTAGTGCTTCAGTCTAAGAAATCAAGATCATTAAAAAGGATGAAGGAAATATATGAATAATAAGGAGTTTTATTTCTTCCTCAGAACATGATCGTGTCTGACAATTTTTTTTTTGTATCAATCATTAAGTTTAAAATCATTTTAATATTTTACTTTTACTTGCAAACTGTCATATTAATACAAAAAACCCAAATGGAATGAAAAATAAATGGAAAACAAAGATACAAACAAATAAAACAGTAAGGCCTCTACCATAAGAAATACATTAAATGAACTTTACAGTGACAACCTAGGTCCAGCAATTAGTAAACTTGACAGATTTGGAAACATCCCAGTATAGGATTCAATCTTTAAAATACAGAGCAAATGATTCAATGTCAGGTCTTCAGACTCCTTCATGTCATCACATATTTAAACTGCACAGGTAGCTTTTCAAAATGGCTGAAATCAGCAGTACATTACACATCGCCAATTCTTTTTGATGTTGTTCATATATGTATTCTGTGATCATTAGATGTCATTTGATAACTGGCTTGTTCAGATAAGGCATTAACAACTGCCGCAAAAATTGCTGCCACATCTGTTTTAAGCGTGTAAAATGAGTGGCAACTGCACAAAACAAAGATCTTATGCATATTCACGGAGCTGTGTGTCATATGAAACAGAAATGTGAAACATATTACACTGTATGTCATCATAAAAATAAATTGGCCATTACAAGAAGTGGGTTATTGATGTAGAAAAATGCTCATATACCCTTTACAGCTCATTTTATGTATGTTATTACCAAATAAGAAAGAAAAAAACAGTCATTCACTCAATAGTGTCTGGCAGTGAAGTCTAGCAAGTAAACAGGTTTCCTTGCATAATTTGAATATTAGGACACTGCTTATGGGGCTTTCACATATACACTCCGGGGCCCGTACGGCGAGTAAAAACAGACATTTTGGGAATTTTCGGCCGGTGTCCGGCCGGTTGCCGTAAAGTTCCTACGGGCGCCGGGACGTTTTTTTAAGCCGTACGGGCGCCGTGGTGCTGAGTTGGCTGCTCCCAATTCTCCCGGCGTTTTTATCTGACCGTTAGGCCGTAGAAAGCCTGTACAGGGCCCGTAGGGCACTTTAAGGGTCCCTTGCGGGTTACGGACGGTGCCCGGACGGGCCCCTCACGATTTTGGGGGTCAATTTCCCATGAAAATCTTTACGGGCGCCTTGCGGTGCTCAAGGGTTCCGTAGGTGTACCCTACGGCGTCCTCACGGGCCCCTCAAGAGCCCCGGGTGATATGCACAACAACAGGCGTCTGCCGTCCGGGGGATATTTAAAATTAATATTGCCCGTGCGGGTCCCTCACGGCGGCATACCAGAGGACACTTACAGAGTGAGTCAGAAAAAAAGTCTCACCTTTTAAAAGTTGTATTGTTTGAAGTATGAAAATGCTTAAGGTCATCATGATAGAGACCATCGGTATTATCAACACTTGTGAGCTGGCTGCACCACAAACCCGTTTTTGTTCTTTTGATTTGTTTTTTGTTTTTATATATTATGTAACAAACGTATTATGTAAAGGGAACCTTAATTACAAGCATAATGCTTCAAAGGTTTCCTCCTCATTACTGCGGATTATGTTAGCATCATTTGTATTTAATGACTTGCCATTATTTTTTTGTTTATTACTGTTGTATCGAATATTATGTACATGTTTTTGTTACCTTTTATATGCCTCACTTTGTAAATTCCTTTCATATGCAGTTAATGTGGAAATAAAACCTTTAAAAAAAAAGGATGAATATTTAATCATGAGTTTCATGACATGTCTTAATAACTCTATCACGATATATCATGAAACCCATGATTAAATATTCATACTTCAAACAATACAACTTTTAAAAAGTGGGACATTTTTTCTGACTCACTCTGTAGTTCAGTGCACCGCACGGCACCCGGCCGGGCCCCGACAGGGCACCTTCCGGGAGCCATCGGTTCACCTGATCATCGGACGGAACCCGTAAGGTAACCGGCAGGCACTCGGCCGGCACCCTGCCGGCACCCTTACGGGCGCCGTGCATTTCACTTGACCAATTTTCCCCGGGCACCTCCCGGGCGCCGCAGAATATGTGACCACACATGCCGTAGAAATGACAATCGGACGGTTCCCGTACGGTCTCTAAATCCACGGCAAGCCGCCGGGTAGGAAAAATCGTACGGGGCCCGGTTTATATGTGACCTAGGCATAAGGGTTAAGTTTTACAGATAGGACATACATGACATATTCATAATTCCTGCAAAGTTCTACAGAATTAGATGTTGGCTGCAAAAGGGACATAGTATATTCAAGTAAATGTGTATTGCAAGATATAAATCTGATAGTCCAACCAATATTGAATGAATCACCAAAAGATACACCATCCTCCCAAAGCCAAAAATGTACCATTTGACTACAAAATGAAATTGGCATATCATCTGTTTGGTGCCAAAAGGGTATTTAGTCACATGACATGTACACTAACAGAGGGTTAACAACTTTGTGAAGTCAAACAGGGGATATATTTTTCCCTTCCAATTTGAGCTGCATTCCATCTTAGTAAGGAAGAGATTAATCCTTCAGTATACTAAGATAATGATCCCATTCCTCCTAACCATTTGATTGTGTGTTCACTGCTAATGATCCTAAATTAGGTTGTCTTGGAAATGAGAATGTTTATTCACCATGCAAGACATGTAATGAACTGTAATTGCATGACATTTACAAGTTCACTGGACTCAAGATCAACATTGGAGTTGTAACGTTTTTTTTTCTGATTTTCCTTTGCTCTATCAAGTCTGCTGGAATTCTTCATCAACAGAAGATCCAATAAGCAGATACAAAACACAGAATTGTTGTTTAAAAATTATTGCTGGAATTATTAAATCAAAAACTGAAAATGAGAGACAATGACTGTGAAGAATTTAAGACAAATTTTATCACCCAGGAGAAATTATAACTTGATTCTATAAGGTAGTTGGATTGTAATGTAAAAGAACGTGCTAAAAAAAAAAAAACCTTGCACTTGAGAGCTCATATTTCTTTCTTTCTTTCTTTCTTTCTTTCTTTATTTCTTTATTTGTCATGCACAAAATAAAAGGATGGTTTAAATATCGTCTTACAACTCACATTTGACAAATATAACAATACATCAACATACCATGGACAAATAGCTACAAATAACATAATCTCTCTGTTGAGTTGAATGTAATATTCAAAGCATATTATAAGAAAGTGTGGCTGGGCACTGTAAAAAGACAGTTTTCTAGCTCCTAAATACAAAAATGTGTTTGCCTGTCATTATCAAACCAATCAAATTCAAGTTTTAAAGTAGATATTCATTGATTTTAAAAACTAACTTTATTTTCATTATTGCAAAGTTGAAACTTTGATTCAACAAGGTTATCAAAATTCAATGCTTGGAAACATTCGAAGTAATGATTATTATAAATTACAAAACGCTTAAATACAGCCCGGCATAGCAACTGAAGAGCTCTCCGAACGCTGCTGAGATGTGTGAGGTCACAGTATGGACATGACTTGCACAAGCAGATGATGTCCCATGACATCTCACACATTTTCAGTGCCTGTGTTTTCATCTTCTCTTGATTTTTTTCTCTTACTTCACTACCGTCAGGCTAAATGTACAATCTATTGCCTCACTCTAAACCTCACGCATGGTTTTATTTTGATGACAAATAAAGCGATACAACAATAGAGGAATCTGTCGCTTGTAAACGAAAAAAGACGCCATTGTATAGCTCCAGCTGCACACACTGGGGTATGTTCGGCGTTTCAAGAGGGGGTTTTCAATTTGAAAGTCTGGTTTCTTTGATTGTTAATTAACCCCTATCCTGTGTATTTACAAGCAAAAGATTTTACTTATCAGAATCGGGTCATATCCCCTTTTGAGTGGTTTGACATGTCATTACATTTATATACACTAAACTCATTATAATTTGAGAAATAATAGCTTTGCAATTATGTTCATTCTCTATGGGATGTCGTCTGCTTGGGCGGTGTTGGTCCATATAGGGAGTCATTAAAACATCGTTATTTTTCCCGGCGAATCTTTCGTATATCCCAGCTGCTATGGAGGTGGTTGTATTTGTATTTTTATAAATCACCCGATATGTAGTTGACCTAAAACTTGTCCGATGGCCATCTGTTAGCTTACCAGTTTCTAGTGATACATTAGTTGACATATTTGTGATCTTCTTGGAATTTCAACTTTAAGGTTTCATAGCTACATGAGCTATTTTTCAATCAAAAGATTTAGAGGAACATGGAAATATGACTAAACCGATAGATCCTTAGATCCGTTAAAAAAAAAAAAAAAAACATGATCAAAATGCAGCAAATATTGACACAAAATAAAATTTCCACAGAATTTCTACAAGAAAGTTTACAATAAATTGAAAATAAGAAGCATACACAATTCTCTTGTAATGAACGTAAAACTTAATTTGCATGTAAGAGATGACATTTCAGAACTTTTCTAATATCTATATGAGCCAATTTGATATTGAGTTTCCAATAAAAGCAGTTAGTCAATATATATGTGCTATAAATATCCATTCAAGCTATCCCCAAGCTCTTCGTTGGTATAAGTTCCAATTTCAGGAGATAAAATTATTTTAGTAAAGATAGAAAGTGGGATGAAAAAAATATTTACAGATACAGTTTTAGGCAAATTGGGCGAATATTTAGTGCCAAACACAAATTTGAGGAAAATCTTTTACAGAAGAAAAAAAAAATGCTCTGTTGAACCTACATGAAACTAGGTGAGGGAGGGACATTAAGGAACGTCCCCCCCCCCCCCCCACACACACACATATGCACACACTACCCTTTTTCACATAAGATAATTATGAGGAATGGGAAAGAGAGAGAGAGAGAGAGAGATAGAGGGGAGAGAGAGAGAGAGAGAGAGAGAGAGAGGAGAGAGAGAGAGAGAGAGAGATAGAGGAGGGAGAGAGAGAGATGGGGAGAGAGATAGTTGGGAGAAAGAGAGAGAGAGAGAGAGATAGAGAGAGAGAGAGAGAGAGGAGAGAGAGAGAGGGGGGGGGGGGAGAGAAGGGGAAAGTGAGGTGAAATGCTATCTTGCATTCATTCAACACAATAAGAAATGCTCCCATCCCACTCTCTCTTGTTAGCTCACTAATGATTGACAGATGATGTCACAAGATGAATGAGGTCTGGAACATTTTATTAGGGTGGAGCTTGGCAGGCCTGAGAAAATTATTTTTAGAAATATCAAACAAATCTATGAAATATATTTCGATGTTTGAATAACAAAATATGAGTTATATGCAGCCCTGCACATAAACAGGAATCAACTTATATTTGGATTTCACCCGACCTATAAAACAAAGCGAAAAAAGTGCCTGAAAGAAATTTTTAAAGCCAGCTCACTCATCAAATTGAATTTACTGGATCAAATTTCTATTCCTCTATCAGTGATGTATGTAGCCAATCTGAAGTATTCAGCCAATATCATGTTTCACCCCATATTGGATTGAACCTAAATAAGAAGCCGGACATGGGAAGAAAGGAAAAGGAAAAGTCTGATACTAAAAATAAAAGATAGAAGAAAAAAAAGAGAAAACGAAGATAGATAGTTACAAATCTGCATATTATATCAATATTTAAAAATAATATACATTATGTGTGTTGGATGTGCGTTTGAATTTGGTGCATGAGGGATAAAACACAGAAACAGTGGTAAACTTTTTGTAGTTTTGTGTCATTTTATCACATATTGAGTGTTTTTTGTTGTTGTTGTTAGGTGTGAATGATCAATATACAGAACTCAGTACATAGCAATATGTATGGAGAAGGACAAGGAATAAGTGCACGAAAGGACAAGGACGAAGAGCGACAGAGATAGAGAGAGAGAGAGAGAGAGAGAGAGAGAGAGAGAGGGAGAGAGAGAGAGAGAGAGGGAGGGAGAGAGAGAGGTGGCCTTACAGCAAGGACCTCTTTGTCCTATGGAAACACCCTTCACAAGAAGAGTTTTTTACATGTGGACTTTTCATTCTATCAAGAAATATCAAGTTTGATACGATGGATCAAATGTCAGTTTCTATTCCCTGTATGAAAACTTTTTGAATGGCAATTTCTCATCGTATTTGTACGAAAGGACGAAAGGACAAGGACGAAGAGCGACAGAGATAGAGAGAGAGAGAGAGAGAGAGAGAGAGAGAGAGAGAGGTGGCCTTACAGCAAGAACCTCTTTGGCCTACGGAAAATACCCTTCACAAGAAGAGTGAATAACAGCAGGTTTTTACATGTGGACTTTTCATTCTATCAAGAAGTATCAAGTCTGATACAATGGATCAAAAGTCAGTTTCTATTCCCTGTAAGAAAACATTTCGAATGGCAATTTCTCATCGTATTTATACATAAAGAAATACAGCCCAGTTTGTAGCAAGAAACTTATATCTCAATATCTATTTTCGTAGCATAACACAAAGAACAACCTAAATTGAGGTGATTACCTACATGTAAAACTCTTCGGATAATTTCCCAAAGGCAACAAATCAATAATAGGCGCGTCTTCATCATCTCGAGATTGCCAAATAGCCCGCTATTTGGGTAATAATCCCGAAGTAACAAATCGCGTCTTCACTATCTCGAGATTCGACCTCGAAACTCGAAACTCGACCTTGAGAAATTAACTCGAGATATTTTGCTCAGCGTTAGCGTGTATTGCGAATCTTCGGTCTAGTGAAGATGCACGGAACAAATAGCTGGATATTTTGCCAATAAAAAGGATATTTTGCAAACTATCCCAAGATATCTTGGGATATTATCCCGACCAACTATCCAGCTAATTTGCTACTTCGATCTAATGAAGACGCAAATTAGCTGGATAGTTTGCGATCGGGATAGTTCAAATAGCTGGATATTTGGCAATCTCGAGATAGTGAAGATGGGCCTAATCATTACACGGTCTGCATGTACGTGAAAATGCAAACAAATAAAAAGGGAATAGAGAAGAAAATAACAATAATGCAGGCAGACACAAAATTATTTCAAGAAAAAGGTATGCTTCCTTTTTTGTCAACACCAAAATGATTGTCAAAAGTTATGGGTTCATTGAACAAAATAAAGATATAGATCCCATGCGACATAGGATTTTTTTTCTCCACTTCTTTGATAAAAATAAAACTCTCTCAATATGACCGTTGGCAAATTAATTTCCCCGGTTTTACTACAAAAGGTGAATAGTAATGCCACAGAGAATTTCAATACTTGAATGAAGTGAAAGGAATAAAAGGTCTTATGGTACACAATTCAGGGAATAGGCCACTTTCATAATGTAATACAGTTTCAATGCATACATCTTTGTTACAAATTATTTCATTCAACTGGTAAAAATAATTATACTTCAATAGTAAAAATTAATATGGCATATATTGTATGTTACTAAGTTAGAGAAGTCATAGTGTCTGTCTTACTTAGCAACAATGACCATATTTGTATTTTCATTTTGACGATTGGGATACAAAACTTGTGGGTGAACAAGTATACATTTGAATACATTTTGAAGAAACCTTTCTATAGCTCAACCATCAACGACAATGATACAAATGCAGCTTGCACTTTGAAAGTCATCTTATGAATAACATCACCAGCTCAAATTACCCGAGTTCTGCCAACATCCAGGACTATAACCTTAGATACTAGAATCTAGGATGAAGTTGAATAACCATAATTGAGAACAATTACCACAATCATAATACTGGTAGTTCAACTATTAATCACATTCTAGTCTGCCCGAATCATCTTCTCAATCCTGCCTATATAAAACCTTGTTCATACATGGCATGGTAAGGCATCTTGACAGAAACCACTATGGCAAAGATGAGAGAAGCATAGTGTACTTCACATGTGTGTATCTTATTGAAGGCAGTTACAAGTAAGTATGTTTATTAATACTATTAGCTACATTTGTATTGTGCACATGATATTCATCCCAAGGTATGTTCAAAGTGCCCACAATGTAGTCGTATTACCCTGGCTTACACAAGCTGCCCCAAGGTGCTTAAAGCATTCAAGGAATAAATTCCTACCAGGTTCCCACGAACTACACCTGACTGGAGAGTGGCATATGTAGATTTACATCTTGCCAAAGGACATTAGTCCTGAGACAAAAACCACAAACCATGTGATCCGCAGCCCAGTAATGTACACACTAGACCATGACACAACACAACCTACACCTCTACAAGGGGCCTTTGTTGAGAAGAGCTACTTTTTTAAAACCTTCATCTGCGGTTCATTTAAAGCCCCACTGCACTACTTATGGCTACTTGTTCCCTCTATACAACAAACAATGCCTAATGGGTTCCCCACTGTCCCCCTTTTCTTATGTTAATTGAGAGCTGATTTGATGAGATAACTACCTGTCAGTAACCATGCAGGGAGGTCTAATCCATCCTGGCCCAACTAGTACAAACAGGCTTAAGATTCAAATGTTATTATCTTGCTGTGACAGTTTCTTTGAGGCAGTTTACAACCTCATAATATGAACACGGCTTTATGCATTGGTTTCACGTCCCAATTAAGTCCCTTACAAATGTACTCCTCCATCTTCTGTTAACCCCGACCCCCATTCCCAGGGGCCCCCTCTTAGTTCATTAAATGGCAAATGCTTTGAGATACATACATTCTATGGAATGACCTGGAATGATATCCATTTTATATTGTTCTGTAGTTTCTGGATTCCATGCTAGCATCATAAAATGTATTTCTAAAATATCAGCTTTGGTAGATTTTTTGATAGAAAAATGTATCGCATGTATGAATACATACAATTTTGAAATCTGAGAGCCAAAGGGTAATAACACTATGTTAAGTTGTATAAATGTACATTGTAAGTAAATGCCCTTCTGCTTCTAAACTGATGACTGCACTTTGTAATAAAAGTGACCTGTGACTTGATTGGATGACACATTTCAATAAACCATGCTTGCTTATAAATTTACTCCAAGTTAACTTCTATGCAAGCCTCTCATTATTCAAAGCACCCCTTCTGCATTCTGCATTTTCAGAACAAATTATGTTGAAAGTATGAACACAGCTAGGCTGCAAAGAAGATTGAGTGTACTTGATGCTTCAATAGTGGTTTTTAGCCTCATCCCTGGGTAGATGCCTAGCGATTAATCTGGTCTTTTAGAAAGCATGTTACCTCATCACCCCTTTTATTCTGCATATTCTGAATGACATCCAGATTTGTTTTTGGAAGTATGAACACAGCTAGGCTGCAAAGAAGATGGATTGTTCAGTGTACTTGTTGCTTCAATAGGGGTTTGTAGAGCCTCGTGCCTGGATGGATGCTTGGTGATTAGTCTAGTCTCTTTGAAAGCTTTTTACCTCTTCACCCCCTTTATGTTGCATAATCTGAATGACATCCCAATTATGTTGAAAGTATGAACACAGCTAGGCTGCAAAGAAGATGGAGTGTACCTGTTGCCTCGATACTGGTTTGTAGCCTCGTGCCTGGATGGATGCCTAGCGATTAGTCTGGTCTCTTAGAGTGTGTGGGTATATCTATCTCCTTGGATGAAATTTATTGAGTCACCTCAAGAGGCACCCCCGCTGACCTGGCTTTTAGACCATTTACACTGCACTTTTAAACTGATATTCTTCTTTCATAGATGATCTAGCCACAGAGACAGGCACTCTTCCCCTGCTTTGGCCAGAACGGATTATATTTCCCTGCATGATCACTGACTGGTGGTTTTCTCATCAAATCAGCTCTCGTAAGAAAAAGGGGATCATAGGGGACCAATGGTCACCGATTAGGCATTGTTTTCTATATAGAGGGAGCAAGTAGCTACAAGTAGGACAGTGTGGCTTTAAAGACTATTCACACTGTAATATTAAACCCACATTCATTCTTTCAATGAAAGTCTATCTAGTCTGCACTGCCATAAGTATTGGCTGCAGCCAGGACTAGTGACTCAAGAGAAGGAGGCACTTTTCCCTTTTCCTGGCTGCTCACATTTAAAGACTATTCACATATTTTAACTCCAGAATTATATTTTTTAAATCAAAAGTATACATAGAATCACCCACAAGAATCATCTATAAAAAAACAGAAGTTTTGGGTAAGCTCAAATGAGCATGTACCCCTCTTCAGCTATTAGACTGCTCAGTTCAAAATGCATTTAGAAATAGACCTACCAAATAATCAAACTTTTACTAGGGATATGAGAGTTAAACTCACATATCCCTGCTTTTACTAACAAACTTATCTGCTCAGACACAATTAAAGTTTTAGCCCCAAGACTGCAACCCTCTGTGATATTAACTCTTTCAAAAGGACATCCACACTGGACTTTAAAACCTGCTTATTAAACTTTGAATGAATGGCTTATCTGCTCAGACACAATTAAAGGTAAGTCCCAAGATCACATCCTCTGTTTTATCAACCTCTTGTAAATAACATTCACACTGAACTTCCACGCCAAAAATCACACACTGCTTCTTGTCATAATACCCTAGTCAAGCAGCGTTGGGCTTGATATGAACTTGGATGAAAGACTGCCTGAGACTTTTAGACCCACAATATTAAACTGTGAATCAGAGGCTCAAATGCTAAGGCACAATTCAATCAGATAGCTCTCGATGTGCTCCCTTCCTCTTTTATTAGCTTTTCAGAAAGGGGCATTCACACTCAACAATTAAACCCAAATGATTAAATGTTGGACATTTCATACCTTGGAAGAGGGCATAACAGATTCAGCCATTTTTTTTTTTTTTGGGGGGGGGGGTTGAATTAGCTTCACAAACCAAACCAACTGCTCATATGGTGATTTTCTGTAATACATTTACACCACATAAATCCATATATATTTTTTGAATAAATATTCATCTATGCATAAGAAATTGTAATTGCCCCATCTTGAAGGATACTATTTCAAATCAGTAAGTTACACTAACGAAAATCAATAAAAAGAATAAATTGTTATCACATGATTAAAATTAATGATTTCAATCAACTTCAATTTTTTGGCCAGCCCTGGTGCACAGAAAAGAAAAAAATATACAATTTAATATACAAATGATGCATGCGCATGAGTTCATTATACGATCTATCCGCACTCGAGTTGAGGCTGTGTGTATCTATCGTACGAAGCCGTTAAGCTGAGTGCGATAGATACACACAGCATCAACGAGGGCAAATATATCGTATAATAATCGAATGAAAAAATGCATCATTTGTTTTATACAACGAAACTCCTAGATCCTTGTTGTTTGATGTAAAAAGAATTAATTGCAATGACGAACCTTCGTCATTGCCTTGTTTTCGTTCACATTCTTCTTATTAATTGCAATGACGACCTTCGTCATTGCCTTGTTTTCGTTCACATTCTGCCCCATTAATATACTTATCCTTATCCTTATCCTTATCGTCCGGAAATCCCATTCGTTTTGCACGTAGTGTTTGTTATTCCTAGTAAGGTGCTTTCCTCATGTCCTTTTCATTTCAAATTTCATAGGCATAGTCTCTAGCATCCCATCAAGGTCACCTACTTTTTGATTTTCGAAATCACTCGTGCATAACCGTCCAGGCGCCATTTTGTCCGTTTCTGGTCCATTTTAAGGCCTTTCTTTCTTCCTTCCTATCTCCACTATCCTAGATCCTACAAACTTCTAACAAATTCCTCTAGATAGTCTAAGAGATGTTCTTTTATCTGCGACGCATAACCTGACCTTCAAAATGCCATCTTTGTACTCAAAATTCAAATCTGAAACCGACTTCGTCAAAAATTTATCAAGTTCTTGAAAAATGGACCCCTAAATAATCTAAAACTGCCATAACTTTCTTATATGAATTTCGTTTTGTATTTAAATCTCACAGTATCTTTATCTTATAATTGCACATAGCCATGCAAAATTTTACGCTCCAATGGCTTTGCAAAACATAAATAGCGCCCTCTAAAGTTCTGGGAATTGGCTGTCTTTCTGTGGCCGTATCTCCATTATGGCTTGGCAAATCCGTACCCTTTTTTGGATTTAGATACTTGAAGATATGTCCTTTCCAGCCATATACAAAATTATATACCCTAACACTGAATGACTTTGAGAAAAATGCCCTCCAAATTCGCCATTTTCAAGAAAATTCCAAAATAACTTCAACTTGCTCTAAAATGGCGATCTTTATACCTACATCAATGAAACTTGGCACACATATGTATCCATATACGTGACAACTGTCTGCCAAGTTAAATAAATTGTAATGCCCTCGTCGCAAAGTTATCACCAAAAATGATGAATTTACTATGCATTACGTAATAGCGCGTTTAATGCGTGCAATACATTGCGCGCAAATAACAATGGTGTCAAACTGACTGCAATGAAGTGCTCTTTCGAATGATACCAAGTATGGTATATGTTCACACAGAAGATTGTGAGTAAATTGCATTTGAACATAGGTCACTATACGAATTCCGCCGAGTTTCCGCCCGAATCTAACACGTATCGGCTATGACGTCATTTTTTCAGACTGCTTTTCGCCCCTTAAACGTCCTTTTTTTTCCTTGAAAATTTGCAGTGACATGCCGAGTTCCAATACGCAGGGCACCTCTTGGCCGGATTTTTGAAATTGGTCAAGGGGGCCATTTAAGACGCCATTTTGCCCTATAAATCTATTTTACATCACGTGTTTCGAAAGGATTATCATAGAAAAAAAAGAGTGGTTTACAATAACAACCATGAAATTTTCTTTCTAATGATACCAAATACGGCCCATAAAGAGACGTAAAGAGAGAGAGAAAAAACAATTTAACTCCGGTCATAATACAGATCCTGTACGTTTTCCGCCCATTTATTACACGCATTGTCTATGGGGCATATCGGGTTCACGCTTTTGGCCCCCAGAACGATGTTTATTGCAATGACGAACATGCACCAAATCCCCTTGGTTTTTGCACGCAGTGCTTGCGAGCCCTTTCTAGGTTCTTTCCCCTATCCCAATTTCTTTCAAACTTCGTAGGCATAGTACCATCCCATCAAGGTCACTGTTGAGGCCTTTCTTTCGGCCACCCATCTCCAATATCACAGAAGCTATACAGACTTCGTGCAAATTGCTCTGGATAGTCCGAGAGAAGCTCTTTCGTTTGACACGTAGAAACATGGCGTCATTGCACGCACATCGTTGTGACACGATTGCATTTCTAGTTGCAATGACGACCTTCGTCATTGCCTTGTTTTCGTTCACATTCTGCCCCATTAATATTCTCCTTTTCCTCCTTTTCCTTATCCTTATCGTCAGGAAATCGCATTCGTTTTGCACGTAGTGTTTGTGATTCCTAGTTAGGTGCTTTTCTCATGTCCTTTTCCTTTCAAATTTCATAGGCATAGTCTCTACCATCTCATCAAGGTCACTACATTCTTCGATTTTGGAAATCACTCATGCATGACCGTCCAGGCGCCATTTTGTCCGTTTCTGGTCCATTTTAAGGCCTTTATATCTTCCTTCCTATCTCCACTATCCTAGATCCTACAAACTTCTAACAAATTCCTCTAGATAGTCTGAGAGATGTTCTTTCATCTGCGACATATGACTTGACCTTCAAAATGCCATCCTCATACTCGAAATTCAAATCTAAAACCGACTCCGTCAAAAATCTCTCAAGTTCTTGAAAAATGGACCCCTAAATAATCTAAAACTGCCATAACTTTCTCATATAAATTCCGTTTTGTATTTAAATCTCACAGTATCTTTATCTCATAATTGCACATAGCCATGCCAAATTTCACGCTCCAATGGCTTTGCACAACATAAATAGCGCCCTCTAAAGTTCTGGGAATTGGCTTTCTCTCTGTGGCCGTATCTCCATAATGGCTTAGCAAACCCGTACCCTTTTTTGGATTTAGATACTTGAAGATATGCCCTTTCCAGCCATATACAAAATTATATACCCTATCACTGACCAAATTTGAGAAAATTGCCCTCCAAATTCGCCATTTTCAAGAAAATTCCGAAATAACTTCAACTTGCTCTAAAATGGCGATCTTTATACCTACATCAATGAAACTTGGCAGACATATGTATCCATATACGTGACAACTGTTTACCAAGTTTGGTAGAATTCGAATATGTCAGCGCAAAGTAATCGCCAAAAATGATGAATTTACTATGCATTACGTAATAGCGCGTTTAATGCGTGCAATACATTGCGCGCAGATAACAATGGTGTCAAACTGACCGCAATGAAGTGCCCTTTCGAATGATACCAAGTATGGTATATGTTTACACAGAAAATTGTGAGTAAATCGCTTTTGAACAAGGGTCACTATACGAATTCCGCCCGATTATAACACTTATCGGCGTTGACGTCACTTTTTCAGACTACTTTTCGCCCCCTAAACATCCTTTTTTTTCGTTGAAAATTTGCAATGACATTCCGAGATGCAATACGCAGGGCACCTCGTGGCCGGATTTTTGAAAGTAGTCAAGGGGGCCATTTAAGACGCCATTTTGTCCTTTAAATCTATTTTACATCACATGTTTCGATAGGATTATCATAGAAAAAAAGAGAGTAGTTTACAATAACAACCATGAAATTTTCTTTCCAATGATACCAGATACGGCCCATAAAGAGACATAAAGAGAGAGAGAAAAAACAATTTAACTCCGGTCATAATACAGATCCTGTACGTTTTCCGCCCATGCATTACACGCATTGTCTATGGGGCAAATCGGGTTCACGCTTTTGACCCCTAGAACGATCTTGATTGATTTGACGAACATGCAACTAATCCCATTTGTTTTTGCACGCAGTGCTTGCGAGCCCTTTCTACGTTCTTTCCCTATCCCAATTTCTTTCAAACTTCGTAGGCATAGTCACTACCATCCCATGAAGGTCACTATTGAGGCCTTTCTTTCGCCCTACCTGTCTCCAATATTACAGAAGCTAAAGACTTCGTACAAATTGCTCTGGATAGTCCGAGAGAAGCTCTTTCGTTCGACACGTAGAAACACGGCGTCATTGCACGCACATCGTTGTGACACGATTGCATTTCTAGTATTCTTACTTCCTCTTCTTCTTCTTGTCGTCCGGATCCCCATTCGTTTTGCACGTAGTGCTTGTTATTCCTAGTTAGGTGCTTTCCTCATGTCCTTTTCCTTTCAAATTTCATAGGCATAGTCTCTAACATCTCATCAAGGTCACTACATTCTTCGTTTCTCAAAATCACTCATGCATAACCGTCCAGGCGCCATTTTGTCCGTTTCTGGTCCATTTTAAGGCCTTTCTTTCTTTCTTCCTGTCTCCACTATCCTAGATCCTACATCCTTCTAACATATTCCTCTAGATAGTCTAAGAAATGTTCTTTAATCTGCGACAGATAACCTGCCCTTCAAAATGCCATCTTCGTACTCAAAATTTAAATCTGAAACCGACTCCGTCAAAAATCTCTCAAATTCTTGAAAAATTGACCCCTAAATAATCTAAAACTGCCATAACTTTCACATATAAATTCCGTTTTGTATTTAAATCTTACAGTATCTTCATCTCACAATTGCACATAGCCATGCCAAATTTCACGCTCCAATGACTTTGCAAAACATAAATAGCGCCCTCTAAAGTTCTTGGAATTGGCTTTCTTTCTGTGGCCGTATCTCCATTATGGCTTGGCAGACCCGTACCCTTTTTTGGATTTAGATACTTGAAGATATGCCCTTTCCAGCCATATACAAAATTATATACCCTATCACTGACCAACTTTGCGAAAATTGCCCTCCAAATTCGCCATTTTCAAGAAAATTCCGAAATAACTTCAACTTGCTCTAAAATGGCGATCTTTATACCTACGTCGTCGAAACTTGGCAGACACATGTATCCATATACGTGACAACTGTCTGCCAAGTTTGGTAAATTTTAATAACGTCAGCGCAAAGTTATCGCCAAAAATGATGAATTTGCTATGCATTACGTAATAGCGCCTTTAATGCGTGCAGTACATTACGTGCAGATGACAATGGTGTCAAACTGACCGCAATGAAGTGCCCTTTCGAATGATACCAAGTATGGTATATGTTTACATAGAAAATTGTGAGTAAATCGCATTTGAACAAGGGTCACTATACGAATTCCGCCCGATTATAACACTTATCGGCGATGACGTCATTTTTTCAGACTACTTTTCGCCCCCTAAACATCCTTTTTTTTCGTTGAAAATTTGCAATGACATTCCGAGATGCAATACGCAGGGCACCTCGTGGCCGGATTTTTGAAAGTAGTCAAGGGGGCCATTTAAGACGCCATTTTGTCCTTTAAATCTATTTTACATCACATGTTTCGATAGGATTATCATAGAAAAAAAGAGAGTAGTTTACAATAACAACCATGAAATTCTCTTTCTAATGATACCCTATACGGCCCATAAAGAGACATAAAGAGAGAGAGAGAAAAAACAATTTAACTCCGGTCATAATACAGATCCTGTACGTTTTCCGCCCATGCATTACACGCATTGTCTATGGGGCAAATCGGGTTCACGCTTTTGACCCCTAGAACGAGCTTGATTGATTTGACGAACATGCAACTAATCCCATTTGTTTTTGCACGCAGTGCTTGCGAGCCCTTTCTAGGTTCTTTCCCCTATCCCAATTTCTTTCAAACATCGTAGGCATAGTCACTACCATCCAATCAAGGTCACTATTGAGGCCTTTCTTTCGCCCTACCTGTCTCCAATATTACAGAAGCTAAAGACTTCGTACACATTGCTCTGGATAGTCCGAGAGAAGCTCTTTCGTTCGACACGTAGAAACACGGCGTCATTGCACGCACATCGTTGTGACACGATTGCATTTCTAGTTCAAGATTTGTTTCGTGACAGTATATGGAACAGTATTTCGTGACGAATAAATCTCAATTGATATCACGTGACGTACTCTGGACCAATCACATCTCGGTATCTGTCTAAGCTATCTAATATAAATATATATATATATATATATATATATATATATATATATATAGCAAGCGCACTTACCTCTACACCCATTTACGCATAGTGCTGCGCAAGAATAGGCCCATGCACATGCAGTATTAAGCGCTCTAACCTCTACGCGCACTACTGCGCCCTCTGAAAACGAGTTCAATAGTACTGGAAAATATTGCACTCCTTTTCATGAAAACGAGTGCAATAGGCTCAGTACTTGAATCACACGTGACCGCACATGACCAATTATTTGATTAGGATCTGGGAGTGAGTTGTATAAAAGGTACTGTATCTAGTTTGTTGAAAATGAAATGAGTTTAAATCAGCAATTTGAAGTCAAAAATAATAAAAAATGAAATCACTATTAAAAATAAATTAGTCTTTTTATTTTAAAAGTCATGCTTAAATTCAGTGAATTAAGTCAATTTAGATGTTTTGTTTAACTATGTAAAACAGTAGGGAAGAAATATCAACAAATAATATACTTGAAAAAAGGGAAATTTTCAAATCTAGAAATAAATGTGCAATTTTCTGCACACTATCTGTCAGTTTTCAGTGGCACATTTGAAATCATATTTACAGGTTTACACACATAGGAATATGCCCCCAGACAGTATTTGTTATCTTTGAATGGAACCACCCACAAATGAAAACCACAATAAAAGATAGAAACGATTAACAGGACATTCACACTCACACAGGGAAATTCATAAGAATTGTAAAAAAAGAAATATTCCCCAAAGAAGCATCATATAGCAAAAGGGGAAAAGAGATAAAGGATAAGAAAATCCTATCAAGAGACGTCATATCAAAGTAACAAGGTTACGTGTACATGAAGATTATAAATGTCAGCTTATGTCATGGGTGTTGCTTGAGGGTTCGACAGGTATACAGATCTAACATGATCACATTAAGCCCTGCCCAGCTATTCTGTTATGGTTCAATACTATGTTGTAGTATGTTCACAACTTCACAGTCACTGTACCCTAATTATTGGTCTTTTTTACTTTAAAAAAAAAGATGCTCAAACTTTATTTCATTGACAATTTGTAATGCTATGCTCATCACATTGTGTTCAGACTGAAGAAAAAATAATCATTCATTATCGTACAACTGTAGAGTATTAAAGCCTATCTGCACTAGTTTGGCGAGGAGGGATAAGACCCCCCTGCGTGGTCACTGGCAGGTGTTTATATCCTCAAATCAGCTCTCAATTAACATAAGAAAAAGGGTACCATGGGGGATCAACGGGTACCGCCTAGGTATTGTTGGCTGTGTAGAGGGCGCAAGTAGCTACAAGTAGTGCAGTCCCGCTTTTATATAGATATACCATAGATTTTGCTTGTCTGAAGGAGGAAGCAGATGATCTCTTGGATCCCTTGGAGGTAAGCGAACCTACCCTCTGGTAATCTAATGAAATCTAATTGAATTAAACCCAAACGATATATTGAGATAGCTGAATGATGATACCTGTGCAAACCAAGCAGGACAGATGAAGACCAAAGGAGAGAGAGAGAGAGAGAGAGAGAGAGAGACAGAGATAAAAAAAAATTAAAAAAAGAGACAGAGATTAAAAAAAAAGAGACAGAGAGATGGAAATAGATAGTGATAGATATAAGGTGAGACGGAGATAGAGATAAATGAATATATAGAAATATAGAGAAAGAAAGAGAGACAGAGAGAGACAGAGAGAAACAGAGAGTGACAGAGAGAGATACATAGAGATGGAGAAAGAGATAGTGATGGAAATAGATTGAGAGGAGGATAGAGATAGAGACAAATGAATATAGAAACACAGATAAAGAAAGAGAAAGAGAAAGAGAGAGAGAAAGAGAGAGAGAGAGAAAGAGAGAGAGAGGGAGAGAGAGGGAGAGAGAGAGGGAGAGAGAGAGGGAGAGAGAGAGAGAGAGAGAGAGAGGAGGAGTGAGATAGAAAAGTAAGAGATAGAGTGTGATAAAGTAGAGATACATGTATGTCAAATTGTAAAAAGCGACGGACATCACTGTAGAGAAACTATAAAGAAAGACAGATATCGAGATGTGAGATATGTAGAGAGAAAAGAAAGAGGCAGGCAGATGAAGGAAGACAGACAGACAGACAGAGAGAGAGAGAGAGCAGGCAAGCGACCACAAATGCTGTCCATTATTGACAGGGAGCTGCTTGAGTACTATCTCTACCAATTACAGCCCTAACCTCCCAGGCCGCTGAATCCAAACGTTGCTCCAGGGAGGGTGACTCGCCCCCTGCAAGCATCAGGGTTGTAAAGCGTGAGCAAATTAAATTTAGTTGCTTCTCTCTGACCACCTGTATCCATTGCTCATTTTCTCTCCTTTTTGTTTCTTTTTGAGGGGGTTTAAAATACTATGGAGATTTAAAATACATGTATATGGGTCTACTCATTTAATGCCTGTCTGCACTAGTTTGGCCATGAGGGATAAGACCTCCCTGCATGGTCATTGGCAGGTGGTTATCTCATCAAATCAGCTCTCAATTAACATAAGAAAAAGAGGATCATGGGGGACCAACAGGCACCGATTAGGAATTGTTTGCTAGAGGGCGCAAGTAGCTATAAGTAGTGCAGTGGGGCTTTAAAGCTGCCAAAATTGATTCCATGTGCAGTCATATCCATGCCCGATTCAATTATATTTTGATTACCAAAAGAATACAGATTAATCCTAACAGCTACTTGAAAATGATATTTCTACACTCTAATCACTATCTTAGTTAGATGTGAAGTCACTATTTGATGAAAGGAACTTGCTTTTTAAAAAAAGTGTTTGTGTTTTTTTTAAAGTTTGATTGGTAATTACATAGGCTATGAAAATGTTCAAAAGATTTTGGAATATTTTGGGGGAAGGAGGTCTGCAGGGGAAAACCTGTGATACCCAAAAAGGGGGGTTTCTGCTGAAACATATACATGCTTTGGTACAAGTATGACAAGATAATATTCATCAATATGATATATAATGTGGGAACATAAATTGTGACAAAAAAAATATCAAGAAAGTGTGTCAGGCACAAGAAGGATAACTTAGAATAGCAGGCTGACAGATCCCTGTCTATATTTGAACAGGAATAGATGCTTGCGCCCTGCCCTGGTTACTATCCCAACAAACCAGGCAAAGAAACCTAGTCTTTGGTCAAAGACCCTCTTCAATGATTATTTACAATTCCAATTTGGAAGTGATTGTAGAAAGTACTTGTGTACTGATTGACATTACAGTTTATAGTCCATGCTTAAACTTTGATGAAGAAGGATGAGTTAGTCCATCAATTTATGAAGCACCAAGGGTCACCTACTTCATTCCATAAAGGATTTTACAAGTCACCTCTGCAAGAACATGTTCCCGAATTTTCCTCTCCAAAAGTCATTTGTTGAGGAACATAGAACGAGAAGCAATTCTGAGTCAATTAGCTGTCTGCATCTGATACCAAGGTCATATGCAAGGATAAATACTTGGACCCCAACATAGGCACTTACATTGCTTCTATTTCACTGGTATCTATCAAATGTACCCTAGGTACTTCTAAATCTGTACAATTTGAAGTTAATTGCAAGAAATGTTCCAGTCTGAAATGTACATTTAAAAATATCATTATTATGAATTAGCATAAAGGAAACTCCAGGAAACCGGCAAAGTAATACAGCTTTTTTAGGTTCAAGATTTACTGTATGAGCCTTAATACACAATACCAGAACCTGTATCCACCTGTTGTATTAATGTCTCTGTATCTCTTTCCCTCTCTCTCTCTCCGACTTTCACTGGCTTTTTTGTGTCCTGTATCCTGATCCATTGATATTAAACATATGTCATACAATAAATTATTACAAACTTTTCAATAATAATTTCATCAACTGCTACCATAAACATGTACTATAAGTTAGGGCAGTATCACCGACACGATAGTCAAGACGAGCCTGAACTAGCAGACTAGCCATCCATCCAGGGTCGAACAGATCTAAGACTGTGATTGGTTGCCTACATCAATCAGGACATGTGGGACTACCCTGCGAAAAATGAGAGAGAGAGGTAGAGGGGTCGTAGAAAGCCATCTACTCACTCCACCAATCAGATTAAAGGTGTCGGCTAATGATGCCTCAGTGGTCCCAAATTCCCAATCAGCGGGTCAATTGGGCGTGATCCTTTCCCCCTAATATGAGTGGATTGGGAATGAAAGTGCGCTGGTAGAACGCCAAGGTGAGGTTCAAGGGCAGAGCAGTTATGATGTGTTAAACCCATACCTTTACATGTAAATGATGCTTTCATTAGACTTTTAGGAGCCTAGATAGTGTATTGAATGCTGACAATAACAACAATAGGCTTAATTGTTGGTTCATGGGAGCGTATTGGATTTGAAATAGAACATGTTAAAGCCCCACTGTCCTACTTGTAGCTACTTGCTCCCTCTATATAAAAAAACTTCCTTAATCGGTGCCTGTTGGTCCCCCATGATCCTCTTTTTCTTATGTTAGTTGAGAGCTGAGTTAATGAGATAGCCACCTGTCAATGACCTCGCTGTGTGGTCTAATCCCTTCTGGCCCAGTAGTATTGACGGTCTTTAAGAAATAAATCCTTAGTGATGGTTATTGTACTTCCCTGATTTACCTGGGAGACACTACAGTGTATGTTGATTTAATCCAATGTCTAGTAACATTTACTAAGGGTTAAGGTTACAGAAGAGTTAAAACTGAGGTTTAAGGTTAGGGTTAGGCTTACGTTAAGCATTTGATCTATGGCTGAAGGTAAGAATTATATTAATGTAAAAGAAAAACGTCTGTAAGTTTAAAGCAATTGTATAGTGTAGAAGTGATATAACATCACTCTTTCCTAGAATATGAGCTTTATCTATTTCTCACTGAATCAGAAAACTGGACAAAGACTCTAGGGCTACTACTCCACTCTAATTAACATCATTATGCCAATATAATGAATCTGGGAAAGAGGTGCTGCATTAGAGAGAAAGGCAATCACCACGATACCTATTCATTCAGCAAATAACAAAGATCTAATCTCCATCAACGTCCTGAAAACAAAAAGAGCAACAGTTTTATTCCTGGTTATCCCATCAACACACTTCCACTTTGATTATCTTTACAACGGCCACAATTTCAGACTCTGCGACTTTCCTTAGAATCCTTGCCATTTTACGAGGATGCCAACTACGAACCCAACGCGCCAACCTGGGGCCTCCTAACCACGCATAATTGGTGGTGCTATGGGACGATCCACTTCTATTAATGCTTTTAAACATATTTCAATTTGAATTGGAAACCCTGAGTGGGACAGAGACCTTGCGTTTTCATTAAGACTGCAAATTGGATGCATGCAGGGCCGTGCTTGTTTAACGTTCTATGACCTTGTTCTAATGCATTTACTGGTGCCATGACTATACCTTTCTACATTTCAACTAGATTCTCTTTGCTCTTTTAGACATTATCCTCTCACCCTCCCCCCCCCCCCTTTCTGGTTTCAGAGGGGTTTTTCCATTCTTCAATCCATTTTATTATCCCAAACTTGGTCGTTTCCATTGATTTAATTCAAGTCTCCCTCTTTCTCTATTTGTTTGGCTGGAATCTAGATGTATTCCCCACTTTGTGTGACCAACAGACCATTCAATTTCTGGATCAATCAATCTCAAAAGTATCCTCCTCTTTCTTCCTCTGTCTGTCTGTTTGTCTGTCTGTCTGTATATATATATATATATCTCTTTCTCTCTCTCAACTCTCTTTCTTTCTCTCAAACCCTGTCAGTCTCTCTTTTCTTACTCTATCTCTCTCTCTCTCTCTCTCTCTCTCTCTCTCCGAGTATATCCATTCTTATTCTCTCTCCCCCCCCCCTCTCCCTCTCTCTCTCTCTCTGAGTATATCCATTCTTATTCTCTATCTCTCTATCTCTCTGAGTATATCCATTCATATTCTCTCTAACCCCCCCCCTCCCCCCCCCCTCCCCCCCCCCCCCCCCCCCCCCCCCCCCCCCCCCCCCCCCCCCTCTCTCTCTCTATCTCCCTTTTTTGTTGTTGCTAGAGGCCATCTTTTTAGAATATCCTGGAATAATCTCTTGGAAAATTCATTTTTCTAGCTACATGAATCATGCAAATACATCTCTTGAGTGATTCTGAGTCACTATAAATACTCAATAGTATATCAAGTTTCCTACCTGCTCTATGACCTACTTTACTGAATATTTTACCACAATAAAGTCCTAAACACATTTACCCCAGTCTCTCCTGTTTACCATTACTCTATTTCCCCTCTCTTTCACCCCATCTATATCATCTCATATTTGTGTGCCTCTCAACCCATTCTCTGCTAATACCTTTGAAGAGATAATGCTTCATTATTTCAGTGCTTTTGTGTACATGCCTACAAAAGTACGTTGCCCTTTTCAACCAGGGCATGGCGTGGGTAGGTAGGAGCTGCAATCAGATAAATTGCTTTGATGTGCACCCTAAAACATTCAGACCCAAATTACCATCGCTGGGATTAATCCTGCTCCAAATAAAGATAAAAGAATTAGGCGAAAAACAGTCGGTATATATTAAATGTATACCTTTTATTGCCTTCAATGTATAGGCATGTATTTTTCCCATATATCTCTTTATACCAGCAACTACCAAACAAATTGGAGACCTTAAGTCAGCGAGACGGGGGAGCCATTTTGTGTTTAGCAACAGGTTTGCTTTGCATGGAAACCAGGTACACAAGGCAGGTGTTGTTCACATTAAGCACCTGTCCTTCCATCCAATGTATTTCTAAACACATTGGCATGACTACGTGTAGCTCACAGAAGGACAATGACAATTAATCTGAGGAAAATGATTAACAGCGAAGGAGCAATGCCACTCCTATAAGCATCAGTCAGGAAGCTACTGGCATTACAGATATATTTCATACAATATTACGCATTACAATTTTTCTTAGTTTTAAATTAAAAAAAAACTAACTTGCGATTGCTACATAGAATAATGAGAATGACTTATCTTCACTGCTTTCACAGGTATTTACTAAAGATAATTCTAAATATTTCATTGGCATTGCCTCAAAAAAGAAATATGAAATTGAAGATTACTTTCTCAAGAGGATTGGCTAACAGGTATCAAGATAAATGTAAGTGAGATAGAAAGAGAACTTATTCATATGATTCAAACCTGTGCATTAATTAATTTGATCTCAAATTAATCACTAAGCCTAATCTATTTTTCAATTACTATAACTTTAATTTTCACTTTCTTCCTACAGAAATCCTTTCATTCCAACTTAAGAAGTAGAAATACCTTGTTTTTACTTTAATCCATTTAATCTCTGCATTTATTGTTATATTGAAGTGATTATACATGCAGGGGGGGGGGTCGTGCCCTGGTTACTATTTAAAGAGGGTGCAATAGAGAAGGGACGCAAAAAGAAGAGAAAAAAAATGGGAGAATAGGAATACAAAATTTCCAAAGGAACCATAATCCTTAGATACACCATTGCTTACTTAAATCTTGTACTCCAAAATTCAAATATTCTTTTTCATTAATGTCGCCATATTTTCTTTTCCACAATGGATAAAAAAAAATAGAACGGTAGAAGAAAAACTCATATGTGAAAGCACACAGTCCACCCCCGTGTACATTACACTGGCTTTGTGCCAACTCATGTCATGTACATATACGCCATCCACATGAGGAGATGATTTAACTGGTTTAAGCTTGGTCAAGTTCACGCATCGGTTACATGGTATTAGGTGTCCCAGGGCAGGGCATGATAGATAGAAATGGTCTGCTCCACATTACATGACAACCACCATCATTTCATTTCTCTCAATTTCTGTTTTCACTCTCTTTCTCTCTCATTTTCCTCCTTTTTATCCTCTCTCTTTTGTTCTCATATCGTATTCTCTCATTTTTGTTTGTTTTAATGAGTACTTTGTAGTTATTTTATTTTGTTTTCTCTCGTTTTCCTTTTCTTGTTCTTCTTTATAGTTTCCATCCATTCACTTTTGTTATCCTCTCTCTCTTCATCTCTCTCTCTCTCTCTCTCTCTCTTTCTCTCTCTCTCTCTCTCTCTCTCTCTCTCTCTCTCTCTCTCTCTCTCTCTATATATATATATCTCACTACCTCTCTCTCTCTCTTTTCTGTATCTCACTCTCTCTCTCATCACCATGCATCCTCTTGGGCTATTTTCCCAAAAGGTTTAATTTTGCTACCACCATGAGCTGGAAGATGATTTAACTGGTTTAAGCTTCGTCAAGTTGAAGTATAAATTACATGGTATTAGGTGTCCCAGGGCAAGATAGAAAACTGTCTATTGCGACATATATCACAGTTTCTCTCTCTCTCATTTTCCTCAACTCTTCTCTTTCTATTTCTCTTTTGTTCTCTGTGATTTTCACCCTTTCCAACAAGACTATTTTTCAGTTGCCTCTCATTTCCTTGTATTTTATTTCTTTCTTTCTTGATTTTATCTTACATCCCCCTCTCTCTCTCTCTCTCTCTCTCTCTCTCCCCCTCTATCTCCCCCCCCCTCTCTCTCTCTCTCTCTCTCTCTCTCTCTCTCTCTCTCTTATTCTCTCTTTCTTTCACTTTCAAGATACTGCACATCCTGGCTCTGTCTTTTTATCTTTTATTTTCTCATCTCATTCCTTTATCTGAAAGTTCACTTCTTTTTCATCCTTTTTCTGACGGCCAAATAATGCTGGAGTTACATGCAAGTTTGCCCCCTACCTCACCTAACAAACAAACTGCATAAATAATATGAAAGCACAGAAGTCAGCCTTTCCAATTTGTCTGTAATTCAACCTAGTTTAATGGCATCATCAATGATTCAATGAAATTGGCATAAAAACACAATCTCTTGCTCTTATTCTTTTCCATATAATACAAAATTGCATGTCAACCTAAGAAAGCAATAATTTGTCGTCTCTTGGAGATTTACAAAAAGATACCCGACTTATTGAGATATAAATTGAGGTATAGAAATGGGGCAGGTTGTCATAAATCATGGATAATTGGAACATGAATTGGGTTTCAATTTGAGTGAAGAAAATCAAGTTTGATGATGGTGCTGTATGATTGGGGAGCTTTGCTGGGTGCCGCCTAATAGCTGGATGATTTATGCATGTAGGTAGTTTGGCAGATTGAATCCTATCTAACATCGCGTGGGAGTGGGTCTGTGCTGACATGTCTATAGAAACAATACACCCACTTCTAAATTATCTTTTTACTACTTCTTTCTATTAAACTCTTAGAAGAAATTTATTTCACTATTGGCAAACTCATTAGGACATTGTATAAGTTAAGTCCGTTTATATAGGTTTGAAACTAAAATATGTAAGAGTTCCTTAAAAAGAGATTTTCAACTATTTATGCGTATATCACACAGAGTCTTTTGTACGTTACAGACCTCAATTGCTCTCTGCACCTAAGTATTTTCTTCTTTTTGCTGGAATAATTTTGAATGGAAAGGAAAAAGCCTCATTTGCCATTATCAGTGGACAAGGGGTTGCCAATTAGTTTCCTCACTTCAATATAAATGGAGCTTAGCATCTACACAGGTGTGGAGGAGTTCTAAACTCTCTTTATTTACGGAACATTGCAGCGCTTACAAAGGCCCACAAAGCATATGGGAAACAGTGAAATATAACAAAACACATTTCATATCACACACCTTTGGCTGATAGAGCCTTTTTATCAGTCAATTTTTAATTTTTTTCTTCATTCATTTACGTTCTCTTGTTTTTCCTTCCTTCTTCACTTAAAAGTTGCACTAATATATCTTTCTTTGTATTGGTCTTCAAATAATATCTTTATAGTTAGACAAAAATTTGAATGAAAAAAAATTGTTTGGATCAATATATGAGGGGAGGGAAAGAGATTCTCTTTATGATCCAGGCCAGTGGATACGCCATGCACCGACAGGCACTAACTGGGGACCCTGGCATGCAACCACCCACACACACACATATATCACCCAGCAACGGTATCCACCAATATTGAATGTTGTCTCCCCCAACTCAGCAAACAAATTAATAATTGACTTTGAGAGGGCCCCTCGAACATTTTTATTTGGCTGGAATCCAATGATGTTTTGCCTTCATTAATCAGGCTCGACTTTCCAATCTCCCATCTTGTCAAAGCAAGCAAACCTAAAATAAATTCTGAGAAATTCACCAGTTTTCATCCAGTAAAATGTACTCTCCTTGAATCTGTCTGTACTTTACATACTGCATCCTTCCAGGACCAACAAGTTCACAAAAATTGGTCACGAGATTCATGAAACAAACTGTGACAATTTATTTTTCTTTCAATTCAGTATTTAATTTTGATGAGAAATGTCTTCCAAAGTAGCCAACTTCAAAATATAGTTAAAGACCCCATTTTGAGTGTCAAGAAGGGAAACATGCTTACCTTATTCTGAGTAAACATTTTGATTGATTAAGATTAAGTCTAAATTCTCTCCATCTTATCTCCTTCCTCTTATTTTTATTTCCTCCCCTTCTTTTTCTCCTTCATCTTCTTCTTCTTTTTTGTCTTTTGTTTTATCCTTCTTCTTCTCTCTCTCTCTCTCTCTCTCTCTCTCTCTCCCTCTCTATCTCTCTTTCCTTTTCCCTCTCTCCTCCCCCTTTCTCCTCTTTCTCTCTCTCTCCCTCTCTTTCTCACTCTCTCTTTCTCTCTCTCTCACTCTCTCTTTCTCTCTCTCTCTCTCTCTCTTCCCCCTCTCTATGTGCATCACCTTCTCCCACTCTGTCTCAACATATCACCCCCTTGTCCACCCTTTCATCATCTATCCACACTGTCACTCTTCTCCAACTTTGCTTTATTTGCCAAATCACCCGGTAACACTCCCCTGGACGGGGGAACCCTGGGAAGCCGACCCGGCTGGCCCTGGAACCTCTCGGCTTGGTTACACACCATTCCAATTTGTTTCAAGAAGATTCCTACTCTTAATTCAATATTGGTACAGGGACACAGTTTTCCCCGGCAGAGCCAGAAGGGCATTACCACATATACTTTCAAACAAATTCAATGACTTTCTGGCTCTCAATATACAGTATTCTCTCTCTGCAACTAAGTTCACTGACCACATCAAAAGGAGGTTGCCATGGAACGGTAGAGGGTTGTGTAATATATCTTGAGAGTGGTACCTGGGAGCAGGAAGAAACATATTTCCGCTGCCAGTTATTACAAAATTAATCAAAGAGATTCTTGTCCTGTCCTTTGAAAAAAATTCATTAAACTTTAGTCACCTTCTAACTCGGCACATCTCAAGGAAGTATAGAAAGTATAGTATGGATTTCAAGGCTCTTGCTCCACCCCCCCCCCCCCCCCTCCACAACACAATTTGCTATTTTTCCCTAAGGAAGATACAAAATGCCTATCTACGATTTTATTCCCTCCCCCTTAGTTTCAGAATCCTGGATTTGCTCCTGGTATCTGTAATCCAATTTTAAGACACATCAGTAACATATACACAATCTTAATTTCTTCGATATCCAACATGCACGAAACTGGAGTAATCTGTTAACTATACATATGTGAAAAAGTATGACTGATGTTTAACAGAAACAGGAAAAGGTCTACTAGCAATTGTGTTTGCCAATAAGCATTTAGCTTTGCATTTCTACTTTGAGGTTCAGTAAAATACAATTTGCTTTAACATTCATTCACACTCACAAATGAGAACATTCATGTATTAAGTGCCATTAAGTGTGGTACAGAACTGTACCACAGATGAATGCCTTCATGAGGAAAACTGTTAATTGTGCTATAATCTCTAATTAATTTTCATCTTGACACAAATGCATTTTACTGCACTAACCATCATGAAAGTAAACTATTCAATTTCAAGACGAAGACAGGCTTGTCTCAGTCTAAACAAATTTGGGCTATTTAACCTGCCAAATCCACTCCAATGAGTCAGAGTGACCCTAAACACTTCAAAAAGAAAATGCTTCTTTCGCCTTAACAATTTTTCATTTAAATATTTTCATAATCTTTTTGTTTGTTTCAATTATATTACGTTAGAACATTTTTGACAGCATAGCTGGGGGTGTTTCACAAAGATCCTAAGTCGAACGTAACTCTAAGTTGGACTTAAAAATTATGGAGAGCCATTTGTAGCCTTAAAATAAAATATTTTCCAAAGCAAAAATTCAAGTATTTTAGACTTTTTATAAATTCCACATCAAAACATGAAATCTCCTTGAAAGTAAAAAATATGAATGATTTGAATCAACATTTTATGGCTTAGAAAATAACTTTTACAAAATATTTTCAAAGATGCTGACAGCTTTCCATAATTTTTAAGTCCAACTTAGAGATAAGTTCAACTTAGGATCTTTGTGAAACACCCCTGGAATACAAACATGTACTGGAGGGAATCCAATGCCAATGGGGCAGCTTTGAGAAGTGGTTAGCTTCTTAAGGCAGCTGTACAAGTATAATGTACACATGTAATCAAGAACAATCACAAGAGGGCCATTCTTAATTCACAAGTCAGTGGCACTGCCCAAAGTGGAAGCTAGGTACCTGGTAAAAAGCTGGGAAGCCCAAGCAAAACCAGTTCACTTCTACCCCTTTCACAATAAAGGTAAGTCGGTCAGTCCCGCAAAGACCGATTTTATTTTGCAAGTGTGAATGTGGTCTCTAGGAGGTGCCTGCTGTAACTGGAAGTTAAAGGTAGCTGGTAAAAAGATGGCAGGCCCATCAAAACCTTTACAATGTTATCTTTTTTACAATAAAGGTAATCTGAGTCACCAAAGATGGTCTAACAAAGAGCACTTTTATTTTGTAAGTGTGAATGTGGTCTTCGAGAAGCACCTGCAGTAACTGGAAGCTAAAGGTAGCTGGTAAAAAGCTGGCGGGCCCATCAAAACCTGTTCAATGTTATCTCTTTCACATTAAAGATAATTTGAGTCACTAAAGATGGTCCAACAAAGAACACTTTTATTTTGCAAGTGTGAATGTGGTCTCTAGGAGGTGCCTGCTGTAACTGGAAGTTAAAGGTAGCTGGTAAAAAGATGGCAGGCCCATCAAAACCTGTTCAATGTTATCTCTTTCACATTACAGGTAATTTGAATCACTAAAGATGGTCCAAAAAAGAACACTTTTATTTTGTAAGTGTGAAAGTGGTCTTCGAGAGGCACCTGCAGTACCTGGAAGCTAAAGGTAGCTGGTAAAAAGCTGGCAGGCCCATCAAAACCTGTCCAATGTTATCTCTTTCACATTAAAGGTAAACTAAGTCACCAAAGCTGGTCCAACAAAGAACACTTTTATTTTGTAAGTGTGAAAGTGGTCTTCGAGAGGCACCTGCAGTAACTGGAAGCTAAAGGTAGCTGGTAAAAAGCTGGCAGGCCCATCAAAACCTGTTCAATGTTATCTCTTTCACATTAAAGGTAATTTGAGCTGCCAAATTGGAGCAGGTCTAATTAAATAAGCACCTCTTCCAAGGCACCTCAAATGGGCCAAGATAGATACCCTGTGGCTGGTCATCCTCACCTTTCATATAAAGACTGTTCAGAGACAGAAGGGCACTAACAAAGCATTAAAGATAAGGACCAGCATCCTTCTAGTTCAGAGCACACAGTATATACCCTCACTCTATTAAAGATGAGGTGGAGAGAGAGGGAGTGAGGTGGAGGGGATAAAGACAAAGAAAGACCGTGTCCAAAGCCTCACTATATACCTCCAGGTGTCGGCACTTTGATGAACTCTACTGACAGCCGTCATGAACGACTAGAGTTATAATCATCACGTCTTCTTTTATAATTTCCTTCTATTAAAGATGTAGGACAGGACTAATTTGTATAACCTAACTGCAATACTCTGGCAAGGATCTATGGCAAATTGTATTTAAAAACGAATTAGAATCTGATACAAAATCAGCCACATTTATAACAAAAAATTGATAATTACAAATAAAAAATTAATTGCAGAGAGTCTCTAAATATACCACAAAATATTCAAAATGTCAGAATTTGCAAGTACACAAGCAAGTTGCATTCACCTAGATCTATCTAGGTCAAGGAAGAAAGAACTCCCTCACGACTCATTTGTTGCTTTGTTGGAATACTCTAAACTCCACTGCGACCCAATGATATCACCTTTTGAGAAGATAACTTGCCCGACCAGGGTACATAGAGAGCTCTTAGGGTTAAGTGGGGGTTTTGTCATGGAGAGGGGGGTGTGTGGGCTGACAAAGGTCATCCCAATTTGCCTCTGATTGAGCTCTTCAAGGGCGAACCCATTTTGGGTGAGAATTCGGTAAATACGGGATTGACAGATCCCGCTGAGCTTTAAAGGTCATCGTCTGAAGCCAGATATAGGGCACATCCATCATGCTTTAAAGAGACTGCGTAGGGGTTCGGAATGCTCGGATCGTGCGCAGTCAATGACTTAATTAATTGTTTCTACATTTGCAGGCACGTATCCAGGCACATTCATCACACTGATGTCGAAATTGGATGAAGATCTGCATCATTAGCATACAACGGAGGGTTTCAGTTGGTGGTATATATCATACCCATCTACACCAAAATATATTGTATGAGGACATGAGCATGCATATTTCACAATAGTGATCTTTTATTCTAAACTGAGGACCTGACAATATCAATATAAGTGATTAATTTAATAATTAAATTAAGATAAACCTCGTAACCAACAAGAGATAAAATTGAAGAAATGTATTCTGTTGGATGACTCCTAAAAAACAACTGCTATATAATTCTGAGATAATAGTTTAACAAATCCTGCATTCTTTTCTAATTGTCCTTGTATTTAAAGGACATTGATAATAAAATAATATTACAGAGGAACGAGATACAAGATTTTAGTGGAAAATTGTTTAAGGTAAATATTTAAAAATGAATGATACAGTAGTGGCAAGAATGGTTAAAATCATCCAATGTTCACACTGATTCAATTTATCAAATTCCCTATGTAGACATCATTATAATGATCTAGTAATATGTATGAACATGTATGAACAACTTTCTTGCTACCATATCAAAGATAAACAAAGAGAAATTTAAGATACTGGAATAGAGTTAAAATACGTTCACATCTTCATTAGATAGAACATGTCTTTAATCCTTCGACGAATAGCCGGGGAGTGCCTCAAGACTTTCAGTTCGCTTAAATTAAAGGCATTGTCTAACAATGTTAAATCTGAGATGCACGGCCCTACGTGTTACCAGTGTCTGTGATATGACTTAATATTGACACCATAAAAACAAATTGTGATTCAAAATGATCAAGAAGTGCCTCAAAAAAGTAAAAATCTTTGAATGATCAGTTTTACCATACTCGTTTCCCCCAATAGACTGTAGAGTTAAGAAAACCATTACGAAAATGCAAAATTTGGTTTAGATTTCCAATCATAAATATCTTGATAATCAGACAGGCGATCGGCTTGTAAAAGTCATGGGGTTCCTGACTGACCTAAAGGTTTATAATTATGATTGCAGCATGAGCTAAATCCAGGATTTTGTTTCAGAATCTGAGGCAATGTTACTGAGTCACTTTAAAAGTAGTGATGAAGCACATTGATTAGTGTGAACATGCTCCTTGTCATTCAAAGACGGATGGATGAGATTAAAGATCACACGTTTGGGAAGAAGCAGAAAGGCACGTCCACCTCTCGATTGTACAGAACATGCTTCACGACACCAAATCGGGACTCCCCCTTCCTGTTATTCTTTCCCTAATTCCCAACCCCCGTTCAGCAGCACAATTCAGCTACGCTTCCCATGATGAGACTCATACATTACATCTCAGACTTCTGCCAAGAAAGCTAAAAAAGTCCAGGATTATCATGATTACCTCAACAAAACCTTCTTGTTCATTTATTCCTTAGCTTCTTCTTTCTCCTGTAATCATCCATCTTCCCTTTTCCTGCTCTTGCAACACAAATCCCTCTCTGAAGTAACTGGTTGATGGATGTTGGGGGGCGGGGGTCACACCAGTCTGTACCCCTTTGGATGTACATTAATGTATTCATTTGGGATATCTTACATACAACAAAGAAAAGAGGTTTATTGAAAGCTCAGTGGGTTGATGTCCCCATTCATTTTTGAACCCCAAAGGTACCTACAAATCTGATTTATAATTTTTTTTTTTTTTTTTTTTTTTTTTGGGGGGGGGGGGGGTTGTTGTTTCTATCTCTATATTTTGTTTCTATTTTCTTGCGATGAATTTTATTTTGATATGGGTATTTTTTCTACAGACATGTTCACACAATCCAATAAGAAAACAAAGACAATGTACAATGTACAATCATTTCATATCATGAATATAAAGATGTCTTAGTCTTAATCATTCCAGTTTGTTTTCAACCAACTTAGGCGAGGTCTACCAAGAATATTTGAACCACTTTAATTCTGTATGTATGTAAGACGACCGTCCTTTAATCATGAAAGTAGTAATAGTTGTTGATATTGGGTAGGTAGGACTTGGCTGTAACCATTTCTTTAAAAACAAAATTCATTATCTGAAACTCTCAAAGAGATTTCCCAAAAGGACACGTCTTCCTCTGAGCCATTCTTCTCTCCACACATTGGCATAAAGTGAGATTAATATCCGCACGATAAAGGTATTTGATTGCACATTTACAGAAGAAAGGTCAGAAGCAATGACATTTTAAGGCTTGAAATATTTCTTAATCAGATATTGCTTTCCTCCTCCACATAGCTTCCAAAGTCTCCAGGCAACGTGGAAGGAAGGGTCCAAGACAATGATCTGCACATTGGTATGTTTATTTTGCTGTTATAAAGCATTACTGATCCCGGCACAGTATTCTTCAAACTAGTTTTGTTGTATAATGCAGCGGTTGATTTAAGAGGGAAAGGGGGGAGGGCACAGACAGCCTAGGACCCCTTTTTAAACGCAACCTGGAACAAAATAAATTGTTTGTCCTTTTAAGTTTTTGTGCAACCTTTTAGGTTTTACACCCCAAATCAAACCTGAAATTCTAAAAAACAGTTCCTTTGTCTTTCTTTCCTTCTCTCTTTTTTAAAATTCCTTTGTATTTTGCTCTGCCCCCCCCCCCCCCCCTGTTTATGCTTGTAGGAGAGGATTGGAGTACACATGCTACTGAAAAACACGATAACTGCCCCTTGGGGGAGAGGGGTGAAGGTGGGCTAGACAGAATGTGTTTTTCCGCGATTTCCCACCTTTTGCAGAATCTTGGATCTATCCAATTTTTGCTAAAATGCACCTTTTTAAAGTCTTTAGTTGCTCTATGCCCATCTGTTTCAAAATACTCAAATGATAGAGCTCAGTGAAAGAGCAGTTTTCTCGTAATGGGGAGTCTCAAGTTTGAAACCAAGTGGATTAGCAAGTGCCCTTTTGTAAGGCATCAATCCTCACGACCAAATCCCTCTGATAGGACTAAAAGCCATAGGTTACCTAGTTGCTTACATGTACTGATATTAAGCATACTAATGCTCTTAGCAGTCAGGTAAAACAAACCAACAAACCAAACCTACCCTGTACATCAAATAATAGTACATGTACATACCAATTTCAGGGGCAATCAGAAAACCTTTCTGTGAAGTGCATGTCCTCCCTAACAATACTCTCACATGAACGCAAGGTGCACATATATATCGTTATGGTAATTAATGAAGTGCCCTCGACTAAAATGCATATATATACATGTAGCCTTTCAATAAGCCTCCACTTGGGGAAAAAATCACATACTGGTATACAGTTAAGAACTGGATTATTCATGCTTTTACCAAGTTTTGTAACTTTTTAAGTATGTGAAAAATTGATTCGCCCCAATTTATGTTTCTTGAGATTGTAATATATGAAAAATTACATCTAAGAGTGTTCAATTAAGGCCATAATCAAACCAGTTACCAGTTCACCTCCCATTCTTAAGTTACAAGAAACAAATTGAAAAACATCAACTTTACAAGGAGTATGAATAATTGAGTTGTTAACTGTATATGCCCTATTTGTTTTGAGTGGATGACTTTATGAAGAAACGAAAAAGATGTCAATAACTCTTTCAAATGATAACATGATATGCCTTTATAGAGTCACTTTAAACACCTCCATGATGAATGAACAGCCTTCCAAAATAAACCTACCATTATAAGCGCTTACGGCATTGATTAACACAATTAATAATATAGTCTTTTAAATCAATCTCCAAAAAAGCAATATGCCCTCCTAGTATACAGAAAGCAATACAGAGAATTCCACAGACTATAAATATGCCCTTTCGGTATGAACTGGAACACCCTTCGGAGAAACGCACAGCTTTTCAAATAAACCCTTCCAAGAGAAAACTGTACATCACTCCCCCGCGATTTCTTCGAAAAAGACACAATATCACTGCAAGCATTAATTAAAATTGGTAACATCAACTCACAGAGCTTTCAATAAACCTCTCAACTAGCCATAGGCGAGTCAACCTTTGATATTAATGATTATTATCTCACTATAGCACTATTGTATCTCCCCCTATATAATAAAAAAGAATCGTGCCCCGTTCAACCCAATGCCATAGTAAAAACAAAGTAATATCTCGGAGCAATGAATGAGCAATGAACACACACGAACCAATATCATCTTTTTTCTCAATTTCTTCCTGTCACTCTCTTTTCATTTAGCAGAAGCAAGAGTTATCTACTGATTAAGGTCATTCAACCTATCAAGAATATGCACTCTTGCTATTCCGTTTTCTTCTCATTTCTCATTTGAAGCATACCTCTAGCTATCAATTCAACTCTCAACCAAGCCTTTGTTTTAGATGCTTTCCCTCTTTTATATTAAATCATTCTTGCTTGTAGATCCAGGCATCAATGAGTCTCTTTTATATTCTATAATACATTGAAACCTGTATATAAAGACTGCTAAATGTAGACAAGAAAAGTAGTCTATATGAATAGGCGGTCTTTAAGTACAGGTTCACTTCCATGTTTCAATGAGAAACAATTTCAAGGGAATAATAATAATAATAATAATCCGGTTTTTTATATAGCGCTCAATACACCGATCCAACGATGTACCTAAGCGCTTTACAGATATATTATTACCCCGGTCATCGGATTCAGGCTTACCCGCACACAATGTGTGCACATTTTCCACTCCCTGGGGAGCATTCCAGCCAGTCGCCATTTTACAGGCGCACACTTGCGAAACAGAAAGTGTGGTCTTCATAAACAGGTGGTGTTTCTATACAGGTGGTTGCTAAAGCAGGTTTCACTGTACTACATTTTGATTAAATATTTATCAAACCTACTGTCTATGAAGTTGTTAAAATTCAAGCAGTTTCCTTTTATATTTATTTGTTTCATATTGACATTGAAAAAAAAAAATGCATTTACACACTTGTATTTTAAAACTCACAGTAGGAATATTACCTAATCTATGACAGACTACTGATGCAAAATATATAATGTTGACAACCATAAGGGCACTAACTTTGCATGGTGTTGTGGTGAAGTTTAAATCCTTGACTAATGATGCAAAGGCATTTTATCAACATTGCTTCTCTCCATTCAAGTGTTAAATGGATACGGAGAAGAATGCAAAAGTCATGTATGGCTAAATTGTATATGATGTGTGCCTGTAACAGGGCCCCCCAGGCTGGAATGGTTCCAAATAGGTTTAATGATACGTGCATGTACTAACAGAGTAGAGTCATAATTGGATCTAATAAATGAACAGTAATTTATCAAAGTTCAAAACATCAAATAGATTTGAAACAACATACATGTTTAAGCACTCAATTAATATTGATAAATTCATTATGGTATCATTGATTTTTATTCGGCTTAACATATTCATCAATTTAATTTCATGAAATCTCAAATAAACAAATAACATCTTCTGCCAAATTGATTTACATTTCTGTATTGCAGTTAATTGAAGATAAAAATGTCAAGGATGAAATAACTCACTCAACGTGTTGCTAATATAGTTTCAAAGACTTTAAAGTCCCCTCTTTCTCTAGTTAGTAGTAGTAGTAGTTGTAGCAGAAGCAATAGTAGTAGTAGTAGTAGTAGCAGTAGACATAGTAGTAGTATTAGTTGGGGTATACTTTATTGGTTAACTAATTTGTAAAATGCTATATGTAATCTACCACAAGGTCAATTGATTTTCTATCCCCCTCTCTCTCTCTCCCTCTCTCTAAAATGTGCATCACATCAGCTGTTATAAGTTATATGTTTGTTCCCTAAGTTATACAGAATGGGTTACAAGATAAAATGATATTTTGGCCAACAGAGGGCACTCTTTGGTAATAAGTTATATCTTGAAGATCAAATGACATGTGTGATTCTTAGATTCCAAGTGACTCCGACAGAATTCTAAAAGTGTTAGAAAGGCAAACCTCAATATGTGATGACACAATTTCCTTTAATGTGACTTTTGAATAAATGAAAATGTAAATGAATGAAAGTTTCCACTTAACTGAAGAATTGAAGTGTTATTGAATTTACATCTACCTGGTGGGCATGCAATAGGTGAATGTCCTTTCAGATTAATGTACGCAACTATGATACCTACATTTTTACATCCTATCCATTGGACTCCATCTTAGAGGGGTAAACCCAATTTTACTGGCTATTCGACCTTTAGTATGTATGTCCTTTCAGATTCACATAAGCAACAAGGATTCCTACAGTTTTACATCCTATCCAGTGGACTTCATCTTAGAGTGTAAATCCCAGTATTGCAAACTATATGACCTGGATCTCCCAGTCCCGATCATCAAGCTGCCCTTACACTGAACTACAGCACCATCACACACACAGAACACAGGATATTATCATCTTTAAAAAAAAAATCCTAAATAATTTAAGCTATAAGCTGTAATGAAAAATGAAATGTTTGAATGACTTACAATCTTTGAAGGAGTCAGTTGCTTGTAAATGTCTGTCTAATGAAGACTGTCTTATTGGTTTCATCTTTTGAATCTAAAAAGGGAACAAACAAAGTGAAAGACAATACACAAAGGAACAAAATCAAGATATTTCTTAAATAAAAACAAGATAAAGTCATGATGAATTTCATTCCAGCTATACTTGGTTGCATTCAAGAACCGTCTACGAATCTATCAAATAAACTGTTCATTCAAGTTATCAGACTGTTAGAATAGGATTCTATTACAGTTCAAATCATAGAGATTGCAAGTAACAGTGATGAAATATAAACATAATCTTGTTCATCTTTTGGATACAGGCAATATAGGGGGGGATCCATTTAAGAGAAGTCCATTGCAAAATGGCTTTACTGCAGTTAAACCAAATTACAATGAAACAGTTCAGGAACATTCATGTAGTGCAGGTGGAATACAAAGCATTTACTCCTCACATTTTTCCACCAGAAGTCCACGATTGAAAAAAATATATAGAATGAATGGTTCACATACATTTACATCTTTGGTAATGCAGTGAACAAGGACACAATACAGTTGATTCACACAATCTAGCAAAGCTGTGGCTTTGTTATAAATACTAGCATACCGGTATCAGTGAATCTAATCCGAATTTTGGGTTTGGAAGATTTGAATAGCTTATCTCAGCAAAAGGTTTGCACCGATTTTAAAATGTTGGTTATATTAACCCTACTCACAACACTTTGGTCTCTTGTTGGCCCCAAATGACCATTTGTATTGATTTTTTTCCGAAATAGGGCAAAATGATTAGTCTGAATCAATAGTGGGTGGATTTTGGCATCCTAATTTTAAAAAAGATATGTGCGCTGATATCAGATCAATCCATCTCATTGAACGAGTTTACACAGTTTGGATCATTTTGGTCATTTCAATCAGTGGCTAGCGTTTTGCTACACTGCACTAGTTGAAAGATGTCGACCCATGAGCTGAAAAATTGGCCTGTCGCTGCCTAACTGTGGGGGCGCTGTTAATTGTGAAACCACGCTATTCCTTTATAATGATCCATTACTACAGCTCCTCAAATTTCTATTTCTGATCCCACAATACATGTCTAACTGCTACTTCTATAAAATCCCAGTGAATGGAATCTGACATACCTCTAAGTACTGTTTGAGAACCTCAGCTCTCGTCATACATTTCTCTGTCTCCTTCAAGAGCAGGTCTTTCCTTTTACCTTTTTGTTCAACTGTAACAAAATCATAATACAAGAGTTTAAATGTAGAGTATAGCAAAGACCTTCTGGGGAAGTGAACAAAGTATCATTCTGTAACCAGGAGGGTCCAGGTGTGAAACCATGTCCATGCGCTGTACCCTTTGGTAAGGCATTAATCCTCATTACCAAGTCCCTCGGAAAGGACTTAGAACCATCTGTCCCCTGGTAGGTTACCTACAAGCATACACATGCTTTCTTAGCAGTCGGGTAAAACAAACAAACAATCTTGTTGTAAGTAATGATGATTTGCAAATTTGTTTACACAATTTTAGAGAAAGAAACAATTATTCCTTACATTATTTCAAGTCGATAAAGCACTAAATCGATCATATCATTAAATTATTTTCAGCATTACCCTCAACCAGAATGGTAAATTTCAATGTTCTGTTAGAGAATCTTTTTCTTTTTCTCAGTACTTAAAGGGATCCGGTAACTTTGTCTCAGATTCTGAAAACACATTCTGGATTTAGCTCATGATGCAATGATAATTATAAACCTTTAGGTCAGTCAGGAACCCCGTGACTTTTACAAGCCGATCGCCTGTCTGATTATCAAGATATTTATGATTGGAATTACAAATTTTGAAAACCGTTCGCCTGACGGTTTTCATAACACTACAGTCTATTGGGGAAAACGAGTATGGTAAAACCGGTCACTCAAAGATTTTTACTTTTTTGAGGCACTTCTTGATCATTTTGAAGCGCAATTTTTGTAGGGCTTTAATATTACATCATATCACAGACACTGATAACACGTAGGGCCGTGTATCTCAGATTTAACATTGTTAAACGATCCCTTTAAGGAAAATCAACTGTTTTCTGACATAAAAAAGTGTGTTTTAAAGATATAAAACATTTTTTTTCCTTGGACATTATGTCCCATTGAGTTTTCCAACTTTATTACATTGTTCAACAAAATCAACCACAATATGATTAAACTCTTCATACTGTTTATAAAAACTGGAACTGTCTTAACCTTTTGCCTACTGATACAGGTTGGTCAATGTATCAAGCCTATGTGAATTAGAAAATATAGAAGAAACGGGTTAACAAAATCCAAAAATAACCTGGCAACTCACCTTGTAATATTGGCATTAGATGACTCAGGGCTTGTTCATACAGGTCTAGAGCTATCAGGTATTCTTCATTGTTATCCTGAATTACAAGAGAAAGGTAGATATTGATTTCAGCGAAGGATTAGTGAATAAAATATGCTGAATGTTCTATAAGGGAGTGGAGCCTTTTGTGTCTACAGTCAGCTAGAATTTATCATCAACGACATCAAGCACACATGTTTCTTTTTAAATCATCTATTCAAATATTCTAACTGCATATACTACTAAACTTTCACATCTCTGTTCTATATTGGTGTGTGTTGGGATTGGATTTATAGAGCACAGTTTACTTTCATAAGTATAGAGAGGTCAATCATGAGGAGCGGTGACACAAGTTAATAAGAAGATAAATCATAAAATTACGATGAGCTATAACAAGTCATAAAGATACAAAGACAATTATAACGATGAGTTAACATCTAGAGAAAGTCTGATTGTTCTGACTGTTTGGAATCTAATCTGAGTTAACTCTGACTCGAGTCCAAAACAAACTCCTTTATAATGGGTAGACCCTCTATTAGGAGTTGGTCAACCTTGAGTCCTTCATTAAATGACTATAAGTATGTCATAACTTTTACTCATTAGTGGGGAGTGGGTCTATTATCTGGAAGGAGTGATGTTGAGATTAAGAAGACCATAAAGTAACCAGTGCTAAGAGGTTGTACGAGTTATAGTTTTGAAGAAAGTGTGAAGTTTGTATTTACTACCTGTAAGTTTGTATTTACTACCTGTAGAGGTATTGATATAGTACGGATATATTATTGATGAATGATCACCTAACAATATTACAGTGTTTGCTTTATACCTCTCTTGATGCATCTTTGGCCAGCTTCACTGCAACTTTCATATCTGGGTTTCCATTAGCCATTTTATCTGGAGAGAAAGTAATGAGGATACCATGGGAAAAAAAATAACAAATGCAAACTAACAAGGAAGTTTATTTAGCTTCGAGGAATGAAATTAACTGCCATGATAATACTGGTCAATTTTTTTCAGATAAAATATTAAATATTTGTAAGAAAGTAGCAGACATACTACAATTCAGTATACATCATCTTGACAAGTCGTTTCTCTTCTGCAGTTAAACAGTTTGATTTACTGATCACTCTCAACTCAATTCTTAAGTATTTTTTTTCCTTTTGCCATGTTTCTTTTCAGTTCTTACTGCTGACATATCTTTACAGGCAGCATTAGTAAGATTGACCAAATAGTTACAACAGAAAATGCCTTCTATTTAAATGGCAAAGAGTGGATGGTATATGTGTATATCCTGTATCAAACATTTATTGGTGTTTGATTGGTTGAGAGCTCTTCACGGGACCAGAAATATTTCAATCATTTTAAGGTTGCTCTGAAAAAGTACTATTTAGGAGAACTATTTGAGTTTTGGTAGTTGACAATTCAGCTAGCATACAGGATTTGAAATGCCTCCAGCGGGCAAGTCCCATGGTTTCACAGCGCTCACGCGACGCAATCTATGCTGAGCCACAGTCTAATTGACTGCGCTGCACTACTGTTGGAAACCTCCAATATAAAGGTGAGTTATTCTGCTTGATGATACATTTTTGATGGAGGATATAAAACAAATACACCCTACCTTCTTTTCAAGGTACTGGTTAAAACTATGGGCCTTGGTGACTCGAACAGTACTATTAGAGTCAACTCTTGCCCATAGTTTTAATCAGAACCTCTCAAGTCAATGTATATTTGCATATTATATAAGTTCATTCTCCTAAATTCTCCTTTTACCTAAGAGATGAATATCATGCACGAGTCCCGAGTTGGTGGAGGATCTGCTTGCTTGCTCACTATCATCCTGGACAGATTCTGAGTTATTTAGAGGTGTTTTCTTGGGTTTTAATAATCCTTTCAGCTCCTCTGCTCTCCTCATGTACTCCATGCCTCGCACTTTCAGAGCTTCTTTCTTAGTGGAATCTCGCTCATCTAAAATGGAGAAAAAACAAACAAACAATACAAAAAATAAAAAAAGTAGTTAAGCAAGTCGTATGGAACAAGGAGCCATAAAATTTACAATCATTCACAAGTTTTAATCATCCTTCAAGCTCCTCTTGCGGTCACAATTCTCCATAGCTTTTAATCTTAGAGTTTCATCTTTGGATGCTTTTCACTCATCTTTTTTCTTCAAATACTTATCAAGAAGATGAATGGCCATTTAAATGACTTGCTGGTACAGAAAAAGACATGACATTTGCTGTTTTCATATGCACCGGCCTACTATATGAGAAACTTACATTGGATGGCTGGGATGAAGTATTCCATGGCTTTAAGATAAAGCCTGATTGCTTCTTTCCATTCTCCTTTCTGGTCAGACTTCACAGCTTCCATTACAGTTGTTCTCTAAAATGAAACATTGAAAGATGAAACGTATTCAGGAATGAATAATAATATATATGCGCCTTGTTTACCCAGGGTAGCTCCATAAGTATTAAAACTGTTCTCCATGACAGCCCTGTAATCATATTATGAACTCTGCTTTTGCCGAGCTACCATGGAAAGGTGCTCAAGCATTACAGGAATTTCTTCCTATTGGATACCTATTTACACTTGGTGGAGAGTGGCAAATGTAAATTAATGTCTTCGCAAAGGACATTAGTGCTGCGGTGGGACTCATACTCCAAACCGTGAGACCCACAGTCCGATGATATATACACTAGACTACGATGCCTCTGATAAACTTCTCTCTCGAATAATCTCTTGGAAATGTTTAAGTAGTGAGATGTACAGTCCGGTACATACTAAGTATTACATTATAAAACCATAAATAGAATTATAAGTGGCTTTTTTCTAGTCATACATGTAGAAGATGGTGATAAAAGTATCCAAGTTTTTTAAGGATAATTCTCAAGAAACACTGCTTGGAGAGTAAATAAACTCAAAGGATTTATTGATTCTACCTCTAAATGTCAGCAAAAGTATATGAGCTATAGATAATGATAATAATAATAAAAACGGTGCTTATAAAGTGCTTTCCCCCAAAGTCTCTAAGCGCTTGGTATTACTACTCACAGCTTTATCCAATGATTCTGAGCATGGAATATGTTCTAGATCGATGAAAGGGTGATGGAAGAAATCTTCAAACTCTATCCTCTCGCCTGGATCTCTCTTAAGAAGCCTTGAGAGAAGGTCTCGACAGGCAACAGACGACTCAACAAAGGTGGGGATCTGATGCAAACCGCAAGAAAAACAACATATAAGTATAAGGTAAACTATGAATTAGTGCAACAAGTAAGAGAGTTGGTGGACTGTACTCACAGAGAAGAAGAAGCCCCTTAAATTTTCCTCGATTTACTTTGCATAATTTTTTTTTTTAATAAGAAAAACAGTTAAATTGTTTACAGTATCATTGACATTCTTGTATAAGGGTAATTCCATAAATTAGGGACCCACTTTGTGACAGTTTTGGTGTCCCACTTACATAAGGAACCCACACATATTTGTGGCTCTGAGTAAAGACTTAAATAGTGGAGTGAGATTGTATAGTGATTTCTAAGCATAATATTGCATCCTCATACCTAGAATCACTTAACAATCTCACTCCGCTATTTAAGTCTTCACTCAGAGCCACAAATACGTGTGAGTTCCTTATGTAAGTGGGACACCAGAATTGTCACAAAGTGAGTCCCTAATTTATGGAATTACCCATAAAAAAGACTTACAATTTGACTGCAAAGACGTCCATGAAATCAAGTCAGGGGCAAATTCAATACCTCATTGTATTTCCCCCCCCCCCCCCCCCAAAAAAAAAAAAAAAAAAAAAAAAAATCATGTTAGGATTGTAATGTTAACCCCATACATATACGGTAAGCATATATTTTACGTCTCCCTAGCATCATTTCACGAAACCGTCATAAAGTACAAGTTCGCCGACATCTCATTGAAATGCGTCTATTACAATTACCAAGTGTTTCAATGGGATGCTGGCGAATTAGTCTTACAGCATATCATAGCTACAATCTGTATTTGCAGGCATAAAGGTAAATAAATGCTATCACACTAACCTCAATAGGTTTGGGGCTTCTAATCTTTTCAGCTAACTGTGCGTAGGAGCTTGAAGCTAAGGGTGGACCGCCAAAAAGACATTCTGAATCATGACAAAGAAGAGGTGACAGGTGGAAAGCCATGGGTTTATTTGGCAAAGGCATTGCCGGTTCCCATACAAATTCAATGGGTCAAGAACTGGAAAGTTCGACAGAAATTATAGATTTGGAACCGATAAAAAATAAGTAACATATTTTGAAGGTGACTACGTAGATCTCATCAAATCATCACGGGATTTCATAAAACCTGAATGATAGTTCAGTAAAATAAGAAAAGGGTTGACACTGCTGTACATTCTCTATGGAAGCCAGACTAAACTTTGTCTTATCGTCTTCCCCTGTATCGTATCTGTGCATGTGTCGACTCGCACAGTGCGGGAGGAAGGTCGCCATCTACTGTCGAACATCGTATTTGCAGTAGGACCAATTAGAAAAGCACTTTGCAATAGGATTTAGAATACTTGATCCAAATATGTGACATGGTTGATTTTTATAAACAAAATTTCTGCTCCAAATACGACGCTCTTCATAATATTCATAACCCTTCATCCACAGCATTGGATAACTTCATTTTACTACATGATAGTTGTACCAGAAAATTTGTATCTTGTTCAGAATTGTTTAAGTTGATGATCTGATTGTCACAAATACAATAGTTTACTTTTTCCTTTTTCATACTAGCTGTGCAGAAATGATCCTTTAAAGCCTATCTGCACTAGTTTGGCGAGGAGAGACTAGACCTCCCTGCATGGTCACCTCATCAAATCAGCTCTCAATTAACACAAGTAAAAGAGGATCATGGGGGACCAACGGGCACTGCTTAGGCATTGTTTTCTATGTAGAGGGAGCAAGTAGCTTAAAGTAGTACAGTGGGGTTTTACTGGATTGCCAACCTTTCATGCAGCTAATCTTACCAAACATGATGACCCCTACTGACCAGAGGTCAGCCTTAGCATTGTAGATCCCATCTGTGATGATCTTACCAAACATGATGACCCCTACTGACCAGAGGTCAGCCTTAGCGTTGTAGATCCTATCTGTGATGATCTTACCAAACATGATGACCCCTACTGACCAGAGATCAGCCTTAGCGTTGTAGATCCTATCTGTGATGATCTTACCAAACATGATGACCCCTACTGACCAGAGGTCAGCCTTAGCGTTGTAGATCCTATCTGTGATGATCTTACCAAACATGATGACCCCTACTGACCAGAGGTCGACCTTAGCATTGTAGATCCTTTCTGTGATGATCTTACCAAACATGATGACCCCTGCTGACCAGAGGTCAGCCTTAGCATTGTAGATCCTATCTGTGATGATCTTACCAAACATGATGACCCCTACTGACCAGAGATCAGCCTTAGCGTTGTAGATCCTATCTGTGATGATCTCAGGGGCCATATAGAGAGGTGATCCACGAAGCATGTCTGCTTGAATATCCTCTGTGATGTGCTGAGCAAATCCAAAATCTGCATGAAAAAAATACAAAGTCGTAGCTCATTTTGATTTGAATCTAGATTTAATGTTTTGCCACACAGCTTAACCCTTTTTCAATTTATTGTAATGGATTAAACATTAAATTGATGAAGAAGAAGACTGAATGAAACGTGGACAGAGATAATAATAACAACTTGATGAATTCAATCTGAATTAGTATGGCATACATCTCATGTGCAGGTCATTGATCTAATATTTTGACTATCCTCATCCACCTAACTCCAAAAGGTTCTTCTATTCAACATATCAACAAAATAAAACCATGTGGAGTGCAATTTAAAAAAAAACAATAATCTGTACTTTTTCTTGTGAAATTTCTAAGATAGATGGTTTTAAGAAAAAGTCAATTTCCGTTTAGACTTTTTTGTTGTTTAAAAAGCTCATAGTATTTCAAAGGAATAAATATAATAGATAGAAATATGATTACCTGCCACCTTAAGTACTGGGTTGTATGAATTTGAAAGCAGGAGGTTCTGAGGCTTGAGATCCATGTGTGTAATGTTTCTGGAATTGAGGAACATGAGTGCGCTGGCTGCAGAGACAAAAACAAGACTTAAAGATAAGATCACATATTTGTTCAAAATTTAGCATTTCTTCCTTAAACACAGTGACATGAATGATCAACAATAAACAATGACTAATCCATTAAACTGTTCATTCTGAATTAACAACACTGAATTTGTAATCCATCAGCATTTTTACTATACCCACATCCCGCAATGAATATGACTTTGTTATGAGTCAACATTTAATTCAACACATAATTTATGGTTCTTTCCATTTAAAGAAGTCTTGTACATTGCTATAGACATGTTGCTCTTGAGTTGAAGAACAGCATTAGCAATATCAATTCCATAGGAATATCAGAATATTTTCTTTAATAATAATAATAATAATAATAATAATAATAATAATCATTTAAAGTCCACTCCAAATTTTATTAAACCGAAAATGGAAATTCTTTTTGCCCAATTGATTGTGAGCTCGGCAGTCACTGAGCAGCGCCAGATCTTAACATATCTTTGTAGTAGGACAAAGTACACTGCTGATTGATAATCATAAACCGCATCACATCACAGTCAATACTGTTTAAAACATCAGTAATCATTAGAACTGTTACCCTTGCAGCATCATATATTTTGACATGTATACATATAGGTTGTATATTGCGTCTTGTCTATTAAACGCTGAAAGGGAGAGTCCTGTCATCTTCAGTTCAAGCTATGAAAATGAGAGAAGTACCTAGCTGTCTGAGAAATGTTTTGACAGTTGCCTCGGGAAGAGCTATTCTTTTGTGGATGGTCTGAGATAGATCCCCTCCACTGCAGAACTCCATTATGAGATAGATGTAATGTTGGTCCCACTGGAATAAAAGAAAACAGAAGAAATGGAGTGGTCATTGTTCACATATATCTGGAATCTATTAACCCACATCATCAATAAATAGATGCTCGTAAGGTTTCCTGGGGGGTTTTCACAAAGATCCTAAGTTGAACTTATCTCTAAGTTGGACTTAACAATTATGGAAAGCCATTAGCATCTATGAATATATATTTTGTAAAATTTAATTTAAAATGCATAAAATATTGATTCAAATCATTCATATTTTCTATCACCAAAGAGATTTCATGTTATTGATGTGGAATTTATAAAAAGTCAAATATACTTGAATTTTCACTTGTTAATATATTTTATTTTTAGGCTACAATGGCTCTCCATAATTTTAAAGTACAACATAGAGTTAAGTTCGACTTGGGATCTTTGTGAAACAGCCCCCTGGAGTCATCAAGGAACTCCATCTTGTGTGAGATGACGCCCTTACGGCTCTCCAACCTTGATTTGTCACTTTAGCTGGAAAATGTCATGAGAAAAAGAGAAAAATCACAGATGTTATCATCCACATGTATCAGTTTCATTCAAGTCTTAGTGAAATACAAAATGTATAATAAGCTAAAAAAGATTATATTATCCTTAAAATCTAATACACAACTGTGCAGTTGTTCTTGAACAGTAGAAAAAGTTTGTATGGAGAACACAGCCTTTGTGAGAAATGAAATGCTCACAGCATTGTAAGCAATTTAACCTACAGAATTCTTATATTTCATAAAGGAAAAAAGAGATTGGATGTCTTTCTATTTGAAATTCAAAGGGGGTTCACATGTTGCAAAGACAGATGTGTGTCTGATACCAGCTTGTAACAAGAAGAATACAAATACAAAAAAAAAGTTGTCTCGCAAAATTTTACTTATAGTAATGATTGCATGCGTGGCTACAGGTGAAGGTCAATGATAAAGAAGTTTGTGTAGAGCATGAAGTCCAAAGGAGATTACACTATTGACTATTGAACCTTGCAAATAATCATTGAAGTGTTGAGTTACCTGGAAGTCTTTGAGTTCCACAATGTATTCATGTTTGATCTTCTTGAGAATCTCAATTTCCTGAAGGAGGTTTTCTGTGGAGAGTTTGTTGAGGCTCTTCTTGGAGACACATTTGATTGCTACCACTTCTCTTTGTTGGCTCTAAGGGTTAAAAAAAAAGTAAAGAGAACATGACAATTATATGGCTCAGTAAAAAAATGAATTCTTGTTTCTCAGCCAGCTATTCCAGAAATAGGGAGGAGTTTCATCATCTTTTAAAAAAATAAATATTCAAAAATTCACTCCTTGGTCCTAATCAAATGATTGGTCTTCTTTTTCTTCTTAAAGATAATCTGCCTCCTTCAATACTGAAGATTCTTGCAGATGCCGTATATTCGGCCTGATCGGGTTGTGCAGGTGGACCATTACACCGGGGTTTCCCCCTACTCTTATACGAATAGTGCAATGGGTTCTTAACGTGCAAGGGTGGTGACTCTCCTGTACACGGGACCTCCATTTAACGTCCTATCCGAGGGATGGAGTGTTTTCCACTTGACATAACCTGGGTCTATGAACAAGGGAAGTGGCACGTTAACACACAACGCAGACTTCAGTCATCTGCCTGGGTGGGAGTCGAACCCGGGATCTTTGGTTCGACAGGCAGCACTTTACCGACTGAGCCAACTCGCCTCTAAAGTCGTGTGTGATTCATTTCATTCATTTAGGAGTGCCCTAAATTCAGTGAACTCTGTGCATGCAACTTATACTACAATTAACTAATCACCATCAGCATCATCGTAAAATAAGTATCCAAATGGTTATTCGCGTTTCCAGCAGAACCAGCATAACAAACTCTAGTGTAAATCGCATGTTACTTGTTAGCTCATTGTCATCAGGAAAATCTATATGGCAAGCAAATTGGTATCACTTCCGTATCACATTTTTTATTAAACTCTAGACCAATATCAAATACTTTGTACATGTATGAGTAGAAGAAGAGTCCACTATCAAACTCTGAAGGTAGTTTGCAAAGTCCTCGGATGTACATGTAGGACTCTTGGAGTAGGCGATTACAAAAGCATTAGGTTTATTTTACGGCACTATTCACGCTGGGCCTGGGTGCCAATTAAGGCTAATTAAGATGAGATCAGACATTACAGAATGCAACAGAAAAATTGTTGTCGATTTCAATGAAACACTGTTTGAACACTAACTTACTGACTAACAGCAGTTGAGTTAGGTGCGCAGTTAATGGTTATAGACCTAGGCCTACTAACAAGTTATAGCCCCACCATCACACAATTTAAAAAACTAATTAAATGAGCAGTGGCTCATTAACGAGAATGTTGGCAGACCAAAAAATAGTTCCACACAACATTCCAGTGCAAACTATGTGTGCTCATTCGCAGTCGCTTCAAGCTTCAATTAATCGAATCCAAATGACTAACACAAATTTGCTTATGTGGGACAATGCACGGAACAAGAAACAATGTAAACAAATCAACGTTAATAAGGGAAATGCGGTTTCCTGCTTATTAAATAACATGATTTTGAATTGACTATTTCATTAATAGTAACAGATGAAACATACCTTTCTGTATGCCTTGTAGACTGTAGCATAAGTGCCACTACCGAGTTTTTCTGTGAATACGAAACCCGGTAGTCGGGGAATTCCGTATGCATCGGGGGCTGCCATCTTGGATGACCGTACGAGTCTAATTTTGGATGAAACCAATGTTGTCATGCACGTGATGTGATTGGTACAAAGTTTAGGCGTTACAGTAACGAGACAAATATAGTTTCCAATTATTCTTTTTTCTTCTCCTCCATTTCATTTTTCTTCTTCTTCTTCTTCTTTTTCTTCTTCTTCTTCTTCTCAGTCTTCTTCTTCTTCTTCTTCTTTTTCTTTTTCTTCTTCTTCTTCTTCTTCTTCTTCTTCTTCTTCTTCTTCTTCTTCTTCTTCTTCTTCTTCTTCTTCTTCTTCTTCTTCTTCTTCTTCTTCTTCTTCACAAAACCGCCTTGAGCAATAGAAACTCAAAACTTTAGAATTTGCAACGCCCTTGATCTCTCTCTCTCTCTCTCTCTCTCTCTCACTCTCACCGTCCCTCCCTCTTTCTCTCTCACTCTCTCACTATCTTCCTCTTTCTCTAGCTCTTACCGTTGTTTCATCTCTCACTCTGTCATCATCATCATCATCATCATCATAATCATCATCATCATTGCCACCATCATCATTATTTATTTATTTATTTATTCAGTTTTATTTAAAAACAGGGTAGTCTTTTCAGTGCCAAATGCCTGGTTTACGAAAGAGCCCTGTACATACAAAGATTTACAAACAAATAGAATACTTTGTAGAAAACAAAGACATTATATAAACAACAAACCATAAGAGATTGAGAAGAAAAGAAAAGAAAAAAGGTTATTATCATCATCTTCATCAATTTATCATCATCATCATTACCATCATCATCATCATCATAATCATCATCATCATTACCATCATCATCACTTTCATTATCATCATCATCATCATCATCATCATCATCATCCTCCTCCTCCTCCTCCTCCTCCTCCTCATCATCGCCATCTACACCTCCTTCGTCGCCGTTGCACATCCTTCTTAATCTGTCGCTATACCGTGCCGAGTTGAAATCAAATCAAATCAAGCGTACTACAGTGGTACTATAGTTCAACATTGTGTTTACCGGATACTGGCATAGCGCCATCTCCTCTTCATTACCATGCTTTGAAGCCCCACTGCACTAGTTTGGCTAAGAGAGATTAGACCACCCTGCATGGTCACTGATGTGTGATTATCTCATCAAATCAACTTTTAATTAACATAAGAAAAGGGGGATTATAGGGGAACAATGGTCAGCGATTAGCTTGTTTGCTATAATAGAGGGCGCAAGTAGTTATAAGCAGTGCAGCTATTGGGGCTTAAAGCTACTCAGTGGAAATTTTATCTGATTTGGTGCAGATTTCTTTCAGATTGTCAAGGTCTCACCACGGTCCAATCATTGCTTTTTCATGAAAGAGCTGCGTAGTAAACCTAAATTTATAGATAGAATATTTAATGTCATTGGATAGAGAACACCTATGGTATTTTGATATTTTTATGATGGCTATTGTTTTTGACATTGGTGTCTCGGAAAGGGTGACCATAATAGACTATGAGAGAGGCTGGGGGGGGGGGGGGGTAACTGTGTATCATAGGTGTGGGAATATCTAATAACGTCTTTATACAAGACTATATATTTGCAACGTTGAAACGACGACACGAAGTGAAAGTAAAACATAACCAAATCGTACTACCCTTTTGTGTCCATTCTCCTTTTGTCGTCTGAATAATACTACATGGTGGCAGCGGTATAAGTGAAGAACCATGGAAAGTTCTCGTCTACCATTGCCAGAAAGCTTTGATAAAGTTGCAGGCTTAAATCAAGCCGAACAATGGCCAAAATGGTCACGGCGGTTCGAGAGATATCGCGTCGCATCGGGCCTCGCATCCAAGCCAGACAGTGAGCAGGTTAGTACGCTACTCTATGCTATGGGTGAATGTGCCGATGATATTATCGTGTCTCTCAATGTGAAAGAGGAGACAGCAAAGTATGATGACGTGATCGCAACATTGAAGAAGTATTTCAATGTACGGAAAAACATTATTGTTGAAAGGGCAAAATTCAACAAACGAACACAACGCCCGGGAGAAAGTGTGGACACATTTATCAATGATTTGTACAGGCTAGCAGAGGACTGTGACTACGATAGACTTAAGGAGGGCTTGATAAGAGACAGAATTGTAGTTGGGGTGCTTGATGACTCCCTATCTGATCAACTACAGTCTAGAGAAGACCTAACTCTCTCAAAAGCAGTTCAATTGAGTAGACAGTCAGAAGCCCGGAAACAAAACAAGTCTGTTGTGAGGGGAGGTGCAGAGAGTGAGAGCCCTAACTCGGCCGTAAACTACGTAAGGCCTAAGAGCAAGGGAACGTACTCGAAGAAAACATCTCAAACTCCGCAGGGTAACTGTAAGTGGTGTGGAAGGCAGAATCATGCACGTGCCAGCTGTCCCGCAAAAGATGCAAAGTGCCATCAATGTGGAAAGATGGGCCACTTCCAGTCTGTGTGTCAAGCCAAACAACCAGAACAGGGAAAACAAGAGGCAGCAAAGCTAAAATGGAAAGCTCGAGTCAGCGAGGTAGATGATTTCGATGACATTGATGTCCCCTTCCTTGGTGAAGTCAGCGAGAACGATCAGACGTACTGGAGTTCATCGATCCTCGTAGATGGGAATGAAACACACTTCAAGTTAGACACAGGAGCAGCCGTTACTGTGTTGTCTGATTCCACTCCATGGCTGAATAAACACATCATGAGACCAACAACCAAGAGGTTACGTGGTCCAGGAAGTACAGTCCTGACTGTAATAGGACAAATGACATCAACTCTCAGGCATAGAGATAAACAGATCAAGGAGACTCTCTATGTGGTCAAAGATCAGGAGTCTTCATTGCTGAGTAGGAAAGCGTGTAGAACCTTGAATCTAGTCCGCAGAGTGGAGGAAGTTGATTCTTGTGATGATGAAACTGCAAACTTCAAGGCTGAGTTCCCTCAACTTTTCACTGGTTTGGGGAAACTGAAGACAGCATACCACATCACGTTAACTTCAGATGCCAAGCCGATGTGCCTGTATACAGCCAGGAAAGTTCCTCATCCGCTTCTACCGAAGGTGAAGAAAGAACTAGAGTCCATGTTGGAGCAAAATGTGATCTCAAAAGTGACTGAGCCGACAAAGTGGTGTTCGGGGATGGTTCCAGTGTTGAAGCCCAGTGGTTCGGTGAGAATTTGTGTAGACCTTACATCTCTCAACAAGGCAGTTGAACGGGAGATTCATCCGATGTCTTCAGTCGATGAAAGTCTAGCAAAACTGGGAAAGAGCACAATCTTCACAAAACTGGACGCCAACAGCGGGTTTTGGCAAATTCCATTGGAGGATGAGTCAAAGCTACTGACAACCTTTGTCACTCCATTTGGGAGATTTTGCTTCAACCGATTGCCGTTCGGGATAACGTCAGCGCCAGAAGTCTTCCAGAGAGCGATGTCCACTATCCTCGAAGGACTTGACGGCGTGATTTGTCACATGGATGATGTGCTAGTCCATGGTGCAACACAAACAGAACATGACATCAGAGTACGAGCTGTTCTACAACGTCTGCAGGAAGCAGGTATCACACTAAATCAGGGAAAGTGTGAATTCTCCAAACAGAGTGTGAAGTTCTTAGGGCACTTCATCGACGACACTGGTGTCAAGGTCGATCCGAGCAAAACAAGAGCTATTCGAGATTTTCCAGTTCCTCGAAGCGTGAAAGAGCTACAGAGGTTCATGGGAATGGTGAACCAGGTGGGAAAGTTTCTCCCAGGATTAGCTGAGATCAACGAGCCCCTTCGTCAACTCCTGAAGAAAGACAATGTGTGGTGTTGGGGAGAAGCGCAGCAGAGATCTTTCACACAGATCAAAGAGATGATGGTCTCGACAGCAGTCTTAGCTCATTATGATCCAGAACTGCCAACAGTCATTGCAGCAGATGCATCCGGGACTGGAATGGGTGCAATCCTGTATCAAGTGCAGACTGATGGAAATCGTAGACCAGTGTGCTATGCATCTCGATCGCTTACCGAGACTGAGCAGAGGTATGCAGTGATTGAAAAAGAGGCACTGGCAGCTACTTGGGCGTGCGAGAGGTTCTCCGAGTATGTACTTGGTCTTCATTTCGAGGTGGAAACTGACCACAAGCCATTGGTCACACTTCTAAACTCGAAAGAACTTGTGAAAATGCCTCCACGACTCCAACGCTTCAGAATGAGAATGATGAGATTTGATGCAGAGACATTGTATGTTCCAGGAAAACAGCAGACATCCGCTGACGCCTTGTCACGAGCGCCAGTAGAGAGGCCAGGAATGGATGATGTCAACTTCGTAGATGAGGTTGAATCATATGCATCAACATCAGCCATCAACCTCCCAGTGACAATGCAGAGATTTGAGGAAATCAGAAATGCACAAAAAGCAGATGAAGTATGTGCAAAAATCAGAGACTACTGCGTTCAAGGATGGCCAGACTACATGCCACATAACCCGATCCTCAAACACTACTATGAGCAGAGAGGACACCTGAGTGTGGTAGAGGACTTGCTTATCTACGACGAGAGAATAGTCATTCCGAGAGCTCTGCGACTTGATATCCTTGAGAGGCTACATCAAGGACATCTGGGAATTACCAAATGCAGAGCCAGAGCCAGAGATTCAGTGTGGTGGCCAGGTCTATCAAAATCATTGGAGGAAATGATTTCAAGCTGCTTGACCTGTGCTATCCATCGCCAAGAGGTCCGCGAGCCTTTGATGAGCTCATCCTTTCCTTCAAGGCCATGGGAGCGTCTTGGAATGGACCTGTTCGAACTCAAAGGGAAATCGTTCCTGATAGTAGTTGACTACTACTCGAGGTGGATTGAGGTCAAACAACTCCAAGGTCAGTCAACAATGGCAGTGATTTCTTCGCTGAAGGAGATCTTTGCAGTCCATGGGATTCCAGACCTTGTGGTTTCAGACAATGGTCCACAGTTCGCCAACGAGAACTTCAGAAAGCTTGCTGAAGAGTATGGATTCGTCCATACAACCAGCTCTCCAAGATACCCACAAGCTAATGGTGAGGCTGAAAGAGGAGTTCGCACTGTGAAAGCGTTGCTGAAGAAGAACGACGACATCCAGTTAGCCCTTCTCAGCTATCGAGCGTCACCACTCCAAAACGGGTTAGCTCCTTGTGAACTTCTCATGGGGAGGAGATTGCAGACTCAGGTTCCTACTTTGCCGCACATGCTGCTGCCACGGGTACAACAGCCGGACCTGACGACTGTGAGAGAGAAAGAGGAGAAGTACAGGTCAGATCAAATGATGACCTACAACAGACGTCATGACTCACGTGAGCTTCCAGAGCTACAACCAGGAGATTCCGTGTGGATCCGTGATCAGTCTCGCTACGGGAAAGTCACCCAGAAAGCGCAACAACCACGGTCCTACCATGTCCAGACAGAACATGGGACAGTACGTCGTAATCGCCGTGCACTGATTGCTGTCCAAGGTCAACCCACCAAGACCAGAGTGCCGGAGTCATCCATGAGCAACGATCCAGAGAGACCTGACGATTCTGATGAAAGCGACTCAACCGGTTCCCAACGTAACCAGCAGATCAACCGGAAGCAGCCTGAGGGAGCCTCTACACCAACAGCTGCGACAGAGACGCGAACGCGATCTGGACGACTCGTGAAACCACCAAAGCGACTGTCCATGTAATGGGTTAAACTTAAATACCAAAATTGGGATTAACTTTGCAGGAACTGAAACTGAACAAGACTTTAAAGGTTTGGACAGTGTTTATTTGGGTTTAATAGTAAACTGGAATGGACTCGGGACTCGAAGAACACAATTAAGGAGAATATCCGTGAACTCTTAAACAGGATTATATTTCGGATTTTTATTGGATTTGAAACTATTTGGAAATCAATAAGAACTCTTGAACTGTTGATAATAAGCTTGGGGGGAGATGTGGGAATATCTAATAACGTCTTTATACAAGACTATATATTTGCAACGTTGAAACGACGACACGAAGTGAAAGTAAAACATAACCAAATCGTACTACCCTTTTGTGTCCATTCTCCTTTTGTCGTCTGAATAATACTACAATAGGAACTTTTTTTCTTGTCAAAGTGTGCCCCCTCCTGGTCCGTCAATAATGGGCGTTCGTGTCCATCATAGTGTCGTTTTCCAAATCCCCTGGAAAATGAGTGACAATCACAGGCCTGTGTTTATGTTATTTGTACTGTTTTCATGTAGCTGGGATTTTGAAACATTATTTTTGTTCAACTCTGTCAATTTTAGTCATATCCAAATCCATTGCTAGACGGGTTTTTTTTTCTTCATGAAAATTGATCTATTTTTATTTAAAGGTATAGACCAGTACTGTTCTGGTCATGCGATTGCATTGTGAAAGAAACGTTGTAGAATCGAACAGAAAAGGTTGATCATCTATACAGTATAGCATATTGGTGTATTACTGCAGGGTTCTGGAATCATCAAAATGATAAGAAATTTGGCCTAGTCTTGGTTAAGTTGACTTCCATCTACCAAAATTCACTAACTCATTTTTGCAAAATAAATCAATTAGATATCAAGGTCCTCACAAATGGAACTCCATGTCAAGTTATTTAAAGGGTATTAAGAACCAGAACGCATTTAAACTTAAACTGAAAAGAACAATACTTGCCACTTATTGATTTATTGAAATACATAATTGATTCATATATTCTGTTAGCATGTAACATTATTATTATTGTATTGTATTGTATTGTATCGTATTTCATCTTATTGTATTGTATAGTATCTGTATGTTTTTATGTTTGGGGTTGCTTGTTTACAAGTTTTTAACTTATTTTAGCAATCCCGGTATTTATAATGATTTCATTTGTAATGATTTCATTTTGATGTTTTTATCTTTGCCGAATAAATGTGAATAAATGTGAATTTGAAAGTTACAAGCACTGTACACAGAAAGATGTATTAGGGACTACGCGATATCTATCCAGTCCGGATAGATATAATAATTTACCAAATATATCAATTAGTAGGCGGTTTCCCGGCAAATTTGTATCATCACGTATTAGTCAAACATATTCTTTCACATGATTGGTAATAAGAGCTTCCATTTCATTTCTTGAGAGAGGGGCGTTTCCAAAACTGGTCTATACCTTTAAAGATATTCTCAATTTATGTAAATGTGTTGTCTTTTTATTTATGGGGAATGTTTAAATTCTACACAATGAAATAGAGTGTAAAAAGTACATGTATCTTACCTTACACTCATCAATTAACTTACTCATTCAATCAATCATTCAAATTGATTAAAAATCGAGTCATAAATCAATCAATCAATCAATTCAAGAAATCAAAACTCAAATCCATAAACAACAGTCTTCCAATTATACTTTCATTCGTTATCCATGCATCTCACACGGAGGCCATGTATTTGTCATAATTATTCTAAAAGGTTCATAATCATACTGTCTCTGAAAGGTTCGAGCAATTTTTTATCATTGCTTCAAGGATTTTTTCTGTAGAGAGTGTTTTTTTAATCTCGAAGTGGCATATACTCTTGATATAAATGAGATATATCTAAAAGGAAAAAATCATGGCCCGAAAAATCGTTAAAACATGTCTATGGAGAGAAAATAGGTGTAAAACAGAATCACATTTGTGATTTATATGGCATGATGTAGGTCACAACTAATAAGGTTAAATGTTGAACTGAATTTTCATTAATGATTAAAAATCAGCTGCATTAGCTGGAATAAGTGCATTTTTTCAGTTTCTTCAAAATGATTTCTACCTCTAATTTTTTTTTTAATTTGACAGAGTGGTTGAATCCATTAGTGCTATTAGGATTTCACATTAGCCGTTTTTTGACAGTTTGCAATGTAAGTACATCAATGTGTTATTATACAAATAATACATGTTTGTGAGTGCTTTAGTGAATATGCACTTCACGCTTAGGTCACAGTAGGATAATGAACGCGACTTGTCGAGTTGATTGTCCTTCTCATTGTGACTTAATCAAGAGCAGTGCATATCACTAATGCACTAGCAAAAATCATGTATTATTTGTTTTATAAGATGGGTCTACAATATGAGTATATAATATGGAAAAGTGGTGTCTTTTGGCGAGTCTCGAACGCATGCTCGCGCGCATGTATTATAACCAATGGGCACAAGCTTCAAAAACCGTTCTTTTGTCAAAGATATTGGTGTAACTTTGCAATGCTGCAAATGTGAGTGAAAGTTGAGAAATTGTTTTTTTTTTGCACGGTTGTTATCACCAAAATGCACTCCCCGTGCATATTATGGTTAAAAAAAATGATGCGCGCTCATCACCTGATCCATTTCCGATGCTTCTCATTGGCTACATTCTTGAACCCATAAATTGATATTACTCTGAACTCTAAAAGTACGCCACCATATCAGGATAATGAATGTAATATCTAGGTCAAGGTCGACTTCACTAGTTGAGAGTTGATTTTGAAAGTTTTGAAAAGCTCTTAAAGCCCGTCTGCACTAGTTTGGCCAGGGGGATATGACCTCCCTGCAAGGTCACTGGCAGGTGGTTATCTCATCAAATCAGCTCTCAATTAACATAATGAAAAGAGGATCATGTGGGACTAACAGGCACCGATTAGGCATTGTTTGCTATATAGAGGGCGTAAGTAACTATAAGTAGTGCAGTGGGGATTTAATCTCGGTAATGCCAATATTTTGAATCTAGAACATCGCCTTCGAGAAAATTTACGAATCTAAAGGTGAAACATGGATACATCGATCGTACTTCATAAACCAAGATGATAATCATGATCATGATCATTACGATCTACGAAATTGCACATCATTATAATGGGATATTAATGGCAAAATGGTGTCATTAATTATCAAACATCTCCCTTTGATCGTGCCGACACGTTATAAAATTTGTTTTATGTAACTATATGTAGCTCAAAGGCATCGTTAAACAATGTTAAATATGAGATGCATGGCCTTACGTGTTTTCAGTGTCTGTGATATATAGTGTAAAATTGATGCCCTAAAAAAATGTGCATCAAAATGATCATGAAGTGCCTCAAAAAAGTAAAAATCTTTGAGTGACCAGTTTTACCATACTCATTATTCCCAATAGACTGTAGTGTTATAAAAACAGTTAGGAAAACGAATTCTGGAATTTCAAATTCCAATTATAGATATCTTGATAATCAGACAGGTGGTTGGCTCGTACAAGTCATGGGATTCATGTATGACCTAAAGGTTTATCATTTTGATTGCAGCATGAGCTAAATTCAGGATTTTTTTTTTTAATCTGAGGCAAAGTTACCCAATCCCTTTAAAGGATGACTTATTGCATGTTTTCATATCAGACCGCTTCACTCAATATAGTCAGCACCAACTACATCGCTCAATACGCTATGGTCAGTACTATCGACACTTCACACACCCACCAAGACTCACAAGTCAAAAAAATGAGATATGAAAACAAATGATGTGTGTCATAATACAATATAATTACAACAGCAATCACACATTTTAAATGTTAAACTTCTCTGTTTACGTTGAATTACAAAACACATCTCAATCGCATTTCTTACGTGCACAAAACAAACACGAGAATGAGCGACGCTGTGCAAATACAATGCAGAACATAAGATGATGATAAAGAGTATATATTACATCTAACAGAATCATCTAGCTATGTATGTATGTTCAGGTCACAAACATTAAAATGATAACATTAAAACTGCGATTACATACAGACAAATGTGTCATAGAAATCCCACAAATAACCAGTGTAATGTCAAAACTGACAGTGGGATCTAAAAACAAACTTTCAGGACGGATGTTTTGCAAAATAGCATATCTGTAAATTCATTTGTAGTTTGTTTGTAAAAAGAGCTGGCTCACATGACCTGAATAAATACGTATAGTGATAAATGAGTCTGACAAGCGTTTGAAAATAGCGTTACTTTTCGTACAATCTCAACACATGAATCATTTTTATATAGTAAATTTACATGATTTACATGTATACGAAATGACCACACAATCGGCGTACTGGAAATACATTTTTAAAAGAATGATAAAAGACCCAACGCTTACACTTGCAGATCTACATTTCTGTTTTCAAGAGGCATATCTCCACGAATGAGAAGAAAGCGGTAACAAAAACGTGAATTAATTTGAAATGAAATTCGAACAAAGAGGAAAAAAGATTAATCAACAGAAAGATAAATACAGGAAAATTAAAATTACCCTCCCTGAAATAAAGGCAGTAGTAGGCAACATTCCAAGCCATGACATACTAATGTATTACACAAATAATCTCATCACATATCCTGCCCCAATTCCCAGTGCAGCAGCAGGAAGTTGAAATCCATTAAATAGCAAAATGATGTTAAGAAACGAATGCGTTGCAATCAAACATTTATGTTTCTCATGTTTCATCATGTAATATCATTAAATTTGATGAATTTACATCGGAATCATATCTTAAAATATCAGATTCAACGGAAGAATTTGCCCTCGTCATCTTCCAGAAATGTCACGTGATGGCAGGAAGCCTGAAACTTAGTTTAGATACTACAGAAACTAATTAAGCAATGCAAGACCATGCTTTCATAGAAACTATTATTAGTTTATACAGCACACAAAAATGAGGTACAATTTACAATATGTACAAACTCTAAATAACAAAGATACAGTCAAAGTCATGCACAGTCACTTCTGCGAACAAGGTTGATTTGTTTTCATGATACATGATAGATTAATTTATAATACACAGTCGATTGATAAATGTGAATCTGAATACGAAATTTCCATCGTCAGATAGGTTTGAACAGTCGAACCTAAACGATGGTGTTTTCCAGCAATGAAGGGTCTGATTTGGTAGACATGAAATCAATCGGAGCCTCACTAATAATATTCAAAATACAATGCCTTTCCCATCCAGCGGGTACCCATTACACACTTGGGTGGGGAGTGGTAAAAGCAGATTAATGATTAAAGATTGGTCCCAGACTGGGATTGGAACCCTCAACCCTTGGATTGAGAGTCAAGTGAATGCACCACTCATTTCTCCCTATACAATTTATTCTAAGGCCTCAAAAGTGTATAAGAGTAGAGCAGAAGTAAGCATATACACGATGAATATGACGGACAAAGAAAGAGGACAAAATATACAGTTCCTCAGGTAGACAAAGGAACATCCTTCTCTGCTGTTATGTGAAAATATGTAGAACAGGTGAATATGCATGTGACTCCTGTTCTACACATTTTACATAGGGTCTATACTCTTACTAGCAGTGAATGAAGGGATGTTCCTTTGTCTACTTGAGGAACTGTATATTTTGTCCTCTTTCTTTGGCCGTCATGTTCATAGTGATATGTAATAGCAGTGATGTAGCGCGGAGCCAGCCACTAATAGACAATGTGAGGTGAGAGAGAGAGAGGGGGGGGGGGGGACACTGGTCTACAGGTGGAACAAATTATGTGAGAAGAGAATAATGATAATGAATGGGACATATCCAACATACGAGGTAGTCATGGCGCTTCAACAATATCCCAGCTCTAGCTAGACTACCAATAGGCCAGTTTCGTAATGTAACCAAATTTAATGTATACGTCTTTGTGAAGTGCCTCAATACAAATTATTTCATTCACCTGATAGGAATAATAGAATTTCAATAGTCAAAATGCAACTGCATATATTAAGTGTTGCTAGGTAGGTCAAGCCATAATGTTTGTCCAACCTGGCAACAACTCATGTATGCAGTTCGGATTCTGTCTATTGAAATACTATTATTCTTATCAGGTGAATAAAATAATTTGTATTAAATTGCATTGAATTGCATTAAATTGGGTCACATTACGAAAGTGGCCTATTTTGGTACTACATGAAACAGGATTCGATGAAATCCTTCCTGCCAGTACCCATTAACACCTGGAAATTAGTGCGGCGCCGTGGCTCGAATCCACAACCTTCGCCACATCTTCTGATTACATTGCCTCTCTCTCTCTCCCTCTCTCTCTCTCTCTCCTCTCTCTCTCTCTCTCTCTGTATCTGTCTCTCCGTCTTTCTCGCTCCCTCTCTTCATCATCCTCGCTCCTTTTAATTCCTCTCTCTCTCTTGCTTTCCTTTTTTCAAAATATCAGATTACCACTTTTATCATGCTAGATTCAACTTTTACAGTGTTGGATCCAGCATGTCAATCAAAGGGTTAATCTACCATTTTGAAAAAGTGGTCACATTTTGGCCACTTTTGAATGGTCTTTATAGTGTACTGTCTACTGCAGAATCGTAATTGAATCCATTGACCGGGTTAATAATAATAATAATGTTAGCGCTTTGGTCGATTAAAAGGTAACGTGTCTAATAATGTAACTGACCCTATAACAATCACTTTTTAGCTGATTCCCACCGCTGCCATCGTGTTATGAGACGGTGCTCGGTAATGCCAGATATGCGCATGCGTGGGCCTTATTAATCATTCACCACAATAGCGATAAATATACTCACCATATACGCGCACACACGTACACCCACACGCACATCCACACGTTCATCCACACAAACCACAGACTTAGATATATACCATACCTCGCACCTAACAGAATTTTATCGAAATAGGTTTTATCCTTAAAAATCTCTTCCACTACCTTTAAATCCGTTGATGATTTTGGAAATAAGAATAAACACAAATGTCAATAGATATGTGAATTCCAGGGTAAAATGTATATATTGAACCCATCCACGGATAAATGATATTCAAGTTACCCGGTTCGATTCCATTAGGCATTGCAAAGAACAATAATTGTGATCTTTTGTGACGAGAAAACACTTAAATCAAGTCAATCCTTCAACTGCTAAAAACAGTCTATCCATCGATGAGTCATTCCCTCGAATTTATGTGTCTATAACATTGTATGGGCTTCGTAAATACAGCTAACTCCCGTTGCACATTAGGCCTAATTTAGCTAACGTAGATCTACGTTAACAACTGGCGTCATCTTTGCGATAATACCATTGTGAAACAAAATGTACCATCCAAACACTGCGTTGATCTATCATTGACTTATGGGCTAATTTCCTCTATAGTCTTGATTAGAGCAGGTAATAACGCAACCGAAATCATGCATCGGTACAAACGTGCTTTACAGTAATTTCAAAACCACTTCCAGACGATAATCACCATCATCACCATCATCATCATTATCATCATCATCATCTTCATTATCATCTTCATCATCATCAATATCACCATCATTCCCATCAGTACTGTTATCGAGATCATTAAAACTATTATTATTTTATTTTTTAAAATGTATTATTACGGGCCGAACTTGATAGAGCAGTCTATAAGAATACAATAATTCTCCGCATAAACGAGCTACTGTTGCAGCAAAAAGAGCTTACATTATCGAAACGAACACCAAAAATGTATCTTTTCAAATTTGTAACAATCATTATACAAAATATATCTGTCTGGAATGCAAGAACCTATGATTTCATAACATGGGTTCTCAATTCTCAAATAAGCATCCCTTGTTGCTATCTTCAGCCGTTCTCACACGAAACGATTATTCCACTGCGCTAAAGAAAAATTTCTAGGCACATGCGCAGCGTCTAAACACGGAGTTTGAAGCCCGTAGCACACGAGGCGTTATGTACTGACGTAGGCCTACGTCAATGACTGGCGCTTTCTTTTGCGCAAAATGCAACATGAATAGGGCAAATATTGCGTAGAATTACTAGCGTCTTGGGCTAATTGACTTCAAGGGCTTGATTTGTGTAACTAAAAACGCACCAGAAATGATACCTCGTGAGCAACAGACTGTAGGTTCGTCATAAAAATTCGGAAAACATACTGAAATAATCGTCGAATTTCCACAGGTACTTATCAAACAAAAGGCGTCTCCATTCTCCGCCTGTTGAATATGGCTTGATTTTTCATCTACTGTATAAGAAGAATCGATTAGCGCAGTGGTTTGACGCTTCAAGTGAGACGGCCCTATATTTTTCGCTATGCTACCTATTATATTGAGGAATCTTCTCTAGTTTGCGATGTAGTAAGTCGTTCGGTTTTTGTCTTCATACTGATACTAACCGACACGTTTTCGCGTGGTGTCTTACCACTCCATCCAGATGAGAAAAACTTTTTGAAGTATTTTTTAAAACTGGTTGTAGTAAAGGCATAAACAAATGGATTAACGCAGGAATTGGCGTAAGCTAGACACAGACAAAATGTGTAAAATTCTGTGCTAACAACACTCTCGAAATTAGGGGCTACTTGGAGCCCGAGGTTGACTGCATGCAGTGGGGCCCAGCACAAGGCAAAGAGTGTGACGACAATGAAGACCATGCGTGTTATCTTCTTCTTGCGGCGGAGTGCCCTTGCGTTGGCCTGCGCTGACTCTGTCCCGGCGGATGTCTTATGCCATACTTGATAGAGGATCTGGACGTAGCAAAACATGATGACCGACAGCGGGACGCCATATGTGGCAAGGAGAATGAAAAGGTAGAATACGAGTTCGCCGTGCGCCCAGGGGAAATCGCGAGAGCAATACAGATATCCACCTTCTAGCACCGTCTTGTTAAACACCAGTACCGGGGCATATAACACGCCTGAAACTGTAACGAAAATAAGGAAAGAGAACAAAAGGATGGTTATTAAAAGGTAGGTCAGCTGTGCACGGCACAAATGGGGTTACAAGCAGGCCTACATCTTAAAAGATTGCTGTAGACGAGTTGGAATCGAGATTTCATTCTGTAACTCTTTAACATGAGGATCTTGATTAGCAAACGATAAACAAATACTGCAATATACTGCAACCTGAAAGTTCGTTTTAAAGTGATGAAAAGATTGTTGAAGACGGATTGAAATGCAGGCTTGTTCTTTCCCAATATCGAACAACTAGAAAATTTGATAACACTTATCCAACAATTGAATGGTATTTTAGGGAATAGAAAATATTGACTAGACGATTGTTTTGCTGTGACACGCACTTTCACGAAAACAAACATCATGGATACCATCTTGGGAATAATAGAGATGACTCATCTGTGTTGTTCTGCAGTAAAAAACAAAATACCTTAAACTGAAGAAAAAAAATATGAAAAGATTGAACGGTACCTCTTCATTTTTCGAATGTTTTTGATAAGTAAAATCAGAACAAACGATATACCCATGGTTATACATTATCAACAATTGTCAGACACTTTACATTAAATTTAGGTTGGGACAAACAACTCTAAAGAAATCAAGTTCATGTTTATCATGCTGACCTTATGACCTCATGAATTTAATCCGTCTCAAGCATATGTATGACTCATTGCACTGTAACGTAATCACTCTAAACTAAAGTTCTAAAAATTCAAATGGCACCAGTTTATCTTTTCAAAGTGATTCTATGATTCGAATTCATTGACATTTAGTACAGAATATGACTATGATTTGTTTGTCAGAGATAGGGAGGATACAGGAATATCAGAGAGGGGATGGGCAGGCCTATATGGCCGAAAAATTAGTGGCAATAATTGTTTCCAGGAATATGATTTTCTAATTTCGGAAATCCCGAAGTCTCTCCCCAGGATACCATGGGAAAAGCCGGTAAAAGAGTTCCCGACATGAACATTTTTTTCTCAGCAATCTGAAATGGACATCCCATGAGTATATATATTTGACCCCAAAAGTAGGACTGAGTTTTCCTGTCTAAGTTTCTTGTCTAAATCTCTCAATGTCAGGGAGAAGGGGGGGGGGGGGGTATCCCCCACGATCCGCCGTTGAAAAAAAAACTCATTTAAAGGGATAGTTGAGTTATGTTTTCAGACCGCAAATGCCTTCAAAGTGCATGGTTATTGCTCGTATTCTTATCTATGACCTTTATAGTGCCCTTTTAGAACCTAAAATTGCTATGAAGGTAATTTTAGACCCCAAAATGTGTGAAAATTAGCCAATACGATCATACCAATTCAGCTCCACTTTAAAAAAAAATCATGGTGACCGTTAATTAATTATTTAATTAAAAATAACGATACATGAGCCGGATATTCGTGGGTAATATAAGCAACACGAAAATGCCAACAAAAAAGCCAACATCAACATTGGCTGAAATACGACGTAAAAGGCGTTATTTCATTTTTTTTCAACGGTTTTTTTCAAATTTTTCAAAATTTCTAATATCTGTTGTGGTACACAAGTATTAGAAATCGTTACATTTTAGCTGTCTCTAAACCGATTTTGATCAAAGATGATTTTGTCATTTAAATATTATGTTCTTTCAAATTTGACACTCAGTTTTTCATTATGTCTCAAAAAAATATTTTGTGTAGCGCCCTCTGCAACAGAACTCAACTATCCCTTTAAGAAATACATTACTCTGCTATTTCAGAGAATTAATATCAAAATATATGTGTGTCCAAGGCTTATGCAGATGCAGGATCAGGGTACGGGTTGCAATTTAAACTTGTGGACTGTTTGAATTGGGCCTTTGTTGAATAAATATACAATCGTAGATGTAAGCTTCAATATGTCAGATTCGCAAGAACATCATTCGGGACAAATCAGTGTTTCACATATTTAACAAATTACAAAATTTGGTAATGGAATATGAATAATTAAGTTGTTAACTGTATCTCGTAGAACTTATACTTACAAAACCATATGCCAACGTTGATCAGTATTGCTCTGCGTGTTGTCCTAGTGTTTCGTGATCGTACGGCATGTACGATCAGGAAGTATCGATCGATTGTCATGGCGGTAAGCGTTAGACATGTTGCCTGGACTGTAACCTGTCATATGCATGGAGAAGAAGAAAAAAAATAAGAAATTTGGAAAATATTGTTTGAAAAAATGAGAAATATTGCGACTTTTAAGCCCATACACACTAATGTATACATTTTCTATATCCCAGATACAAGAATGCAATACAACAGTTTACCCAATTTGTTCTTGTGAATATACCTGGATGATGGCAAGTTGTCATTGAGGATGACTATGAACATGACGTCACTTTGTTCTTAGATTAACTCCTTTTTAATAAATACAATGAGCTCTTTTGTTCTTTTTCATGTCAGTTCAGAAGAATATCCAAAGAAGAAATGTCTCCTCAAAATGGTTGCTCTCTTATTCAAAATATAACGAGATATACCTGAAAGGTTTGTACCCCAAACTCAGGCCACATTTGTGTGTGTAGTCCCATAAACCAATTTCTGAGTGCATTGCATTTGATTTCCAGCAAGATTGGGTCAAGACATTTTCATTTTGATATTTCACTAAAACCACACAAAAAACATCAATTTGTAGGTACTGCATAACAATTCCAACTGCTTCTAGCCAATTGTCTTCACAATAACACCGCATGACCAGCACTCATCTCATTCTATAAAGACTGCCTTTCTGTTATTATAAGATGACGAACAGTGGTACCAGTGGTCCATCCCAGTTTAGCCGTATGATAAGCTGCCATTGGAAATATTTCTACATGGTTACAAGGTATCTTTAGACGGACAGTCAACCTGTCCGAAACGTCGAGTCTACTCTCCTGCTCCTGCTCTACAACTCTACTCAACTCTCCAAACTCAATCCAGTCTTCTACTCAAACCTCTCATCCTATCTACAACTTTCTGGTTTACAGTCCTTTTCAGGACTATACTCACTTCCGAAAGATACTCTTCCTTCCAACCTCCACTTTCTCGCCTTTCTATTTCACTTCTATTTTCTATCCACTTTCCTTGGTCCTTCTAGGACTTTACACATGGTATACCGTAAACCTTTACCGTGAAGGTACCTTTAATTAAATGGGTAGTTCATGTAGGGCGCGGTAAACCGTATCATAAATTTTGTTTAAGGTGTAAATAAATGACAACCGCGCGCAACAAAGGACTTAAATCTGCGTTTAAGAAACATAAATATCTCATCAAAACAATTATATATCAAAAATTAATAGTAAGTAAATAAATTGTCGCGGTTTTGCCGAACGAAACATTGAAGACTATCCCACCCTATGGTTTTAGTAAAACACACAAATCAATAAAACCAGCTGGCTGTCAAAGCACCGAAAGGCGCCACAACTATTATTACAGGGACTTGCGTGGTTGGTAGCGCTGTGCTACCCTTGCACATCTTAGCAGTGAGGTTTGAAATATTGATTATCGACCATTATGTCATATTTTCATTAGAAATTAAACGGACATGGTTTTTCTGTACTTGTGTATACTATACACTGAAAGATGCCATCAATTTATATCTTCATTCAGATTAGTTGTTGAACTGTAACGTTACGTGTGCGCATTGTTTTTCCATTGTGTTGTAATACTGTTATTGATGTTGTTGCTTTGCTTGGTAGTTTATCTTCCCTATATTTTTCTCCCTACCTCCCATTCCTTATTTTGTTACATGCAGCTGTTTTAACCTTGAAAATTTGTACAGATATACATTATGCATAGGGTAAACTTGATCCGTTATAGTGTACATTGTTGGTGGCATAATTGTATCAGTAAAGATCAGCTGCAGAGTACCCTAACATACTATTTTTGTTTTCTATTTCCTCAAAAATTAATTAAATATCTTTGCAGATGGGCTTGAAATTAAGCTTGATTCAAATGGTTACTTTGAAGATACATCTTAGTGTCTTTAAAGTGCGACACTAAGGACAGTACCACTCTTACTAGATTCAGACTCCTGTGTAAATCATATCTGTTAGATAGATTGAAATAGATTGCCGCTATTACTGACTGTACTATATTATAGCAAGGATTAGCCAGTCAGCCTCTGTATGCATGTGTGTGTGTGTGTGTGTGTGTGTGTGTGTGAACTTAATGCGTACAGCATGATAAGCCGGTATACGGCTGGGGGGGGGGGTTGGGGGTTAAGGGTGTTCATGATGTTGTCAGTGATTCAGCTTTTTTCCTTGTAAATGTTTTAAATTTATATAACCTTGTCATCAGTTATTGTTAATACATGCTTTTTTCCTTGTAAATATGTGTTTAAGTTACACAACCTTGCCATTTCCTTGTAATAATTTGTGTACATTACCATGTTTTTTTGTTGTTGTAAATGAACTTCTTGATCTCAGTTGGCGGACTCTGGGACCTGCTTGTTTTGGGGGCTCTGCGCGCGTGAGACTGTATCGTATCCATACCATCTTTCATGTTTTGAATTACGCAGATCCTTGAAACACGTTGGTCTCTTTGCCAATCCGCTGGGATTGAGATGTCCATCCTCCACAGGGGCCCCACTCACAAGCATTGCTTTTGGGGTCTCAATTTTGATCATGTTTGTTCGTCATGATTACTATGCCATGTGTTTTTTAATAAACTGAAACTGAAACTGAGCTGAAATTATTGAAATGAAGTTACACAAGAAGTCTCAAGAGAGAGGAATATTGTTTTTAATTTGAGTTTAATCTTTTGCTTATTGAAGAAGACCAGAGGCGATTCGTCCTCTTTTAATGCCCCCTTCACATACTCGGATTTTTCTTTCGAGTATTTACGGATCGCACAAATTCACGGATCCTTACGATTTGGCGACTTTTACGACCAATTTAAGAGTTGTTATGAGTTATTACGAGTTAGTACGAGCTATTTACGGTTTATTACGGATTAGTACGGGTTATTACGATGTATTAACGGAAAATTCAACGAGTTGTTACGAGTTGTCACGGATAAATGCAAGCAAGCTACGTGCATTTTACGTCCTTTTTACGGATTGTTACGAGTTAGTTACGAATATTCACGATTTGGTGCGCTTGGATGCGATATGGTCACGATTGGTCAATTTCAGGTGACACGATCTGTCACAATCTGGTCTCCCGTTCAAATACGATCATATACGTTCCGATAGGATTGTCCCAATTGAGTTCACGAGTCGGTCTTGATGTCGATGTCATCACAATCGGGGTTCCCGATTTGGGACGATCGGGTACTTGCAGATACGTTCAAATACCCTTCCGATACGTTCATCACGAACCGATGCGCTCTGTTGCGATAGGATACGAATGTGGTCGCGATGTCTTTCACGATATATATACAGGCCGACTGACCATGGACTTTATTATTTCTTGAACTTCTACAGCGTGAACACTACAACCCACAACCAGTTATAATGGCAGGAGTTTAATATAATGACAACGTGACATTTGCGACACGACATCTAGATAAACTAAAATAGTTAATGAGGCTCAAATCTTATTCTTTTTCTTTTTTGCGTCTTTTCAAACTTCAAAATATTATTATAGCATCACATCATTAGAAAAACACAAGATGATAGGAATTTCCTTTAGCGAACACTTGTCTATATGCGTATTTTACCCTGAATAGGGGGGGGGGATCTTTTACCGTTTCAGAGGGTATCATTTTTTTAAATCAATAGTGAAAAAATATTCCCGGGGTGATTGTTTTCTCCTACATCTCACATGTGGAGCAAAGTTCGTATGGATTTTTTTTTTCAGAAGCCCCCAATTATATAATTGGGGTAGAGACGCTAGAATTTCAGTTTTAGTTTGAAAGAACACTCCATTGGGGGTAAGGAATGCCAATCATTGTCCAAACTCTCCCATGATGTTATCAAATCTTATTGCATTTTGTAATCCATTTGTCTGACAATACCTCCAGGCAACGTGTCTAAATGCCGTTTTTAGAGGTTCCTGAAAAAGTCCAACTCCAAAAATACCCGCCTTAAGGTTATGAAAGTGTCTCTAGTGTAGGCACAATTTCCTAATCGAAGAGCGCCAAATAATTACAAGAGATATACGGTCAGGGAGCAAATCTGTTTTCCTCTTTCGCTCTTTTACCTTCTCCGTTTCTCCGTAAGATATATTGGCTGCCATCTCTGTCTGAGCACCTATTCTTCATTATGGGCTAGTAAGACTCAGAGCGTCACCGCAGTTATTCCTAGGGAGAAGAAAGGATAGCAGAGGATATTTTCCTCTACAGTTGTCCGTTGAGATTATTCTGCGAATGAAACGCGATATAGGAAAATCCCTTACGCCCACAAGAGGGGAGGAGAAATGTACGTCTCTTAAGGAATCAAAGATACGCGCTACCACTATCATCTTACAATATAAACAGCCCATCGGAAAATGGACATTTAATTCCAACTTGATAAATGACCGTTCTCTTATATTGTGCAGCTAAAAAGAAATAAAATCAGAAGCGGTTGTGAAGGCAAACACGTCCGTCCCTCTTTTTACTGTAGCCTCGTGAGCCTATGGAGCCTGGAGTGTGATTCGATATCTGGAGGCCATCCTTAATGAAGACAAACAAACAGAGGGAGGAAGATGAGAAGCGAAACTAGACAAAAGAAAGACTTTCTCATCGAAAAAGACAAGACAATAACATCAAATGATGTATTTTCTCGCGTCAATGCAACGTCACCTCATATTGTAAATCTTTTGTTTTCATTTTGGCGGATTTGATCCGATGTTTCCGCGCAGAATTGAATACTTAGCACAGATATTGTTGTATGCTAGCCGAGGTCTCATGACGTTATTTAATGGGATGAGGGTTACTGATACTCAAAGCAAGCTTTTACATTATAGTTCAAGATACCATTCCCTTCCCTAGAGTGAATATTGAAGTTCCTTCTCAAAGGTTATATCAGTCTCAAGGAGGCTGACTGTGCACAAAGAACTTCAATTTCGAACACTGAAATTGTCCACAAGGCACATTAGAGGTACAATATATTATGTCTTAATCGAGGGTAGATCCATCACTTTTCCACCCTTAAATTTGTGCTACACATTAATTGCCTTGGCACATGAGGGGTTTTCACGTTATTACATGTTCCTACCCTAATTTAAATAGCATTATCACGCTAATAAAGCCTATGAAGTAAATTTGTGGATACAGCAGTAGTTCATACCAAATGTATCCCTAGAGCATTTTGCATTTACATGTGTAAGACGTAGCTCTCACTTGGCGCCTCACTGTGCCAGTCGCTGACCCGCAGTCAACGAAATAACGCCTCGTGTGAAACTCGCATCATAGTCCTATATTTGCATCTTTCCCAAATAAATCAATGATGCACGTCTGCCATGTTCGATTACCAAAGTTTTCTAGAAAGTATTGCTATATATTTTAGCACTTAGAGCCCGAGAGAACTGAGGCAAGTCTATAAGAGGCTTTAAAAAGCAAGGAAGAAAAAAAAAGAAGCAGATTTCACGTTGAGTTTCCACGACTTGGCAGTGTGAAATGGTTGTCTTGTTATACAATACCATATGTGCGGTCCCTTGGGGCACATTCTGTCAGTTCTTTTAATCGCTTTTAATCGCAAAATATCAACATACACGATAAAGGCGAAATTATCAAGAAAATAAAAGTAAATAGGAGAGAGAGAGAAAAAAAAGGTATGCATAGTATTACATGAAGTGTGGAAGAAAAAGGTATGTCTGTATAAATACGAAAGAGGTAAGAGGAGTAGAGAGAGAAAGGGAGAGAGAAACGAGAGAGAGAGAGAGAGAGAGAAATAGGGGATAGAGAGTGTGGTGGTGTGTGTGTGTGTGTGTGTGTGTGTGTGCGTGAGCGTGTGTGTGATCTGTATGAAAGAGAAGAAGGGCGAGGGAGAACCGATAGTGACCATTTGGAAAAGCATTAACAGGATAATTATCTTTAAATCTAGTTATCTGGTTATTAGGACATTTTTCCTGTTTCACTTATTTCTATTAAAACCTGCCGAGTCAAAATATCCTGAAGCGGCCAAGATTAAATATAAGATTTGATTTGCTTGATTGAATTGAAATGGTTGTAAGATTAGGAAAACTCGATCTTTCTTAAATGTTCTCTTTTCTTATATTATAAAATCTGAAAATGTACACCCGCCTGATAAGGAGGAGGAGATCAGCTGCTACGGATGAAGTTACACTTTCCAGTGTTAAGCCTTCTTTTTAAAGTGAGAAACATTAGATTGGCATCTCATTTGGGCTTATCACGTTAGAATACGATTCCTTTACGTCAAACACCAGCAAGGATTTCAATTATGACACGTTAGAGATAGAAACTGATTAGACAGGGCACGACACTCAATAGTGTTCATCGAGAGCCTGAAGACCTCTGGATTTCAGAACTCCTCTTAGGTTGTATTTTTTTTATTGAGGTCGTAGCTCAACGTTTTAGCCTCTTTCCCTCTCCTTCTTTCTTTCAACTTTGTGTAAAAAAAAACGTAGTCATGAAAAATTGAATTAGAAAGCTAGCATATTGATAATTAGATCACAACACGACATTTTGTGTCAATGGTAATGAAATTGGAGGAGCGGAGATTTTCTCATCACCATCTGAAGCAACGTGTTAGCATGATGCAAACAGAGCGAAAGACCATCTTGTGTTCCGGGATAGGGTTTATGTATTTTTAATTCAGTAATGTGATGTGCTTTGCTTCCCCACCCCTCTCTCCCTCCCTCCATCTCTCTTTCTCTCTCTCACTATCTAACCATCGCCTCCTGAATCATGTTTTCTATGGCTGTCAATGTCTCCGATGTATTGCCTCTCCCTGTCTACCTGAAACTCTTCTCTACATCTCTCTTTCTCCGTCTACCTAGAGGTGGGATTGCGAATGGGTATGTTGGATGTGTGTGTGGGCGTGTGTTTCGGTGGGTGTTTGTTTCAGTGCGTACCTTCTCTTGCATACACTGTATCTCGAAGATTAAAGGGTATGCAAGGATGATCAACGTTTCGACATAAGTTAGCATAATGTTTCTTACCTTCTTCGATAGAATGATTGTTACAAGTTTGATTCCTGATAGATAAAGTCGTACCTTCTCAGAACTTTATTGATCAATCTCTATGACTCTTTAGATTGTATTGAATCATATTATTAAATTAATTTCATGAAATGAGGTAAGGAAATATTATTCTAACTTTAAGGACAACAGTGTAATATTTTCAGACTTTGAAAAAACCCATCAACATGGCCTATATGTATCATCACCATAGCAACACAACATCTTCTAGTAAATTGTAAGTATGTTCGACTGTTATTAAGTCATACCCGGTTCTTCAATGAAATTATTCGCAGTTATTCAAAATAATTGCAATGCACACTCGATGGAAAAGAACTAAACCACTGGTCGCATTCTAAAACTATCAAAGATATATAAATAAATATATAAGTGACCTACTTCGTACATACAATTCGACCCACTTTATATTCATTTAGTGCTCGCTATCCTAAGTAGCAAGAGAGCCATTAAATGTACTATTATGTCCTTTGCCAGAAGAGAATTTCGATTCAGCATGTCCGGAAGATATACATGAGCGTCATATAGTCTGATCTACATGACCATTAATCAGTATTGATTTGTTTGTCTTTAAGTTCTGTTGACTTTCTCCTGTGTCAACTTCTTCTACTAGATCTACTTTTGCGCAGCATGTCGCATTGTGTGTAAATTATGTTCTGTCGCTATGTTTGCAAATTTTAAGCAACTTTATTAATGAGTAGTGATGTCCATATATATATATAAATTACTGCTTAGGAATGCAACCACTGTTTATGAATTACGAGCAAGACTAATACTCAGTGTACCGTCTGCTATCTTCATGATTTATTTACTAGAAATTTGTTTGTGAATATCGGTAATGAGAAATTTCACGCGCTTTTAGGTTATTATATAAAGCATTAAACATAGGGCATGAGCCTGAGTCCAGAGTTAATGTAAAGCTGCACGAGGTATCGGTGTGTAAAGCATATTGCCAAATTACTGAAATACTTACTCTACATTTTAACCTAATAATGTAGGAGTTGGATGAGTGTTTAATAGAAAGTGGTCTATTTTATGAGATTCATCGTTGGAGCAACGTGTTTCGATTCGAACATTTGCTGACGGCGTCGTTATAATTGTGGCGCCTCACCGGACACGCCATGGTTTTGAAATCGACAATGCTGAAAAAGTGATAATTTGACCACATACTTGTGGTAACAATTTAGGATCCAACTGGAAGGTATTCCCCTTTTATATACTTAGTTTTCCCTTCTCCCTCTTCTTCCCTTTCTTTCCCACCTCTGCCTTTCCTTCCCTCACACGCACACACACACCCACGCACACACACGCACACACATCATTCCGTACGCACATATACCAACACTTTCTCACCACAATTGGCTCATATCAGTCTAAATCGAATCGATTGAGTTTTATTTACTAAGTTTTAAAAATGCTGCTGCTGAGAAAATGTGACAGGGAAATGGAAGGGTAGATGTTTTCTCATTGGTCACACAATGAGAACCAAGGTTAACTGTGTGTAGCCGAGCAGGAAAACAACATCACAATAATAATCCATGAAATAAAGTATTGTGACGTAGGGGCACTGTTACCATCTACATGTTCAGTGCAGTTCAATTTAAATTGGCATTTATTTCCATAAAAGGAGGCCTATCCATTTCTATATAAACATTCATTTGCGTCAATATAATATATGGAGAGTACCGACTTAAAAAGCATACCGCCTTTCGATGAGATAGCCCTAAAAGGATTTGGATGTACATATATGAGTGTTTGACGAGGTAACCTGGTTAAGGTACGACTCAGTTCTTGGTGTATAAACAAGTATGTAGATACTTCCAACATTTCTATTTATGAACGGTTTTTATGGTGTATTTTGTATCCCGTCATACCCATGAGGGACATTTTGCTTTAGAAGACAAATTGTCCCTAGGGATAGAAACTTTAAATACAGGACGATGGACTTCTGAGATGACTGCCACTGCTTGCAGGTAACTCTTTCTCATCAGAGGTGGGTTGAACCAGGTGAACATGCTTCTGCATGAACGGTTATATTGGTGTTATTGCCTCTATATACTGCGCCACAGACGGTGTAAAAATGGGATCACTCCTCGTGACGTTAACAGGGTTCCAAGGATACATAGACCACTGAAGTTAATAACGAGATCCACATTTATAGAACATCCAATATAGATATCCAATATAACCCCTCCTTTTGATAATTCTCCTAGAAAAAGCCACAGGGACAACCTCAAGTTAGCAGGGTTTTTCCCGGGATAGCACATCAAACCAACTTCAAGAATAAAGCGGAAACAAGACGCCATTATAAATCAAGGAGTTCAGTAACCCTAGCGATAAAAGTAGCAAGTCAATGTTTCTTTGGTCAACCACATGCCGTTAAGAAGTCATGAGTCGTGCATCATTAACTTCAGCCGAAGAACCCATTAAAATGAGCAGACTTTGGGCACTTGAAGCTTTGACAGGACAACAGTCTCTAAAACTTGACAATAAAGTGCATCCTCAGGCGTTGCACCCTTATAGTCTAGTTTTTTTTTAGAGAAGTCTTTTCCTTAATCTTTATCATCGATGGGGTCAAACAATGAGCTTGAAATATTCTTCAGAACTTTCATAGAAAGTTCACTGATTACCCATATTCCCCTATTAAAAAAGTGGCTCACACAATATAAGTATATTAAGAACAACGCTTTTTGGAAGCAAGATAACGGCCGGGTATAAACTAATGGTATTTGCAAAAGGCATGTTCTACTACTCCTGGTTTCATTAAATGCTGGGCATCTAAATTAGATAGATCTTATTTCTTTTAACTCGATGCGGGGTCACTTTCACCAAATTTTGAAATCTTAAACGTTGGTTTAGATCACTCGAGTTTCAACATAAATTCAGTTTAAGACCTTCAACATCGGACTACAGATTCAAGCATATACCACGAATTTGGATTTAAAAAATATACGCGTGCCAACTTCAAGCCTAGGTCACATTGGAGATTCAACCTGTCGCCAAAGACCAGCAACCACTGGTCGGGAGTCAGTTATCAGAGGGCACTGAGAAATGTCTTTGGCAGTCTTTAAACAATAATTGTATGGGTTTGGTGATTGACTTTCGGGACGTTTTGGTCGACTGATCCCTAGATACCGACTATTACCAGGCGATATTTGCTTGAGAGAAGTCGGCAGCTGATTGAAGAATGATATACAATCAGTTGCCGATTATTCTTCAAACGTTCGCCAAACACCGACAATCAGAATGGAATTTCACTTTAAAAACATGAAAAGTGTTATGTTTTGTTTTACTGCTGGTTCAAAATGAATCAGTTTGTTTGAGATGTTGGATATTATCATTTGAAAGAAAAAAACAGGAACAAAGGGACAAAGAAAAATGTGAAACTATACCCCTTTCAATGTTTCTTGATCTACTTTATCATGTTATTATTTGAAGTTTTATTTATTACATTATTTTTTGTTTCTGCTGCAGCTGCCCTGCAAACGACCAAATGTGAGTCTAAAAGCTAAACAATAATATGATCCATTTTTTATTCTCTTCGTTCTATGTGGAAAATAAATGTTTCTCACAAGATTTTATTTATACATTTACAAAAAAGAATGTCAAGGTAATGTCTTAATAGAAATATTGCACATTATCAAAACTGTGAGTCACCAACATCGTTATGACATATAACGTTTAATATATCCCGCATGATGTCACATATCCCTCTTTGTAATTTCAAGGCTTCCGATTGAAAAATGGTAACAAATGATGAGTTTTGTTCCTTTTTGTGAACAAGATTCCCTACACCCAGCCCCCCCCCCCCTACCTCTGGCCAAACTCCCCATTTCCCTTCCCTTTATTAAATCCCTACTGTTTTCTCTCTGTTTTCGCAAACAGCTTCGACTTCGTTTTTCTAGATTCAATTTGTAATCATTTCCCTTTACCCCCTCTCTATTTTTCATGACAATGGTTATCGGGTTTTTTTTTATGATCAAACCATAATAATGGGCTGCAATGCAATAAAGTTAATCATTTTTGAAGACACATCAAAATTAAAATATAAATGAAATGAAACAAACCACTTCTACTCAAATACATTTGCTAATAACGAGCCAGAAATTAATTTTCTAATACGTGTTTGCGTCTAGCTAACCACCGTAAGAACATCGGTCATTGATCTCCAAACAATAGGCAACCATTACCAATATTTTCCCCGAGTGGGCGCTGATTATTTTACGAAAATCTTTGATGATCGGACAATTTTTCGTACGCCATTTGGCAACTGATACCTGCCCTACAACCGATCGGCAACTGGTCGCCTACCTTAATTTTGTTTCAAACTGGTTGTCGATGACCGCAGTTTTTTTTTTTATGTCAGAAGTCGGCAACCAGTGGTACACTTAGTGTGACTTTGGCTTAAAAAGACGGTTGAGTTCTGGGGAGAGGTGAAAAATAATTTGTGAGCACTATCATTTTTATTATGCAAGTGTGGAAGAACATCAGAGCAAAAATGTTCCCTGAATAGTATGGCTCTTCAGATACCTTCATATTCTAAATATGACAAATAACAGCTTAAAATAATGTCCTATTTTTATGCCACATGTTCGTGTAGTCCCATATACATCTTTCTGTGTACAGTGCTTGTTTCTTTACCAAGACTGGGCCAACTTTCTTATCATTTCGATTACTCCAGAACCTTGCAGGACACACCAATACGTATATGCTACATGATCAGCTGATCAATTTTTCTGATCGATTCCACACTGTTTCTTTCACAATGCATTCGCATGACCAGAACTCAATTTTATCTTTAAGTAACTTGCGGTCAAGCTGCACGGCAAATCATTTTTTATAAATTTTCTCAGTGGGGTATTTGAAAGCACGTGCCATGGCTTTTAGACATCTTATTTTTAACGTCAATTGAATTTTGTTTTCACTAATCAATTGCAGTACCTTGGAGCCCAGCTGTCTAATTTTGAAATGACTGGCCTTGTTGGCCTCAGTGTGTGCATATGGTAGGAAGACGTAAAGTCAATCAATTTGGGATTTTCTCGTTTAAAATGTCAGAATTTTAATCAAGTAATGATTTATTAAAATAATAAGAATGCAGGTTGTCAGAATTGCTGTACGTAAGAATATATGCAAAAAATTATGTAAATGAGCTGCTTTCGTCTTTCTTCCCCTTCTTTTCCCCCTCCTCCTTCTCCTCCTTCTCCTTACCTTCCTACTCCTCTTCCTCTTCCTCCTCATCTTTCTCCTCTTCCTCCAACACCACCACTTCCTCATCCCACTCCTTCTCCTTCTTCTCCTAAATCAAAAACAAATTATACTACTACTGATACTACTTCTACTACTGATACTACTTCTACTACTAATACTGATACTACTACTGCTGCTGCTGCTACTACTACTACTACTACTACAACTAATACCGATATTACTACTACTACTACTTCTACTTCTACTACTTCTCCGTCTACTTCTGCTACTTCTACTATATGCACTATTACTACTTCTATTTCTTTTTCTATTTCTACTACTACTACTACTACTTATACTACTACTAATACTAATACTCCTCTAAGTACTACGAGCACTACTTTCTTTGATGCAAATAACTTGTCACAGTAAATCTAATCCACTTTGTTATTCAAGTAGACAGACGACAGAACTACGACCGACCTCATCACTTGAAGGTGATATAGAAAGAGATGAGAAGATATAGAAGGGAAAAGAGAGAGAGAGGGGGAAGAAAGAAAGAGAGAGAGAGAGAGCAAAAAGGAAATGCAGAGAGACAAAGGACAGACAAAGCGACGGGTAAATAAATCCTGATTAATGTTGTCACAATCGTCTCATCACAGTAATGGAAGTCAAAATTTATCTTATAGAGAGGATAAAAACAAATATCAAAGCTCGTCCAATCCTTTGATGCAGCTACACCTAATTCTTTGACGCTGTCAGTCATCTGATGATCATTTACAAGAATTCGGCCTTGAATTCCACGCTATATTTAATCATCCTTGATTCAAGTCGATGCAAGATTTTCATATAAAACTTGCGTGAAAAAGATTTTCAATGGACCAAAGCCTATTCATCATTCCCTCGAGTCTTGCGCATTTTCAGCTTTTTTTAGGAGGGATAGATAGAATTAGTTTTCTTTATCCAGGGAACTATTATTGCATCTTCCACTAATACACCTGCCAGTTTGATACATACCATTCAATATATCTGCAAATAACAACCCAAGCTCACTTTATTTACTCGGAAACGGATGTAGCATATTGACATTATTGAGAATAAACGGCTTGCGATTGTGCAACTGATGACACAGATACTAAAGTTCAGAAGAAACGTTATATATCACGCATATCCTCGATGGGTCACGTGACCACTAGCTTTGCATTGTTCCGCCAGTTTCGTGTGTTTGAATTAACGGGACAAGCGATACAGTTGGCGACTCAATGCAGTTCGTAGTACAAACATATAGAATCATATTTATCCTATATACGTTTATGACATAGGACTTTGGTTATTGGGATTCAAAAGCGAATCTCAATTTACAGAGAAGAGATAAACATTTGAAAAGGTACATCTCATTATACATACTTCCGCCTCCAACATTATAAGATGACTGAGGTAATGACAGTCACTATGAATATAACGGACAGAGAAAGCGGACAAAATATACAGTTCCTCAGGTAGACAAAGGAACATCCCTTCACTGCTATTATATAAAAATGTGTAGAACAGGTGTCACATGCATATTTACCTTTTTACATAATAGCAGTGAAGGGATGTTCCTTTGTCTACCTGAGGAACTGTATATTTTGTCCGCTTTCTTTGTCAGTCATATTCATAGTGAGTGAAAACGCCTTGCTATTCTCGGTTTATAACAATTTTTCTAGCGATTACATCAGGTTATCTCAGAAAGATAGCATTGCCAAGCATGAAATAGATTTTATTTCTATTATCATACTCTTTCAAAGGTAAATCGTCTTTGAAATCCCATCTCGTGTCTATTTCCAACAGTGCCGTAACACGATGGGTGGGAGGGACACTTGCACCCCAACATTATTTTGGTGTTCCCAGTAGATATCTGGAGACTCCAACAGCGAAAGCGTGCAAATGCTTTCCTTTTTTAAACACGAACAAAATGTAGCAAGATCCTCTTATCGCTTCTTGAAGAACAAAACATTCGTTCCTTTTTTTTCTTTCGCTTACAGCTCGATACATTCACAACTTGTCCCACATCTTTCACTTTTGCCATTTCAATTAACTTGATTATACAGGCGAGGGAACCGTTGAAAGTGAGCGACCGGCCGGGCCCCTGTCGATTAGAAACGGGGGCTTCCCTCCGACCCTCGACAAGACAGAGTCGCGTTCGTCAAGAAGATTGAAATTCATTTCTTGAAGGGCAAACAAGACGTGATCCCGTATAAATGATCGACGGTTAGTGGGTTGAAATAACAAATCTGCAAAGGCCATGACCGATCGAAGAATTACCGAAAGATGGTAAATGTCAGGTATAGGCACAATCTGCAGGCATACCACGGTAAAATCGATTCACTTCCTTTCGGGAGGGCTGAGAAACGACAGGCAACGGGACAAAAGAAAATATGGACATATTCGGCGTCGGGATGTTCTCAAAGTTGTGTTAACCTCTCCTTCACCTACTGCCATAGGAGTTGCGAATGAAAGTATGTACAAATATAAGGTAAGGGAAATACGAAGTGAACATGTTTTATGGTTAGGTCCCATTTAAAAATAGATAGGCGTCTGTAGTCAAATGTCACTTTTCTTTTAAAACATCACAATAACTTAAAAACAAAGATCCATTTTCAAGCCCCGGTTACAACGGATCGTACGACATGTCGTCGTGGTAGACCCATAAAATATTAGTCGTGGCCGGATTTGGCAACATGCCCGAAATCCATTTTGAGTGGTCACAAGAGCTACCACACGTTACAGATGGTTTGGCGATTGGGACGCGTCAGAAAAAAAGACATGTCGTGGTTATGTCATGGGTGTGTCGCAAGTCAGTCGTACGACAGCCGTGGGACCATCATGAATTTTTGGGTATTGTCGGATGGGCTGTTTTTCACGTGATCATGTCGTGGTTCACTCGTGAGATGAACTTGGGACGCTCACGCGTCCGCCTCCCGATTACATAATGAGGTCTGGTCCGTTGCCTGCCATTTGCTCTCGTGATTTTTCAGTGGAACAGTTCTGCCCAAATTTTATCCAAGTCCGACGACAGACATGCAATGTTGTGCAAACCTCTTACGAAATATAATATTCGTGAGACAATTTTGCGAAAGTCATTTGATTGTTTGACTAAAATATATATTCTAGTATCCACAATATATTTATCGCACGACAATCGCTTAACTGTCTCAAGACTGTCGTGACACAGACGCACAAATCGTCGAACAAAATAGTTGCATGTCCAATTTTGCCTTACGACGGCAAGCCGATGTTACGATGCTCAAAATTTCGTAGGACTGTCTTGCAACGACCCCCGATGACCCACAATTTTCTATTGTGTCATGACACAAATGCGCCGTGGGTTTGTTGTGACTATAGGCCTCTAAATTGATTTCTTGTAAACTGACATTTCAACGGAGGAGGCAGCATCAGAATAATTTTTCAACTAATATCTCGACCATTATGATACATTGTTCATATGTTTATTCTAGTTCGTGTCGAGGATAAAGAATTCAAACAAGGAATAATATATGACTATAAGATTATAAGATTCCGGTATCTGCAAGGTAATAGATGGCTTTAAAAGACGTAGGTGTGATGACGTACGAAACTCTCATGTATTAACTAAGATGAATGAACTAACATGTGCTTGACATTCCACACTGTAGAAACTCCACTACAAGAAGAGGAGCGTAATACTCTTGTTAATCATGGACAAGTTTAATATCTCAGAGGTATTTCCGTGATTTTTTTGTTCGTACTTACTTTGCTGCCAATAACCTTTGGAGATAAATTCGGCATAATCTCATTTTAATGTGAAATACCAGCCGTATTTAACAAACACACCACTCCTCGCCTGGGAACGGATCGCAAATCCAACGCGACGGATGCAGGTTTCTGAGATACCAGTGCAAATGTGGGAGTGTCCCATGGGGAGCGTTTCTATGGCGTCGTTTAGCGGCAGCCTTGCCGAGCGATAATGGTCCTCGCCTTTTCATGGCTGTTGTTGAAAAGGTTCTATTATAAATGACAAGTGATAAAACTACTCGTAATGGAACTCCCTTGAGCTTAGCCCACCTTATAATATGCTTGTTTGATCTTTTAACGCTAAGTCGGTAATCAAACTTATATAGCCTTCACAGTTTTCAAAAGACTGTCGTGCCCGTGCGCCATCACGCACGGCAAATCTCACCAATTGGTGCGAGGCTTTTAATAGAATTTTCAAGCGAATGCCTTCCCAAAGGGTAATGTTATAGATGATCTACAGTTCTGATAATGGAATAGTATTTCGAGAAATTTTAAAGCAATTATAAATTTCGCAATTAATGAGTTTTTTGGGTCATCCTTATAAACAAACGCGTCAAAATTTGCTTGAAGAACCACGTTTATATAAAGTAGTCAACTGTCATGAAAGGTCGTGCACGTGTCATGCACAGATACAAACCTGTAGTCGCGCAGACATGAATATTACTGCGTTAAACTGACACGGGGGAGGAACACGCGGCCACATCGTTGTCTTGTATACGTGACATCAATTTAGATAGGATACGTTACTAGTTACAAGCCTATGTAACGATAATGATATGAAAATTTGTGCTGTAAATAAAATCCATTAACCTTTAGATGTGATTTGCATTCTTTTATAATTTAGAGTGATGATATAAGTCATCTAGTGTACAGGTTTTCAACAATCCTGCGTTAAAACGTTAAAACGTGACCCCGCCCCCCCCCCTTCGGACAGAGATTCTTGCTTTTTTTCGATATCAGTAAACAACTCGTAACTGAAAACAGAAAGATACAGTACTCTACAAAACTGATTAAAGCTTTTTAGAAAAAACTTTAGTATATGCCGAAGCTCCACAATTCTTTTCGTGGAATAAACATGTTATACCTCTCAATGTTTCACAGATTGTTAACTCTATCATTGCTTTACGGCGTGAATTAAATACAGCTTTGTAAAGTTACAATAACAGATTCTGTTTTTTTGTTAGGGGTTTACTTAATTATATTGGATACTGTACCTCGAAAATATAATTGTATTCCTAATAGGTAGGGGCAGGGGGCGGCAGGGAGTGGGACTGTAGCTCCAAAGATGTTTTGGAAACTTCAAATGAACAGGCAAAGATGATTTGGGAGATTAAAGCCCCACTGCACTAGTTTGACCAGGAGGGATTATTTCTCCCTGCATGGTCACTGACAGGTTTTTATCTCATCAAATAAGCTCTCAATTAATACAAGAAAAAAAGGGGATCATGGGGGATCAATGGTCACCGATTAGGCAGTGTTTGCTATACAGAGGGCGCAAGTAGCTATAAGTAGTGGATTGGGGCTTAAGGTGTTCCATGGGATTTTGCCATATCTGGGATTTTTAGGAATGAAAAAGACACATTAGTAATCGTTACAATATAAGTTGTAGGGCAGTAGATACAAATTATAACTAACGGCTAATTCTCCACTGATGTCCTCAGGATTCCTCACTATTCTGTGCTTGAACATATCCCCTTGAACTAATACTAAAGTAATTGTCAATTAAAACACTCTATATTTGACACTTGATTATTAGCATTTGAACGTGGAAGTCCATTGAGTTTGTATGGTATAATAATTTGTTTTGTATAACGTATATCACATCGTCCAATCAAAAACGTCTCTATAAGGATACATTTACTCCTAGAAAACTACACCATGCACGCCAATTAACACAGAAAGAGAGCGGCGAGACAGTCCTTGAGTGGACAACTAAGTACTCTATAGGGCAGGGACCTCCGCCCCCATCAGATAATTGCTATTCTGGGGCACATACTCAAGAAGAACTACCACCGAACAACAACCCTTGTTTAAACCTCGGACAATTACTGCCAGACAAGACGGTTATGAATTATGATCTCATTTATCCTGCAGGGTCATTGTTCTCGGGGCTCCGGCCGGGTAGTTATCGAGAAGGAGATAGTCCGAACAGGGATCTATGACACGTCTCTGGGAAGTTCACCCTGATCTTAAATTAGTTTCGATAAAAAGCAGAAAATTAGAGTAACAAATTAGGAAAAAAAATTGAGTAATGTCCGATTAAATATAGGAAAGTTATGAATTTGTTAGAGTTTGTCATCAGTGATACACAAATTGGCAACACTGTAAAGGATTTTGCGAGCTCTTTTCCAGTTTGCTCTGTACAGAAATTCCATAAACTTTCAATTTTTGTGTAGTTAATGGCGGAATAGCTTTGTTGCATGCAGGGGTTATATGAAAATATATAAGCAATAATTATATTTAGGATGAATGTATTGTTGAAGAAACAGAAATAATGGAAAGTACATATTTTTAAAGTTTTCCAAAGTACTTGTATCATTTTTTTTTAAAATTGATGGCGAAAAGATTTGTTGAATACAGGGGGTATACAACAGATATATATGCAATAATTCGTCCCTATTTTCACGAAGTGACGGTAGTGAATGATAATCCCATACAATTTGCGTGCGGATTTTCCTCACTACCGTCACTTCGTGAAAACAGGAACGAATTATATTTAGGATGAATGTATCATTGAAGAAAAATTAGGGAAATTACAGATTTTTTAAATATTTCTAATTTACAGGGCAATGGAAGGAGACCTCGCTAGACACGTCACATAGTTACTCATTTATGTTTTATTGATTGCACCTTCAACATGCCCAACTTTCCCTATGTCAATCTTTTTTTTTTTAGCTCAACCCTTCACTTACCCATTTTTCAATCTTTCTGCTTCTATTAAAACCAATTTAATATCAGAGTGAGCTTCCCTTTAAGCTATACTCTTCTTAAGGTTAATATGTATATACATGAGATCCGTATGGCGTCTGTCTGTCAGCCTTGATCCAAATGCTTAGTATTTTAGAAGGTCAGAGTGTTTCAGTATAATGCATTAAAAAGTCAAAACCTTCGCTAAAAGGAATGGAATGCAAGAATCTCACTTGTATTGCATATATACGAAATAATAGTACCTTAAATACAACTTTTATATGATCAACTGCTTACCAATGTAATTGAATTTCTTAGAATAGGCCTGTGTAAAGAGGGGTGTCTACCGAGGGCGTGGAAAAGTCATCTTTTTATCAAAATGTATGGTTTTTTCATAATTTTATAGTGAATCGTTGAAAAAAAAATCATACAGAGTTTATGAGAATTAGTAAGGTTTTAATCTATCTCATTGGTTTCTCAGAATTTAATACCTAGTTTCTTGAAAACAGAAACCCGGAATTCAGGGTTTCATCTTCCTCCATGTCTTACTACACGCACTACAAATATCTTCCTCTTTTTAACAGTTTTTCCCCATTCCCCCCACACCGATTATTCAAATGTGTTTTGAATCACCATTATTTCATTTTAAAAAAAGTATCATAAACAGTTGTAAAACCACTCTTAATAATAGTGTAAACTTATAGAGCGCACACACCGTCCAGGGACGCTCATGGCGCTAGCTCAGCAACAGTTCTCTTTGATACAAGTAAAGTAAATAACTTTGCAATATTTTTTGCGATATTTTATTATAACCCATTTCAATCCTCAGCTCTGCCTGGTGGGGCCCGGTGCCCTCCAGCTGCTCCGTTCACTGACAATTTAAGGGACTAGCCCAGTCAGCACATTATTCACAGGAGCTCTAGCATCTGAGGCCAACAGGCCCCACACAGGCAGCCAATGAGACTAAAGGGTGATAACTAATTAATTTCAAATGTATATACAAATAACATATCAATTATTGATTTAGTAAAATAAACTTATACAACTTAAGGAAATACTGGGTTACAGATGGAATAGGTAAGTCTTAAGACGAGTTTTAAAGGCAGAGTATGTTGCAATAGAGCGAAGTGATGAGGGAAGCTTATTCCATAATTTGGCTGCTGCATGCGAAAAAGCATGGTCTCCCCATGAATGACGGGTACGGGGAATTTGCAGCAAATTATCACTTCCAGATCTTAAGGTACGAGTTGGATTGTAGGAGTGTAGTGAGTCTTTAATGTATTGTGGTGAGATTCCATGGAGAGCCCGATAAACAAGTAACATGATTTTAAAGTGGACCCTTTTCTGGACAGGTAGCCAGTGAAGAGAGCGTAGTATAGGCGTAATAGAAGACATTCTTGGTGTGAAAGTAAGGAGTCTTGCACTGGAATTTTGGAGGGATTGCAGTCTGTCTTGCTGCTGTTTTGTGAGTCCAAATAGAATAGAATTACAAAAATCTAAGCGGGATGAGATTAATGCATGGATTAATTGTTCGCATGCTTTTTGAGTCAGAGATTTTCGTATGAACCCAAGGTTCCGCAGTTGATATCTTACAGACTTTGATATGCTAGATACATGTTCAATAAATGACATATTATTGTCAAATATCACACCGAGGTTACGGACCTTTGAGGCTGGCTTTAGAACTTTGTCACCTAGATGCAAGCTTAAATGAGTCTTTACCTGAATGCGACTGTAGGCAATACTAAAATGGTGCAACATATAGAAAAAAGAGAGCATTGCGTTTTTTGATCAAAATAGATTAGGAATTTACGTTGAAATCAGCGTATTTAACAAATTCCTTTGATGTGCAAAATCTTGCCGACAGTGTTTCCCACAAGCCGATATTTCTTTATTTGCTTTTGCCAGTTGCCTTTACTCATTGTACTTTCTACTTGATTGTAGTTCATAACGTTCAGAAAGTGTCTGTTTGAAAGGGTAAAAAGTGTTATAGACTTGAACTATTTGATTTTTAGACTGGAAGGGAACTGAGAGGGGAACAGAAAAAGTGATTTTAAACAATTCTGACAAACCTTGTATTTGTATGTTCCACGACACCTGCTTCCGCGACAATCACTCTGCTGTCACTGCGACATATGTTAGGTTCGTTTAAGTAATTGTCGCGGGAAATGTGCCGCACTCTCGATATTATAAAGATGTGCTTTGAAAGTTCAAGCGTGTTTCCAGGTGGAGTAGGAGATTCTTTCTCTCCAGAAGTTGTGTTGTATTACCATGTTCTCAATGAAACCGTGTTCAGTCGGGACAGTGATTAGACGATTAATTTTCCGCATTGAAGATAGGGTAGACCTTTAAAGCTCATGATAATCGTGTTATAAGATCACGAAATTTAGTATAGATATATTGACTGCTATGAGAGGCAAAGCTTTTTCGATTGGCTCAAGGGGTCATAGCCGGATGTAACGTCCCCGAGAACATATCGAAAAACTATGCTGCGAATATTAAAGCAGTCAATGTATATTTTATACACCGTAAAATTAGTCAAAGAATATAGTGTGACTCACTTACCAATCATAAGGTCCTCACATTTACACAAAATATATCAAACTGTGCTCCAGTAGAACAGGGAAAGCAGAAATATGCTCCAGTAGAAATGGGAAATTTAGCGATCAAATCGCTCTGCGATTATGGTATTCGCGCTCGAGCTCGCACAAAGTAATGTTTACACGTAAACCGATGGGGATCGCAGCAAAACTAAACTATGCCCGCATTTTTGCGGGCATAGTAAAAAAAAAACGACTTCACTTTCAACCAATCAGATGACACGATTAGGAAAGATTCTTAAAGTAAGGTTAAAAAAATAGATTAAATTGTGTAGTACGTGTGCGAATTTATTTGTGGATAACGAATACGGGTGAAAAAGGACTGGTTTGTTGTCCATACCTAATGAAAGCTTTGGCAGATAGCCTTTCATCAAGAGTGAAAGTCCATTAGATGCGTTTATTATCTGTCAAAAATGTTCCAAACCATCGATGTACCGTGCCAACTTGCGAGACATATTAAAAACAATGTCAACATTTCATGTATTTCCACAAATCGCAATCGAATTTATAGATTAATGTGGGAGGAGTTTATACGAAAACGACACTTTCATGAATTCTCGACAATGTTCGATCTTGTTCATCATGCCCTTCATCCCCTTTAACAATCATTCCACTGTATTCATTCACCTTTCACTTTCTCTCTCTTTCTCTCTCTCTCTCTCTCTCTTTCCCTCCATCTCTGTATGTCTGTCTGGCTGCCCGCTCTCACCCCCTCACCCCTCTCTATGTTTTTATATCAGTCGATCAATCTACCACTCTCCATCGATCTCATCTTTCTTACATTGTCTGCTTTTCTTCCTACATCCCTCTTTCTTTCAAAATGAAGGGGGATAAAGAAATAGAATGGGAATAAGTCCATCGCCTTAATAAACTTGTGCCGTGGATTTGCAAGCTTTTTACCAGACTACTAAGCTTCACTAACTAAAAACCATGTATAGTTAAAAATGTAAGTCCTCATAATTGCTTTTATTGATGTAATCTGAGGCTGAAATAATTGCTTGAAACTAAAATTTTAAGTCTGTGTATTCACTATGAATTCACTTCATCCGCCGCACTCTTTATTTGTGTAGCTCATGGCGGGTATTATCGTACCGTAATTAGAATTAAATAATAAAACAAGCCCCCAGGACGTTTATCACTGAGTTGCTCTAAAAAAATGTAATTATTTCTCGCACGATATCACCGATAATTTTGACGCGAATTGACCTAGTTCTAATAATAGCCCTGCAGTAGACCATGCGTTTCTATTCTTTGATGTATAAATGATTAATATTATTCAGTGTCATGAGAGTGATAGAGATATTTGTTTAATGCACAAACATTTTTTTTATAATGCAGTTTTTTTAAAATTCATTTCAACACGATCCAAACGTTGTATAGGTTTACTCATATAGTATCAATAATTGTCTATCCATCATTTTCATACCCATAAAGAACGCTGTCCGACATCAGCGTGTCATATGTGGGTTTGAGAGAAAGAGAGGGAGGGTGGGGGGGGGGGGTGAGGGGGAGGAGTAAGCCGGGGGCGTGGCAACGCAGCTAAAATATAGAGTCGGCAGATACAGGAAAGTGGGTACCAAATATAATCTGAAAACCTCTGGACATGCTGAAATCTTAGTTGTTATTGAAAGTTGCTTGTTGCAATACATTTCGAAATCACGATTGGCATAATTATTTTACCGGTGCTTAGTATTTTCCTTGAATTCGAATTCTTTACCATCAATTCAAAATTTACATACATATATATATATATATATATATATATATATATATATATATATATATATATATAATCATACACCAGCATGCAAGTTTATACATGAGTATCATAAGTTCTTAGCTGAGTGGTTAAAATGAGCACAACTTTTCATCAACTTTTCCCAGGATAATTTGAAAACAATTGCTTCCCCCTCTCTCTTACTCTATCTCTTCATCTCTCTCTCTCTTCCTTTCCCACTCTCTCTCTCTCTCTCGTTCCCTTTCTTCTTCCGTCACTTTTGATAAATTAAATGCCACTTCATTTTCACTTTGTTCGTACGCCATTTGGTAGCCTATTTAATCATTTATAATTCATGTGCAAATATCAGGTGGAGCGAGTTCTCCATAAAATTGTCACGTCAAGCAAGAGGGCTGTTGCCGCTCCCGACTTAATTGACATCCAAATCCTTTGTGTCATCAGTCGCTAATGGTTTTCCGCATCCCTTCCTAAATTCCCTCCCTAAAAACACTCGTTCGCTTTTACTTTTTTTTTAATCGTTGAGGCAGTAGTATATCCATGAGCTGAAAAGGGGAAGGTTAGTCAACGACAAGTAAATACAACTAAGTTTTATCGTTCCCCTTCCCTAATTTACCAGGGATAAACAATTACATTTGCCTGTAATGGGTTCTTATCAAACTGTAATACAACTGTGAATGACGTATGCCTAGAATCGGATTTTGCGTATATTACCTGGTCCATCTTTCCTGTTAATAGACCAGTGATATCAGTCTACTGACACCCTTTTTTGTGTGGAACTGTGCCAGCAGATCTCATAGACCTGAAAGAGTTGTAAAATTAGATTATTTTCCTGACTAATAAAACCAACTACATTCCTTCAACAAAACAAGAAAAATGTAATGTAATGTAATATGATTTCTTTTTTCTATGCAAAATTACTTTCGTTCGTCATTCTAAATTGAAGAATCAAGAGATTCGCTTGATGTTCTATATTCAAGGTCATTCAAAATGGCAATCAGCTTGATTACAAGGTTCTGGACATAGATTATTGAGGTGCATCGTTGCATAATGCATCATTACAATGCACACATACCCATTTTGTTAACGAATTTGTTTATTTTGTATTAGTATCTTGTTACAGATAAAAGATGTTTGTAAAATATACACTTTCTCGATTGCGTAGCGTGGTTTTAGACATTAAGCGGGAATCGGCATTGGGGGCGGGAGGCAACGGCCATCCACAGGGGTGAGGTGAATATTAACAAGCTAAATAGGGGGGGGCAATGATAAATACTTCCTTTTTCCCCTTCTCGTTTTATTTACCTATGTTGTTCCTAGGTTTTTTCCTCCTTGCGCTGATTGATGTGGGCACGCGCCCTTGCCCTCATCCCGCAGCTACGCCATTGATTTATTTATTTATTTATTTATTTATTTATTTATTTAGTTTTATTTACCCAGGGTAACCCCATCAGTGAGTAAAACACTGTTATACTCGGGGGCCCTGCAATAGTACAACACACATTACAAACATGTAAATGAATACAGAACAACAAATTGATGTGATGAAACATTCTTTGGTAATAAAGCATATATATGTTCCCTTGTCGTATCGACTTTTCTGACTGCACTCAACTGAGCTTAACCATTGCTCCAATTTTTCTTTCCGTCAATAGCCATGTTCTGTGTTACACACATGAACTCTTAAGCCCTACTTATTTTAAACAACCATTTCACAAACATTATAATTGCTCTTACAGAGATGACATTGATTTTGTTGACATTTTCTTCTCATCCATAGTTCTTTTTTCATGCATTTTAAACCCGAAGTTGGGTTCTCCTCGTGAGATTACATTGTGAAAGAAACTGTATGAAAGCAATACAAACTAGATGGAATTTTGACTGCGCGCAGTCGAAAATGATGCCTCCGCCATAGAGCAATTTAAACAAGTTTGGAGTTTAAATCTCCAGTGGTTCTTGAGATATCATGATAACAATCTCAATGTATGGAATTTCATAAGTTGACCTCTGTGACCCTTGACCTTTGACCTACGTGCTCCAAAATCTAATCAGATTGTCTTCCTATGGTAATACACACTATCATTAAGTTTGAAGTTTAAATCTCCAGTGGTTCTTGAGATATTATGATATGGTGATACATACTATCATTAAGTTTGAAGTGAAAATTCTCCAGTGGTTCTTGAGATATCGCGATAACGATCTCAATGTATGGAATTTCATAAGTTGACCTCTGTGACCCTTGACCTTTGACCTACGTGCTCCAAAATCTAATCAGATTGTCTTCCTATGGTGATACACACTATCATTAAGTTTGAAGTTTAAATCTCCAGTGGTTCTTGAGATATTATGATAACAATCTCAATGTATGGAATTTCATAAGTTGACCTCTGTGACCCTTGACCTTTGACCTACGTGCTCCAAAATCTAATCAGATCGTCTTCCTATGGTGATACATACTATCCTTAAGTTTGAAGTTTTTACATTTCCAGTGGTTCTTGAGATATCATGATAACAATCTCAATGTATGGAATTTCATTAGTTGACCTCTGTGACCCTTGACCTTTGACATACGTGCTCCAAAATCTAATCAGATCGTCTTCCTATGGTGATACATACTATCCTTAAGTTTGAAGTTTAAATCTCAAATGGTTCTTGAGATATCGCGCTAACAAACTCAATACAAGGAATTTCATAAGTTGACCTCTGTGACCTGTGACCTTTGACCTACGTACTCCAAAATCTAATCAGATCGTCTTCCTATGGTGATAAATACTATTCCCGAGTCTTAAGTTTAAATCTTAAATGGTTCTTGAGATATTGTGATAACGGTCAAACGGGACGGACGTACGGACGTACGGACGGACGTACGGACGGACAACCCGAAAACATGATGCCTCCGGCACCACCTTCGGTGGCGGAGGCATAAAAAGCTGATTATGAAGCACATATTAGAGTCTAGTTATACTGCGAAGTATCTTAAAGGGACAGTTGAGTTTTTGTTTAAGAAAGCTAATGCCTTCAAAGTGCATGGTTATTGCTCTTTTTCTCATTCATGACAATTTAGTGCCCTTTTAGATCCTAAAATTGCTATGAAGATAATTTTAAACCCCCAAAATGTGTGAAGTTTTAATCCGATCATACCAATTCAGCTTCACTTTCAAATAAATACGATGACCGTTAATTTGATAATTTAATAATAATAACAATTCACGGGCCGTCTGGTAATATGTATCATAACCAAAATGAAAAAGCCAACAAATAGCCAACATTGGTATTGGCTGGAATAAAACGTATGAGGCGCTATCCTGGTTACAAATTAATCAAATTGGAAATAGTTATAGTTGTGGATATTTCAGCCGTCTCTGAACTGATTTTGATCAAACAGAAATTGTATGCTCTTTCAATTTTGACACTCATTTTTTCATTACGGAATCTCACGAATAACCTTTTCCCCGGCCTTTACCCGAACTCGATTTTTTTAAAACCCGTATATGAAAGAGAAATGGGCACTTGCAATTTATGCAAATTGGTTTTTATGTTTAACTGTAATCAGATGGCCTAGATACAAAAATTAAATTAGAACAGCGGCTTGATGATTTTATTGACAAACATGTGTATATTGCACGACGCGTCGTTGTATATTGGGAGGCTATTAACTGTTAACATTGTTTCTTGAATAATGCACTTGTGAGCTAGGATCGTGTGAGGAATATCTGTCCATCATGCATGCTCGACTAAAAGGAAGCAGCTTTTACATGTAATACAGGTGCGTCTACACGGAATGTTTCCTCTTTCTGACCATGACAAGCATTACTTGATCAGAAGTAATACAAAGTGCAATGTCTAAGTTTTGATCAAATATATTTTTCTAGGATAAGAAAAATGATCAATGATCAACACGAACTTTTCCTGATTGAAACAGCCAAATTTGGGTATGCGAAGGTTTGATGACGTGTTTGATGTTTTTTTTTAAAATTTGATGTTGTTTACTCGATAAAGTAAATGTAACTACGCCTCAGTTTAACGATGTGGAGGAATAATTCATTTTCTGAAGAATTTTCTACCTATAAATAAATATTTCAGTTAATTAATTAGCCTCTTGAAACGTATTTTTTTGTTCTTGTTTCAGGAGGGCATTCCTGTTTTGAACAGGTACTTTATGTTTAAAAAGGAAAAGAATGACGCAGGAAAACAAAATAATAATCTTATTATCATATTATAATAATAATTATCCTACCTGAATAACGAAAACATCCTCGTGTGAACCCACATCGAGACTTTCATCTGTATGCCTGCCCCATGACACAACTGTGTTAAGTGCCCTGTACATAGTTATTTCAGACACGTTCTTTGTATTGAAACATAATGACTGTTTAAGGTTGGGTGCAAAACTCTTATAGTAGAAACATCGCATTCATGTTCATGTCCACTCATTCATGTTCAGAAACAGCGGGAATGTCATTATAAACTTCGAAAGACAAGCATTCTTTAAGGGCTCAGATACGAATTGATCGGCAGATAAAGTGGCGTATGCTTTATATATGCTTCTAGCTTTATTCTTAATTCTCACTACAAATCACCATAATTACGTAATATAATGTTAGAGGACATACGTTTGTGCCACGTGCACAATGATTGATAACATCACGGAACAAAAGATATAATTAAAAAAATCACAAATATTACGTATTGAAACACCCGAAAATAGCATAAAGCGATTTATGGTAGCAAACATACTCAACCGAAAAATCTGACTTGGTTTTGTTTCGTATAATTGTGTGGGTGTGCGCGAGTTCGTGTGTATGCGCGCGTGCGTGCGACAGTAGCAGGGTCAACAAAAGTTTGTTACCACTAGTATAGTCCCTACAGTATGATTTACATTAGATGCGTATGACAGTGTGATGCTTCTTGATATGCAGTATACCGTATCGATTTAGTTTAGGAAAAGCCAGCATTGCGAATAGTGCAGAAGACAGGATAACAACAATGAGATAGAAGAACCAACACACGTTTGAAATATAAGCATACAAGACAGTATTATCACGTATCGACGAGTCATATGAGAACAAAATTGATCGCCTTCCGCTACGAGTTTCTTGATCAATAAAAGTCAAGACATTGTTAAATAATGCAATACGATGTACTTCAGCAATACGAGCCAAAGTCTGCAAACACCATCTGTTTGAATAAAACAGTTATTCCGTCGATGCCGTAGATATTATTCTTCATTCACTCCAGATTAATGTGAAAGGTCGATGGGAATGTGGTATCTACTAATCTTGAAAAATTTTGCGTTAGGTCATGAACATGTATTTTGCGAGATATTTCCAAAACAAAAACACAAATAAAATGGAAAAAATAAAAAAAAGACGAAATTAAACATCATAGAGATCATAATAGACTTAACATGTTTACCATCTAATTAAATGAGAATATTCACACATTACAGGATTATTTCCAAGAAATCGGTAACATAGTTACATAGAATTAAAAGAAACTTCGAAGCTAAAACTATTTAACACGAATCTGCACATATGGAAAAATCATACATCAGTCCCGGCAGGGATGAAGTCTGCAGTTTTCTACACATCCTCATTACCTTGTTTGCACATTTTTTATGGTTAACACCCTACGTCAATTTCCTGGAATTCCAAGGTAATCTTAATTGTAGCTATGAAGCCACTCGAGTGTGGAAATAATTGTTCACACTTTCTACAGCGTCAGATGAAGATGACACAAGTGGCGGATCCAGAAAAGGTTGGGACCGGCAAATGCCCCCCCCCCTCCTCCAAGGCCTCGAACCAAAGTGCAAGGCTACTTGTGGAGTGTTGATATCACGCCCTCCTTCCAAAGTGCCAAGGTGCCAAGGTGCATTCTGCCCCCTTGATTAAAATGGATTCTACCCCCTCCCCCGTTTATCAGTTTCCGAACAGGCCACTGAACACCTCTTGTTCTAATCCCTTTGCTTGTTACACGATATCGATGGCAATTTGTAGGTTCGCTCCTTCTTCTCTCTGTGCCCAATTTTAATGCAGCTAAGATGAAAACCTATTATGGCAGAGATATCGTTTGTCAAAGATCGTGGGCTTGTTTATAACAAGTGTCTAGCAATGGATGTGTCCAGAGCGCAAAGTGGATTTCTATGGTGATAAGATCATTACATTGCACGTTTCGTAGAAACTAGTTTACAGCGCGGTCCCATGTAATAATATACAAAGTGGAGAAAGCTATTTATCGCAACAGTCATATCTTGCAACTTTTCCACCAATGTATCAATGATATACAATGTGATAAACCTATTTGCCGCAACTGTTATTTTTGGCGCCCTTTCTTCATGTATAATCATACAATGTGAATAAATCTATTTACCGCAACATTTACTTATTGCGAACTATAAACCCAAGTAATGATATTCAATGTGATAAACCTATTTGCCGCATCTGTTACTTCTTGCAACCTTTCATCATACAGGTACATGTATCCCTGTGTTTTCCTTTTCATGTCTCCAACCGGAGTAGGGGTGCACTTAGCAAATGTTTTATTCACGGTAGAAGTCCGTTGAAGTGTTAAATAACAACTTTGTTGTTGTGAGGAAACCAATCGATTCCAAGTAGTAAATACAGAAATTAGTAAATATCTCCTCAATCAAAATAGATACGTATATACGTTTGTTATATGTTTATAATACATTAACTGAATTGACTTTAAAATATAGTGATGTATTTCCCTCATTAAAACCGGTAAGGAAAATGGAAGAGCACGCTTGGGAAGTCGAAATGCAGATGCTTCCTGAAACATAAGAACTGAGGGAAAATTGTTTCGAATTTATGGCGACTTTGCAGACAGAAAAATATACGCCGTCGATCGCACAGAGCGTCAAAAGAGCAAATTCTTTAGGAGGAGTGGCATTACGAAAGCTAAACGTGTCATTTTGCAGACTCCCATCACCGCCCCCAAGACTAGAGTCGGGTTTGAGTCTCTTCCCAGTAATACTAAACTTCAACATTATCTATCGACATCGTTGCCCACTTTCACACTTTGCTGACACAAAAAATAAACACATCTTTACCCTCCACACTCTCTCTCTCTCTCTCTTTCCCTCCCTCACTCTCTCTTTCTCCTCTCTAGCAACGCCCTTCCATAAACATTCTTTTATTCTTAAAGAGATGGTTGCTTATCCAAAGATTACATGGACATATGCTGATGTTTACAACATTCTCTCATTTTTGAGCAAAAACAGCACTGAATGAAGCCTGCACAAAAACAAATCTTCAAATAAGTGAGCCAAAGTGCATTGCAGAGCTGAAGTGATGCTTCACTTTGGGCCGAACCACGACAATGAATAGATCAAAAAGTAATCAGCTTTGACGTTCAGATGGATTCTTAGAATAACGGTAGTGAAAACATCAAAATCGTTCGAGAGCTCTAGTTCTTCAATATATTTCATTGCAGAGACCTGGCACGCCGCGAAAGGGAGCCAATATTTCATGATCATGGGGAGTGCGCTACTATATCTACGATAAACAAAGTTCATGAAAAGTGTGGGCAAAAAAAGTTTAATATATCTCTGACTGTGACTCAAGATATTTAAAGATAAAAAATGAAGTCTTCTATATGATTCATTTTTACAAGTTAGCAGTAAGAAACTGCTTTTAGGGACTCTACTTTGAAACATATGACGATTAAGGTACACATTTTAGGTGTTAGACCTACTACAAATATTGTTTAAAATCTGTCTTATAGCCCTATCAAATATTTATTAGACTCTTTGCTTTGGAAGTGTAAACAAGCTCATTCCTCTCCATCTTTGGTAGAGATGTCATAATTGTTTCTCTTGCAATCTGTTATCGTATTTTTTTTCGTGCTTAATGATGCTCCTCTTCACTTCGAATGTTCTCTTTTTGTACCATTATATCCTCATATATCAAATACTCCTTGGGAGGGCCTCTGGTTTATTGGGAATGTTCGTGCGTCGTGTCTGGTGAACTAGACCGGAGTCTGCATGGATGAAATTCGGTAGTCTTCCATCTATATTGCATGACTAGCAGTGAAGTCTACCGAAACGGTTGCACCGAGAGAAAAAAAACGCCAAATCCCAGAACGTGCTGTTAATATTTCAGAGATTCGTGTTGACTGCGACTCTCTTCGGGTTGGTTGGTGTGAGGAAATATTCCTCCCCTCGTACGCCAAAGAGCCTTACAATCAATCAAAGGTTGTGGACGCAAGCTCGTTTTCACTCAGATGAGAGTGCCTTCCTTCAAGATGGTGGTGATGCTTGTTTATGACTCTCATAAACTCCTTTCTTTAGATACCTTGCCGTTAGTCATGGGCGATAGACCGGAGCGATGCCTTAACCCAATGTAGCAGTGAATATAATTGTGAAATACAGCTCACACCAGATGGAGATAGAAAGTCTTGTTTAGACATGTGTCATTAATTTTTGCCTGGCACATTCAAATATTCCTGCGCAGTTACGGTGGAATTTGTAACGCAATAAACTTCATTGAGCGGAACCAATAAAATCAGCATAAAGAATAATGGCGTTTTCAGGCGTACTGAAGATTATGCCCAAAAGCAGCAAAACTTTCATTTCTACCTGACTCTCTTGACAAAGGTCGCACATAATCTAGGATGAAATGTTAGAATTTGTCACATTCTTTAGCTGCTAAGCGAGAAACGACTCCCCCATCTGCCTCCCCATCCCCCACTCTCTCTCTCTCTAACGCTCTCTCACTATCTCTTTTATATCGATTCATCTGTCACTTTCGGTTTCTGGTTTTGTCTTCTTCTTTTTTCTACCTCACTCAATTCCTTCCTCTCCCACTTTTCCGCTTTCAACCGTGCCCTTTCTCTCATAAACTGCTTTCAAATCACTATGCATTTTCACAATAAAACCTTTCTCTTTACATTCACAACGATCATATATCATACATTCATGTGCAGTGCACATAGTATTTAAGATCTTCTACTTCATTCTTAATTTATCAATCCAGACGAGCCAACGGAAAACAAAATGCCGTAACCATGGTGATAAAAATCATGTCGCCGGTTATTCGAAAGTAGATTTTTACTAAATGTGTAATTCATTGATGGAATGAATAATGTAGAGTAGCCATCGCATGGAAAGGGAGACATCAATATTGATTGTACATCTCATATTATTTTGTTTGTAAATTATAGTTCAGCTTCTACGTTGCCGGTAGAAAGTGAATTATTAATACACTTTAAATATACAAGCGTTTTAGAATTGACTTTGGTGAGTCAGACATAAAATGTGTTTCATGAAAATGGATTTTCAGACGGCCGATTCGTGAAAACCTTCTTTAGATGATTTTCGAAAATATCTTATTCCTTCTTAATGGGTGGGGATGTTGCTTGCTACGAGTCTTATTTTGCCTCAAAAAATAAGAAATACGGAAAAGATATATTCACGCTAAGGCGTACCTAATAAAATTGGATCAAATAATATTTATAGAATTTTTTTTCTTGAATGCCTTGGAAATCATACTCACTCGTTGAGGAGTCGTGGTATAGTGGTTCAGTCACTTGACTCTCAATTCAAAGGTCAGGGTTCGAATCCCACCAATGCACTAATGTCCTTTGGCAAGACATTGATCCACTTTTGCCACTCTCCACCCAGGTATAAATGGATATGTAATTGGATGCCAACTATAACCGGGGTAATAATATTAGAGCGACAGAAGCGTCACGACGTGACGGACATTTGCGCTATTTAAGAAGCCGCCATTATTATTATTTGTTATTCTTTTTCACTGAAAATAAGTAATTAAGTCCTCAATCTTGACGTTTGCCTCTAATTACTGTACCATCTCGGAAATACGAAACGGGTAATAACAAAAAGTTGTGTTCACATACAGCTTCAAAATTACTACCAAAATAGATGCCTACCATCAAACCAAGATCAAAGTATAACTGAAAAAGAAAGCCCTTATTCAGACTACTTCGAACATTGAACAGGATATTTAAATACAACATTTGTTTGTTATCATACATTGTTATTCCTGTGGGATATAAAAGCGGCAAACAGTTTGCGTTGTCATCATATGCCTTTCAACTTCTGTTTCACAATACAGAGAATAACTTTTCCGCATAACTATTCGAAGAAAGTACGTTAGTCCTATGCTAAAATTTTTACTAAACCTGGGAAAAAACCTGTTCCCTAGGAAGCTGTCTGTCGTCATTCATGTGGAGACCGGAATTCTAGCGACTGGTTTTGAAGTGATGCTCACCTCTTGTAGACTCCATCTCGCGTCTCATGCGTAATGCCGGAAGTGCCTAGAGAACCGCTTTCAAGAAGGCGGAGAGAGAGAGGGGGGGGGGGTGAAACGCGCCAGGAGACTGTACTTTGAATGATCTTCTTCATCTTCTCCTTTTGTCCTTTTTCTTTGACAATGTCACCGAAGATGAGACTTGTCGTCCTTATCTTTCCGCTAGCTCTATCGAAACCATTTATTGCCCAAGCAACACGTACTACGCGCGACGTTAAACATCGCGGACGGTGGAACCCGGTTGAGGCATTGATTAACAAGAGGAGGGCATGTGCTCTCTCCCAATCTTCCCGAAATTAACAAATCCACCTCTTGAGATGAAAAGTGGACCCCACCTCAGGTGGAAACCCTTCCTACCTGGTCTTTAGAGTCTGAGGTTTCCTATATCAAGCTATTGCAGTTACCATTTCGCCTAAATGCCTCTCCAAAGTGATGTCCCTAGTTTGGCATAGTCACCTCTCCTATCGTTAAACATAATATTTGCCAACCGGCCGTACGGTCAGGTAGCTTTAGACGGCGAGTACCGAGTATAAATGTTTGGCAAGTCAAATTTGCGAGACTTTCTCTGATCAATGGCAGACGGCTAAAAACACGTCCTACTTTAAAAAAAATGTATATATATACATGTGCATAATGTAGAAATAGAAAGGCGTCTCTAAATAAATTTTCTACCATAACGAGTTGGATATTTTGTATAAATTATCAAATACTGTTGCCTTCCCCCTCTAGCAACAAAAACCTCGTTGTCCTTTTACCATAATTGTCTTGTTAAGGTGGGGAAATTCTGCTATCACTTCATATGCCCTTCTTAGCTCCACTCTAATGACTGTCTGAGCGCAAGGGGTTTTCAAGTAATCTCATTTTCCTCAAGTGTGGGTGGATAACAAAAACGTGATTTGAATGTTATTATGATGATAATTATTAGCGTATCTTATAGCCTAAGGACTTCATGTTTATGTCGATGTGTGTATTGCAAGGCGACGCCGTCAACTAGTACTCTTTGTTGCAATGTGCCTAATATAATACCAATATTGAATGATTATGAGTTCAATAGTGCGAATATTTTCATGAGTTGAAAGATTAACATTCTATTCAACGAGGCGTCAGCCGAATTGAATAGAATTAACTTTAATCTTTCAACGAATGAAAAACATTCATTATTTGTTTTATACAACATCGAAGAAGATCTAATACAACGTTAATCAACAAATTATGCTTTACTCCTCATATTAAAGATAAATTAAAGTTGGAGTCAAGCCTTCTCGATTGCATGCATTCAGATTGTCTTCGCATCAGATACACGCAGGGATACGCGCACGGCTGAGAGGTACGCAGTCTGCATATAACCAAAAATGCACGCCCGTGCAATAGAACATCTATTGAATATCATGTGACCAAGAATCCTCCAATCAAATGACAAGGATCCACGTAAATGTTGTATAAATCTGTATAACTAACGCCATTTGGCGAGAAATGTTAATATATATTTGTCACTCTCGACCCAGGTGTAGAAGGAGGGTATAGTGGTATAATTTCAGAAGGTCTTTGGATGTGAATAGGGAAGCTATGTCTTAATGTGGTATGTGCAATACAAGAATGGAATATTTTCAAAATTAATGATGACGGGCCACTGAGAATGGTTTTAAAAAACGAGTCTCACTGCCTGGGAAATGATCCAATAATTCTAAAGTCAAAACAAAGCTGGAAAGAGAGAAATATATACGTCCACCAAAAACTAGTTGAGTGCAGGTCTCTTGCCACTGGTTTCATTAGACGTCCAGTCAAATCATTGTAAATCACCAGATCAATGAAGTTAAAAATGCTTGCATGAAAACAAGGAGCATTGACGATGACATTTCTTTTATTTCGATGGCAGTCGATAGATGACGCCCTACATCTTAAAATATCTAGATGAGCTATTGACGAGTATAACTAATTAGTAATGGAAAAAATAATGACATCCTTGGTTAAAAAGAACTATTGGAATCATTCCAGATGCATACTTTCTCAAATTAGCATGCATACAATTTGCATAGAAAAAACCCACTAAGTCTTGCAAGTTTAGAGGCAAGTCGAGATGTCGCTCCAAAGTTTGACATTGATTTATTATATTTATCTTAGCAGAGTTGAACAATTTTGTGTGATTAATAATTTACATTAAGTGGCATACTTTGGCGTTTATGTGAGTTATTTCCCTATAAAATACTCCTGATAAAACACCTTTTTCATCCTCGGTAGAAACACAAAGATACGGGGTTTGAAGAAAAGGCACCTCCCTTTGCTTCCCATTCGAAACTGCAGTTCGGTTCTTATGTGTCGTAAAATATACTTTAATCACGTGCTTGTGGTGAATTTATTGCTCAATTTGTCTATGAGAAGTGGAATACAACTTAAACTTAACATGCACCTGAAAGAGACAAGCAGATCTAACTCTTAGTATTTTGAACGTCGTAGATAATCGGAACCTGCAGAGTTCAACCATTTTTTCGTAGTTCTAAAACGGTTTTGAGTTGGTTTATCATAACAACAAAAACACGACATGCAGCTCAAGGCTGATATGGTCTGTTTTACAAAGTAATGTATTTACATTATGATAAAAACATTAAAATAAAAAAGCAATATAACTACATTAAAAATGGTAACATTGTTTGGGGAAGGAACACTCCTAGCGATTGGTCGACACAATGGCGTCACTGGGGTGAAGTTATTGAACGGACACGGGCGTCATAGGGTGTGGCGATGGAAATTATTTCGAGGATGAAATGAAAAGCGATAGATTAAATGAGAGTACTCGGAAATGGTTGATATCAAAAATAGCATGAGAGTAACATCTATGTGGGCCTAATATACTATTACTACTACTGTTACTGCTGTTGCTGATTTCCGCGATGCTTTTAATAGCTCCTTTTCCTCTCCAGCTTTCACAAGGCCACTTTACCGGCAGATTGAAGAACAAATAAATATCCCTATACAAATATCTCAAATGATTCGTATTCCCTTTTCAGTAGGCCACGCTAATGATGACGGCAGCCGCAATCCCTTTTTACGTTTCCGTCTCGGTTAAACAAAATAATGGCTGAAGATTCTGATCCAAAATTATACATTCGTGAAATGAAAATAGGGCTGCAACATGAATCTTGCAATCAATACGCCTGAGGTGTTTCTCTTTAAAAAGGGTACATTTGGAATAACGATTTCTTTTTTCTCCTTCTTTTGTCCTTCGCCTCCCGCCACTCTCCATTTTCTTTTGTAGTTTCAAGATTCCATGAATTATATCGATACATATATCTTATGCTTTCTTGATAAGATGGGAATTTAAAGAGCAAACGTTCTTCCTCTCATTTAGTCTCATGAGAGAATATGAACACCTCATCCTAAGGCTATTTCTACAAAAGGATACAAAACATAATGCTTCCTGACAGACCGGTTCTTTATCCACTGTTACGCTTTAGCATCTAAATAACGGAATTCCGAGGAAGAATTTGGAAGTCAGTAAGGATTGGCTTTCAAGGTTTGTCAAGCTGTGTTTGTCCATTTAAAGTTAATGTAAAAATAAGACAGTTTGTCCACTTCCTTAAATCAGAGCATCTATCATGTTTGCAGGAACGTGCTCCGTGTTAGACAATTATTCTACTATGTTTACTGTTTCAGTCCCGAATGTTCCAGGGGGAATAAATGTCGTGTTCTTTGTCGGCTGTATTCTCACCGAACAAAGAATTTCATTTTTAAAAGATAGATCAGCCGTCAGCATCGGTTCGGCAATACATTCCCACGTCATCTTTTGTTTTGTACTACATCAACTGTTGCTGCCCCGATTTCTTCATGGGAAGAATGACATTCTGTATTTATTGTCGGTTTTCTATATTTATCATATATATATATATATAATATCATATTCCAATATTGTTCTTTTTGCTCAAATCTTGTGAATCTTGTCACAGCTCAAATGATGTTATGTAAGTTATTGACGCTCGTTCCCTGTCTATAATGTGTATTCCCTTAATACTTCCCTTTCTTCCTCAATTATTCTTGATGTTCTTACATATCTTATTGTAGGACCTCATTGGCAAACCCGACACAAGCTTATGCGTAATGGGATTTAGGCCTTCTTCCGTGTGTTACGATGCTCTACAAAGTTATTCTTGTCATGATGTATACATGGTATAATCTGATTATTCTTCAAACATGACAATCACGTATTACGTAGTCTGAACATGCTTTCAATGGGACATACATTGTAATCTAAGTTGCCTTCAAGATGATGTTTCGAAAATAGCTGCGATCGCGTTCTCTATTGATAGCTGTTGGGTATTTTCCCGACATTTTCGGGAAGGTAGCCGAACGCATTATTAAACTAGTATGTGAGATATTTAGATGGACTTACGTTCATGATGAATCCTGTCATCCGGCACATGAAATCACCAAGAGGCCAGTCAATCGTGTTGATGGCGTAGACGACGCCAGTCGGCACCGCACAGATGATGAGGAGGGCGATGTCAGTCACGGCCAGGTTCAGCACGAAATAGTTGGTGACGGTACGCATGTCACGGTGCTTGAGGATGATAAAGATCACGATGGAATTTCCAAAGATACCAATGACGACAAAAAGGGTCAAGACGAAGACGGATAGGACGTTGGTGTGACGACCATCGTATTCGGTTCCGTTGCCGGTGAAGTTGTCGAAACTGCTGTCGTACTCCATGATGACCACGTCAGAATATTTTCGATGTGATAAGAAGTGAGTATTATTCTTTTAAATGATGTTCATTCTGTTCTCACGGTAGCAGTAAAGTATTTCTCTGTTTCTCCGAAGTTCCGACAGCCACCTTGCTAAATGCTCGAACTTTTTTTTTTATTTCTGAACACACTGCTTGAGTTTGTTTATAACATTTGAAGTCCGTTAACATTGAACTTCAATCCACAAACTAACACAGCTTTAGCAACACGAAGCTAAGACAGCCGACAAAATGATGCATCTCTGTCAGTCCATGAGATCCGAATCCTCACTCTTTGATGATCCAAACTTTCTTGCACGAATCAGCTAATTCGTTTTGTCTTGTTCCCATGATCTAATCCTCTGTGTCAAAATTTATCAAAATGAACTATGTAGATGACGTCACAGAGAATCATGAATTTAACCGAATTTCATGAACCTCTGTATTGGAAGCGTTCTGAAAAAGATGAAAATTACACACAGTCTTAATACACGTCAATCCTTATGACCATACCCCAACAATGCTAATGTATAATTCATTCAATCTTCTATATACAAACGTCACATATGACGTGGGAATAATGAGCTTATCTGTTCGCTCTGGAATAGATTTATTAACTATTTAGTGCATTATGATTAATTCAGTATTGTCAAGGTTTATAAAGGTTAATGTTTTTTCCGTTATCTTACCTAACCTGAGTAGGGCACATTCTGCTTTCAATCTACGAATAACAAATTGTCTGTCGTAAAACAACAACTCTAATTACTTAACTATTGTTAATTGGCATTGAACAGTGCTCCAAGATGACTTTTACGTTAAATATCATTACACGCAAAATGTGAATACATATGTAATTAGCATGCTTACAGTCGGGGAAGGATCCATCGTGACTGTAACCTATTGAGGGATCAAGTGATTACTCTATATCAGAATACATTTGTCGGCGATATCGTAATTGGTCCTTTTCTCGTTGTGAAAGATTGTAAACATTATCTATTGATTGATTAAAATGTCGGATATATAGCTCATGTTCAATAACCAAGAGGACATTAAATACAATTACAAAATAGTAAATAGTAATTAGTTAGCAGTAAGTGGTGATAGTACATGATAAACAGTGTACATTGTACAATAATTGATGTAAAATAGTAAATGGCAAAGTGAAAACAGGATTAATAGAACCAGATAATACATGTATATAAGTAAACACAAATATACCTCAAAGGCTAGGCATAATCTTAAAATATATGATACATACGTGACGTGTAAACATAGATGGAATATACAAGATTTTTGTATAAACCCCATCTGAGATGTAAGACGATACTTACCAGCCTACTGTTGCACTCGACAGAGATTAAAAATGAAGAGCAAAGTTTTGGTCACTGATCACCAGCACGAGCATCCCCTTCTCACCGCGGTTTTGGCGGGAAATGAAAACATTAGCTACCTGCGTTCCACGCTTCGATCAAACTCAGACGATCGACGTTGGATCGGTTGTCTGAAGCTATTGATTAGTCCGTATGGAGTGCGTGTCGTGAAGGTCTTAAAACCGCGAAACATTGAGCGACAGGAACATACGTTTCGATGGCAATGGCTACAGATGAAACAGAACAACTTCATCCCACGTGCGTCAAGGTATCGTGTCTCATCCGCTCAGATCGAGATCCATTTCATCAGAGATCACAAGATTTAATATGAATATTATATCGCATCGCTGATCCTTGTCAGTGTTCTATTCCGTCCATTGCAATCACGTGTCTGTGGTTTGCCTGAAGACGAATCGTCCCCGTTTCTGCATCAGAGGGAAAATAGCAAAATAAAAAAAATAGGATGAATATGAATGATTGCATACTTCTAAGAATTGCGTACAGCAGTTAGAATCTACCCCCTTTCCACTCATAAAAGTAGACACACATTTATCATTAATACAGTTTCCCTGAGGCTTCAACGTTTTATTGTCACAACCATTTTAATATTCTCAGACAGGGAGACGAGAACTCAAAAAGCTCCCATCAATTTGTCATCGGATCCACAATTTTGTCGGTAGTGATTACATTTGTCTTCAGCACACGAACATTGGGAGTGTGCATCTTGAAGGTTTAGAATTAATTGATGAAAGCTAAAAGAAAAAGAAAGGAACTAATATCGATATTTCATTACCCAAAAAGACTTTCATTCAAGGGATTATATTTTATCATGCATATCGACCAAATTACATGTATCTCTTTGTTGGCGATGTATAGGTGAACGAAAAAGCTTTTGAAACTAACTACTTCAACTACTTCTCAATATAAATCCTAAATATTGCAGTATTTTGTATGAAAGTTTGATACATTCTTTTGTATGTGGCAGAATATTGCACGACAGTCGGGCGCATTACGAGTTAATGAACAAACGGACAAATACCTTCTTCATGACAAGAATATGAATATTGATGCCATGTAATATATCTCGTCCAACTCTGAATTTTGCAGTATGTACACTCCTCTGTTTAATTAACACGATTAGAGTGATGTTGACTTTAAAAACAGGGGTACGTAAACAAATCATTTCAATTTGAACAAGTAAATCATATCATATCATACTCATATTTCATAAGCCTCATACAAATGACGTCATGCATTAGAAGTGATTTTTAATGTCAAACGTGCAAACGCTCGAAAATACACATGGTATGTGAGAATATCGAAAGATTGGGTTTAATATATACATGCATACTAAATACGATGTTGGCTTAACCTATATCGCATCGTATGGACTAAACTCTCGATTGAGTTTGCGTGTTCTGCTGTGTGTCAACACATAAAGCCATTTGAAGATTGAAGTATATATTTTTACTCTGTGTGCGCACCTGATGTGTGTCCACACGGGTGTGTTTAAGAGTGCGCAAGGATGCGTGTGTGTGTGTGCGTGCGTGTGTGTGTCTGTGTGCGTGCGTGTGCGTGTGTGTGTGTGTGTGTGGGGGGTGCTTGTGTAAAATAGTCACGTGTGAAACAAGTCAGAAAGAACTATGATCCCTAGCTTTCTACGGATATTAATATCCAATCAGCTTTCTTATTCTTCCTTAAAGAGTCAATGATTCTTTTCGTCATACATCAAAGGAAAATGTCACAAAAAGAGAAGATGATCAATATTGAGGAAATATGAAGCTATGTAACAACTTAACAGTGCCATATCTATCTGCATTTGGAAAAAGTATTATACGATATTCAGAATGAAACATTGCAATCGTTGCAGAAAAGTATCATTTAAAACTCTAACAAAGTTGGCAAAAACGTATGACAATAATGTTATATGTCAGAGGTTAAATGGGTGAGCGAACTGCATCAACTCCTGAAGCTTAGTATATCGACTGATTTACAATTTGTCAGAAGGCAATGAATAAAGTGATGCTATTATAAGGTTCCCAAGAACATTCAATATTCTGATCCCGGCATATCAACCTTTAGTTCCCACTGAAAAATTAATTTCTTCAACGCTTTGTCACGATCACACGTCTATCTTAATGTGTGAGTGCATTGATTTCCAAATATGAGAACAGGCCCAAGCCCGCGTGGTCTTACTTCTAGGGGTATGTAGCTAAAATGCAAAATGCCGTTCTAGCTGGAGGAACGTTATAGATTGGATCTGAATAAGTACATGATTAAACGTGTGCTTCCGGCACTGTAAGAGAAAAAGGAAGCTAATGGAATTTTCATCGGTTTGGCGATGCGATGGCCCTTGGTCACTTACTTTACATTATGTTTTTATTAGAAAATAACCCCGAATCTAATGTGTTTTTATTCACAACATTTGGGTAACGCATATCCACGTATCCAACGAATTTGATGGAGCCAGTTAAGCGAAAGAGAAATCGGTCCTAAGAACTTTGAGATGAATCGACTTTCAGCTATTTTTACAGCTTTGTCTTCTTCCTGTATTTCTCATGTACGCGTTTCGAGCGATTTCTTGTACAATTTTAAACTCACAAATGTCATGACCTTCTAGCAATTTATTGTTATATTGAATAGTTTATAAGCTTCAAGCTTAATTTTAAGTGTATTATGGCACTGTGATTTGGTTGTTCCAGTCTAGGACACGATACGGCATTGTACCACGGCATTATACCATGATTTTCAAAGATAATCAAGGAAACTATGAGCTGTCGCGGACTAGCGGATGCTTCATCGGTCCAACAACTTTAGGCAAGACATTGATCGCCATTTCCACTATCCACCAAGGATATTATGGGTACCTGTAAAAATAGTTGAGATGGAGTGTGGCTGCTTTCCCCCATTAACATATGTAGCGATGCATATGCTAATGGTAGGAATGGAGATGGTGCACAGGTTGTGCACAGGCTTAAGTCCATTGACATCAGGTAATAATAATAACATTGTATAGGCCTTGGAAGTATTTATGCAATGCGCTGTATGAAATCAATGTTTTTATATTATTATTGTCAGAGAATACGATTGCAAAACGCTTTATTCTGATTCATTTCAGTTCAAACATCCTGGGTCACTTTGAACAATCATGATGGTTATGATTATACTTATGATTTTTTTTTTCTTCAAAAGTATATCACTATTTCAAGAGATATGAAACGTCAATGCAATATGAAAATGGAATCATGGAAAGGCTCAATGTACGCCTTATGTAGAAGTTATAGAGATCATCACGGTCACCCCGCAGGTATTGATTTTCTCTTTCCATGAAAGCATATATGCGAATTGATAGGTTTGTGACCCTTGGCTGTTCAACACAGAAACCAGAATGATCTGAGTAAGTAATTCACGGTCATGCTTCCTTTCTCAGCTTTGAAATAAATGGGTTCGCGCTCAAGGAGCCCTCGACCCTCTTCGAATTGATAAGAGAATCTCGAGGCTAGGGACGACAGTAATCCTGACGTGTAATTGATGTTTCTGTTTAAGGGCATGACACATTAGATCATCCCATGTGTTTTAAGGAAACACGTCTGAATGAAAAGGGGCGATCTTATGGGATGTCATTGATTGCAGTTTATAATCAAATGCGTCTCCTCTAACCTTTTGCATTTAGTTATATATTACGTGTAATACTTAATATGCCTGTTCTGCGAGTATGGGGTGTAACGATCGCCAAAGGCACACCTTGGTTGCAGGCACGCCACTTTAGACTGAACCTTACCTTTGGCAAACTGCAAACTGTCGATATTAGTTTATTGTAATGGATCAGCGAAATGTATATAAAATAGGTCCGGGCCAGACGTGACCTTGAAAACAGTAGTCATCGGACATTTCGATCATCGATTATCAAATATCCAGGGAAGATATGAAGTTATGAAAGAAAAGAACATGAATTGAGCAAGGTCAATTAGCCCGTGCACACACGTTTCAAGGTCATCGAATCTCATTATAATTCCATTCACCTACATTTTCTAACTTTGGAGGTGTCAAAGACTTTAATCTTTTATTTTTTTATAATAAATAATAATTACGATTATAATAATGATAATACCGTTTTCTTATACAACGCTGTTTCATGAACTGACCAAAGCGCTAAGAGTATAATTATTACCCCACTCCCTTTCGATTTAATTACTGTTCTGCACAATAAAATGCACATCCTCCACTCCCTGGGAGTATTTCAGCTAGGAGCCTCTTTACGGACGCGCACATGATTAACCAACTACAATGACGATCATACACATTTAACACCTGGGTGGAGGGAAGCAATCTAGATAAAATGCCTTGCTCAAGAAACATAAGTGCCGTGCCAGAGCTCGAATCCACGACCTTTGTATTTCTAGCCAAGTAATTAGTTCTTTCGACTACGCTACCACTTTTCAATCATATAACTTAAAATCCCAATGAAATATTAAAATAATTGCATAAAATGTATGACCTTAGTCGGGAAGTATGCTACAGTCACTATTTCTGCAATGATCGAGCTTCATGTTGCAACCCTATCTTTTTCTCTTCCTCTGACTCTCGAAATCCGTTTCGAATAACATGTTATTTTCGCAAATAAGAATTACAACTCAACGGTAAAATGACTTTACGGTAAGTTGCATTTACGTCAGGGTAATATGATACCTCCTTTTCAGTCATTCCTAGCCTTTATTGCTGGTGCTTTCGATGGTCCTTGTATTTCAAAACATTTCTGATGTGAAGCATCGGTCCTAGAGGCTTTCAATCGAACTCTTCAGAATTTAAACACGATTTCATTACGTCAGGATAATTTGTTTGAGGATGCTTTGTTCAATTGTTCACATTGCGAAAGAGAATATTCCCGCTACCTATGTAACACATTATGCTGACGTTGATATCGTGTCATCAATCTGAATTTTCAGTAATTAATCCAAAAAAATACTCCTTTAATCGCGAGCTTCGGTTACATAAACCTTCAAAATAATGGAAGTGAAATTTGAACTATCAAGCTGTAGCAATAATGTCTGTCTTTTTAAATATAATATGATTTCAATAATACTACACTCATTGAGCTTGATCTTCATGTTGTTAGAGAACAATCATGTGCGAAAGAGTATCCAATGATATCACCCAATTGATGGTTATTTTCCAGTGTACTGTATTGGTTGTTTGTGTTCTTGAGACGTAATATCCATTCTGATGGATGGTCATATCACATTAATTATATTCAGACATCAATCATGTAATATCCCAAATCTACTGCTATATTGAAAAGTAGATAACATTTGATGATTATGGTGCTTTGTAAAGATGACATTCGTCATTTTGGAAGGAAATGAAATCATTTGAAATGGAAGAATGGTTTGGAAAACCCTGAATGTCAGCGAGAGAGCTGGATAAGACTGCCAAAACATATTTGTGACTTTGACGCTTAGACGAAAGCCAACTTTGATTCAAATTTGATTAAGATTTTCGATGCAAAGGCCATGAAGATGAATCGCGATCAAACAAAGAAAACGAAACAATGATAGAGGTCATGCCTTGTTTTAATAAGCAATGTTTGACAAAGGCAGAAGGGAGTTACATGAATTGTAACTTTAATCATGTTAATGGGATTTTATAAATATAACAACTCTTCTCTATCTTGCGTTGTTATGCAATACATTCTAATATAAGATGGAGCTTTTGCATTTGTTCGGTTTGATGGTTTGTTTTACCTGACTGCTACGAAAAAAGGTAGGCAACCAGCTAGAGACGGCTCTAAATCCTCTCCTACCACCATGTCTGATTATGGTGTGTCCGTGTATTTATATTTTAGATATATCGACTGGTATGAGAGGCCTGGCTGTTTTATAGGCTCAAGGGGAAGTGCACATCCTGCCAAGTTCCCAAGGCGCGCCTAGGTGGGCGGCGGCTCTCCGAGGGGTCAGTATAGAAACAGCTATGTCTCGAATATTAAAGCAGTCGATATGTCTTTTACATGCCGAATCGACACAAACATCTACCAAGAATTCTTACTTTCTCCTTTTCTTGAGTAAAGATTGGTTAAAACATTAAGGCCCGGTCACACAGAGGGGACGCATGGGGGACGCACGGGGGACGCACGGCCAGCGCATTGAAAATTTGCTATTTTGGCCAGTGCGTTGTCGTTAGCTAGGTGTGCGTCATCATTCGTTACTCGTTCGTCGAGCGCGCTGGACAAACGCTGGACCAACGCTATGCATTCGTCGTCATTCGCTGTGTGCGTCGGGATTTTTTTTAGCATGCTCCAAAGTGTGCGCGGAGCTCGGCGCATGAATGTACACGCCAAAGGCACGTCAGACATGCGCGGAGCGCGCTAGGCCAACGCCAGACATACGTGGATCACACGCCCTGTATACGCGCAGCGCGCTAGCAACACGCTATGCATTCGGTGTCAGCTCGCTAGATTCTTCCAAATTCTGACAAAAGTCGAAATTCCGATGTTCAATGGGCCAGCCATGTGCCCCCCCCCCCCCATGCATCCCCTCTGTGTGACCGGGCCTTTACAGAAAATCTGAGACACTGTCTGTTGATCTTCGCTGTAAAAATGACTGAATGTTACAATCATTTGGGAACCGCAGACAAAAAGCACTGTATGGTACCCGCGCTCGCACAAAGAAAATTTTAACACGTAAACCATTGAGGTTCCCAGCAAAATACGAGATCAGTTAAAAAGTATGGCGTATTTCTATTAACCCTAAAAACGCCGGGCTATTTGAGGTCTTAGTATGGCCGGGGGGCCATTATGCCCCCCCCCCCCCAAGATCTCGGCCGCGAAGCGGCCGATCGCCGCGACAATTTGCACGCATGTCAAGTAAAGTGTATAGAATAATATGATAATTTCAAATTTTTTTGAAAAATTCACTCATTTGCATATTTATGGTAATTTATGCAAATAAAGTCATAAAAATCACATTTTTACCCATAAATCATATATTATTCATATTCAAGCATTCTTTTTCACAACATATATTCATTAGACCATTCTGAATAATAATACAAGAAGAAAATTTGGAAGAGCCAGCTTATTCCTTGTTTTGATAATTTCTTATGTATTTCAATGTTTTTTTAACTTATGTATTTCATTGTTTTTGTTGTTTTATTTCATTTCTTACTACAATTCAACTATTATGACTCCCAAAACAACCACCTAAACTTTAAACAAGACCCAATAACCTATGTTTGATCTGTTTTTTAGGAAAAATGACTTTTCCATATGTTTTGTACACAAATCACGAAAATGAGCGATTTTCGGGCTGACATGCAAAGACAAAAGGTCATGTGACCTTGTAACCGTAGGTCCGATTTTCAAAAAAAAATATTTTAAAAGTTGCGCAAGACTCGAAAGAAAAAAGTCAGCGAGCGGCGGGGCGCCATCCATATGCGTTCCCGAGCAATCAGAAAAATCGTGGAGGGGGGGGGGCATAATGCCCCCCGGCCTTATTAGGGTTAAAGGAAGCCTTACAAATTGTAAGTAGCTTTAATACACGATGTTCCAAACAAAACATGGGGATTTTGTGTCATTTATGATAAATCAACTACATTCATGATATGGCTACTATATATATATGTAGCGTTGACGAATCATTGCTGTTACTATACCCGAATGCCATGACTTTTTTAATGTCTTAAATATAAACAGAGATTATAATTGAATGCGTTGTGAAAATGACGGAAAATGAAAGATACATTGTTTTACATTTTATATCAACAGAATATCGAAGTGTATTCGTTATATTTTCATTTTCGCATATAAATATGAAAGCTGATGCATCCGATATGTCATGTTAATAACAGAAAATTGATGGCCAGTATTAAAGTCTTTAGAGCTGAGCTACTTTGATAACTTCGCAAACGATCCTTTAAGTACAAAGTTTGAATTTAAAAGGTTTTTTTTCCAATGACGAGTGCCGATGGAAGTTGTTATTATAGCGACCTACTTTGAAGGCATCAGTCTCTGTCAGATTATTTAAACAGAGATAGGTTAAGTGAATCTACCTATAAAGCTGCGCTCCAGATACCCGAGAGGCGAGGACCTATGATATAAGTTCAATATGACATTTAATTTGGATATCAGGATGCAGAGTATAATTTAAATGTAAATCCTTTTGAAATTGGTATTCATATTGACGGTTTAGGCTGATCAAGCGCAAGTCTATATCAAGCAAAAGGGAGAGGCAACGAAAGAGAGGTACTAAAACCGTATTTTACCTTATTATCTCTTGATGCATGATGTTTTTCTTAAATTATAATGCATAATCATTCTCTAATTTTGTCAAGCTTGCTAGGATTGCTCCATATTAAAAAGGCGGATATTGCTTCTATTTCTGGAATGAAGTCAGAACTTCGAGGTCAATTTCTCGAAATTTAGCTTCTAATGTAAACTTATGACGTATATATTTAAAACTACGGTGTCTTCTTGAACTGTGAAGGGTAAAAAAGGAAAATAGTTTGCAGGTATGAACAGTCTCAGTCTACCCTATGATTTGATATAATTACTATTTCAATTTCAAATGCACTTCATATGCCTGGAGTACGACACACATTTTGCGTCATTCAAAAGTTGTTATTCAATATAAATTAACCCTTAAAAAATGAACTCTTTTGACAGTTTTAAAGACCAGATGTATGATGGAAGTAATAGTCATGCTCCAATATATTCCCAAGTGAAAGTAGAGAAATAAATGTGGCCTGACCTGCTATAAATCATCGGATTGATCGCGTCTTAAATTTGGACAAATTGATTTAAGGTTGGACGGTTAACATTTATAAAAGCATGATAAATCATCTCTCGGGGGACAGATACAAATATTCTGAATAGTGATTATCGAGACAAACTCCGGTTTCGTAAGTTTGACAAGACAGTGGCAAGAGGTAACATGTTTCCATGCGTTTTAAAATTGATGTTTCTCTCTCTCTCTCTCTCTCTCTCTTTCTCCTTCTCTCTCCTATTTTTTCTATTGTCAGTTTCAACTGAATACAAAAGTATGATCAAATTCAAAGGTATATAATATTGGAACTAATTGTATTGTATCCGTGATTTTGTTTGATAAATTAGATTACTGTACGTTATGGTGCTCTCACATTTAAGCAATGTGTGTGTGCGTTAAGTATGACTCTCCTAGCACAAGTCTCATGAATTGAAACAGACTGATTTGGGTGCAATTGACAATCAAGCGAGACAAAAATCTATATATTTTTTCAAATATATTTACTACTCCAACTTTCTTCGATTCGACCGTTTCTTTTCAAACATCTATGTTCTACCAATTTTTGGGGGATTCGGGTTCGTTAAAAAAAAAAAAAAAAAAAAAAAAAAAATTGGGAACAACTCCCCCCCCCCCCCCTGCAGAAACAGCCAATGCCTGTCTCATCCCCTGCGCTAACAACTAATATTTCCTATTTTATTTATGTTTGTCCCAAGTATCGACTTATAAAAAAAAAAAAATCTCTCGCTCTCTCTCTCTTTGTGACCCCTTGTCTGGCGAGAGGAGACAGAGTTTATTTTCACCCGAATGATGTACTGCTTGGATAAATGGATTCATCGTGACATTCATGAATGAAATCTAAACTCATCATTCAAACACAAAATCGAAATGGTGACATATTTATCCCTAGCACATCCTCCTGAGATCCAGGGTGCATGAGCTCAATTTCATTCCATTTCGTTTCATATTAACACAGAATCAGCTGGCTCACCATAGGGTTAATACCAGGTAAAACAATTGTTGCATGCTATCGGATTACTTTCTGCATCAGTGTAAACCTAATTATTTTCATCTCTAGCAAGGCGATTTACCTGAAAGCATGTTCGATAATGTATTACTAATTATCTGTTGTTATGTTTGTTTTTGTTTTTTTTTCTTGGGGTTTTTCATGGAATTAAAATAGAAAACTGCTAAATTGAGGTGAATACTTTAGGCCCACGCGTTGCGACTGTTTCCTGTTAACACGGGGCGTTACTTTAAGAAAAAAGAATCCTCAATTTTCACAGTCTTTAACTTCTTGTGCTTGGCGGAAGGGTGCGAACTATTATTCTTTCTTCAACTTTTAGAAGTCTTTAGTTTTAAATCTTGAAGGGATAACAAACAAAAATTAGTTAAAACGTAAGGATAGAAATGGGTTGCGCAGATGTGGTCAAAAGACGCTTTACGTTCTGGAATGCGTTATTCTAGAAATGTACATCTGTTCTCCACATTCGATGAATTCTGGCAGGCATACGACAATTCGTAACCCCTAGAGCTAAAAGGACATTATAGTTATATAGCCATTGAAAATACATAGTAAAAGTGTCGTTTTGGTAGAAAGCTGACAAATTACAAACTTGATAATAGGCACAGTTGTTTGTCAGACAGGAGTACCTTTTCACAATTCCTTCCAGCAACAATCATCAATCTTGTTGGTAATTCCCCTCACGCCCATGATTTTGAAGGGGATTTCCTCTCCCAAAGCTCACTGGACAGGTGCATAATGATATCTTAAATAGATGTGCTTTATTACATGACATATTGGTTTATGTCAGAATAAGAACCAACATAAGCTGGATCTTGAAAGCCGATTAGATATATAGATTACTCCAGAAAGATAAGCTCACAAATTGCTCAAATAGTCATTGAGCTTCGATTCGTTTTCGCTAAAATCTAATGTTTAAGTTTAGTGAGACTATGCGATTTGAGAAAATATATCGGAGTTGTGACTTCAGCTATGGTTGGTTGGGAGTTTCAATTGCACTTATTTTTGTATAGATAAAACCGATACGAAACAGATTTAATATGGAAGTGTAATCACAACGCAGACATGGGTATGAGTTTTTGGGCGCACTAATTGCCCAGTTGTTCTATATTTCACCAGAACCAATAATATGCGCGTATGACATCGCACCCCCTCTATAACAAGGCAACACGTTATATTCCGTCTTATCCTGACTGGTGGATCCTGTCAAGTACCGACGTAGAAGCAGGTTTTATACTTAATCAGCTAAACCCAGCATCCTCAGTAAGTCATGCTCGACAAAGATTAAAAATCTTAGACTTATGTCTAACTTCTTGTGGTAAAAAATCGACTGGGCTTAATTCAAGCGTCTGGTTTAAAATTAAGATGAACACTTGGCCCAAATGTGTGGGGTATTTGGACTTGAGCCCTCTCTTTACAAAATCCCGGGCCCGCCTCGAACCAAAACGTCTCAAATTCGATATCTCCTGGGGTCTTTTATTAAATCAGTCTGAGAATAAATTAAGGTATTCACAACCCTGAATAAACGTGATTATCATTGCTTTCTAAAAATCTATCGCGAAAGTAAAAATATATTTTAACGCATTTTTTGCATTAAAGAGAAAGTTTGATCATGTCAAATGTCGATCCTCTTTATACCTGGAAACATTCATTATTTTGTCTATCTAGAAGCAGGGCAGATTGGGCTTACACAACGTTCTTGACTCATTTCGTCACATTTTAAAAGGAGCAGTGATCATTGATGAATTCAAAGTATTTTCTTGACAGCAAGCCTCTTCAATGTAAATTGTTTGGGACATAAGGTGGATCTCAGCATGCATTGCGCAAGCTCATTTATTCTATTAACCTAGTTCTCCACGCATCCCACGAAACAAAATCCATGCTGGGTAAGTTTATTAAATGTACTTTGATAAATTTTGGCGGGAACTCGTTACTTGTGCTAAGAGCAATCCATCAACTGGACGGAAGGTAGATGCCATTAACATTCCGTAGTATCTAAGTTAAGTACAATAATGACTACCAAAGCAACGAAAAAACACTCAGGCAAGATGCGCCGTTGGCAGTTACCTTATTTCGTACTCCCGTTCCCCTCTTGCTCTCTCTCTTCTCTCTCTCTCTCTCTTCCCCCTTTCTCTCTCTCTGATCCTCAAGTCATCTACTTGTCATTATTTTATTGATTCTAATAATACGTTAAGAATAAAAAGAAAATAATGTTCTTTGCCTCGCTGCACATTTTAAAATGTTTTCGATTGATTTTTTTTGTTAAAGACTGTTCTCGGTCTAGTTGCATTTGATCGACGTTCGTATTGATCTATTGTCGTTCTTAAGTATGTATGCGAGAAAAAAAGTTGTCAGTTTATAAGAAACAAATGTCGAATGATGTGTGATATGAAAGGTGTATGTATTTTTTGTATTTTTTTTTATGTAACGCCAGACACAATCATTTACATACGCATTCAAACGGCCAAATAGCTTCTTTTTTTTTAAAATTACGTCCTATATTGAATTGGTCTGCCGAAATAGCATTTATATGTATATAGCATTTTGTCGATTTCAAAGATAAAAATTGTTTGAGGAAAATCATATTTTAAATGAATATATTGATAATGTAACATGTGAATTAATTCAGTTGTGTCGTAGTCGATTGGTTAAAAAAACCTGACTGGAAATGTGGAGGTCGTGGTTTCGAGCCCCAGCGCGGCGCGAGCTAGTGCAGTGGCGTTTAATTAGCTAAATTATCTCTCACAAGTAAAATTGTTTCCAAACCTACAATTCACATATACACTGTTGGATTCTATTCCAGTGAATGATAATCATAATAACGCAAGGGTGTGAATTTCTGAAGGTGAACAGCGTACTTAAAGGAGACAATACATTTGTCCAGCCTGACAGACACCCCAAACTTATGTAATTTCCAAATATATCCAAAACTTATTAAAGAAAACTGATCGGGAAGGAATTCTAGATGCACCTGGACATAATCTTTCACCAATCCATGACTTCGATCAACTTTTTCTTATAAATTCCTAAAATGGAAAGTGAGGCATTCATAGTTGTAGAATGAAATAAATATGTGTAAATGGTAAAGGATGGCGCATATTCGGAAATGTACAAATGGATAGAAGACCAGCCGCCAAATGAAAAATCTGTGTTAGTAAACTATATTGGAGGCTCCTGACACATAATTGGCATATACACTGTCTTTCCACTACCCCTTTCTTCCCCTTCTCTCTCTGTCTCTCTCTCTCTCTCTCTCTTTCACTCCCCCCTCTCTCTCTCTCTCCCTCTCTCTATTTCTCATTATCTTGTCCTCTCTTACACACTAGATTTCTCTCTATATTTCTTCTTTCTCTCTTTCAATATTTTTTTTCTCGATTCTGGTGTTTTCTTGGAGGCGTTAAAAAAGCTTTCACACTTTCATTTATTCATTTGGGGTGATCGATCGATGCCCCTCCTTCAAATGTTCACCTGCTGTAATTTAAATTCATTGTAACACACGAATACCGCCGGCATGGTGCACGGTACTTTGAACATTATACTGAAATACAAAAATAGGTTTTTATTGCTGATGTAATAAGCTATTGCCATTAACAAGGTACTGGTTATACGCATGGCATTACCACGATCGGAAACAATTGTAGTTGTCAAGGCCTAGAGAAATTTAGCGATATTACTAATTCATAGGCATACTAATTACCTTGCAATAATATAGTTCCTCTTACAGCCTTTCAAATTGCACATCAGTGACTTGTATATTACCTTTGTTAATGTTATTACCATTCTTTGATTTATCTAATCGTCTTTTTTCTAACTTTACTCATACTTTCAGAGGAAAAAGTGCTAGGTTTTTGTTTAAAGATTTTTTAAAGTATGAAACCACTCTTCTCATCTAAACTATATAGGAAAACTACCAGTCTAAACGCACACGTCACCTGACACCAAAGCTGCCTTACCGTTTATATCTCTTCCCTAGTAAATTCGCTCGTCGTCCGAAGGCAAAGTATATCGAAATACGAGGAAAAGTAGAAGGCTTGCCGGGAGTGACGTATCTCCTTATGTGCATTATAAAGTTTCAAAGCTGTTCCTTTAAATGCGCATAATCTACATTGCAATCTTGGAAACGAGAGTTCTGTCTCTTGGAAAGGTAGCAGAGATAATCCAATACATGGCCCACGTGATTATCTAATTGTATTAGTTTCTAAACCCTATCCCGTGATCCTTTTACAATGAACATTTCCCTGCCAAAGAAATCACTTTTGTAATCAACGTCTAAATAACGTGGTTAGAAAGGATGTAGTCCCTTTTTTTCATCGGAGGAGGCTTTTAACGTTTTCGGTATCGCAATAATGTGGTCCTAGAAAGATGTCCTTTGTAGTTAGTGTCAACCATTTGAAATCCATTACAGTCACATATCCATTTGCATGATGGGTGGGGGATGGGGTGGGGGCCGGAGGAGGGGTGTGAATGAATGGATGGTCGGAAGGTTTGTGTGTTAGATACACATCTAACCCATACGTACTGGGTATGTTTTGGAATAACTGCTCTTTACTTTTGAGAGAAAAAGAGAGGGGTGTTGAACAAAACAAATATAAACACAATTGTAAATTTTAGACACCAAGATCGGCACGAAATCAGATTTTAGGCGAGATCTTTTTGGAGAAAAAAATGTGTATGCTAATCCGTCCACTAGTTCCAAGGCACCCCTTGCGCCATTTCAGCAAAACAGTCATATCGTTAGTACCCTAGACGTGTTAGAGCGAACAAAGGAAACTTATCGAGGTCCGAGAGGGCCCGGAGCACATTAGTTACACTTACAAGTAGCTGGCGCACGGAAAATATATTTCTGATGTATTACTTTACTCCAAAAGTGTTGCCAAGATCTATATATGTGAAAAACAAGAAACCATGCATAAACGTAAGACGCTGTTACACTAGCTTCATCTCGACCTGGATGAACACGCAAAAGAGACACACTCCGATCTACATTATCTTACTGAGCATGGATGGCTAAATTGAATAGAGTATATAAAAAGCAAACAGTGGTCTCCACACAGTGATAAGACCCTACCGCATCATTAGAAAATATGTAATCAAAGCTGAAGACACAGAAGATTATCCCAAATAGCGAAATGATTACTTGATATTGTGCGAGATTCGCAATGCATCTTACTTACGAGAACTATCAGAGAACTCAGTGCACCAGTGGAACGATGATAGAAATTGAACCATAGACGCTGGCAGGGAGAACAAAATACATGAGAAAATAATCAGGGCTATCAATTTTCAAAAACTCATCCACAAATCGGCACTGGCTTATCACCTTAGAACTCGAAGCGAGAGGATTCGCGTGATGAACAGGGAGGGTACGAACACCATAGCACCTGAGCGTGACATGAAGTGACGACATTCAGAGGGGGCGTTTGGATAAGTTAAAAAACATGGACCTTTGGGAAAACAGACCAAAAAAGAGCTTCCAAACAGGTGCATTCTATGTGAGGGTGTTGACATTGGTGATCACGACCCAGCAAGCAGGGAGTCAGCGACGATTTTCCCGCTACTATGTTAAAGTATATCCCCAAACATCGATACATCAAGGATGAGCAAAACAGATCTAGAACCCCCGACCAAAGGCAATAGAATAAACGTAAAAAGCCCCCTCTTCGTCATTATTTTGTACGATGTGGTACGTTTTATACTGCAAATGTCAAGTTTAGCTGATAGTTAGCCCGCGCGCACTAGGAAATAATTGTCGAATAGATGGAAAAGAACGCTGTCTTTCCTTCTTAAACCTTGTTCGTATAATCTGAACGAGCCTTTAAAAATGGGGTGATGGAAATCACGTTTTAAACAGTCGCGACTGCAGCCTATGGCACAGGAAGTTCAATGCCAGGTATTGATAACGAGACCTTGGCGGCGTAATCTCTTCAGCCTTGGGTTTTAGTTTGTCCTTTACAAGCAATAGCTTCTGTTCTATAGGCCCACGTACAAACCAATTTCCTGCCAATACGTTTTAGATCACTCTTTATCAAGACTTTGTATATTTCGTTGATGAAGATGCATTTATGTTATCTCTAAATGTCAAATATACTTCCCACTTCTGAATTTCCCACTTCTAAACGTTTTAATTGTCTCGATTTCTTTTATCATACCCAGCTGCACAGCAGCATTTTCAGGTAAAAATCCAGGTTAAATGTTGGATTTGAGTGCATGTATTTACCCTTTTTTTCTTCTTTATTTTCCTTCCCCTGGTTCTATATAAATGTACACGAAGCGGCATTTTACCTCCTTTTTGTAGGAGGAGGGGAAGTTTTTTTTATAGTTTTTTTTAATTATTTTATTTTGTCAATGTTTATTGTTCTTGATTTCACAGTGATTCATAAATTGTTTACCTCATCATTTCATTGTTACCATTTTCGTAAAGTCACATGGATTGGAGATGAAAACCTTCGGGTTGCAGTTATTTAGTTAATCTTTTTACTTTCCTGGCGTCCACGTGACTCTATTCCAAATGAACTCTTGTTTTGTATTCAAGGATTTTCTTTGTTTTTGCCGAATTAATAAAAATAATTAAACAAATAATTGTCAAGTCCGCAAAGCATGGGTCAGGTGTGTTTTTTTATTTTCCTTTTCACTGTCATCGCGGACGGTAAATCATATGTCATTTTATAAGCTTTTTTCAATTATGTGATATCTCAATGTAAGAAAATTAACAAGTTTGATCAATCTTTCGAAATAAAAGACATAGCGCTTTTGTTGATCTTCTTAAAGGCATGGCTTAAAGATATCTAAATTCGGCTTTAAAAGATATACAAAAAAATTTCGAGTTTTATGACAAAGAAATCCTTGAAGCGACTAATCGCACGTTTATTACTAATAATCACTAATATTGAACAGAAATATGTAGTGAAAGTGCTAATTGATTAATTTAATATCAAATGGCAAGGAATACACTTTTTAAAGTGAGACCAGATATTGGTGATGATATTGATTCATCAAAGTCTTGATGTGATAAAAATGCTTGATGTGATGAAAAGGCTTCAAGTTTTTGACAACCATCGGGGCTTCTCAACCTTCTGTATACGAGTTTAAAGAAAAACATCGTCATAATTGACACATTAGCAAAATGTCATTACATTGACTTAGAATTTATCGCCTCATCTAATTGTTAAACATTTCCATATGGCGTACCAGTATTGGAAAGCAAAATAAAATGAAAACACTCCGGGAGATGTGCATTATATATTGGAGTCTATTTAAAATAAGTATATAATTCTATTTGCAACCATAAGCAAAATATTAGGAAAAACGTACAAAAGCAAAATCTATTGTGTCTAATGGAGACGGATAACACGTGTTTTTTAATGTCGTTTGTACCATGAGAATCAGATAATAATTGATATTCTACAGTTCAACAGTATGAATCTTTTTGAAAAACTCGATGAAAATATTACACTTGCACTATTTTGATAACGCCATGATTAATAATAATTTGAATAGGTAACAAAAAGAGTACGCTTGCCTCGCTAATAGTATAGGCTACATACATGTGAATTTCACTTAATAATATTTCTTCTGCTTGGATTGAGCCACATAATGCAGAGACGGCCAATGCAGCCATAGAAGTGACTTCCTGCACATCTATCGATTCATTCACTCGTTTGCACCTGAATGCTCATTTTGTCTTCGTCTTTTCTCTTTCAGGGTTCGTCCTTTTACTTTCCTTCTGTCGTTCACATCACATCTTACAAATTGCAATATCAAAGTTCCAAGAGAACCGAAATGCACAAAGTGTGCATTTAGGTAGAACAAATTCAGAGTTTATGACAAATTGTCGGAGAGCAATATTGACTTTTTCCCATTTTCCCTCACTGTGTTTAGTGAAAAGCCCTTAGGTCGTGGGCGGTGGATGATGAATGCTGGAAAACTATGATGTTCTCAAATGCTTAACAGACATCGGATAATTTAGTTTAACCCTTCCAATATCATTGTAATGCGATTTTCGGCGTATTGTATATTTTCGTCAAATTTGAACGCGGTGAGAAAAACAGGTCGAACCCATTTACGTCTGCCCTGCTTGCTTCTTCATTATAATTTCACGTTTGAGATACACTTTACCCAACGGTGGGCTAGAATTTGACAATAAAGATGCGTTTTTCTTCTTATAAATGTTGGGTACATATTTTTTCGCAAATGTTTTACCCCATTTGTTGGAGAATATAAAAGTAATCGTGAGTGTATCACATTTTTTTTTTTTTTAGTCAGTCAAATTCACTCGCAATTTTATAGAGATTAACGATCAAGATAAATTTCCATGAAATCCAGATCAACTCGAACTTACTTTAGCGGCTGTCGCTTTTCAAAACTGATTAAAAGGTTTTTCATACTACACACTCAAGAGCGGGGCAAATAATTCAGGGCTCTTTGAAATGGGGCACTTGAATAGGACCTGATCGAGTATCATTCCAAGGCAGGTGAAAAAGCCGTGGACATATCTTCAGGCACAAGTTCAGGTCAAAAGCTTCACAGCTGTCCTTCGCTCAAACTCCTCTTCACGTAATCGGGTTTTATAATACTGCAATAAAAAGGGAGGAAATCGACTTTGCTTTTTCCATCTTGCCCTATTTGTCAAGTTTTCCAATAAAAAGCTGAATAATTTATATCAACCTGAACAATCGGTCGTGACCTAGATATTCCAGCAGAAAATTACGAGGTTAATATTTTGAATATTAATCAGTTTGATGAAGCACTTCAATGACGTCATGAAAGACTTTTCAAATGGAAAATAGTTGTATATGCTCTATAAAATTAAATACAAAAATGTTTCTTAGAATTAATATTACAAAAATCTAATCTAAACCGAAGGAGAAGTTTATCTCATAATTACTTAAGAGCACTTGCTCAAATGATAACGTTAAAGATATTAAAAACTGAAAGCAAAAGTAAAAAGATGCATTATCTACACTAAAAGTGATACCTCGATAATCAATCTGAAGTTAATATGCCGAAAAAGTGAAAATGTTGAAATATTGTGTTAGAAAAGATTATCTTGTAAAATTTAATTCATTACTTACCAACAGTCGTCTGGTAAAATGAAATGTAAAAACCTTTCTGATGTACCAATATAATGAGAAGACGAAATCAATCGTACCTTGGAATAAACATTCCAGTCCAGTTTGAGGTACACCTTACTCTCAGCTCAAAACACCTGGTTAAAGTCCTTATTTAGGAGAACAATTTTTTTTTTAACTCTCAGGTTTAACAGTGATGCTTAAAGTTAGCACCGCAAGATGTATAACACACGACAGCATAATCCAACAGTCAGCTACTGGCGTTCACAGAAAATCAGCCAAATTACCGCCAGAAATCTAATTAAAGATATTTAATCGCTGTATTAATATTACATTGGCCGTAACACGTCAGGATCGTATGGCTGTCTGACTGTTAAAACTCTTCTCACTTGCTTTTCTCCGAGTTGATATTCTGCCCGCATTACAATTTACAGACGATATACAAAGTGATAGCTCTGTGCACGCGCGCCGAAATTGCCATGATGCTCTACGAATCGACATGAGTAAGTCTGTTTAAATTGGGTGAGCGGATGGGCACAAACACACGCACACGCTCCCCCTCTCTCGCACGCGCGCGCATAACATCCCACACCCACACCTGTTGCCACCTAAAGTGAACTCGACTCGCGCGCATATATCGACACACAATAGTCATGATAGTGAACGCTCCGAAGCTGATACAGGTCATTAAAAAAAAAACCTGCTTCATCAGGCTTGGAAATTTAAAGGAGAGTTACAACATTTTATTGTATAGTAATACCGTGATAAATTAGTTTTTCGTCACATATAAATTGTAGAACCACTTATGTAGCTGTAGTAAATCATTCAATTGAGTGAATACGCCACGTTTTTTCTCTCAGTATCTAGTTGTGTATAGACATTAATTTAAAATTATATATATATATATATATATATATATATGTACTGATATTAATTTTGATTTAACACATTTTCGAAAATCGTAAAAAAGATGTTATTTGTACCCGATGTAAAATGATGTTTTCGTTCATAAAGAAAAGAGTTTCAACATTGTACGTATTCATTTATCTATCGATTTATTTCACGGGGTTACAGTATTGAGTCTGCCATGGGGATCTGAAAAGGCAATGTAAGTTTATAGCCTACTCTTTAAAAAAATAATATTCAACAACCATACTTCATAAAGGATTGATTGTCATATTGGAAAGTATAGTCCTAACTCATAGTTAACCGATACAGTTTAATGAAAGACATTTGGTTATCATCAATATTTTCTCATTGATATTCAACGCTTCATAAGACTACCGGAATAAAAACTCGAAATAACAGAAATATATCCTTCGAAATGCGTCTTAATAAAAAAAAGTTTCCGTCGGAAAGTGGAGAGCACCTACCACTACAGTAATACCCGTAAAATAATTTGAGCGCTATTTTTATATATATATATATTATAACTACATATACAGGAGCAGCTGTAGTACTCCAAACAAAGCAATTGGCCGGCTGTTGACAGAGGCAGTAACAATTTATCACTTTTACAATAATTGTAATGGATTATTTAAAAGTACACAATCATTTACCTGTTAAGTATAGGATCCCTTTACTGTAGTATGGTTGTCCCGTTGTTACTTCCGGTCGTCATTAATAAACTGTAGAATAGATTAGGAGTAAGAACAGCTTTACATTAGGTTCAATCAAAAATGTAAGCAAAGCAATAAGTAGTTTATAGCATGGTTCTCTACAATGGGATTATCTGTTAACTTCTAAGTTTTGTACACGATCGTGTATGAGTAGTTGATGAATGCATTAAATCCATTATTTTTCCTAGATATACGAATGCTGTTTATAATGCTTTTATGAGTTAACCTTGAATTATGTTTCTTATATAGCTGAAGAAAGAACGGATCTATTGGTCAGGTCTAGTGCAGTACCAAAAATCTTCGCCACAGAAACACATACTCAATCACGATTTGCTCTTCCAGGGAAAATGCCTTTTTGTGCCTCTTTCATCCCCGTGTACTCACGCAGATAGCAGAGATTATTGTAGCCCTTGCCACTCTAAAGATAAATCAGGAATCTCATTTAAATAACCTCATTCTAGACTTTTACTAAACATTCAAACCAAATCGTAGCAAAACAAAATTCTAGATACTAGAAAACTCCTTGATACTTTGAAATATCCGAGTGCTTATGTTCTTAAATGGTTACTTCAAGATGAGCCAAAAGACTAATAAATTTCAATCAATTGGAGGCTTTCGATGAAAACGTATGTAAGTAGACAGGATTTACCGACTTGCGATAAAGATTGGTCATCTTAACCAAGACATCGTATGCGACCTTGCATTTAATACACCACGTGTGCTGAATATCAAATTTATAATTTGCAAGTAACGGAAGACAAGCAATACATTGGAGATGCATCTTGGATATATTACTTTTCGTATCTTTCATTCCAGTTTGCAATCCTTAAGCGGTCGATTGCATGGATGCCGCCAGGCTTCTTAAGCTGATATAATTCCATCTCAATGGGGCTTGAGATTTCTTTAAAGATCCTAATGGTTGTTACATGGCTTAAAACTATACGGAGAATCAGTGAAGGCAAGATCGATTTTTAAAAAGTAAGAAAAGACAGGTGAAAATTGAAGCTCATCCTTTGAAAATTGAAGATCATCATTATCCACAGGCTAATTTTTCCCGAGAAAGAAGATATTGATGCTCTGATTCTACTCAATGAGGTAATATCCAATACCCCATCACGGAAAATAAAATCGGTTTGCAAAATGAAACTGGGAGATCGAAAGGGATAAAGATCGTAATATACAAAAATGTGTAAAATATCAGAAAATATTTTGAGAATAATCTTTCATAATGAAGACACCATTTCTGGTCTTCTCAATGTTTCTTTGTTCATCCCCTCAGGATAAAGAATTCTTCATTTTGAGCAAGATTAGATATTTTGTTTTAGCTGAATAATAGCACGACCTTAACATTTCAGTTTTATAAGTAATACCAATCAATTCATTCGGCAGTTAATTGACGTTTGATTGATTTAAATCATTGTGATCTTTAACCTAGATACATTTTTTTTTCTTGGGGATTACAACGATATGAATAACATCAATTCATTGACCTGGTAACTGATTGATGTTTTAATTATCCTTGTGCATGTGTCATATGCACCCTTTATATGTTGTTAGATATCCATTTGGGGTACAGTCATGCAGTCTATTTTAGGATTCATAATATTTTGAAGATATGAGGTATTAAGTCCTAAGCACACAATGAGATATGTATTTAAAGATATATATCAAGTCTATGGTTACTAAAAGGCTTATGGTATGGTATCAGACGGACGATTTTTTACATAACCATTCGTGAAATATGTTCCAATACGTGAAAGACGTGAAAAACGCCATAACGCCTGCCAATAAACCAAGTCATGTTGAGATTAAGATCGATAGACTTGGTTGGTTTGAAGAAGGGGACTCCTAAATGAGACTCGTCTATGGTCGGTCGACATATTGCTTTTCTTCAATCTTCAAGGATAAGGGAATGCAAATAGCCAGAGGAATCCGTGATGAATCCTACTCGCAAAATTACAAACATTACAGAATGCTGCTGCTCGTGTCGTGACCCTCTCCAACAAGCACAGTCACATTACACCAGTTCGAAAATCAATCTATCGGTGGCCCGTAGAAGAACGTGTTGTTTTCAATATTCCTTTGTTATTATTTCACTGTATTCATGGCTCTGCTCCGCAATACAACATTGGCTTGATCAAGCATTACATCCCCTCAAGACAGCTACGTTCTCAAAACTCTGGCTTACTTGTTACTCCAAGGGTTAACACAAAGTAGGGGAACGAACCTTCGCTCATGCTGGGCCGTCATTATGGATTACTCTCCCTCAATAGTCTAAAAATAGCAGTTCTGGTGATGTGTTAAAACATAATCGTAATGAATATCTGTTTAACTCAGCCTATAATTGATTACCATTACCTTTCATGACCGTACTTCTCCTATTGTACTTTTGTTTATTTATCATGTATTTCATCTTTTGCACAAGATGCGCCTTGAACATTTGATTGTCAAGTGGATTTGGCGCCTTACAAATTTTATGAATTATTATTAATAACATTATAGTAAACCACTGTCGATGACTCCTTATGAGAAGACGAACAAAATAAGATTATCTTAGTAGATGGAAAAGAGCATCATCATCAGTGCATACAATTATGGTCCTACCTAACCATATTGAGAAACTATAATTATACTTTAATACCAATAATCAGTTTGTGTGGTAAAGGCATGCATTTGCTGTTAATTTGAAAAAGAACACATGGTTTTTCTCAGAGAACCTATGAAATAAATAAAACCAATTATGAAGTGCACATATGTCCATTGTTTTGTAAACTTTGAAGATGAACTGAATTTGACAGATATGAATATGTTCACATCTACCCCTGATTTTCATACTAATTTCCTTTTTCAGAAATATCTGTATACACTACAGGGTAATGGGAATTTCTATGAAATATGTATTATATTTACATTTTTTAGAGCAACTTAGTGAGTTTCGCTCGTTCATATATTAAAACAAACAAAACTTCATATCAGTTTTCATTCGAGACAACAAAATGCATGCCATTTGTGTTTTTTCTGATATAAAATGACTCTATGAACGAAAACATCATTTTACATCGGGGATAAATAACATCTTCTTTACGAATCAAAATCTCTGCAACATCATTTTCAATAAGAGATACGTGAAATAATGGACAAGACATTCGATGTATTCTTCTTATGAAATGATTGCATGAATGATATCTCATATTCTTATATTATTCATTTCGGTACGAGCCAACATATAAGAATATGATGTATCGATCAATACGTCCTTTCTTTAATTTCTCTTGTATAATCATAATAGGCCCGTTCACACATGTCAATTTAGTGCGCATTGGATCGCGATGCAAAGATTAATTTTTGTTGGGGAGGCGACCATTCACACAAAGGGAGAATACTCGCTCGACGGCAAGAATGTCCGTACTGTGCATGCATGAATCCCGACGAAGGATGCGCGCTTGGAATGCTGAGATAAGATAAATTTTTGATTTTTGATTCTCATTACCATTCACATACATCGCCCGGCAAACTATTGCGATTATTCTTTAAAAAAAACGCAAGACTACCTGCGAATTGGATCGCGATGCGAATCGATTTTTAGGTCTCACTTTTTTTCTGTAGGTTTGAACGCCCCTGATATGAAGGATAATTAAATTATATCGCGTTCAGCTGCCGTATGCCATCATAACAATCAATTTAGGGGAAATCCCTTTTTCCTGCAAGAGAGAAAATGTAGGACAATCTCAGAAAGATTGAATAGCCTTCCCCTTGCAACCGGACGCAAACAGGTGATTTCATCCCTCCAGGGAATTTCATGAAAAAAATTAGTTTAGTCTTGTATTTTCATTTTATCCTCATGCCTTTATCTTTCTTGAAGAAAAAAAAATAGTTTAGTCTCGTATTTTCCTTTTATCCTCAAGCCTTAATATTTTAAGGTTTCTCTTTGATAACAGAAAGGCACCTTATATAATGGCCATATAGTCTCAACACGGTGCTGTTTCTTTCCGTAAATGGTATGGCGTCCATAATATGTTCTGCACAATACACTTTACGCTTTGCATACTACATGTATTCCCAATTTTCTTTCTTCAAAATGTCCTTGAATATTACAGTTACGATTAAACATGGGGAAGGGGGATGCCATTGACAAAATATGCATCCATGTAGTTTTCATTTAATTGCATCATGGTAACTATCTCAAACCTAAACGGCAGCTTTGCAGACAGTCCAAGAACTGAATTTGAAAAATATACAAGTTATGATATAAACAAAAAAGAGTTAACACAAGATTTTAAAAAAGGAAATAACGATATGAAACAAGTATGGTAGGTTTTGTTTCATCATTATTAATATTTTGTTTAATTTTTCTTAAATTTCCTCAACAACAAAAAAGGACAACATATCGGTTAAAAATCTTAGGTCATGCCTCAAAAAAATTATACCGCTTTTGGTGTGTGTAAAATCTAAAGTTTTCAAAAGTTTAAACGCCTAATTTACCATAGACTATATTACCAAGAACAGAATATTTGATATGACATTGTATCTGTATAAGCAATAATGAATATGATGCCTGCATCTAACACATTCATATTCATGTAGCCTTGAAAATGTCAATAGTATCTTATAACAGCGTGGGATATTGCACCCTTTCATTCTATTTTGAAACCGGCCCATTGGATATACCAGTTTATGATAAAACAACAAACAGGAGGAGGGCGGGCTGGGGGCAACATCGTCGAAACCTTAAGATGGATACGCCGCGTGCATAAAACTTAGCATTGATGGTAAATTCGAATTTATGGAAACCTTGATTTGATTGGCTGTTGAGTCGTGTTACCATGGCAATTCATATTGATAGCAAACTTACCATCGTTAGAAGGTTTTATGCAACGTGGCCCAGAATAAGTGTTTAACGCATACAATGTGATTATGTATGCATTTAGGTATATATGTATGTCTCGCTACACAGTCATCTTACCCTTCAACATTATTTTGTCATATATTGAATTCATGTCAGACGCTAACCGAACAACAGAATCGGCCACTGGCAGCGATTGACAAAGACCAGACATTAATTCGCCACTGCATATGTACATGTATGTACCTTGTCCTACTGACTGATTTTAAAGGTAATAAATGTTAAAATTCATCATCTACAATGTGCCTTAATTAGTTTTAAGTATTTAATGTATTCGTTCATCCTTATTTAATTATTTTTTAAAGTATCTCAGCCTAGACATCTAACAATAGGCAGCTTCTTGTTGAGAAAGATGGAAAGGGAGAGATAGAGAGAGAGAGGAAATTTAAACTCGAGGTGTATTTTCTCGATGGTAATGAATGATACGCCTTTCTTGCAAATTTGATTTAGTTGCGATAACTGTAAATAGTTCATACACGATACACTGTAAAAAAATAATAGTCGAAATAACTCAATAAAATTGAGGAAAAGAATTGCCTTATTTTTATTAAGTAAGTATTACCTACGGCATCTTAAGTAGAGTTTACTTATTTTGCTGAATAAATTTTTACTCAGTTAAATCGAGTTACATTAACGTAAATAATTTAAGTGTTGTAATCATTTTAGATAATTAAAAAAAAGCTATGATAGGATTACATATTGCACGATTTGGTACCCATCTAATCTAACAAGTAACATCCACTAATCATTCACTACTTCTATTTAAGATTAATCACTAATCAGTAACACACGCTTCAATTCGACACATATTGAAAGACTCCAAATTTTATATATACTTGATCGTAGCATCTTAAAAGGAAAATTGGTTGACAATTTCCTGAAATATCAAGTTTTGATTTGTTTTGAACTGGGTAACATTTAAAAATTGTCTTGTCTTTGCTTAGCCATGTTAAATGAATTAGTAAATGTTTTAAAGTCCTTAAATTTTCATTCAACCACAAAAAAAGAATTGTTTTATTTAAAAAAGAGTTTAATTTGGTCTTAATGAATATTCATAAATTATGTAAATATTTTTATTACGCACTGCATCGGTCCTTACTTTAAAAAGATAAGAATAATCAACATAAATTGTTTGAGTAATACGTATAATTTCTGATTTTGAGTTAAAATTACTAAATTAATACAAGCTGAAATTACTAAAGTTCTTATGTATTTGATTTTACTTAAATATTCCACGTATGTTCTACTAAATTGAAAGTTTGAGTTAGCAAGACTTACATTTAGTGCGTAAGTGGCAAAACTAATGTTTTCAAGTAAATTCTACATGGAAAAAATACATAAAAATTACCAATGAACAAATTCTTTTTTACAGTGTAGGATCATTTTAAAAGCATGAGTTATACATTACAAACGTTACGAACGCAAAGTCTTCTTAATATTTCCAACACAAACATAAATAAGCATCAAATGGATTTAGAAAGCAGTTTGAATTTTCGACTGGTAAATCGATTATTTCCAGGCTGGTTTTTTCTTCTTCTTTCTAGCAGAATTGTTTTGCTACTAACAAGAGAAAATTCCATTCACGAGCTTATCTAAGTAAGCTACAGAGCTTTTCAAAATTTCCAATTTTAGACCACCCATGTGTGTTTTAACTTTGAAAACAATGCGTAAACAGCAGTGGAAAATGCTTTGAAACGTTAGCCACATCTTACGGATGTGTTGCTATAATGTACCATTTTAAAGAAAAGAAGCTCACGCAGAGACTAAAGTTCGAGTTCATTTGCATCTGTTTCACGTTCTTCCTTGGGGCGGAGATTTAGGTATCATTTGAGGATGGGCTGTGATTTAGAAGAAGGGTTCAGATAAAACCAGTAGAAAGCATCCAAAATGATCTCTTTCGAATGGCACGTTATGCTGAGTTAATGTTAGTTGCACAATATACCTATACGTATCGTGACTCATAATACATTGTGCTTTTTAATACATTATACCAGAGAGTTAGAAATAAACTTTTATTGCCTCTTGTTGTGAAATTATTGTGACAAGATTAAATATTCTTGATAGATATTGTTTATCCCCTCGGAATTATGTTGATCAAAATTTAGTGATCAATCGTTATCAATCAACAGTTTTGAGAAAATGTTAAAACAAATATAAATCAAGAATAAATCATATTGTCATACATACATACATACATATTAATATTTATATAGCGCCTTTACAAAAACATGCTCAAAGCGCTTTACATTTTAAAATAAAAAACAGAATAATTATATGCTCTCCAAGTGCATTACACTCTAAAAAAAACAATTACAAAGAACAAAAATGAGTTTTAGATTTCTCTTAAATGATGCGACGGTGGAGGAACGAATGCTTAATGTGAGACTATTCCAAATAGTGGTACCAGAAAAATTATATTTTGTTGACCCTTCTTCGAAATGATGCGGGGGATTTGTAGAAGACGGGGGCCTGACCTTGAACGTAATGAATATCTTGATTGCTGGATGGGACAAAACAGACTAGAAATATAGGATGGGATAAGGTTATACATGGATTTATAAACAAATAGTGAAACTTTATACATTATTCTCTTATGAACAGGTTACAAGAGTAGTTGTTTAAACAAGGGAGACACATGATCATATTTTCTTGCATTTGAAATAATACGGGCTGCACGATTCTGGATTCGTTGAAGTCTATCGATATCCGAACAAATGTTTGAGAATAGAATGTTTTATGCCTTGGGAGTTTCAGATTAAATAGGTCAGAAAAAAGTATTCCAACTCTATGGGCAACAGTATTATGTGTGTATGTAGACAGGCCTATGTATATACACTTTCCTTCTCTCTCGCCTCTTCTCCCTCCCTCTCTCTCTCTCTGTCTTTTCTCTCTCTCTCTCTTTTCTCTCTCTCTCTAGCTCTCTATATCTCCCCCTCTCTGTTATTATATCTCTATATCTTCACCCCGTATGTATAACACATGTTGGGCATCAGTCCAGGGGGGGGGGGGGGGGGGAGTCGAATGAAACTGTATTTTTTAGAATTCCATTCAATACCATGCAGTTAAACCTAACATATACATAACATAGTCGTGATATATTTATTATGATCAGATGATGCACATGAAATTGTGTACCATTCAAATACTGTACAACAGTTGTTATGGTGTAGTTGTATACATTTCAGCATTTTAAATGATTTTAAAAATATTTAAAAAGAATCAATAAGGAATTTCAAAGTAATTTTGCAATCATTAACAAACAATATCAAATGAAAAGTAGGCACCTTTCTAAGAAGTCTCTCTCTTTTAAACATAATTATATCCCCTTCTCACAAGAGAGTGACATTATTAATTGGTCTATCTCTGATTGACTATATTCGGGAAGGAAAGACGAATCTAGAAGATTTGATTTTCTATCATCAATAAAGTTGAAGAATACGGTCGGTAATTGGTCTGTTCCGTGATTAAAAAAGAAAGGGAATATCTTAATGTCCATCATATCATATTTTCCTCGTCCTTTTCCTGTACCTTTGTGTCCTCTGTGTTCACACGAAAAAAAGAATACGCACACGTTTGCCATGGTAATTTACTGTTTCCATTTGCCCCCCGGTATATTTTTAGCCCCTTTTTTTTAACTCTTCGTCCTTATTTATTTCTCTCTCGTTCATTTTTTCCCTCCCTCCTCTTTATGTAAGATTTACTGGTGATATTCCCTTGATATTTTTGACATTAAACGCAATGTTTTTTGGCTCCAGGCTCCGGTTGTACATACAATACGCTGTTTGTGATAGACGAGAGTTTCCAAATCCCGGGATATTTACGCCATCCCATTTTTAAGCCCCCCTTCGGAAAGTCATTAAATTGTTTTTATGCTCAAATATAGCAGTTATTTCTCTGAAACTTCTAAGGCATAAAACATTCTATTCTCAAACATTTTTTTTCAGAATTCCAATCCTGGAAAGCTATATTGTCCCTACCTTTATGTGCGCGCGCACTTCTGTATGTCACTTTGCAATTCTGAAAAATGATCATGTTTAATGCACTCCAAAGTAAAGACAGTTTAGTTTTCTTAGGTGTTACGAAACCTTAATGTTTTGATTTGATTTGATTTGATTTATTGGTTTCTGCATCTTTTTTCTTTTTTTCATTATACATTTTCATGAACATAATATGGCTTGATACAATATTTCAAGTGTATATAATTTTATACAGATAATAAACGATATTAAACAAATATATTGAATTTAAACGAATAAATTGAATGCATAATTAACATACATTAGATGCAGGAGGGCTACAGAAATAAGCAAAGTAGCTTGACGTGCCGGCAGCCCTCAACTTAGATACAACAATACAAATAAAAAATAACAAAGAGTGACTTGCAGAAAAGAAAAGGAAAGAGGAGAGAAGAAGGAGGAGGAGGGGCGTTGGTAAAATTCTATTCAGTAAAATTTCCGGGGTCGTTTTTCTTTCAAAGGAAAGTATTATTTTACAAACTCTACTCCAATGAATGATATGACATTTCATTGGAACCACGACAACTTCGAATTCTCCATCTTAATCAGCTGTTGGCTTCTAATTAAATCACTCACTCACACACATCTGAACATGAAATAAACACCCGACGCGAGGTAGAAACGAATAATATCAATATATTTGGAATTTTCCAAGGGATACGATAGAGAGATACTATTGCTAGTAACCTATCACTTTTTGAGGAGGAAATTTTAGTTGATTGTATTCAGGTTCTATTATCTAGAGAATAGAATTCAGCTCGGACAGTGATTGTCAATTAATGCCCACTAAAACGTGCAATGTTTATTGATCAAACGATTTGCTGCAAGAGAAAACCGATCTTGTGTACATGAGTGAAGGCAAAATAGAAGCGGTGCGGGTCGTCTTTTCAGTATGAATTTAGCTGAACGGGTACTGACACATGATTCGTATGTGTACATGTGTAACAAAGCCTTTGTTAATAGAAAAGGGAATGTCAAAGTTCAGAGAGACAAACAGACAGACCAAACTATTACTGATAACTGCCGCCATGTTGATGCATATGGTATCTGATATGCACGCAAATAATATCATTCGATCCAACGTAGGAAAACAGAGAGCACTGAATTCAAAAGATTCTTGCTTTGAATAAGTAAGGATTAACAATAACGGCAAATGATGGGGGTTTGGGCCGTGGTCATCTTTGGAAATGTTGTGAGAGAAAAAGTTGAAAGCTGACATTTCTGGATAGGTTTTGGTAGTTCAAGGGCTTTGAAATAATACAGAGCTTCAGAAACAGAATGCAAAACATTTGACCTCTAACACTAACGCCCTACATCCCCATCCTCGTAGTCCCAATGCCATGTAAATGATTATCCACCCCGATTGACTTTCATTTTTGACATGTTTCTCTCCCGAAACCTTGGTTACTGACTATTTGATTCACCAGCCAAGCAAGATAACATCTTTATGGAAGGGATTACACGCAGCATACATTAGTTGTTGCTATGTCGGGTTGCCCCTTACAAGCTTAAGTTCATCAAATCATCTAGGGAAACTTTTGTTTTAAAATGTATGTAACTGATTAGCTAACAGGTCTACTGACCACTTCTGAGAACTATCTTCACAAAACATATCCTTTAAGCTCTAGTTAGACTATTGACCACCATGATTGTGTCAACGTGTTTCACCGCATTCCGACAGGGGACAAACACAGATCTAGACTTAAAAATTCAGTTCAAGCAATTCCATGCAAATTGATGTGAATACAACACAAACCCGATTAACTCAAAAGTGCTGCTAGTGTATTCAGTAACAATTTAAATTCGGACGTTGCTACCTACCTCGATGTAAACTACCGTTGGAAATTCGATGTGTCCACAGGACGAAGGCATCGGTGTTATTCCTTTAGTTGATTAAATCTGAGAAAACACTGTTAACTTCTCAAATGACATGGCCACAGCGACGCAGAGGAGGAGGGTGATAAAGAAAAACAATACACATGTACAGTACCCCGATAGTATCAAATTGGAAAAAGGAAGCAAAAACGACATCATTTCTTTATTTCCTTTTGGATTTTGTATTTTCATATGGCCGTTATAGGGCTGCACAAGTTTCTAGTCGAAAATTAAGTTTATTTTTCTGGACAATAGATCGTAGTAACCGGTGAAAATTCGCTACCTATGCCTAAGATAATATTCCATTTTAAGAGTGACTTAAAGGTAAAGTTGAGTTCTGGTCGTGCGATTGCATTGTGAAAGAAACGATGCTGAATCGATCAGAAGATGTTGATTGTGTAGCATATAAGTATTGGTGTGTATTGCAAGGTTCTGTAATCATTAAAATGATAATAATTTTGGCCCAATCTTGGTAAAGTAACATGCACTGTATACAGAAAGATGTATATGGGACTACACAAACATTTGACATAAAAATTGGGCCTCATTTTTAAGCTGTTACTTCTCATATTTAGAATATGAAGGCATTTGAAGAGCCATGCTTTTCAGGAAACCTTTTTCTCTGATGTTCTTCCACACTTGCATAATAACAACGATAACGCTCACACATTATTTTTCACCTCTCCCCAGAACTCTACCTTCTCTTTAAAGAGGTTGATGCCTTCTTTGCACGTTTGTACGAGAGTACAATATACGTATCACCGTTAATATGCCACCTTTTTGTCTTTTGTTTGTTCCTCCATAACGATATTATTACAAAGTAATAAACCATTAGGCCTATCATGACGTTATCAAATAGCTTATCAAACGCTCCATCACCATACTAACACGGTTGACAGATCAAATCGTCCGTTGTTTACCAAGTTGTGTAATATTCTTGGACTATAAGGAATTAATCATTTTTTCAAATAAAACTGGCGACCAGAAATTTGTTTGTTTCGATATCTCGGGACACTTCTTATGTAAACATGAACTATTTGTTAGAGTACCATAATTGGGACTTTGTTATTACCGTAATTATTAAGTTCAACTGCATCTTTTAAAAGCTGTTTTCACTATTATAGGGATGTTACTAATAACAATCAGGAGAATATGAACGAAATGGGCTCTGGAAATGGCGAATCAACCGTACTTTGCTGGATGTAGATGTGTACGTTCGTATGTGTGCTAAAAGGCCAGATATAAGAAAGTGTCTGGCGGGAGGAGATGGGACATTAATATCTTAAAGCCGGTCCAATCATGCCCCATAACCGGGGGTTTTGTCTACAGCTGCAAATGATTGATAGGGCAATGTTCTGTGATTTACAATTTTGACATTTTCGAAAACTGTCTTTCTTCCGTGGCTATCAGGGGTAGATATGAACGTGTTTGCGCGTGTTTTGTCAGCGCAACTTTATAGTGTAATGAAAATGAACATAAAATATCATAAATATCAAACGAAGTTAGTTAGGAATCTCTTTTTAGATACTGAAAATGGGAAAAACTTGGTATTTCCATTTTCTATGTGTGCCATTTATGGTTGTTGCTTAAGCCTTGAACATCCACGAATTCATTACTAATTGAAAATGAGAATATTGTACAAGGACTAAGTTTTATAGCTAAATTCGTATCGCCTATCGTGAGAATTCGAGTAAAAGGAATGTTATTTGATGTTTTCAGTTGGAAAAAGATATTAGAATCGACAATATATGTACATAAAGCTTATACTAGAGGTCAAAAGGATTAATCCATTGAGACATGCCGCCAAAAGATTCCATATTGGTAGGGTAAAATGAAAACCTTTCAAAGACTGCCTGAATCAACATAAAGTAAATTCATATTCTAACCGTTATCCGCCTCAGGAAAATAACATTTTAGAAGCCTTGAGAAAGTTAAGCGAGAAGACTGAAATCAGTCCATTTCCATAAAAAAAATTCACTTAGCGATAGATTCAGAAAATGACTTCCAATCTGTAGGGGAATTTCCGTATAACAAAGTCACGTATCCTACGATACAACATATAGGCAAGAAACTGTACTCACAAAGATATATTCAAGGCTCGTTTGTTGACATGGTACTGTTAAGCCGATCCTCATACAGGGTTTATGACCTCCAGTGCATTTCGCCATAAGGCCATTTTTCGTCTTGCATTTTGATGATTCATTATTGGACGCGGAGAAGACAGAAATGGGAAGATGATTGTTCTTTCAATATGTTGAGTCTATCTTAGGTCGTATTCACCAGCAGTCGCTTCCGAACGAGATAATACAGAAACTTTTTTCATATTACCATAGTAATTTTGAAGTGCTAGTTTGAGATGAGTTCAGCAAACTTTGGAAAAATATTTTTTCTTTAATCAAAGATAATTTCCAATGTCTATTGTAAACGTGTTAGCTCTTCAAGATATCTTCTTATATGAATTCATCCTACCAAGAATTGGTGATTCAAATACATAGTTGATATGTGTCCTGGAACTTTTATCAAATGAGGAATTTCTCTTGATACGAATGCATAGAAAAGTTAACTTTGATCAGAGTGAATAATTCGTATTTCTTTCTAACAAAACGACCCATTTCTCCTATGGAAATAATTGGTAACTGTATCGTTCGAAGGAAAGTATAACAGGCGTTGAATATTCGGTTACACGTCCTTACAAAAAGCAGATAGAAAATTGTTTATCGCGGAAATCCCTCGTGCAATATTTTCGAGAAGTCGTCTGTATGAAATGAAATATAAGACGAATGTCCTTTTTATTAGTGAAAATGAATAATAAGCTTAAGAGGAATGTTACTGTTCCTTTTGTATGTTTGTCTATTCAAGCTTTAAACTTTTTTTTTTGTTTCATCCCTGCTTCTGTTTTTAAAAAAATGCGATTTGTTGATTACAAATAAAATAACAAAAAGTACTTCAATCTCAAACAAGTGTTGTTAAAACAATCTAATAGTTTTGCAACCATCAATAAATCATTAAAGCTGTGTACAGGATGCATTAGCGACGGAGCGAAATCAAAGTAAAACAAACTGGAGGACATATAGGGGAAGTGTGCAAATAAGAAGAAAGGAAGATGAAGAAGCAGGAGACCAAAAAAAAGAGAACAACAATCAGAAACAGAAAACAACTATATGTAGAGGTAGAAGAAGAACGAGAAGGAGAAGAAGAAGGAGAATTTATAAGCAAGAAATATGGATGAAAATAAAACTTTGTAATTTATCAGATGACAAAGTAAGTTATTCAAAACATCCATTTAAATGATAAATAAGGGACTTTTGTGATTGATCAAATTTTGTGATAACATTTGGTGCACGCCTACATTTTAATTTAAGTGCACTTTCAAAAAATTATTTGACGTGCGTGACACCCATTGAACAGTAATTGAAATCATCAATCAGCGGCCAAATGTCAAGTCCTGCAGACTCCAAGACAAATACCAGTCGATTTAATTTCAAGATGTTAAAAGATACAGACGACGAAAACCAACGACCAGAAATGAAATGCGATATGAGCAAATTGGAAAATAACACATCGTGAAGATGGCACGACGGCAACTGATGGAGTGGACTGTAATAAGTGATGTCTCATTGATCTCCCATTACTACCACCGGAATCGAAAAAGTGAGTAGAGAAAAGAGGGTATGGGCATGGAGTAATTGCAACATACATCGTAAGTCCAAAAAGTCTCATCTTTTTTCATATCGAGAGAGAAAAGTGCAAGGGATGACGACACTCTGGACATCCATCATTGTCAAGCTGTTGAAGACCTATCGGGAAAAGGTGATCCTCCATGGATATTGTTCTGGGTGGGTGGGTGTGTGTGTATGTGAAGGGTTGTCTTATGGGCAATGTGTGCGTTTTACGTGCGTGTGTTTAATATGTGTGTGTTTATGGTGGGTGTGTTAAAAGTGACCGTTTTTAAAGACAATTTTGAAATGTGAGTGTGTTTAAAGTGAGTTTGTTTAGTGGTTGTGGGTGTGTATGTGAGTGTAGGGTTGTCGTATTGGCGATGTGTGCGTTTTACGTGCGTGTGTTTAATATGTGTGTGTGATAAGGGTGGGTGTGTTAAAAGTGACTGTTTTTAAAGACAATTTTGAAATGTGAGTGTGTTTAATATTCCGCTATGAAGTGAAATACTGTGAAATTAGCTTGGTGTGTCCTGGTCAAATTCGTCAAGTTTCCGACCTCTTAATGTTGTATATAGCTATCTTAAATAACCCAAAACAGGTATGAATGCCATATCTGTTACGCTAGAAGAGAACATGAACATTTGTTATCGACGTTAGTTTGTTTCTTTTAATATAGAATGCCCTAATTTAGCGAGTTTATATGCATTATTTTAAATAGAGTTATGTGCCTGCGCGTCAATTTATGTTGCTTATGTGTTTGTGCGTTAAGGCAGGCAGTTTCAAGATATATATATCTATCCACATTTTAAGGACATTATGCAAATTCCCTACGCAAATCCAATATACATCATTCTATTAGGGTTAACTTGATAGGATCGCAGTAATTTAATTTTGTTAGAGACAGAAATCCTAACCAATAAAGAAATAAGTTGGTTGATTTAGTGTATTTTTACCCCTTAGTTAAAAGGAAAATATTCTGAGTTGAAGTATTAACTAAATTTGCGTGTATCTGGGCCTGTATTTGTACTGTTCGTGGGATTTTTCTTGCGTTCAGGCGAAAAGTTCAAATACACATTATATTGAGGTTAACAATACACTTTATGGAAGATTGCTTCAATTGAAAAAAAAAAATGGAAAGGGCAAAAAGTCAATCGGAGGGCGACGTTTCCAGTTTCGCAACGTATGTTTCGAAATTTTGAAAATTAGGAACCCAATCAATTGTGATATTTTTTCCAGTTTGAGCAAATATCTCTCAGTATCTTTGAAACAAAATTATCGATTTAAACTCCTCGAATCAGAACATTTTTTGTCAAAAAGATTTGTAAATTTATGTAAATATAATATAGTAACTAGGGGCGTGTTCACACCGCAAGGGGGGAGCGTGGAAGGACGGTTGATCGCGCTATCGTAGCGCAACCCACGGTCCGCCCATTGGTATTCGCCGGATCCACACCGCAGTGAGATAGCGCGGTCTTTCGTAGCACCCCCTCTTTTGAGAGGTCCTGTTGCCATGACGCGTGACGTCATGAGGTCAGAGCGGTCTAAGATTTTGCGCGCTATTACGAACCCGGAGTGTTGAGTTGTAACGATTCAGATTCAGATCGCACCAAAATAGAATGAGTATAAAATTCCCCGCGTGTAGAACGATGACTTCCGGCGTGCTATCGTACATCGGGTTCACACCGGCAGATATAGCGCGGTCTAGCGCGCGCTAGACCGCGCTATCTCTCGTGGACCACCCCCAAGAGGTGCTCCAGTGGCACGCCGTTTTGGCTCGCCGTGGCTCGCTGTTGGGCGGACCGAAACGACGTTGTACCTTCCACACCGCAGAGATAGCGCGGTGTGAACAGCCTCTAGGACTTCTTATTTCAAGTATCATTATGTAGTTGAGTTGCGATCGGGGTAAAGACAGATGAAGGATGGAAAACTATTTTAAATAGGATTATCAGCGTTCCTCAAAAGACAGTGGCCCGAAACGAGACATGATGTTCTTTGCATAAATCCAAGACAATGCAAACGACGGTCCTGCATTTTGTTTACCGCCTTTGTAACATAATAGTCTGTGGTCTAGAAAAACCCGAGACCGTAATATTTATACAATCCTTGTAATTTCCCCTCCACTAAACCACTTCTCGCTGGATAGAAAGATTGGCTCATCGCAGGTCTGGGGAGGGAACAGAGGAAATCTGTGCTCTCTGCTTCTATAAGATTATATCACCTGATAATAAAATAATATGGTTATTTATATAGCGCCGGTATCCGTCAGGTTCTGACGCTCAAGGCGCTTTACACATATTACCCTGGTCGTAGCCGAGCTGCCAAAGTAACTAGCGCTCAAGCATATCAGGTACCCATTTACACCTGGGTGGAGAGTGGCAAATGGCAAATGGCAACAAAAGCCAAATATTTTGAACAAATATTAAAAAAACTTCCCCAGCTTTTTGGTTTCAAACGCAGCTAAATGTAAAGAAAGATCGTTACTTGGTAGGAGGAAGATATTTGTGCTTCTTGCACTATTAGCCTTTTGGACCGTTTTAAAGTCGAGACCGACTTTTGTAAAAAATGACTCTAATGAGAGGAACGAGTGACACATAATCAAAATGTTATAATTGTGTTCGCTCCTGCATGTACGCGTTTCATGGATCCTTAACATGAAGTGCCATATTTTAAGACCATTTATCTCACAGACGTTCTGCGTTGAGACCTTGGACTGTCCGACACTGCAGAGCCATTTTACCATTTAGGTTATAGGTTTCATTCCTAGAATTCAGCATTTTCCTCGTCACACTATGATATAACCTATTTTCGTTTTACACTATGATATGCAAAACGCATATTCAAATGCAAAACCAAAACCCATTCGAAACAATATAATACATTGATCTCAATAAAATTGGCGATGCTACCAACTTTATCTTCATTGTTTTCACCAGGTATGGTAGAGGCAACCGAAATCCGTCGCTATCTGTAATACGACCAACACAGTTACCACTGAGGAATTAGCGACCAAAGAGAAATCATAAAGTAATTTGTTTTATGTTACGATCAATCTTCTGTGAACCCCGCATTCCTGGCACATTAACACCCTCGTGGTGCTCATCTCATGGGGTTAATTCAACCCAGGTGGACACCACATTGACCACTTGGCATGACTTTAGATAACTGTTAGGAATCCCGTTGAAGTTGCATTTCATACCTTTTAGCCACCGACAGCGACCGGTAATTACGCAGCGGGCAGAGTTTAACGCTCTCTGCTCGTGTCCCCAGCAGGGATGAAGGGAACCTGCTTTAAAGGTAGACGTGAGTTCCGGTAATGATGATGATCCACTGATAACTTTAACAAACAAAGAAGTAGTTGTGGTGATTTAATGGATACGTCAGTGGGGATACGTCTGTGGATCTAATGGTTCGCAGCTCAAGTCCTGCCTAAGTACCACTGAGTTTAGGTTATACATTATTCAGCAGGGATACACTTCACCCTGTGTAGTACATGTGCACATGGTAGGAACTTAAGCACTTAGTGTTTCCGTCGCCCTGGGACAGTCATGTAACAGTCAAGGTAATCATACAACTGTTAAGATGCCTTCAGCAACCCCCCCCCCCTCGATGGATATATGGTTAATATAAATGTAGATGTTATTTAAGAAATAACTACAAATGTATTACAGGTATATATCATCGGATTTCGATGAATAAATCTATGCCAAAATGAAGAGTGATAAACAAAAAACAGGGGGAAACTATAAAACATTCCTACAAAACATGGACACTTTCTGTATATCTCCAGATGGGTGATAGTCATGTGACTGAGAGGGTAAGACATTCGTGCATTCGATCCTCGATGCGGTTCTGATGTTCTTTGGTAAGGTAGTAAAAAGTATGTATTTGCCACTCCATACCCGGGAGACAATGAGGAACTGGGAGGGAACTGGTAGAAATGCAAAATGTAAAATACTTAGAGATGAAACTATTTCAACGATGTCTACTAGTATATAAACATTTCACGTCCGTCATGTCCGTTTTATTCTATTGTATGAATTTTCTGGAAATATCTTTTTCTTCCCATATCTCTTTATCTCCTGGCACTCCCTGGTGCAAACAAATCTGATAATTTACGATGATTCTTTTCACTACGGTTTCAATTTTCCAAATGATTACAGCAAGGAAATATTAGGATTTTCTGAAATGCAATTTCATCACCTGAACTCGATAAACCCTTCATGGCTGCAGATATTGTGGTGGTGCTAGCTCTACTGCCTTTATATTATAAAAGAAACCTAACAAGTCACTCTTCATTCCCTTAGGAAATTTCATCATATTGATGTCTTATTCGTAACAGTTTCCAGAAGTTTTTGATTTACCAATCGATTGTGTTTGGCTACCTCATAATTTTATTAAAATAACTTGCGATGATATTAACCTACTTGGAATTTGCCAGGGGAAGCTCTCTTATTCGTTACTTCAACTTAGTTGTTTTATTCTGAATATTGTATTTTATATACATATCACTTGGTTGCTAACTCCCAGCTCCTCATCTCGATATTGTGCTCAATTCCCAAGTGAGACGCATGAAGGGCATCCAACAGATTGAATTGAGCCTCAACCGTATTATTTCACTGTTTTAAGGAAATCCAGGATACCGAAAAGCGACAACTGTCGAGAAAATCGTGACAGCCGTCATCGATGGGAAGATCCCTATATCTTTCCAATTCCAAGAAATAGTTGATATGCAAAATCGACAGCCTGAAGAGTTATATGATGGAGTGATGTCATTACATGCCGAACTAAAGCTTGTGTTATTGTTTTTGTTTGTTGCAGACTAGCTATAGGCAGAATCCCCAAATAGTTGGTTCGCATTCGTATTAAGTACCCTGATATATGGAGCATCTAGATTTTAATTTTTCATCTTGTACAAATAAACTAACTCATGTTAAGAAATAAAGCTGCATTTACACTGTAAGCCAAAATCGTCGATTTTTCTCACATTCTGTTGTTTCGTCGACTACCGACAAACAACAAAAAACAGAAATTGAAAAGGCCACCTCTAGAGTGCTTCTTTTCAACGCCGGCAAAAATGTCACCGATTTTGAAATGTAAACGCCTCTCTCGAAACATCGGTGAAGGACTCCAACTTTTTTTGGTCACGTGACTCTCCTTGCTTCCGTGCAATCGCATTCAGTGCAAAATCCCAAAATCGGCAGGAGCAAAATTCCGACGTTTTTTTCTTTCTTCTGGAGATGTAGAAAAATGGCAGTCCAAAATGATGTTTGAGCTGTGTAAATGGGCATATTTTTGATATTTAGCGTTGAAAAGACTGTTAGTGAACTAAGACCTAGCCAGTATCAACTTATCCCGCTTAAAGTAAAGACACCACTCTAGCATTCAGGGTAAAAAGGAGTTAAAAAATAAAGGGGCGGTTTGGGTTCCTATAAGTGGATGAGAAGCATGACAAGAGAAAAATCGTGGCCAATATTCCTCGGTTTGTATTAATTGTGTGCTGTATAATTTTACAGTTTATTTAGTTCAACATTTTGGGTGTATATATAAGAATATCAAGACCACACTGACTATCTGCTTCACTCTGATCGTTTAAATTACTTTAAATAGCTGTTAATATTGATAGTGATTTGTCCAATTTATAAACAGTCAAGGTGTACGCTTGTGCCTCGAGATCGCGTTGTGGGAGTCCCCAGTGTAATGACGACCCGTATGCGGCCGGCATTAATTTGGTGTCGTGGTCTAGTGGAAAGGTCACCAAACTATACATTGGGATTCGAACCCCAACTGTGCCAATGATGATGAGTATTATTAACACGATGACTCTACATTTACCACACCGCTTTCACGTTGGAGAGAATTGGGAACCTGGTAAGATCTCGAAAGTCATTGTAAATGGAATTTCTTTAAAGGGATAGTTGAGTTCTGTTTTCAGACTGCAATTGCCTTTAAAGTGCATGGTTAGTGCTCTTATTCTTGTCTATCACATTTTTAGCGCCCTTTGAGGACCTGAAATTGCTATGAAGGTAATTTTAGACCCCAAAATGTGTGAAATTTAGCCAATACGATCATACCGATTCAGCTCCAATTAAAAAAAATACGGTGACCATTAGTTAGTTAATTAATTGATAATAACAATACATGGGCCAGCTGGTTGGGCTTAATATAACCAACACTAAAAAGCCAACAAAAAAGCCAACATCGGCATTGGCTGAAATAAAACGTAAAAGGCGCTATTTCGTTTTTACAACGTCTTTTTCAAATTATCGAATATTTGTGGTGGTACACACATATTAGACATCGTTATATTAATGGATATTTCAGCCGTCTCTGAACCGATTTTGATCAAACAAAGATGATTTTGTCATTTAAATTGTATGTTCTTTCAAATTTGACACTCAGTTTTTCATTATCTCACTAAAAAATATTTTGTGTAGCGCCCTCTGCAACAGAACTCAACTATCCCTTTAAGACCACGGTCGGAAAGAGTTACAGACGTGAGCACTACGTGCTATCAAATCATGATTTTTTACTCTATTCTCATTAATAACGGTCTATGCACAGAGGCTATATAATCTACGAAGGTGTTTAATGTGACAGAACTCAACTTTACCTTTTCTGCACATTGAGGAGCAGTGGCAAGAAAGCGACGTAGCACCATCGCGTATCATTCTGTTTATTTGCCTCCAAACATGTTTGAAGTGCTTTTCCACTTGATTAATAACATTGTGAAACATCGTACGCCCGTCTGTTCCCCCTGGGAATCATCAGTTATTCGATTGCAACACTCAGTCTTTCTCCCACCCTCCGTTTCTATCTTGTGATTGAACTCCGCGTTTAACGTGACTATCAACGGGCGCCTCAGGCATGCCATCATAATGAAATGCATTGTGGTACAGCTCTATTCATCAGCATACACGTAATGAGAGAGAGAGAGAGAGAGAGATAGAGAGAGAGAAAAGGAAGAGAGGGAGAGAGAGAGAGAAAAGGGAGAGAGGGAGAGAGAGAGAGAAAATGGGAGGCGAGTTCTGCAGGAGACAAAGGATTACGAGATAGATTATGGGCTACCAAGAGGCTTTATTAAATACGATCTTGACTTTTTGCAATATACCTCATAATCGTAACTTGACTTTTCAGAAAAATGAATTAATCAAATCTGCCTCAAGTAAAGATTTAGGTATTATATAATGCTCGATGAGTAAATAAGAATAAGACATCCAGTTCTTTGTACCGAAATCGTCTCTATCATGAGATCATTTGATTCCTCACGTTCTAAATGTTTTTAAATTAATATATTGGTTGGTTTGTTAAAATTCTGTCCAAACTCATCATTTTCAGTCCAAAAGATAGGTCAGACTCAACCTAAGCCAGTTCCCCTACAAATTGCATCATCGTTCAATAATATACTCCATATATATTTACAGGAAAGATATTCACAGTGATACGAAATATAGGTTTCTGTCATTCACACGAAGTTAGCTGTATAATGTCCAAAACTAATGATTTTTTGCAATAACTTAAAAACATAGGGTTCAAATGTTTTGATGGTTATCACCTAAAAATTGATTTGGTTTTGAGGGTGTACTAAACTTTAAGGACGAAAATTCTCTCTTTTTTTCTCTCAAACTTTGAACTACACAGATTGAAACTTTAGTTAATGTCCTTGTGTGTGAGAGTGAGACGAAAACAACAAAATGAGCTTTCTCATCCGGCAGAGCTTAAATATATCCAGGAAGGAAATCGTTTCGGAAGAGTAAAACGAAACAACAAGAGACTCAGGGGAAACGGCATCTGGGATAGAGAAAGTATCGGGATAGAATATAATTATTAGAACTAAACAGGAAGGATACTGGAATCACAATGTAAATCACTGCTTGCTCCCGATCTCAACATCACGACTTGACAGAAGGAAAAAGGCATTTTGGGATAGATGGACTGACAACTAAAGCCCCCATCATACCAAACTAGTTCTCATTACGTGCTGGAACCGTCCTAGAAAAACGTAAAATGAGAAAGGGCAAGAACGCGCTGAGGTTGTATAGCACTTGAGCAATGACGTTATGGAACTGGCTCGAGGAGCGCGTTCGAACGAGATAAGGACGAGTTGAATTGTCTCTGGACGGAGTGGTTGGGTTACAAACTATTAAGAACAAGTTGCGAACTAGTTTAAATGGGTTTGGACGTATTGGAAACGAGGTAAAACTGGTTGATAACGGGTTTAAACTGACTACAGACTGGTTTAGACTACCTGAAAATGGCAAATTTACCCGATCTGAACTAGATATGAACTGACTGTGGAGAGTGTACAGACGAGACGGTTGTATTGAGGACTGCTTATGAACAAACTAGGATCGCATTATAGACATTATTTACACATTCTACCCCGACCATAACCCTTTTAACGATTGTATAGGACGGTTCCAGTGCGTAATGAGAACGAGTTTGGTGTGATGGGGCTTAAGTTAAAGACATGCATTTGCAAGGTTCGTTAATCACAAGATTTCACACAAAAGTCTGCTATAACGGCGATGTAGGGTTGCTTCAAAGACAAAAGGCGCAATTTTCTGGCACTCTAACTAAAACGCAAAACAACTTGAGACAATTGTAATAGGCTCGTTCATCACCTTCTGTAACGTCCAAAAATCACAATGGCCTATTACATAATCCCATCATGGTTTATATGGGATATTCAAAGGGATATCGAAATTACCCTTGAATTGATGTTATTTCGAAAGTAGTAGCAATCGTGTTTTTGTCAAAGACTTGATAATGTAATGGTTCGTGTTTTGCCTTCTTTGCTTCTATTATGCCCTCCGTTCTGAGGAGAATACAAGCCAATGGTGGTATGCATTCAAGTGCAACGATACCATGCAATTTCCCGAAGTGTCAACACCCCCATAACTGATTCTTTAACTTTACAACTAGTGATTCACTGTTTATTCGATCTGATTCTCTAGCTTATAACTAGTGATTCACTTTTTATTCCAGCTCATAAAAGCTATCCGAACTGTTATGGTAACTTAAATTCAATAGCTTTGTCTATTATGCCATTTTGATTAAATAATTCTAGTTTTTTATTCAGATTATAATCAGTACATTTTGTTCTGTTGTTTCTTCTCTTTGGCTTATTATTACACCTTTTTGTGAAATAATGTGAAATATGGTGATAAACGCAAATAAAAAATGTTTTTGCTGAGACTATGATCCTATGGTACGTCACGACCACGGTGAGCTACCAATACCTACGAGGATCCGCCGAACTCCAGACAATTGCATATCGGGACACAGGTGGATAGCCCCAGGTGACGGTAAATGAAACACTATTGCTGGCTTTCAAGGTGATCAAATGCAGAATCGGGAGCTAATTTTTCACCACATAGGATGAAATGATAGAAGAGACTTCCCAGTATTATCATACACGAGTGCATGGCTCTGTCGTGCGATCTCGAAGCACCTGTAGGCAAAGTGCATATTTTCTTTTTTAATAAGAAGAATAAATTATGCCATCGTTTCTTCTCAGAGACCTTCTGAGAACATCACATTAACGATAACTATAGCACACGGATTAATCAATCAGGGATTATACAAACACACACATACAACTATGAAAACATGTAGGTATATATATATAGAACAAACAATTTCTTTTGGATAATCCTCCGTCACGGTAAAATAAAAACAACGGCTAAAACAATTGATATAAAGATTGCATTTAAAACCAAAATGACAAGAATAATATAAAATGTCTTGAGAAAAAGATTCATATAAATGGGAAGTGATTTTCATCGAAATCGGATTGCGATATAGCGACATGAATAGTCACGAAAGAATGGGAATCGTAAATAATATACTTTATCTGATCAATAGCGGTGATAACGAACATTATTAGACCATTTGATACTACTTCACAGGTCTGAGAAATCACTCTGAATTGTAATGAATACTGCTTTCCTGGTTATCTGATTTCGGCACCCTCCTTGTTTTATTCCCTTATAATTGTATTTCAATGACCGTAATACCTGCATTACCTCTCCTACTACTCTTTCTCACTCTACCTCATTCAATACAAATTCAATTGAGCCTCTGTGTTGTTTCCTATCCTTCCTTCAGGGCACAAACTTAACCAGAGATTTACGCGTCTTAGGCTTTATGCATGTTGGCATGTCTTAATGAGAATTGTTTCGAGAAAGATGGCGATGGTTTAATGATTCGACACGTCAAGGTCTCCTTCTCATCTATTAATATCTAAAAGGCACTTTCGTATAAAGCTATATCACAATTGCTCATAATTACCAGCATACCATGGGCGTGCCGGAGAACGCAGATGGAGCGGGCGATGGAGGCTTGCACCAATAGGAAAAGAGGGGATGCGGGTAAAGTGGTAGGAGAGGCGCTATCACTATGGATACATTGCTCTCTTGTCTCACCACGCTTAGTGACGCTCCTCAAACAAATACCACTCATGTCATACTCTCTCTTCCACTCAATTAAACAAATATGTATATGGACGTGCTGTAAGTGAAAAGTTCCAGGCCTGTATAAATGACTCTGATGGGCCTGTGTAAATGAGGAATGTTTAATATTCCCGCTATTTGCGTTGAATTGAGTAGGTGTCAATTTTAAAGAAAAACAAATGTGCAGGTTTTAATTATCAGAAGACGATAATAATTTTGTAAAATTGTAAAATTCGAATGTTAAGAAACTTCTAATAAACATATATCAATGCAACAAATATTTTTAATCTAATTGTGAGTTTGTTCCAACAAGGAATTTCCCCCTTCTTCGTGACATTAACATGATTACAAAAATTCAAATTAAATCCCATTTTAAAAAAATTATAAAGGGACTTCTTGATGATATTGGGTTTAGAACAGAAAATGCATTTTTTTCTGGCAGAGGTTTTTTCTTCTTTGATATAAAGTTAATGTCATCATCATAATTTCATGATTAATTGGTAGTTTTCAAAATTGCCTCACCGTATATAAACAACCTTCAAGGCGAATCTATTTGTAAGATTTACAATCGTCATTTTTCTTAACATTTGATTTGCAGAACGACCTTCTTAAAATAAGCACTATGTTTAAAGACATCAATTTCCCTCTTTTTTAAAAAGTATATTATGTAGCTAACGATTTGTGGAAGCCTCCGACACTCCTTCACGTCGTTATGTTGTAAACATTAACATCGCTGCCACCATAATCAAACCTGGTGATAAACAGCAATTATTTATTCAGTATACCGATTTCATCCTGCCAATGGTATGTGGAAGGAATTTTCTCTATAAGCATCTGTTTAACGTTGGCGATAAAACCAATTTTATGCCCTAGTTTGTACTTGCGATGGGGTGCTTCCTTTACACTAACTTACTATCAGTAGATCATAAAAAGTGGTTGAATAAACCATGGAGATATAAGATATATTATCTCCATGAATAAACTTTGCCAAACTAAATTTAAAAATGTTGAAGAAAAAAGTAAACATTTTCCCCGACACCTGGGATGAATGTTTCGTACTAACAAATATATAAATGACTTTTGTTAGATACAGTTTTACACAAAAAGGTACCCCCCACACCCTACCTCCACTCCTCCTGACGGCCTCACCCCCCCCCCCCCCCCTCCTCCTCCAAAAAAGAACTTTACTTTGAGGGTGAGGGGGCACACAAATAGCGCACCGGAACATTGAACCCAAATATGATTTTGGTTCTGCGTGCTGCGGTAGGTGAGAACGGGTCTTAAACGTTTTTAAAGTGTCTTGAAAGAGGGAATTGAATCCCACCAACAGCAGTCAGTGTCTGCCACTGCATTCTGATTTTGCAATATATTTTCCGTATACTTGGATCCCTTCGCATCTATGCATAAGAAATTAATCAGGGCTTATCTGTCTACCATGTGTTATTTGGGTTAGAGCCTCAAATTGCCATGACTAATCATGAGAGTTTGATGAAAAAGAAATATTTAATGATTACCTTACATTTAATGACTACACTGACCCCAGATAAACTTGGTAATCGGGTAAACATCGTGTATAAATGTTCGTAAAATATGAAATCAATTACTTTTATTCAGTTCCATGTTCGAAGCTTTTAATATTTTTCTAGAAATCAACGAAGCCTTTCATGTTTGCTTTAAACAGTTTAAACATTTGTGAGTAGACCTTGCCAGAACCTGATTAGTAATTATAATAATGAAATTAATTTGGGTTCTTCTTCAACACATTTTACTGCTAATAAATATAAACTTGCCATTTTGTTTTCTTGGTGGACAATATATTAAAGCACAACTAAATAAAAATTAAACATTAAACATATTAAACGGGATGAAAATGAATATTTTTTTCAAGTGGCACATCTAGTTAAAAATCTTGTCAACAGCAAATATAATAGATAGGGTAGATCTACCACTTTCAATAACAAGACTTAGGTCGGTACTAAAAGTGCGGTTTAGGTGGGGAGAGTTAGTAGACTAATTGAGGGAGCCCGAGTGTCAACCTTCTCATCCAATAAAAGTCACGTCGACAAGAAATCATTTTTTTCATATCAATTCCAAAATTGGATTTTCGTATCTTTTATTCAATTTTAGCAGAATGACATTAGTTTACACAAATTAAAGAGCTTTGCATCTGCCGCTCCATAAATTATTGACCTAAGATAAACCAGGATTTGAATTTATTTATGAATACGAACCAGTGAGTTCAAATAAATTTATACAACCATATTGAGCGTAACAAGGGTGAAGTGCAGAAATTGTCCGTTTTTCTTTATACATTTTTGCAACACAGCGTCCTTAGGGGAAGGACGTGTGCATTTAATGAATATAGTATCGAGCGGGCGGGCCATATGGGTACATCTAGGGTTTTGCGAGCTGTTTATAGAATATATCGATTAAGACTCATGGCGGAGCTCAGGTGTGTGATTATTTAATGTGATATAGAGTGAGGTGTTAGGAGCTTTTTTTGCAACTAAAAAGAGGAGACCCTAGATGAGCCTTGAGGTGCACCCGCCGTATACGTGTATGAAACGAAAACGTGTTTGTGATATAATACAATTTTCCATACCATTCATCCCTCCTAAAATTAAAATAAATATTAAATACAAGCTATATCCTATCATTGCGTTGGAGTGCTGATTCATTCGACGATTTACTATTTTTTAAATCTTATTTCAGTTTAATTCTAGTTCGAAGAAATCCTATTTAGAGATGTGGGATATTTCTTAATTTGCGCAGGACATATTCTTTACACAATCATGACTGACAAGAGTGACAGTCACATACTGAATTGTATTACAGTGCAAGTAAAATTAAGTATTTATACAAATTGAAGCAAACCATGTAAAATAGACTTTAAATTAAATGGATAACATTAATACAATTGTTTAAAAAAAGCATAAAATAGACTATTGGTAAAAGTATTATCATAGCATGATTTTACCTGACTGCTCTGAATAAAAAATAGTGTACGATAGTAAAACGGATATAGGTCAGGTAAAAGGAATGGATGTATTATTTGAAAGGTAAGTACATTCGTTAGTTTAGGAGGTAAGCAATGATTAACAAATATTTTTTTTTCTGTTGCAAGTTATTAAGAACCATATCTGTCGTAGGATTATGAAATTATCCTAAATTCCAAACAAATAATTACACACTAGGATAGAATACGAATTTTCATACCTTTATTATTGCATTTTTTCTTCTACCTGGTGTTATACTTCTATTGCAAATTTCTTTCCCTCTCTCTCTCTCTCCTTCTTTCTCTACCGCACGCACTCACACCCGTACATAACATGTTAAGCGCTCCAAGACCGTAGAAGAAGTAGAAGTAATTTTTGTGACATGTCTTTAACGAAATGGATTTTTATGAATAACCATCAAAATATGATGGCCTACAAAACTGACACCTCTTAAAATGTTACCTCATTCTGACATCTGAATGAACAGGGCACTAAAAAGGTCAATCTCCCCCATGACTGATCTAACTCACTTAGTAGTTACCCTTGCACGCATCAATTGTAATAATTCGATCTTCCCCTCGACATAATCCCATGTACCTTCAGAGTGGGCAAAACGTTGCCTCCCGTAGCATCAAATGCATCTCATGCTTGTCTTCGTTTGCCCTGCTCGCGAAATTCAATCTCAGTTTTTCGAAGCATTGTCACAGATACGATGTAGCCGCGGCCTCTCTTTCTTCTGCGCAGGAAGAAAAGAGTTCTCCCCTCAAGTAATCGCTTCCATTTCATGGTCCACGAAAAAGGGGCCAGGAAAAGGTGGGGGACGGAACAAGGTCTGGATGGTATCAACAGTTTTAGGCATGATCATAACTTCACAGCACATTGGCATATTCTATTTTCCATCATGCTGGAAATTGAGTCTCTAACGATTGACGTACTACCTGGATGCTCAAAGTGTATTGGTGGGAAAAGTCGCTGCCATACCATGCCAAGGTTACGGTACTTGTAATCTCAGACGACATGTTTAGGGTTTTATTTTACTTTAAATGATAATATTTAAAAATAGATAACTGTGAAGAAAGAGGTAACGGTGCTCAAAATGTAATACTTCAATATCAAAGTGTATTGATGATAAAGTTCGCGTGTACACAATAACCTTTTCAGAGTATTTACGTATTCCGGTCGTTTCATTCTAGACATGGTCATTAGATACAAAGTAAACCATCCGGTTACAAAGACAACAACATCGTGCCTGGAAGTTCAAAATATTCCGTCCATCAATATTGTAAATTAAATGAGAGTCGTCTGTTCAACCTCTTTAAAAAAAATGAAGTACAAGCTTAGAGGCAGAAATTCAATCTTACATTTCATCAGCGATATTGGATCGTAACACCTCGACTTTTATAACATTTCATTGTTCCAACATTTTATTTTCTTGTCTAAACTATTTATTGATAGAGATCTCATGTTCAACCTGTTATGAAAGCGGTTGCCCCCCCCCCCCCCCAATATTGAAACTAACCCACTTTATTTTATTAAAAGCTTTATGTACGGGAATACGATACGTGAAGCCAAAATGTAGCATTTCCTTGTACTTGTTTATTTGTATATTTTTTTACACCTTTTCGTACGATCATCATGGAACTTATAGTGGAAACCGGTCTCCTCTAATCTGTATATCATGTTCTTTCTAAAAGATTATTAAGTAGATAATATGTGTTTTGTTTAATCTTGGTGTGTTTATCAAACCCTTCGCTATAGCATCTGCATTATGTTGTACTAGATAAATACGTAAACACATATTTAAGAAAATGAGATAACGCTCTCATTTCCACTTGGTCTATACTTTTAAGACGCCATAATTAGATAAATTTGACCAACTTCCCCCCTCTTATGGTGGTTTTATATGATAATCCTCTGATATGATGTATATGGTATGGTCACAGATGTGCAATATAATACTTGAAACTTACCGTAATCCTGAAACCTGTATGTCAATAATTCATCTCTACTTTCATTCACCATATCTTTGTTCTGTTCGATGCTCGGAAACTTGAGACAATTGTTATATTTTTCGGCCAATTACCCGCATATAGATTACTCCACTTCCCATGCTTAAGCAATCCATTAAATGGGGAATGTCATTTTGTTTTCGTAAATGTTTAATAACACGTTACAATATTTTCCATACATCCATAATTGCGTTGTTATGCTCATTAATGTACTTGGCTACGTCAATGTCTTTGTATCATGAGCATTTCTACTCCATAACTGATAACGTTACTCAGGATTTTGGTCGAGACAGAATTGTATTCACGAACCGTTTCATTTAGAAAATGTATGTATATGGATTTATGCAGGTTGCGTTTGAAAAAAGAAAATCAACATATAATGTAGAGGTAATGAAAGTCAAATATTAGATTAAAGGGATAGTTGAGTTCTGTTGCAGAGGACGCTACACAAAATAATTTGTTTGTGAGATAATGAAAATTGAGTGTCACATTTGAAAGAACATACAATTTAAATGACAAAATCATCTTTGTTTGATCAAAATCGGTTCAGAGACGCCTGAAATATCCATAAATATAACGGTTTCTAATACTTGTGTACCACCACAAATATTCGATAATTTGAAAAAGCCGTTGAGAAAAAAAAGAAATAGCGCCTTCTAGGTCGTATTTCAGCCAATGCAGATAATGGCTTTTTTGTTGGCTTTTTCGTGTTGGGTATATTACGCACAACCAGCCGGCCTATATATTGTTATTTTTAATCAATTAATTAATTAACGGTCACCTTATTTTTTTTTAAAGTGAAGCTGAGTTGGTTTGATCGTATTTGCTAAATTTCACACATTTTGGTGGACTAAAATTACCTTGATAGCAATTTTAGGTCCGTTCGGTGGAATCAAACTGAAGAAAGTGAGTTTCAGAAAACAAATGCTGCTTTGGCGAATGATCTGTCTCCGTAGGTAACCGTTCTCGCCATCGTCAGTCCAATGTATAGGCAACTTTCTCCCAGATTAATTAACTTTCCAGAACTCAACTTTGGCGTCTTGTCAAATCAGCAGGTAATACATTGCCTAATGGATACGTTTTCAGAAATGTGTTATTAACGTTTTCATGTCGGGTTGTCATGACCTTGAGTGTTGATAATGCCTGACTAGGATGTGGTGACCTGTGAAGGAGTATAGGGCCTTGGCTGTTATTAGGAGTGAGCCATTCAGGTACTTTATTCTGATTGGACTCAGCGTAGGTTTCCCTAAATTACGTGACACAACAAAAATATATTTTTGTAATGTCTTTATGTATACATTCTTTTCCCTTTTCTAGCTTTACTTACAAAACGATCTATTTGGAAAATACAATACAAAACTCAATACATAACTCAACGATAACAACAAACAGGAAGAAAATGTCACTAGAGACACGGCATGGTTTAAAGAAACATAAAAGTGTGTTTTTAGACATGCTTCCTGTCTCAAAAGATGACACCTCTCTACTACCAAAGAAGACGTCTCATTGCCATTTTTCCTTCCGGGCAATATAAGCAAAGTAAAGCATAAATATTCATGATGATGGTCGGCTATAAAGGTCTTGTCGATGTGTCATTGAACTATGTCCTTTGGATCATGGTTCACGTCCAAGTCATGACACTCCCGTCCTTTTGGGAATATTACTTCCAAATCTTACACACACATTCTGCCTGCCATGATGAAGGAATTGAAGTAGAAAGCTTTTGTGAATATTCGTCTCTTCTCCTCCTGTCTAAAACGTCAACAGCCGACACGTACAAGATTTTCCGCGCGCTTTCTCCGCTTTCCTCGGAATCCCTTGAGCAAGCACATAAACACTAGCATGTTTAAAGTTGCCGATACGCCATCGTTGGTAACATTTAAATCTGTTTGTCAAAGGCTGATAATTCTACCCGAGGAATAAAATAACCCCTTACATATTATGGTGAGGTGCGATTCAAAACACCAGGCAAACTAACGTAAAGTGCATCGATCTATTCAAAAATTGATACAATTTTTATCAATACCTGTTTCTATCAAATTACGTACCTTGGTACCCATTTGTATGAATGCAAGAGTTTTACGTGTAATAACTTCACATCCCACCAAAATTAATGAAATACACCAACTAGACAGGCATTGCAAATTCGATACCATCATACCAAGGATTTTTTTTCCCCCGTAGAAACGATCACATACACTGCACTTATTATAGGAATAACATCTTCCCGTCAAACAAGAAGGCACACCTTTAAGAAAATGATACTAAAAGCTAAAAAAATTACAGATTTTTAAATCGCCGTTCTTCTCATATTTTGTTTCGACTAAATTCGTTTTATCCACACCATTTCATACGTAAAATTATTTCGTTTTAAGACTGTGGAATAGAGGGATTTTACCCTTCAAATTATCGGTCTGCAGTAAGCATGATATGATCAATTTATACAATTTACATGATTTAGAAATTTTCTTAGGAAATAGTTTAATCGTTAAATATTCTAATCAAGTAGTTTGACGTATGGCCGCATATGAACTTAGATTCATATATTGATCAATATTAAAGAGAACCAGCATTTCCAAAATCTTTAGTGATGATGATAATATGCTGGGTTTGTATAGCGCTTTATTCATCTACGATGTCTCTAATCACTTTACAGAAATATAATTACCCGGTCATGGGATTCATGCTTGCCCGCACACAACATATGCACATTCTCCACTTCCTAGGGAACGTTCTAGTCAGGTGCCATTTTACAGACGCTGATAATGCTGACTAAACTAAGGTGACTTTCGCATCCTAGTGAGTATCGACTTGACACCTCTACGAAACTTCTTCATCTCTTTCTGATGCATTATTGTAATTTTGTTATTAAATTCTTCGCTCTGAAGAGGGTTTTCGTTATTAACAAACCGTTGCCTCACTTTAGTCCTTAGAAAACGAATCATTTTCGGCTTTACTAAAAATATATACCTATATCACGTTGTCAGGTGTCAGTTTTCTCCATTAAAGAAATTAAACTGCGCATACTTTGTAGGAAAAGCAATATACAGGACGTATAATTGACAGCCTGGTAATTGGCGTGTGGAGCAAAAAGGGGGCTAATAAATAGGTAAAATGACAGATAAAGGTGAGAGGCTCGAATTCAAATAACTCTTTAGAGATAATGACTTGTATTTAGGTCGACTTGTGTAAATCATGCCTGTGATTATACAACGGTTTCCTAGAGGGACAATCTTCTGCGAATTCACCAGGATATCGAATCAGATGCCCAGCTTCTTGTCTACGGAATATGCAAGCGTCACGTGAGTCCCTTTTTGTACGATGTTGAAACCAAAACAGTGCAATCAGTCGGGGGCTATTTGTTAAAGTTTTATGAGAGTACACGTCAGGGAGTCTTCATGTTGTTTCCTCAGCATCCCGTCACCAAGTAAATAGGTTAAGAGTGATGGGGAGCATGACATTCAGAGGCATCACAACTGGTCGATGGACAGAATTGAGATGGAAACAGAGTGTGAAGGTGTTATGTCGTTATGTAGTGTGATAAGACATAAGGTAAGGGATAAGGAGCTAAATCCTATGTACCTGTACAGTGAAACACAAGATGGTGAAGCGTGCTTTAATTCGGCCATAGGTAGCATCCATGTTACAAAATTACACGTCGAGGTAATAGGCACAACTATTAAAAACCCATGTCACACCAACGAAACCAACACCAGACCGAACACAAAATTAGGGTACCTCGAAAGGTCGAGAATCGGTTGGTTTGGAGTCGGTATGGATTCAGATTGGCGGTGGTCTTACTATATAAGCCTGTGCTGTTAAGTCAGCATGGAGATCAGGACACGTATCCAGCTAGAGGAAATATGTATCAATTACCAGGCTTCACAGTCTTAAGGGACAATCTATTACGTTAATGGCATACGGAACGAAAAAAATCCATCACATTATTAGAGCCGTATGATGTCGGGAGGGCTGGTGGCCGAAGCGGTTAACCTTCGCTAATGCATAATTGGATGATTTGGAGAACATTTATTTGTTGATGATTCAGATACTTCACAATTTAATCATCTCTATTGGTTATGATGATTGGATAACATCGCTAAAGTGGATTCTAACAATAATTCTTCTTTTTTTTCCTTCCAATTTATGGAGTCATGCTATTTCATCTCCAACACAGGGCACATTTCTATGCAGCCCATGTTTTTTTGTTGGCGGTCTTTAAAAAGGGCATATACCAATTTATCTCGTGAATTTACATTACATGTTGCATTTGTATCTACCATACGACGTTTGATCGATGATGCATTTCTTTGTCTCATATCCTCAGAGTATATACAAAGTCACAAATTCATTAAAAGGTCAGGTATGATTCGAGAACGATTATGACATTAGCTAGCAATGTATTGTTGTCACAATTGACAATTCAAAATGCTTTTTTCCCCTTTCTTTTCATACACTGACGTAATTACGCTTTTTTATAATATTTTTAATAGGATTCTTGACACTGCCTACCCGTTAGGAGTACAATTACTTTAGAGTAATCATTTCTACTTTATCTAAAATGGCACAACCAATTTCAATATAATACCGTGTGTTCGAACTATGCAGTTTTAGAAGATGATTATAAAGAACATTACGTAATCGAAATGAAGGTTTATCTTTAAAGAAAATAACGCATGGAATCATTTTCGAGCACTCAATTTTTGTTTTGCTGTAAACTTTTGCAGCATACATGTTTGCTTTCGTAAAAATGCATAAAAATTCAAAGAAACTCGATTTCTTTTCAATATAAAATTTTTATATATAACTCCGCATAACGTTAAAAAAAAAAGAGATTCCTTTCGCGAAAACAACGCATCCTTGAACATGACGTATAGCATAGAATTTGCCAGACGATCATGCAATACTAGTATATTCCAATCATTTACCTGCGTCATTGTAAGAGTGTTCTCATTAATGAAAATGCAGTTCATGGAATATCAGGAGAAAATACGCGATCGTACTTGAATCTTATTTCACAAGGATTTCTTTTCGTATAATTACTCCCTCACCTACTTAGTATACGTATATAGAGCTCGCCCTTGATCATAATTGTGTGCAAAAAAAAAATCTACAATGTAGAGAACCTATTTTATGGAAAGAAACAGTAGTGTATGAAGATAATGGTAGATACTATAGAATATTTAACAATAGTTTAGTTTTTTCATGAACAGTAAGCTTGAATTCATCCATTTCAGATTGCACATATACACTTTATTTTTTCACTTGTATTCACTTTCTTTCCTTAACTGCGCAATCAGCATTTTTTCTCATGATGAACACTGGTGAATAACCACTATCTATTTAATTATCATTTAAGAATGATACTATTACAAACATGTCAAAATAACAGTTTACAAATTTAACCCACCTTCCGGTATTTGGAAAATGAAAATGAGTAGGCACAGACAGAGTACCTCGATGCATTAAATCCATTGATTTACACAAACTGAACTCACCGACAGAAGAACAGCAAGCAAAAAGGTAGCGATGAGAAACGATGTGTCTATAAAATCATTGCATCTCAGCTGTAAAGTCTGATAACTGAGGAACACGGTTCGATGGCTTGTAGCTTTTAATCACGCGAGCAGTATTCAGTTGCAGGATTGCTACATATTAACCATTGAGGTGTTTCATTAAGTGATGAAATCTTTGTAATTCTCCCGATTATATGGACTACAGCAGAGAGCTTTTGTTAAAGAGATGTCGTCTGCTAAAGCGCTGAGCTAAGAAGTAAAGCGATATTGTGTTCGGGAAAATTTATCGTGCGTGGGTAGAGCGCGCTAACATGAAAATGCGGAGTTTGTTCACGCGTTTGAAATTTACGGTAGACTGCGCATGGCATTGGGCATGTTCTTAGGGACTGATGAGTATCGTGATATACGAAATTGCAGCAAGTGCATTACAGTGCTCACACACACGCGCACAAACGCACATACACTATAGATATATAAAGAGTTAGTTCAATATTTGATATAATAATACTATTAATATATATAATATTCATATTGCACTAACTATGATATCAAGTCTCTAAGCATTTTAAAGATAAACTTTGGACCAAATTAATTCCGGCAAACAATGTGTGCACCATCTCCATTCCTTGGACAGTATTCATAATATGCGACCATGGAATATGCCCACAATGGCTTTATGCTAACTCGTCGACATTCTCTCGTACGTATGGAGTGGTAAATGGTATAGATCCATGTTTCTTAAAATACCAACTAATCAATGAACTACTTTCGGCCGTCGTGATGTGGCCCAGGGGGAGTCTTTAATAATACGATTAAAAAAATAAAGTACTTGATTTTTTTTCTAAGTTATAAATAATACACTATTTTTTACTATTGTTTTAAATGAAAGTCTCACAAAATTTGCTCTCTCGCTGAATGGTCCTTCCTATCTATCAACTTAATGCATGTGTTACCTGATATGGAAAACAATATAGATAATTCTTCAAAAAGAAAACAAATGCGGATAAAGATTAGTGATGGGTTAAGCATAAGTGGAGGGCTACTTGTTACATGTATTAGCAACTCTTGAAGACAAGTTGATTAAACTTTTCACTTTATGTTATATTGCAAAGATGTGACTTTGTTTTGAAAAATAATATGTTTTATATTCAACATATTCCCAATATAAATACAAAAAGACCAAAAGATAAAAGTTGTAGGTATGGACATTGGAAACAAGAAATGTTCACTCCTGAATATTATTTTAAATTATGCGCAATATGTAACTTATAAATGTTACGTTAAGAAGATTGTTAATGGCTCTGTTTAATATCCACATACTTTGTTTTTTTAATTCAAGTCGTTGCTAAGATTATTTTTAAGATATGAATGTGTTAGCAAAGAAAATAATAATAAGCTGGAAGAATTGTTGAATATACTTTAATGTTTAGCCTGTTATATTTCACTCAATCATTGAGTTAATTATGTAAATATGTATTGAGATTATGGAAATAAAAACCTTGCTTGAGGATAAGAGAAAACAAAAATAATGAAATTCAGAATAAATTCTGGCCAGCCTGTGAGATCAATTAAAAACTGTTAATTATAGATTAATGTCTTCCAAAACTTATCATTACCGTGCCGAGGCATGAACGCAAACCTCTCGCATCTCGCGTCTACATATTCTAGTGTTCATACTGCTTGACCATGACACCACTAGCAGCACTTTCAAAATCGATAGAGATAGAGATAGAGATAGAGATAGAGATAGAGATAGAGGTTGAGGTTGAGGTTGAGATTGAGATTGAGATTGAGATTGAGATTGAGATCGAGATCGAGATCGAGATCGAGATCGAGATTAAGACTTTGACTTTGATTTTGATTTTGATATTGATGTTGATTGTAAAGTTGATTTTGATTTTGTGTGTGGTAAGTGAGCGTACTTGTCATGAAGTTTAAGAAATTAACCTTCTAATCAAGACAATATCGCTGCGGAAACACAAATTGTCTATATCTAATGCTCCCACTCGCTATCTCGCAATTAAACTTGTTGATTGTTTGTTCTTATCCAATTTTCATTCAATTCAATTCAATTTGAAATAATAAAATCAATATACAAATCATGCATGTATGAAAATTATATTATTAATTATTATTAATTACGATTAAGCTCCATTGGTGTCGAAAAGTAGTTAATGACTCAGAACGGTAAAGTGATCAATCATCAAGCATAATAAGCAGATGTAACACAAATAACTTGGGGCTGGTATTTTTTCGTTTGCTATGGTGTAAATGGGCTTCAATAATGTTGTTCTCTAAGCTGAATAATTTTTACCGCATATCCCCATGATGAATTTCCATTCCATTTACGTCATTTATGAATTGTACGCATGATCACACATTGTGTTATATCCGTAGATTTGTTTTGTGCGTGAATCCCGAAAAACTACCCCGAGGATTTGGGATCAAAACATGGTCGCAGTATTTTTTGGACAAGGAATGAGTATAATGTGCCTTAGAGATACGATTCGGTAATGGATTTTTGAAATCCTGATATGCACCTTTTGTCAAGCCGAAAAGATTCGTCTATATATAGGAATCTAATTGAAATGTCAAAACCCAAAACTCATTAATCATAACTCAAAGGTCGTTGGTCGTGTACAGATATTCTTTTTTTAGGGAGCAGAGTTCATCCAATCTATAACAATATAGGTATCTATCCTAAGAATGCCAGATATGATAATATTTATTCTAAAAGTTATTTTAGATATAAAACTTGTTAAGTCCGCCGTTAAAATCACAATCTTTGCTTAGCATTTGAGAGCGGCGACCGACCGATTGGTAGCCTGCTCGGTCGCCACTGAAATTAAGGCATCGCCGAACGATTTTTGGAGATGTCGAGCAGGCTGTAGAGCCCCAGCGATGCTTGGGCGGTGCCCCGTCGATTTTGCGTCAGTCGCCGGTCGATTTTAGGTCAAAACTGGGCGAAATCGGGGAGCTTCTCAGGGCGGCGTGCCGACAGTGACCGACTGATGACCCACCGATTCCTGAGCGGTCTACCACCGGCTGATTTTAAGGAAATTGCCCGTCGGCCGACCGGTGATCGGCGGGGCACCAAAATATGCTCGGTGCCCTGATGGTCGCAGCTTGGGCACCGACCTAATCGCCGTCGAGCGATTTAAGTCAAATGTCGAAGCCGCTATATCAAAGGCTGCCGACCGATTTCGAACCACCCTTTGACCTAGCGGCTTCGATTTTTAAACTAATCGCTCGACGGCGAACGCTCGATTAGGTCAGTGCCCGGGCGGCGACCGACCGGGCGCCGAGCGTATTTTGGGCGGCGATTGAAAAGTAAGCAGGCGCCGCCGAATTTTAACTCCGCGCTATAACTTTAGCGGCGACCGAACGATGCCCTAAAAACAAGCGGTGCCCGGGCGAAATTGGCTAAAAAACTCGCCGTCCGACCGCCGAACAGACTACATTTAGGATTGTGACCATAGCTTTAGCCATGGGGGTATATTATTTATGATAATTATTATATATGGCGTAGAGGGGGTGCACCAATTGTACTTGGTTGGTGAAATGCGATGACCAGGGCCCCTGTTCGATTGGGGAGAATGTGAAAGGGGTTGCGTCATCTTCTTCCTGTGTACTTCTCTCTCTCTCTCTCTTTCTTTTTATCTTTCCCTCTGTCTGTATCTGTCCATGTGGCTCTTTAGCTACGAAAGTGCACATATGTGCATACTTAGTCAGTGTCCCGTCTTATAAAGTGTTTCGATTGATCAAAGTCCACTGTAAAGCCCTCTAATTAATCGCACGTTTGCCGTCTCCTATCTAGTTGCGAATTATATCAATCTCAAAATAAGTTGTACGGAAGCCCATTAGTGCCACCTACGAAATAAATTTAAGAGAAATTATCTGGCGGCCGCCAGTTAATTATCTGGCGGCCGCCACTTAATTATCTGGCGGCCGCCAGTTAATTATCTGGCGGCCGCCAGTTAATTATCTGGCGGCCGCCAGATAATTATCTGGCGGCCGCCAGATAATTATCCGTGTCTTCACGGTTGTTTCATCGCAAAGCATGCCGGGACATAATTCTAGTACATTTTTACCTTCGCCGTGATCAGCTGTCCCGTTGCAAACAACGGGATTCTTATCGAAGCAACATCTTAATCTTGTACATAATCCGCTATTCTGCAGTGATTTTCTTTCACTCCAGTATCGTTTGTACGGTAAGAAACCAAAGTTTGTGTTTATTCATTTTTATGACGAATAAAGCTGATAATACGACGTAATGCATGAGAGTGGGCCGGGTCAAGCTTTACTAAATGTAGGCCTAGACCTCTAGATCTAGTCCCGTATGTTTAAATGTGTGTGCATTTTAAGTAGACTGATTGCCTTGTGTCTATCTTGATCTGAATATAATAGTCTATGTATTGATGAGCTCTGCTTGAGGATCTACATGACAGGGGCGTATGAAGGAATTTTTCGAGGGGGGGGGGGTTAAAATTTGAAAATCGTGCCGAAAATTTCACATCGACTCAGCCAGCCGGAGAGTGAGAGGGGGGGGGGGGGGGGGGGGGGGGGGGGGGGGGGGGGGGGGGGGTCGGTTAGAGCATCTATTTTTTCCCGAAAATATGAATTTGGCAGACCGATATTTTGTTCAGTTGATGGTAAGGTCACCTTTTTGGGTCACCCTTTAGCACAAAAATATTTCCCCATGATCTAGTGTGATAAGGGTTCTTTTGTTACCGTTATTCTTCAGGTTACAAACTTAAATTTGATTGTCTTTTTCCTTTTATTTATCAGTTGCAGCATCATCAAACACTATATGGCCGATGAATCAGAAGATGACGTAGATGCTACGAGAGAGCTCATTTCACAATGGACAACAGAAGTGATACGTGACTTTCTACAAGGAGGGGACTCAAGCTTGGAGAAGTCATTATTTTATGGGTGTTCTCTGCCCTGACGCTGGGGGTACTGTTCAGCCATTCGAGGTAGAGAGGTAGAGAGGAACTGGACGATGGATGGATGGGGGGGGGGGGGGGAAGAAAGGCATGTAGAGATGGCCGTCTACTATGTATAGAGACATTTGTGTGCTATACTGGATAAGGACCCTCCATCACTAGAGGGAAGAATAATGAGAGACTACAAAGAGGGGAAGGCATTTAGTTATTTTGTCAGTTTCTGGTTAGGGAGACATTTTGTTTCATCTCCTGGGAGAAAGCTGTCTGATATTCAAAATGTATTTGATACTTGAATAAATTTAGTTCATTTTCTAGACTGGTTCATGTCAAACCATTGATTCTACTTTCTTGTGAGTATACACTGTAGTCAGAGAGAAAGAGAAGTAACACGAGTAAAGAATGAAAATTGAAAAAGAAGCCAATATTTGATCGAGGAGGAGAAAATGGAGATTACGTTGTTGCCCATCAAGTTGGAATAATTGTTCTTACTGTTTGTACATAATGGTCATATATTATAAGAACTGTATTGATCAATCTCAGGAGTCTTATACATGTAGATTGATTAATACAGTTTTGAGATGATGATGATGATCGTGATGATGAACGAGAAGGAGAAGAGGAGGAATATATCAAGAGTTGATGAAGAAAAGATTGATAGAGGGGTTATCATTACAGAGAGAGAGAAAGAGAGATAGACTAACATGAGGAAGGGAGAGCAAGAACAAGGCTATGACATAGGGGAAGAGATAGAAATCAAAATTATATTTATACAAACATTTACTAAATTAAAATAATAAATTAGAATACAAGGCGAGAGGAAAGAATGCAAACTAAAATTAAGCAAAGACCATCACTATATCGTCCCCATTATAATATAAATTAAGAAAAGGTACATGGAAACATGTACATTTGTAAAATTCAATCTTTCATTCTCTTGATCTTCCTCTTCACACCTAATTCTTGCTCTCCCTGTCTATCTCTCCCACCCCTCTCCGTCTCTCTCTCTCTCTCTCTCTTTCTCTCCCCCTCTCTCTCTCCTTATTATCACTCTTTCTCTTTCATTAAGTGTCGACATCTCTCTCAATGCCTCTCTGTTTCTATGTTTCTCTTGTTAAATATTTTAAACATCAGGTCTGTCTGACCTTCCTCTCTTGAATAAATCATGAATAACTTCAACTCAGTGTCCTACATACAGTAATGATTGCTTAGTAGTCATCTACAACCCTCGCTGTGTTGTTTGATTTTATTTATAAAATAAATATAACCATGAGATCAATATCAACAGGTTTAATGCAATGCATATAAGTTGACATCCTATGAAGAAGTAGTACCAATCTCTACCAATCTCTGGTTCGTAACAAAATTTAAAAAATTAAAATATAAAAAAACCGCTACTTTTAAAGAGCTTACCACCAAAATCTTTAAGCGCTATAACAAACAAAAATAGACTGATAAACAATTACATATCAAACAAAACAAAAAAAGTGTGAATAAACCTACAAATTACAATACATATACTGTACATGTACATCAAAGTGAACAGAGCCTGGCAGCAGAGTTTTGGATTCTCTGGACTTTTGCAATGAAAAAGATCTGCCCGTATTGACTTAACACAGGGGACTTATGCTAAAAAAAAGGGAAGGGGGGGGTGCTGGGAACACGCATGTGCTTACCCTAAATAACACTGAGTTGGGGGGGGGGGGGTACCACCTTTAATGCAAACGCATTTAAAGGGATCCGGTAACTTTATCTCATATTCTGAAACAAAATCCTGGATTTAGCTCATGCTGCAATGATAATTTTAGGTCAGTCAAGAACTCAATGACTTTTACAATCCAATCGCCTGTCTGATTATCAAGATATTTACGATTGGAAATCGAAACCAAATTTTGGGTTTGTCAAACGCTTTTCATAACACTACAAGTCTATTAGGGAAAACGAGTATGGTAAAAGGGGTCAATCAAAGATTTTTACTTTTTTGAGGCACTTCTTGATCATTTTGAAGCGCAGTTTTGTTAGGGCTTCAGTATTAATACACCATATCGCAGACACTGGTAGCACGTAGGGCCATACGTCAATCTCGAATTAAACATTGTTAAACCCCGGCCCCCCCCCACTCAGTGTTATTTAGGGTACGCATATGCTTGTTCCCTCTTTTTGAAAGCACCCCCTATCTGAGGACTGCCAACATTTCCGAACCCCCCTTTCGCGGGCTTTTCCTGCCTTGGAGACTCCCCTAAATCATGAAAAATGCTCAATGTACCCCCCTAAATTCGGAATAATTTCTCAGGAGTCCAAAGAGATAAGAGAAATAAAGAAAAAATACCCCCTTTTTAAAGAAATATCCGGGTGAAAAGTTAATACACCCCTTTTTGTACAATTCTCGGGCCGGACATTTTGGTAACACGCATGGGGTCCATCTGTTCTCGGAGTGGGGGGGGGGGGCCTGGTGTTAAACAATGCCTTTTACAATACCTTTACAACATACACCATTGGCTGTCACATGGTTTGGAAATCACATTACAGATAATAATTCTACAATTGTAAGGTTTCACCTGTCATCATTTGATACCCGAAGGAACGCTTTTTTAGGGGCTAAATCTAATTTTTTTCACAAGGCAAAATTAACTATATGCCATCCCCTCTTTGAAGTCTCTCATTATTTTTCCCTCTAGTGATGGAGGGTCCTTATCCAGTAGGTACATACATAGTAGGCCAGTTCTGCATTCCTACCCCCCCCCCCCCCCATCCTCCCTATCCATCCATTGTCCAGTTCCTCTCAGTCTTAAAGGGGAAGTCCACCCTGAAATTAAGTTAGTTTTAATAGGAGTAGAAAAATGAGAGAAACAAGTCAGTGAAAGTTTGAGCAAATTCCGATTAAAAATAAGGAAGTTAGGATTTTTGAAGTTGTGATCAATCAAACACAAATTGGCAACTCTATGACGTATCATGCGAGCTCAACTTCCATTTGCTCAGTACTAAAAAAATCTAAAATTTTAATTTTCCCTTAAGAAAAATTTCAACCATACATGCACCCTAAATATAATAATTGCAAATATGTTTCTATACTCCCCCTGCAAGGAACAAATATATATTCCGTCATCAATAACGAAGAAAACATGATTTTATGGAATATTATGCACAAAGCAAATGAAGGAGAGCTCGTATAATAAGTCACAGAGTTGCCAATTTGAATTTGATTGATCACAACTTCAATAATTCATAACTTTCTTATTTTCATTCAGAATTTGCTCAAACTTTCACTCACCTGATTTTCTTATTATTCTGCCTCTATCGAAACAAACTTATTTTGGGGGTGGACTTTCCCTTTAACCTCGGATGGCTAAAAAGCTACCCCCAGCGTCAAGGCAGCCGGCAGAGAACACCCATAAAATAATGACTCCTCGGTTTGCAAGCTTGAGTCTCCTCCTTGTAGAAAGTCACGTAGCACTTCTGTTGTCCATTGTGAAATGAGCTCTTTAGTAACATCTACGTCATCTTCTGATTCATTGGTCATCGTGTTCGATGATGCTGCAACTGATAAATAAAAGGAGAAAGGCATGTCAAATTTAAGTTTGTGACCACAAGAATAATTGTAACAAAAGAATCCTTATCACTTCTTTAACACAAGTTCATGTAGACCCATGTAGATGCTCAAGTTGAGGTCATCGATATCAGACTATTATATCCAGCAGGGGCGTACGCAGGATTTTTTCAAGGGGGGTTTTAAACAAAATAAAGGGGGGTTTTAGGGGGGTTTTCTTAAAAATACACACGTAAAAAATGCCAAAGGGGGGTTTAACCCCAAAACACCCCCCCCCCCCCCTGCGTACGCGCCTGATATCCAGATCCAGATCGACAAATCTATCGTTTTTATGGCCTCTTTTTTACTTTTTTTTACATTTAGGGCCTAGAGTCTAGACTAGACTCTAATTCATTTGCCATCACCATCACTATCTAACTGTCGGCCATTCTAGTAGATCCTATTCCAATATCAATTATGTATAGTTTATAGGATCTAGACCTATTCATATTTCCTGAGACATAAGTCTCATTTTACTGTAAATTTGGTTAACTTCTACCTAAAACAAAAGGCAATCAGTCTACTTAAAATGCACACACATTTAAACATACGGGACTAAAGTTAGATCTAGGCCTACATTTACTAAAGTTGGACCCCTGCCCACTCTCATTACGTCGTATTATCAGCTTTATAAACACAAACTTTGGTTTCTTACCGTACAAATGATACTGGAGTGAAAGAAAATCACTGCAGAATAGCGGATTATGTACAAAATAAAGATGTTGCTTCGATAAGAATCTCGTTGTTTGCAACGGGACAGCTGATCACGGCGAAGTTAAAAATGTACTAGAATTATGTCCCGGCATGCTTTGCGATGAAACAACCGTGAAGACACGGATAATTATCTGGCGGCCGCCAGATAATTAACTGGCGGCCGCCAGATAATTAACTGGCGGCCGCCAGATAATTAACTGGCGGCCGCCAGATAAATAACTGGCGGCCGCCAGATAATTAACTGGCGGCCGCCAGATAATTAACTGGCGGCCGCCAGATAATTAACTGGCGGCCGCCAGATAAATAACTGGCGGCCGCCAGATAATTAACTGGCGCCCGCCAGATAATTAACTGGCGGCCGCCAGATAATTAACTGGCGGCCGCCAGATAAATAACTGGCGGCCGCCAGATAATTAACTGGCGGCCGCCAGATAATTAACTGGCGGCCGCCAGATAATTATCTGGCGGCCGCCAGATAATTATCCGTGTCTTCACGGTTGTTTCATCACAAAGCATGCCGGGACATAATTCTAGTACATTTTTTTTCCAATCGTAAATATCTTGATAATCAGACAGGCGATTGGATTGTAAAAGTCATTGAGTTCTTGACTGACCTAAAATTATCATTGCAGCATGAGCTAAATCCAGGATTTTGTTTCAGAATCTGAGATAAAGTTACCGGATCCCTTTAAATGCGTTTGCATTAAAGGTGGTACCCCCCCCCCCCCAACTCAGTGTTATTTAGGGTAAGCACATGCGTGTTCCCAGCACCCCCCCCCCCCCTTTTTTTTTAGCATAAGTCCCCTGTGTTAAGTCAATACGGGCAGATCTTTTTCATTGCAAAACTCCAGAGAATCCAAAACTCTGCTGCCAGGCTGTGTTCACTTTGATGTACATGTACGGTATATGTATTGTAATTTGTAGGTTTATTCACACTTTTTTTGTTTTGTTTAATATGTAATTGTTTATCAGTCTATTTTTGTTTGTTATAGCGCTTAGAGATTTTGGTGGTAAGCTCTTTAAAAGTAGCGGTTTTTTTATATTTTAATTTTTTAAATTTTGTTACGAACCAGAGATTGGTAGAGATTGGTACTACTTCTTCATAGGATGTCAACTTATATGCATTGCATTAAACCTGTTGATATTGATCTCATGGTTATATTTATTTTATAAATAAAATCAAACAACACAGCGAGGGTTGTAGATGACTACTAAGCAATCATTACTGTATGTAGGACACTGAGTTGAAGTTATTCATGATTTATTCAAGAGAGGAAGGTCAGACAGACCTGATGTTTAAAATATTTAACAAGAGAAACATAGAAACAGAGAGAGGCATTGAGAGAGATGTCGACACTTAATGAAAGAGAAAGAGTGATAATAAGGAGAGAGAGAGGGGGAGAGAGAGAGAGAGAGAGACGGAGAGGGGTGGGAGAGATAGACAGGGAGAGCAAGAATTAGGTGTGAAGAGGAAGATCAAGAGAATGAAAGATTGAATTTTACAAATGTACATGTTTCCATGTACCTTTTCTTAATTTATATTATAATGTGAACGATATAGTGATGGTCTTTGCTTAATTTTAGTTTGCATTCTTTCCTCTCGCCTTGTATTCTAATTTATTATTTTAATTTAGTAAATGTTTGTATAAATATAATTTTGATTTCTATCTCTTCCCCTATGTCATAGCCTTGTTCTTGCTCTCCCTTCCTCATGTTAGTCTATCTCTCTTTCTCTCTCTCTGTAATGATAACCCCTCTATCAATCTTTTCTTCATCAACTCTTGATATATTCCTCCTCTTCTCCTTCTCGTTCATCATCACGATCATCATCATCATCTCAAAACTGTATTAATCAATCTACATGTATAAGACTCCTGAGATTGATCAATACAGTTCTTATAATATATGACCATTATGTACAAACAGTAAGAACAATTATTCCAACTTGATGGGCAACAACGTAATCTCCATTTTCTCCTCCTCGTTCAAATATTGGCTTCTTTTTCAATTTTCATTCTTTACTCGTGTTACTTCTCTTTCTCTCTGACTACAGTGTATATTCACAAGAAAGTAGAATCAATGGTTTGACATGAACCAGTCTAGAAAATGAACTAAATTTATTCAAGTATCAAATACATTTTGAATTTCAGACAGCTTTCTCCCAGGAGATGAAACAAATGTCTCCCTAACCAGAAACTGACAAAATAACTAAATGCCTTCCCCTCTTTGTAGTCTCTCATTATTCTTCCCTCTAGTGATGGAGGGTCCTTATCCAGTAGCACACAAATGTCTCTATACATAGTAGACGGCCATCTCTACATGCCTTTCTTCCCCCCCCCCCCCCATCCATCCATCGTCCAATTCCTCTCTACCTCTCTACCTCGAATGGCTGAACAGTACCCCCAGCGTCAGGGCAGAGAACACCCATAAAATAATGACTTCTCCAAGCTTGAGTCCCCTCCTTGTAGAAAGTCACGTATCACTTCTGTTGTCCATTGTGAAATGAGCTCTCTCGTAGCATCTACGTCATCTTCTGATTCATCGGCCATATAGTGTTTGATGATGCTGCAACTGATAAATAAAAGGAAAAAGACAATCAAATTTAAGTTTGTAACCTGAAGAATAACGGTAACAAAAGAACCCTTATCACACTAGATCATGGGGAAATATTTTTGTGCTAAAGGGTGGCCCCAAAAGGGTGACCCCAAAAAGGTGACCTTACCATCAACTGAACAAAATATCGGTCTGCCAAATTCATATTTTCGGGAAAAAATAGATGCTCTAACCGACAGGGAAAAAATTAATATTTATTTTTCGGGGGCTACTTTTCAAGCTTGCCTACATGAAAATAACATTCTAAAATTTGTTTTGCATTGAACTCTACGCAAATTCATGGGGGCTCTTTTCTGATTTTCGGGGGCTCTTTTGGGCATTTCAGGGGCTAATTCGCCCCGAGCCCCTGTGTATTTTTTTCACTGCTAACCGACCCCCCCCCCCCCCTCTCATTCTCCGGCTGGCTGAGTCGATGTGAAATTTTCGGCACGATTTTCAAATTTTAACCCCCCCCCCCCTCGAAAAATTCCTTCATACGCCCCTGTCATGTAGATCCTCAAGTAGAGCTCATCAATACATAGACTATTATATTCAGATCAAGATAGACACAAGGCAATCAGTCTACTTAAAATGCACACACATTTAAACATACGGGACTAGATCTAGAGGTCTAGGCCTACATTTACTAAAGCTTGACCCGGCCCACTCTCATGCATTACGTCGTATTATCAGCTTTATTCGTCATAAAAATGAATAAACACAAACTTTGGTTTCTTACCGTACAAACGATACTGGAGTGAAAGAAAATCACTGCAGAATAGCGGATTATGTACAAGATTAAGATGTTGCTTCGATAAGAATCCCGTTGTTTGCAACGGGACAGCTGATCACGGCGAAGGTGAAAATGTACTAGAATTATGTCCCGGCATGCTTTGCGATGAAACAACCGTGAAGACACGGATAATTATCTGGCGGCCGCCAGATAATTAACTGGCGGCCGCCAGATAATTAACTGGCGGCCGCCAGATAATTAACTGGCGGCCGCCAGATAATTAAGTGGCGGCCGCCAGATAATTATCTGGCGGCCGCCAGATAATTTCTCTTAAATTTATTTCGTAGGTGGCACTAATGGGCTTCCGTAAAGTTGCGATAAATTTAAACTTTTTTCTAAGACGGGGCCCAGGCCTACAATGCGAATCCGAAAAAGAGTACACAGTATGAAAATAGTAGTAGTAGTAGTAGTAGTAGTAGTAGTAGTTGTTGTTGTTGTTTTAGTATAGTAGACATATTATCATCATCATCATCATTATTATTATCATTATTATGTATTTCATCCTGAAATGATATATTTATCTAATTGAGCACTTTACCGATTGCATTTTTAAATACCTGCGCACAATAATTATTGACGCTTTGCAGAAAAAACGTAAAGCGTGCCGCTCTGGTCACACAGTGCATGATCAAAAACTTATGCATTCGAGATTTAGAATTATCTTTGAATTACCCTTAAATTGATAATGTTAGATATGGTATAATCCCAGGACAAAACCCGACGACGCACTAAATCTTGTTTTTGTAATCATTGGTTGTATTTGGAAGATAACGATCAAAAATGAGATTTCCTACTAAATAAGTGTTTTTCCTTTTTTTCTTGCAGGAAGAAGAACATTTTATCAGGAATGGATGTAATTGAAGAGGTGTCATCATCAATGACAATATTTCTTCATCTTTTCGATCTGCATGTGAGTATTTAAACTATGGTGAGGTGTCGGCGAATGAAGAAGATGTCCTAAAACGGGAAACTTATCAAACAAAAACCATCTCACCTCGAGGGCCCAGCATGAAAAGTGGACATTATTCATTCCTCGACCTTTTACGTATTCAAGCAAATTGTAATAATGATCCATTCAGTATGCTTGGTAAAAAGGGTTCATACAGAGGTGTCGTTGTCTAGTGGTTAGGTCAAACAGAACGTGGATTACGTGTTTTGCGGTTCGAGTCCCGCCAAGGCAATAATGTTCTTTGGGAAAACAATCATTTACATTTGCTACTTCTACCCAGGTGAAAGAAATTTCTTAGACGCTTTTTCTTATATACTCATGCATGAACGTGTAAGGAGCTTAGTTCGATTTGAAGTGGATGAGCGATGGCTCAGTGGTAGAGCATGTACTAGTGCCATTATGTAAAGCATTAATCCCCATTACTAAGTCCTTCGAGATAACTTACGGCGTTGGTCCCTATAAGCATTTCGTTTACGGATAGAAGTGCAGCTTCGCCTTATTAGTCAGGTAAAACAAACCAGCAAACCAATCCAATATTTAACAAATAGTGAAACTTGGGGATGTTTCACAAGGACTAAGATCGACTTTACGTTGGACTGAACTATGGCAGGCTTTTCATGCCACTGTTTGCTCTCACCATTTATTGGCATTGGTCTCTTAAGTATTGGTATTGGTATCTACAAATCATGGTGACAAATCTACAGAATTAACATGTTTTAATAATTCGTTATTTAAGGAAAAATATTATTGAAAGATCATAATGGTGAGAGCAAACAGTGGCGTGAACAGCCAGCTATAATTTAGTCCAACTTAAAGTCGATCTTAGTCGTTGTGAAACACCCCTATGTCATATTGTACTACTTTGTGGTGTGATGCGAAATTAAGCTATGCAAATTTAAAAAAAATCGTCGTTGAACCTCTCAGTAAGATATGTTAACAAAACAATTAATATAGTAAATGGGTACCTGGTCGGGGAAAATATTCCTTGAATATGAGTTCTGCAAAGATAGCTGGGTCATTAAGACGATGAGCTGTACCGGAGAGTCAGAAGTGTCCTTTCCAGATCGGCTTGAGGGTCATTCAACATGACATTGAAATCAATCGTCTTGGCTGCTGTTAATGTGTGGCTTGAAAACCGGTAGACCCCAAAACCTGATGACCTACGGAGAGATAGAAGAAAAAGTAGACAGGTACTTAAAGAGAAGGTTGAGTTCTGGGAAGAGGTGAAAAATAATTTGTGAGCATTACTCATTCTTATTATGCAAGTGTGGAAGAACATCAGTTAAGACATGTTCCCTGAAAAGCATGGCTCTTCAAATGCCTTCATATTCTATATATGCATGTAACATCGTAAAAATCGGGGGCCGGCTTTTCACGCCACGTGTTCGTGTAGTCCCATATACATCTTTCTGTGCAAGTGTTTGTAACTTTACCAAGACTCGGCCAAATTTATTATCATTTTGATGATTCCAGAACCTTGCAATACACACACATTCTTATATGCTAGATGATCAACCTTTTCTGGTCGGTATTCCACACTGTTTCTTTCATAATGCAATCGCATGACCACAACTCAACTTCATCTTTAATTGGGTAATTCCATTACCATTCTGATGATGATACGTGGCTTAAACTGTCCTTTTTGATGATACCAAAGTGTGTAAATGTTGTTCAATAGATTTACATTTGGACAAATTGAGTGCGACCGGCTTTTCCATCAATCAATTAGTGTTCTTGTTGCTTGAAACTTACGTGATGGATTAATGGAGTTTTAGACGGAATTGTATATAGGGTAAGGTTCGTTTAAATGCCACTACTGCGGAAGGTTTGCAGCACCGAAGATCCCAACTTTTAGGGCATTACCATTTGCATTATTAAACATAAGATGAATTATATAACTTGCACACGGGCCGTGGCACTGGTATTCGTTTCGAGAAGCCCATGTATCTTATATCCATTTCATTTTAAACAGTGCTAAATCCACCCATGAATATCGGATAAATCCATTATTTTGCTAAAGCTTTCTCAACATTAAGACTACTACTTATTCAGATTTCATGTTCCACTTTTCCTTACTCTTTTTCATGATTACATTTTTTATTTGATTCTATTTTGCAAGAGGCATAATAGTTGGAACTGACAACATTGCTGGTCAGGAAATACGTGTAGCACTTCAATGCTGCTGGCAATCTCGCTATTATTATTTATATCCTCCCTGACAGATTACATTTACTTTGCTTATTCGGACATGATCGCAAGGACTCCATACCCATTTTCCCCTTGAATGTCCCGTCCATGAAAAACCGCGTGTTTAATGGGAAAACCACCGAAGCCCAACGGCAATGTTATTTCTCACAATGTAGTGTTCACTTGCTGGAATAAAACACTACATTCGTGTTTATTAGGAAGCTAAAAGTGAAGAATACAAATTAAACCGAATGAAACAAATCGATAAGATTGCTCTTTAGTGTGTGGTCGTTCCCAATTTACTTCTCTAATCCAACACTTTGAAGAAAATAATGTACCTCATCACTATTGCGCAATGAGAAATATAAATGCAAAGGACGCAACAGTGAACTTGGCTAAAAAATCTTGAAACAACTTCCCTACGTTTCGTTGACAAGGAAGTCAGAAAACCAAATACCAAGGACGAAAACAAACTGGGCTAGAAATAATGTATCGATTTTATATTATTTGGTTCCTTTGATCATCATTTTCATGGCGAGGAAGAAAAAAACTCCCTGCCACTGATCACAAATGACATTTAGAACGAGGACAATTAAATCCGATTTTCTTTCCCTCTCTACCATATCCTGTCAGGCTTACCCAATTACTGCGGCGTAGTCTTCTATATTTTTATATTTATTTATATCCGACACGAACATGAGCAAACCATGGTTGGAAATAAGGGCGTCTGGTGGATACTTAAAGGGGATTGATGTCCGAAATCGATTTGCTTCATCATCCCTTGAGGGATGTAAAAAACTCTCAAGTGAATAAAAACAAGCTCAAATTATAATAAGAAAATTCTGCACAGTAGTTATCCCATCCGATGATTTATGGCATGCATGCTGCTAGCTATTTCGGCTTCGGTATAATGTTTTTAAGAATTCTAGTTTTGCCCCAACCTGGCAAAGTTAAAGGAAAAGCTCATCCTGATATTAAGTTGGTTCGATAGCAGCAAAAAATGAGAGAATCGGGTCAGTGAAAGTTTTAGCAAAAACCAATTATTTTGTTTTAAAGAGTTATGGATTTTGAAAGGTACGATCAATTAAACACAACCTGACACATGTGTGACGTATCTTGCGAGTTCCCCTCTTATGTTCCTTGTACTAAAAAACTTCAAAACCAAATTACTGTTCCTTAAGAAAATTTCATTTATACACTCACCCTCAATATAATTGTCGCAAATATGTTTCTATTTCCATACCAATGTCAGCTTTGTGTTTCTTCCGACACGTCTACGGTAAAAAGTATAATGTTCAATATTTGGTTGTTGAGCACTCATGGCCAATCGATAATCAATTTTACCTTTATCTTTTAATAAAATTAGGAGAAACGATAAATGTATAATCCTGTGCTGAAAAGTCTGAACATTCTTCAATAGTATTACTCTTTAATGAAAGACATCACTCTCTTGCGGATGGCGTTTTTCTTGTTGCCCATCATTCTAAAAAAGTTGTTATTCCGGCAGTTGTAGGGTGGCAAGTCTGGGAGATAAATAATGTAAATCTACAACCCAACTCCTTTTAAAGCGGGACTGCACTACTTGTAGCTAATGTGTACCCTCTATGTATAGCAAACAATGCCTAAGCGGTACCCGTTGGTCCCCCAAGGTCCCCTTTTTCTTATGTGAATAGAAAGCTGATTTGATGAGATAACCACCTGTCGGTGAACACGCAGGTAGGTCTAATTCCTCCTGGCCAAACTAGTGCAGATAGGCTTTAACGCTCTTAAGCCGTTTTATCCTTAATCAAATCGTATTTGTAGTAAGATGCAAACGAAGTGATGTAAGTATTGCTTTTATCCACCTGTTGCTCAAGCCTTTCTCCTTCCCCTTCTTCTTCTTCTCTCTCTCTCTCTCTCTCTCTCTTTCTCTCTCGTCAGCGTAGAATGTAAACAATAAAATCGAACCTTACTGAAAAGGAAAGAAGAGCACATGTATCAGTTTTGTACAATCCTTATAAAGCCTTATAGATAGATAGTGATGGTTAGTTTACCTGACAGCTAAGAAAGCAATAAATGCTTGTTAGTAAGAAACCAGAAGACCGACGTCTTTAGGTCCTCTCCGAGAGACCTGGTAATGAGGATTTATGCATTTATACCAAAGGGCACTAGCGCATCGACTTGGTTTCGAACCCGGGTCACCGGGTTACGAGACCACTGCTCTACCGACTGAGCTATCGCGCCTCCTTATAATCAATGTATGAAGGTAATTGGCGCATGCGCCAATAAATCAATACATTTGTGCACCGTTTAGGTAAGTTCATCCACTGTATATACGATGTTAGCTCTACTTGGCGCAGCAAGGAAACGTCAGCAAATTGGCACATCGATCACGAGCAACGGGCACAATTAAATAAAATATTATAATATCGAGTAAAACTATAGAATCAGGATAAATACGTAGGCCAATAAGCTTTGTTGTGACCAGGGAGGTGAGACTACCTCCCTGTTGTAACCAGGAAGCGTTCATATTCCTGTTGTAACCAAAATGTGCTTCATCCTCAGGTTGTCGGATTTCACCCGTTATGTTCCCATTCATATATTTCACTCAACACCACCATTAGACAATCGAAAGTATCGATTGTGACTTGATCATGGCTATTTGAATGTAATACAACACAGATCGAACATGCCACGTGCAAAAAGGGAGCTTGCAGGACCCATTGCCTCGTATGATCGAATATCCGGCCGAAGCGGCTGGCTGGAACATTCATTCAACCTTGGCAGTTAACATATCCATTGAATTTCAAGTTCCTGTCAGATTAAGTGCCTGATTGTTAAGACATTCATTCATTCGTTCAGCACCCGTCTTTTCGACATCGCTCATCGCAAGTTCATATTAAAAAGGTATGTCAATGATGAATGCGCGGCAGACGAACGATAAACTAAATTCAAAGATTCTTGATTTTTAAGACCACTTATTCCACATTGTTTTCTTTCACAGACACCGCAGTGAGAAAAAAAGAACATTATACCTTTCTTTCGCAATCGCTGAATAAACCTAGTCGACGCTTGGCTTTATAAAAAGAAGTCAGTCTCAAGAACACCAATCGGGGCGGCGATCCGGGGGGACCGGGGGACCGGGGTACCCCCTAATTTTGTTTAGTGGGCATCGCCCCCACCCCCGGAAAATATGTAAAAGTGCACACCAAATACTGACTAAAGACTGCAACACATGTTTAGGCTCTAGAGGGTCCAAGAGTGTAGCGTTTAGACTAATAAAAATGCTACGCTCCCTCGCATATAATATATCCTTCAAAATATACAAGCAAATGTTGTAGAAAATCTGTATTCCGTTGGTTCCACCGTGATACCAACGGAAATACAGATTTTCCCTCGCATTTCCCCCCCCCCCCCCCCCCCCGGTCATGCAAAGAAATCGCCGCCGCCCCTGACACCAATCATGTGGATTATTTTTCTTCTGCTGATGAATATGTCGAATTCGAACTAAGCTTATATAAGGCACTATTTAAAAAAGAGGGAAATTCTTTAAAAATGCATCCATAGTCTACCTCCGTCTCGCGTGGGAATAAATAAATGGTCGATGAAAAGATTTATCCAGTTTAGAGTAAAAAGTGAATCTTATTATGAACGTTCTATGTTATCCTTCTGACTCGAAGACTCTTATAGAAAGTTGATCCTTTTTGTAGATCAGTGATCGAAAGGGAGTAAAGTGTTTCAGGCATTGTGTTGCAAAACCATTTTGTGAATTGAGTCAAGAACAGGGTGCTGCTTCCCATCCCTGAAGATCAAATCTCAGGCTCCTCGTCTTGATGGATACATTTTTTATGGCATCTTCCTTCCCTCGTTTTCCAAGGGCATCATCTATAACCAAGGAGGATATTACAACCACGTGCAAGTGAGCGTGGAGGCTATTGGTATCTCCTATCACAGGATTCCTTTTCTAGCTTCCGGGACGTTTAACTCGGTCTTATCATTGATCTTCTTCAGTTTAAAGGTGATAAATAGGAACCTTTAACCCAATAATTCAATTAAATTGTGATGCCTTAGTATCACTCAAACACCTTTTCAAGCATAAATGCACACCTCCTTTATGTGGTAAGGCCCTGTGGTATTAGATTACGTGTGCCAATGTTATTGCCTTCTTTGCAAAGTGTGCTGCAGTTTTCACTCAGGAAAAAGAAGATTCTTGAACACTTCATGTACGCCTTGACAGGACGAGTAGCAGTTGTTATTTTGAACAACAATCTGTGCTGCCGAGAGTATGTCAGCTGTTGCCACTTTCCCTACCTGATAAACACTCTAAAACAGTTCAGGAAATCGTTACCCAATACGGGATGAAAAGAGAACATGCATGTTGGTTGGGTAAAGCTTTAAAGAATCTTGAGTAAAACACATCCCAACTATTTTACAGTGCAGCTTCGTAACACAAGGTTCACCGCTATCCTCGGTGCTCTCTCCTTAAAATGTGTTCTTTGATGCAGAAGCTGAATTATGAGTGCTTTCTCGTTACCTTAATTTGTTAATTCTTATCGGCTCTGGAATAATTCCATCCAATATATTTACGTATACAATTAAGAAATTCAAAAAAATTTTTAGATCAAGTACGTTATTTCAACCAGAGAAAGACATTTCTAAGCAATCCCATCATTTATACAATTTGTGTTTTCATATGAATTTTACAACTTCGATGAACATGTATTCAATATTTTTCAACATACCTTTTTGGTACGTTTTGTGATTACTTTCACACGTTCTAGTATAGCCCTCAACGCTATTCAAGAAATCCTAGCTTTAATGTCAAACCGTCATATGTAGGCGTTCTTTGCGATCGATCTCCACAGAAACCTTCGCTGATATCAATGCCCTAGAAAAATCCCACACACTCCCCCAAAATGTTAAATTCCAATAAGGCTTTCTCACCCGTCTTAAAAAAAAAGAGTGATTGGTAAAACTCTGGAGCCGCCACATTTGGCAAACTGGAAACTTCTGCCTTGCATTCAGAAGATTGGAATCTTTTGTCGGTACAGACCTTGGAAGATGTCAGCCGAATCTGCATCGCTTCGGTAGATGAAGACGCAATAACGGAATAACATAGATGTGATGGAGAATATTGTGCTTCGAGGCGAGTGGGAACCCTTGGGATTTTGAAGGGGCCTGGGTTTATGCATAACCGAAAATAATTGAAGAAGGATTCGAAAGTCCTGTTCATAAACTTGATCTTTCACATGCATGTGCAACTCGCATTATCACGAACTTGCATAAAATGAGTCAGGTACCGTAATGAACACTGGATGTATTAGCAAACTGTTAATTAAATATGTCTTTAGAATACAGTGGTTAATTGAGTGCGACCTTCCGTTGGTGAGGTTAAAAGTCGATTATTTTTAGAGTGCTAATAATGATTACATGTTATATTTCTATATGCATCAGCTGCGCAATTATACTACTAATAATGATTATGAAACTTTGTATGCGCTGGCTCCGTCTTTGTCTGATCACAATGACTTATGAAAGGTATATAGGATACATGCCGCTTTATTAATTATCTTAATTGATAATTATTGATAATTTTTTCCCCATACGACCACATATATGATTACAATCGAATTAATCTTATTGTATGAAGTTAATTACCTTTCCCAGGCATGTAACGGTGTGTATCTGATTAGACCGACAACGTATTAAAATTAATTGATGTCAATTTGCGTGCTTTACAACGTATAGCAGACACCCGATGGCCTTGAACTTGCCCACATAGTTATCATAGATTTCTGTGTGTTATATTTTCATGAATGTTTATTTTATATGTATTTTTATGGTTGAATAAATAAATTGAAATAAATTGAAAAAAATTGAAATAAATTGAACGTTAATATCCTGAGTAACAGAGGCACTCGTCGAATGCAATTTTTCACACACAAACACTCACGCCCACGCACAGAGAGAGAGAGGCCAAACCCTAAAACTTCTTTTACGATCCCCGAGTAGTCAGACTGGGAAACACCTTGAATAGCGAACCAATGGAACGTAAGGTGTAAAACATTGAAGACCATAATTGGAGAAGACAAGTCTTTTTTTGCAGATTTTCTAAAAGACGTTATAAATCCTAATCATTGAAATCGCAATGTAGATTCCAAGTTTAATGTCATGATGAATATCGTAGTCTGTCTGAAATGTTCGAGCACACGTCTTTTCATCTCTTTATCAGTATACATCCCAATCATCATTGCTTGTTGTGGGAGTAATGTCCCCTAACCTAAATCGTTTTGGCCTCAACTCTGTTTTGCGGTAACGTCTACTCTACTGAACGGGTGCGCATTGATTTTCGTGTTAGCACAGACTGAATTCGATGACGATTCCTATGTTTGGTCTCAACCTTATCTACTTTCTAAGATTCAAATAAAAGAACTGGGAGGCCAATTAAAATGTATTTCCCTAAAGTCATTACACTTATCATAAGTGTTGCTCTATATTTACTTGGGGGATAAAGCCCACTGTGAATACTAAGGTCACACTTTCGCGTAACGCAAAGACATATTGCAGTTTATATACGCGGTACGACGTGGCTATTATCTAGCACTTACGGGATCTACGTGTCAGTTAAACGGGGTGTAGCATGACGAGACTACGTGTCTTTCCCGTTGCCTGATTCGGGTCCAATCGGGTATAATACGAATAAGGACGACGCGACCGCAGTAATCACGTGCGAGCAACATACGCGAAACCGAAGCGTGAGGAGAACTTCGGTCTGTTTTGCGAACGCTAGCGCGCACTGACCCAGTTTAGCGCGCGCTGACCGTTAATCAAGTCCATTCGTTACCTGCAGTTGTCCAAAAGAAGTCGTAGATGGCATTAACCGGTATTTGCCATGCTACACCCCTTTAAGGAATCTACTTGGGGCTTCCTGCAAGTCTACATGACGCTACGTAAGCGTTTATGGCCTGGTCACACCATGACGTTGTAGAGAAACTTATAGCAAGGGTACGAAAAATCATTGAATAATGTCAAAACGTCAGCATACGCCCCCCTAAACATCGAAAATTCTGCAGCATGAATAATTTGGGCGTATGAATAACGTATTGAACGTATACATATCGTATGTCTAACCTTTTAGTAACCTATCACTAACTGATGACAGCGTATGACAGCGAATCGCAGCGTATGGCCACCGCATGTCCAGCGTTCTCGGTCTATGCCCAACGTATGAGTAGCTTATGAGAAAACTATGCGCAGGTCGCTCGGCGTGTTGCCGAAGATCACATGACGTTCTGCATCAGTAACTTCAATAAATTACTTTACATGCTTACAATTTGAAAAACGCCTATACTGCGACAGTTGTACGGTAGAAACACGTTTATTAAGTTACTCTGTCGTCAGACATACGTCGAACACGTCTGAATACGTCAATATGCGTTGCAGATACGTAAGATACAGGTAAGATATAGGCTAGAAGTAAGTTACTCATAGGTTATCAAGAAGTTAGCTGTACGGTATACCTTCATGCCAAAGTATGTCGACGTATGCGTTACCTACCTCTAACGTATTTAACGTGTGTCTACGTATGTGTAACGTATGCCTAACGTATGCCTAACCTATGAAGAGGACGTCGGCATACGCCCCAAAAAAATTGAGCATGCACAACAATTTATTTCGGCCTCTGCGTACAACAACGTATGCTAGCTTTTAACCAGCGTGCTTGTAACGTACACAACTTATACCAAACCTAAAACTTACTTATGTGGAATAGTGGTTTGACGTGTCATTTGTCTTAATATTACAAGAGAATTGGTAAAAAAATCCCACAGTTATGTAAAATATCATGACCATGGTTATACGCGATCGAAAGTGATTTCGCGGAATGACCTAGAGCGGTGCAGAGGAGCCTAACAGAGACGGAGAAGCGGGATCATTCGATAGCATGGTTTGCTCAAACTGCTGTGAGGGCAAAATGGGCAAACGTGGCCATTTGCGGGCTCTACGTCCGCTAGTGGCTTACGTTGGCGTAATTTATGTAAAAAATTAAAGTTGGTCTCACGTAGTCCATACAGCTTGTCTTTACGTGAAAGTATGACTGTAACATAAAGGTTTCAAACATTATTACCCCTAGGGGAAGATTCTTATCCACCTTGGGTCCATGCATGAAAGACCTAAAGCGTGATTATTAAAGCATCCGCTCAAAGAATCGATAGAAATTGATTTAAAACAAAAACTGGTAAATGTCGATTGGAATTAGCTCTAGATAATTGCGTAGACTCTGGCAACTGGGTTCGACAATTCAGTTTGTATTTTAAATATTGGAACAGACCTCTCGAGGCAGAAAAGATAAGGAAGAGGGGAAGATGATATAGCAAAGAATTAACATGTCTCACGATCGTCGGTCAGATACGACACCTATCAATGCATATTGACGGCAAAATTCAAAGGGTTTATGTAGATGCCCATCATTTTTCTCTTACCTACAACACGATCACAACAACTACTTTCGAAAACTCAACAGAAGGTAATTAATATGGTTTTGTACGTCACTTCTGTAATGGGCGAACATGACGAAGACGATCTACGTAATCCAAACATGATTTCTAAGAAAACGTAAATTAGGGTTTTGCTTGATTTTTCAAACAAAATCCCTAAAGGATCGTTCTTAAACGAATGCAGTTTAGAGAAATGTCTACCCCAATGTTTTGTTAATGATATCTCCGTCCTTGGGAAACATCTGGTGTAAATATGTAATATCTTAGTTTTAAAATTATCTCTTAGCTTTATAACACTCACGATTCTCGCTATCCATTGGTGCATCTCAAATCAAAGTTGGTAATCCCAGACGAGAGAAAGTTGTATTTAAAGAGAAAATTAATTTGGCCTTTGTGAATTGAAGCACTTATCATTCAAATAGTATATAAAGCTACTACCGGAAATTCTGAAATTTACATGTTGATTCTTACGATTTGATTTTTTTTCTTCAGAAAAGGGCTTGAAAATGTATTTATGTAGGTCTTGTAAACAGTGTTACCGACAGTTTCAAGATGTATGTCAATCTGTCAACTTCGTGTGTCTATTGGGAATCCGACTTATAAACATCCTAGGTGAGCTAGATGTATCATGTTCACATGCCTCTTGGGTGCTTACATCATGCTAAGATATTGTTGTTCGTTCGTTTATTATCGAACAGAGGGAATAATAGACCCATTCCCGTGGTATACGAGGCGTCATTTTGCTAACGCAGGACTGCGTCAGAGCTTGGCGCAGACTTTGACGCCCCTTGACGTCGAATTGAAATTACAGGCGACATGAACAGTGGAAATTCTGCGTTGAATCACTGACGCATGAACTAGTATCCGTCACAGGTCTGATTAGCGCAGGTGAGAAGTAAATCGAAATAACGCTTCGTTTGCAACTGGCTTTTGAACCTAAAGCGTCATTCCAATTGCGTTTTTACTTTGCATTATCATGGTTATAAAAGAAATTAATACATTACGTCTGAACTAGTTAATTGCAGTGCTTGCATTCTACAGTTTTCATTGCACGCTTTGTACGATATACTTTCACACATGGCGCGACAATGACCTCGCCAGTCTCTGGCGGACTGCTACGTCAGCAAATAACGTGTGCACCAGGCATTATAACATTCAACTATCTGAACATGTCCTAGGTAAACTAAGAGAAGACGGTGTACATTTCCATTTTTCTGTATTTAACACGCAAAGCCAAATTGCGAATTAAGCATATAATTTCTAGTTGAATTCTGGTTAGAAAGTGCATGTTTAGAACATGTTTCAAATTTGCTTGCTTAATCCCGAGCATGTCTACTAATACCAAGTGGCTCTTGTGATATTCTTGGGGTAATTTTATTGAAAACATGTACATCCTTTCTTTTTATAGTGTACGCTCTATGAATAAAACAAACGTATAAACATGGCTCATAAAAAAAAAGTTTGAATTATGCTGAAAGAGAAATTATTTGCATCATTTTAAATTGTGGCGTGACTTACAAATAGAATGAATATAAATTGGATGAAATTTGCTGATAAAATTAGTTTGTTCTAAAATCATACACACAGCTAGTGCCTGAAGATTACTTACGGTTTTGGGTATCACTATGTTTAATGCACTGGCACGGTCGCTGTCCGTGGTAAGTTCCTAAAAGCGAGTCGGCAAAACATCATACGGATATTTCTAGGTCAAGGGGATTGATTGCCGTTGCATTATAGGTAATTCATTAGCCCTATTCCCGCAGATATACAGGTCTACTAAGGTAAGCTCCAAATTAATACTTTTCCTCTCAAAAAATGTCAAGGCATCTCTTATATCATGTCATGACGGCGTTCAATCTACTTCAAAGGCACAGTTCGTTGCTCCATCAGAGCCATAAGCAACTGTCGGTTCCTTTTTTGAATTTAGACCTTAAAAGGTAACACTCACGCATAATGTACAATAAATATTCATCGAACGCACATATTCACACCGAATTTCTGTACCTGGTTCACAATGTACACGCTTACTAAGTCGAGCGTTCTCTCGATTACATTTCATTATTAAGTGAGATTCACTGATGACATTTTAACATGAGACTGATTTACTTTTCTTAAGTCTCTGTAGTATTTTTGAAAAGCTGATACCTTGGATAATATAGAAGGGCGCCAAAGGAGTTTAATGACATGCTCAAATGTACCCTCACCTCATCTGGTATGGAAATAACTTCGTGCATGGACACAATCTTCAGCGAAGCCAAAAATGCTTGGCGCCAAGCAGTCTTCTGGGCCACATCTCTCATTGACATAAATCGAAGAGCTAGTGCCTATGAGAAGAGGCAACGCCCGAATAAATGTTACAATACGGTTAACAAAATATCCCTCACATCTTCCAAGAGTTACCTATTCATTCATTTTCAAGACATTTCCATGTCTCAGCCTTGATAGTTGACACCGAACTTGCACAAATCGACGGAACACCCTAACATGGAAAAGACAAAACCGCAAGCAAAACCACCTGTCACGAGTCTAGACGGTTACTTTAAAAATACAAGAGCATTCCAGTACTCATCATTATTGTAAATGTAAAAATATTATGTTTTATCGACTGATAATGGGATTGGCAGCACAACCGTACATCTCTTTTTTGGGTCAATTGACATTACTGGCTGTATTTAATGGGTGGGGACTAGTTGCATATGGTGATTACCTGTTGTACTTGCAACGGATCGAAATAAATGTGGGAATCATGACATTTAAGAAGCTTGACCTTTCCAAAATGTAACTCCACTAAGTTCTGCTATGTCTGATGCATAAATGAGCTGTTAAGGCAATAGTCATGAAGTCAACTCCCCCAACACAATGCTGTGTAAAATATATTCGAAGTCTAACGTCTAAAGTCTAATTCATTTTTTGAAAGATCGGAAATTCGCAAAGTAAAAAGGCAGATTGAGTTGAATTATCATGCAATGATTTCATCATTGAAAAAGATGTTGGATGAAGATGTCACCTTTCTGCATGGCTTGCGAACTTATCACAATTTCGGATAGTTCTGGAACGCTTTAAATCTGGAATTATATTGATTTTCCTATCCAGGGGGCTGTAATGCCGTGATAAGGATCGCATACAATAGTGCTCTGACGTAGTTTCCAAGAGAACTGATCTTACGACAAGCACAACATACTGCCCACTTGTTGGACATTCTAGGAAAATGGCATGGGGAAAATGGCTAAATCGTATTAGAAAGAATGGCAAGGTGTTAAATCTACCTATGTTTGTCAAGCCACGTCAAAGTGCTTTGTACAATGAGGAATGGAGAAGGCACGCCAATTTATTCTGGTGAAAATCTACAGTGGGCATAAATGTCCAATAGTTCATTGTCGAGCTATTGCTTGATGGGTTTATGAAGAACATACATGACACATGTGATTCATTTTGCGTTATAGGCAAACAAATTTTACTATTTGATCAATGAATGTTATTCATTAAGCGTATAATGTGCAGAACATTTACTACTAGAAAGTTATCTAAAAATATGGCATACTGTTTTTAGGGTCATGTATAGTTTTGGTATATGCCCTCTTTTTCGACAGATTTTCTTCGATTTTAAACGACAGATATGAAGATACTAGCCTACGCTGCTGTAAGGTTATTTTCATCCTGAAGTAAAATATTTAAAAAAGATGAAAGATAAAAAATAATTTAGACGCGTATGCTTTGATGAAAATTTCAGCAACTACAACCTGCACTACACAATTTTGTATATAACATATTCAGACTACATGTATGTGTATCCGCTACAATTTATACACGCGTTCCAAGCGAGGCGCTGAGATTGTTATGCCGGAGACCATCGGGGACCATCGGGGACCATCGTGGACCATCGGCGACCATCGGGGACCATCGGGCTCGAAGGGTTCATCCAAAATCTATCGTTTCTTTCAGAGATTTACACAAATTTTACCGGAAACCATGGTTCAAACAGCATATCATAAATATATCTTTTGATACAATGAGATCAACATGAGACCATATTCAACAGTTTTCTTTCCCATTTCTCTTTTGCTACCAAAACGTAAAATGAGCTTTTAAAGTAGGCCTTTTATGTTTAAAGATGTTCCGTTTGTCATATCCACTAGAAGTATCTAAGTACATGTATGTTAGAGGCGATTTTTTTTTTTTATTGTGATATGTTAGTGTTATTGCTCAGGAATGTACCTTTAATACAATCCAGTACATCCAAATGTGATAACAAATGGCTAGGCATCAGCCCTTTTCCCCTAAAGCATGTCATCCTCACACTTTCCCAATTTGCGGGGTTGAATGATTCCAGGGGGGTAACTAAATGTTCAGTATGCTGAAACTTTATCGTGCACTTTGCAGCCAGCTTGTAAAAACAACACATGGCTGTTTCTGACATATTATTATTTGAAAACTAATAACACCTTGATTTCCCAAACTCACGTGCATGATTGACAGGCACCGGAAAGCGATGGGCTGTACACAAGAGGGTGAGGGGCAAAATCGAAGTACCAAAAATGGTGTGTACAGTTTCAGGGGCAATTATCTTGGAGCCACAATACCTTCAGACTCTTTTTAATATATTTAAAAGTACATGTATGAACATCAACACCCTCTTAGCTCTCAGCAGAGTAGATGATTGTTAGGCATACTTAAGTGTTTATGTTTTGTTCAAGTTTTGGGACAATTTACCAAGGTGTATGGTGGGAAATTTCCACTTTTTTGAAAATTTTGAAACTTTAGAATAAAAGTCTTTGTTTTTTACTAAGGTGCCTTTCACACTAAAAACATGACATCGGTATTCATGTCCAATTTTCATGTAAACTGATCTATGGACTTTTTGTTTTAAAGTTTGAAATTTGTTGGCGATAAGAAGAAATTGTTGGACTTCTCCAATAAATCCAGAGAGAGACTATTAACATGATTTGGCAAAGGTCTCATATTCAGCCTTCAAGAACCACGTCCGCTTGAGTTGATGTCTTTAATGTTTGGCCTAGATTTGTGTAATTCGAGGAGAGGTAGGATTAAATCTACCGTCCCATGTTTAGCTATACTCGTTCTCACCGTCAAACTATTATATGCACACACATAATTCTACAAGGCAGTAGCTCAGTGCTAGAAAGGAGAGGGTGTTTAAATGAATATACATATACCTTCCCTCGTAATATCGTTACTGCTCCCGTCCTGCTTATATCCAGTTGTGCTTGTTTTAGCACATAAATCATGCATCATGTTCAACGAGGTGAAACTAGCTGCATACTGGGGATTTGGACAGAGGATTCATGATAGGTCGCAAGAGAAACAAATCTAAAGAAGCGTTTTCAGTCCGAATCATGGCCTTGTTTTTTCATGGCCTTGTTTTCTATCCACTCGGCACAATCAACATCCGAAGACCGTTTAGACTAAAGAGCATTGTACCGTGAAAGACCCTTGAAGAAGCTGTCCTGTTTTGTAAGATTTCTAATTAGATTTCCAGTCGAAAGTTAATACAGTCCTATTCCAATTCTATTCGGGTGTTACGGGTCATAATGTTCAATATTGAATTCAATCTAAACCTTCACATAACCTTGACAATTTATTGAGAAAATCAATAACCTAAAATATCCAATTGACATGATGTATTTTGAACTCAGAAATTTTTCCACTCCGGGTTTAGTAATGATATTTGTAACGCGTTCCCATGGTCTTTCTTGGCACGTTATTAGATAGTACGAGTGCAGGATGAATGTTTTATTGAATCACGAAGCCTCATTCGACCTCATAAGGCAATTATTGCTTCTTTCAAAGGCACATTCGGTTAAGGACACCCTGAGGTGAAAAAACATATTCAGATTTCTGGGCTTTAGAATTTCCCGCTCTCAAAGAAAATTTAAAATGATTTGATTTGATGTGGTTTGGTTTGTTGTGGTTTCGCTAGGTTTCGTTCGATTGCTTCATTTATCCGACACCTAACAAAAGCGAGTGCATACTACACGTACGTAAGCAACAAGGGTGACTGACTACTTGAATTCATATCTGAGGGACTTGTTAATGAGGATTAATTTAATGCTCCCGCTTTGAAATCATACTTCCGTTTACAATTATATTACCGATAAAAAGGTGTTGCTTCATAGATTATATCGTTATTATCCAATCATGCGTGCTTGTATTTCTATGATAATAAAGGTAAAAAAACTACATTCATCCATACAGCAAACAGTGAAGTTAACTGAACGTAAAACATATGACTGACAATTTGCAATTAATGGTTCACTTTTCATTATGGATTGAATAGAAAATAATTAAAAAGCCTGTGATGACTTTTTAATGCAAGGCTGTCACCGAAGTCTATGATTACTATTATAGAGCCTAGATTATACGTATATACAGTTACGCATAATGCACAACCATTAAAGGGCAATCAACTCATACCATGCATCACAACAAACAATGCACACAATTCCAAAACATTTATTCATTTGTCATATAGGGTACGTTAATATTTTTTTTAAAAGAGCAGAAAAAATATAATCGGATGACAGAATGGATCTTGGCCACCGTCCACTTGCTAGTTTTGTTAATTTGGGGGCGTTTGAAATTGGAGGTTGGGTGTACGCCAGCCTCTGCGTCGTGCCGGATACCCCGCTGCTTCAATGAACGCTTACCATGCTTACCGACGCTTTAAACATTTACCGTATACTTCGTCTGGAGTTGTACACAGTCTCATTTTCCGATCAATTGTTTTCTTGGGCCCCTGATAAGGCCCTGTTTTGCTCCCGTCGATCCATTATAAGAGGTTTTCAAGCAACCAGGATTGATTCGCTTTAGATAATGCTCTCTCTGATGCAGATGGCTTAAACTCAGCACTAACAAATCATGTATACTTAAGCATTCCTTCAAGCTAGACTGGGTCGTTTAACATAATATGGTGAAAGTATTTCAAGTTCCAATGGTTGTAACGAGGGAATAGGATTCCACCATTGATCAATCGATATTAACCGCTACCATAATAGGCAAAGTCCTAGAAGAAGAAGAAACAATATTTTGACAATTTTGTTTTCATGAATATCATCACTTTTATTGTTAGTATTATTGTCATTATGATGATTGCTCTAATTCATATGATCGTTAGTTTAGCGACTCTTACATTAACAAATACTTTGACAAAATATAAAGCGAATCGGGAGCCTTTTGTATTGGCTTGGCTCACAGTGCACATTAGTAAATTACTATTACATGAAATCCGTAGGACATGCGCGTGATACATGGATCACGTGTACGGGATATTGAACACGTGTTGTGAATGTTTACTTGAAACAGTCCGTTATATCTCTTGGGAAAAAAAATAAATAAAACCTTCAATATTCCCTTGGTCTTACAAGAGATATTCTGCCCAAAGAGACAGTTGATTGATAGATATTCGAAGTATTTGATTAATTTAGAATACTTTTGCCGATTTTGTGCCGATGTGACTATACAAAAATAAGCAACCTCATTTAACTTGTTTCAAGGTGACCCATATTTCGATCTTCCATTTCCCCCTCCTTTAAAAAAAAAACAATTGCAAGGGCAAAGACATCGATTGCGCATATTACGTTTGCTTACAGTAACAAAACAAAAATGTGAATAAAAGATTACATGTATATCTATCTAACAATATCTTGAAAAGTTTAAGTTTGATAAATTGTACCTCTCCGCCTTTATAAGGAGTTTGGCCAACTTGAAGTTAGCTCTTGAGCATTGCAAATCCGAATCAATTAAGTATCGTTTCTATTGTTCTAATGTAAAAATTATCTTACTGTTGAAATCTAAGATATCAAATGATTGAATACACAGATGTCAGCGTTAAGTTTAGTTGTAATGTATGTATTTCAGCCATAGTGCCTTTGAGGACTGTCTTTGCCACGAGATTTTCCTACACGTTGCATCTGCAAAGTAATAACCAAATTTAGGGACGTAAGCCTTGCACATGATGTTAGGAACGATCGAAGTTGTAGTGTTTCACAGAAGAACATAGGAAATCGATATTTAATGTATTTCGTGTAGTTTTAAGAGCTCCATCCAACAAAATGGAAGTGTGTATTTATCAGCCGTCGCGTACACGAGTACTTTCCTCACATTAACGGAAATCAGTTTTACTTCTCTATATACCGGAATACCACGAGGAGCATGTTCGAAGGCGGCAAATCCAACAATTTCCTTCTAACACTTCCATCTTCTATTCATGTTTGAATTCTTCATTCGCAGAAAATGACGGCAGATGGCCAACAAAACACTTCGGGCACTCACCATTTATTTAAAGGCATCGTTTAACAATGTTAAATCTGAGATGCATGGCCCTACGTGCTATCAGTGTCTGTGATATGGTCTAATATTGACGCCCTAAAAAAAATCGCGCTTTAAAATGATCAAGAAGTGTCTCAAAAAAGTAAAATTCTTTGAGTGTTTTACCATTCTTGTGTTTCCTAATGAACTGTAGTGTTATGAAAACCGTTAGAAAAACGCGAAATTTAGTTTCGATTTCCAATCATAAATATCTTGATAATCAGACAGGCGTTTGGCTTGTAAAAGTCATGGGTTTCATGTATGACCAAAAGGTTTATAATTATCATTGCAGCATAAGCTAAATCCAGGATTCGTTTCAGAATCTGAGACAAAGTTACCGGATCCCTTTAACAGAATATCTTCGTGAACATATTTTCGATTTTTGTTTGAATTCCTGGAGACTTGATTATCCAAGATTGTCCCAGTCTTCAATCATTAAAGATTGGCAATATATCGTTAGATGCTATTAATCGACAGAAACAAAAACGAACCCCTCCCCCCCCCCCCCCCAAAAAAAAAAAAACACGACACTGTTGTTTCCAAATTAGAATATTGTGATTTGGCGATAATGCAAAATGGATGCAGTCATAGTAATTATTCACCAAATGAAGATTTTATTTTCTTCGATTCGAGGACATTTAGCATATTACATGTTTCTTAGTATATAATATTTTTTTCGAACCACCAAACAAAAAATATATATATATATATATATATATTAGCATAAATGACCTGATATTCACCAAAGTGATGGAGAGAATAGTATGTGTAGGATTTTTATTGAATAAGCATATCCAATGCTTTACCTCAAAAGGTGGAATATAAAAATAATTTTCCAAGTCATGACGTTCTTTCACCATATTATGTCGACGTCGGTGGCCTAGATTTGAATGAGAAAGAGGATGAAAATATATACTTCGAGAGATACTTGAAACAAGAGATTTCCTTTTCCGTGTACTTGATCCGAACCCGCAGCAGCCTTGAATATGTACTTGCCAAAATAAGACCCTTGACTCTCAATATTTCATCGATAAATGGCCGTGTCCTCTTACGCGTGGACTAGTCATGTTCTCAATTAAACTATGCGTCGGCTCCTCATGGAAGTGTCTGTAAGATAAGTGCCTGGAGAAAGAGTACGAGTGTCTTCTTACTAGAAATAATACAGGACGGGAGTACCATCGTAATTGGTGCTTGCAAAAACTTGGGCAGAATTACTTAAGATGATCTGAACAAATTCTTTTCTTCTTCAGAATATTCATCTGAAGATGTATGAAGATTTTGATTAAATCACTACATGCAACCTGTTACGAACCTTATACATATTCATGATGTTTATGTGAATTTGGGCGTGCGTAGATGACTAAATTGAAAAAGCGTTGATTTTCTGATGAAAAAAACCTAAGACCGTCTGCACAGGTATTTAATTATTTTTGTTTTGAATTTATACTGCTGTTACTTTTCTGTGTTTATGATTTTATGATCTGTCATTTGTTAATATAATGTCACTTTGTTGTGAAACACCACATATGATTTTATTGTAGACCTTTATATAATTTCATCAGGCTCAGTGGGATTGCTCACTGTCAGCATTAACTATCGACCTAATACAAAATAATTTGTGATTATATTGACTCGACATTTCCCGATTTTTTTTGTTGAAAACCGTGTTTAACCTCTTATGATCAAAGTAATATATGTAATAGGTATATGATTCTCTTCATATGTTTGCAAAAGATGGAAATCGTTAATATTAATACAGATTATAACAAATATTTCATGGGCTCAGAGTGGCAGTTATATACAGAATCGGATACCCTGACAGCCAGACACCGTCTCCTTCTTGTGCTTAGTTACACTTTGGGGGATAAAAGAAACCTTTCTCACAGTAGATTAGATGGCTTTAGGAAGACGAGGTCATTATCGTAATTCCCTGTCCAGTAGTGAGTCTTTCCCACTGTACCTAAAGACTTTTCGTCCGGCATAGCCGCTACTCATCAGGTGCGAATAGCACGGCGTGACATGTCTATTACTAAATCATGTGCGATTTTAGAACTGTGCTTTGAACAGAAGCCTACTCATGATCATAATAACAATGATAAAGATGATAATGGCTACATCCACGTATTCGTTATGTATTACTTCTTTGTAATAGATGTTATTCATAATATATTGTCTCAGCGACTCTAATCTTTTTTTGCTATCGAATTCAGTTACAACATTGTATTATATTCTAGATCCTAAAATATACAAGCTTTACTTCTTATCATTATTACATTATATCTCTTCATTATTTCTGTATTATTTCTCATTCTCATATTAAATCTTATGTATATGAGACAACCATATTATGCAGAATGTGGATTAATAAATCTTACAAAACAAACCATGCTTAAGTAAGCTTGTTGATAATAATTATATCTATGAACATTTCAGAATGATCATGTCACTTTATTGATCAGCGATCCTTTCTCTTTTTTGGTATTCTGTCCGCAAATGATTTGTATACTATCTCTACGCCGTCGGGGGAAAACATCGTATTTTAACGGCTCTTGACAGTGGAAAAGATGACAAGTGGTATCATTACACTTAACATGTCGCAAAAAATTGCAAGACGTTGTTTTGTAATAAAACTAAATAAAGAATGCTAATGCTGCGATTGCGCTATGATTCAGGATGTGATGACACATTTACCTAGCGGCATTGTAATAATCGAATAAAATGTACTCTAAACCTATTTTTTAGATTACAAGAACATAAAAGGCATATTTCGAATCATTTGCTATCAGTTACGTTCAAGTTGAGCAATGTGAACGGTATCCTTAATAAAGAAATCTCCATCTGAAAATTGGTAAAATAGCCAAGGGGTAGAGGCCAGCCTTTTGAATAATTGATGCTCATTTTTCGACATTTATCGTCAAAACATGTGGCTTCCCCGCATATATTTTGTATAACGTCCCTTCATGCCTAAATATCAAAGATCAAGGATTTCAACAGAAAAACAAAGAATATGTAATGAATAATCCTTATTCCTAAACGTCATACAGTTCGTCTGCATTTTGTGAGTCTGGTGAGGAAAGGGGCACAAGTCTTTCTCATTATTAATTGAAGAGCACAGTTGATCTGTAAACATTATATCTTAATAGGAGAGTAATATGTTTATGTGTTAAACGTTGTAATTTATACCATTATACAGTGGGTGGGCAATGAAGGAAACGGGGTGGTTTTCACCAATTTCCTCCTGAAAACTGGAAGAAATGATACTCCAAAAAGTATGGGATTGCGACAAGATCTTTGTAGTATTATTATTATGTTCACAATATACGAGAGAACGACCAAGAATCATCTACCATGCCTACGGTTCAGTTTGTAAGAAGATAAAGAGAAATAGTCAGAATTATCAAAGAGTGAGAGGTGGCTTGAAAGTAGTACAAGGTCAAAGAAATAAGACTTACTTTGACACTTAATGATGACAATTTCAAGGAAACCCTGAAGAGAGATTAGACATGTTGCTATTGAATCTAACACTTTTCTTTAAAAAAAAAAATTGGTTGTCTAATTTCTTTCTTTTCAAAACGGGATAATAAATATTATAGTGGTATATCACTGAACGCTGTTTCATTACGAGCAATGAAGCATCGTGGCTCAAATTATCATACTTGTGTAACATGTTCGTAAAGTATTATTAGGATAAGGCTAATATTCAAGCGTGATAAATTGTCTCTCGTGTATCTATATGGATACATTTAGATCAAGCGCAACACCATCGCAAAGCTTTCGACAAATCCTCTCAAGAGTCATTTCAATACCCTTTGAAATCAAGTTTTAATCATGCATGGCGTCGTAATGATCACAAGTGTCAATGGGCGATGGAAGAGGCTCTTGCCATAGGTTGATTTTTTTTTTTGAAAGGTTTTGCGACTATGTCGAACGTTGAAAACGACGGCACAGGTTAGAAGGGAGATAGTTTAGCATGCAAAGGGCATGCTTAACCACGTTGATTGAGAAATGGAAGAAACTTCAGTTAACGACAGATTCCACATAACATTATACTATCAGAATTCAACATCGAACTCTTGTATAAGGCAGTGTTGTATCTGTCCACATATGTGGTGATAAACAATCAAAGAAAATACATTAGTCCTTTTCTAATCGTTGAAAACACGTGATACGAAACGTTAATTCAAGGGATATTCCCAGCATGCTACATTTTTTTGCTGAAGAATTTATACATGTTATTTAGCCTTGATTTGGAGGAAGATCCCTAAAGCCCCAGGAATAAAAGTTCATTAATTCCTTGAAATCTATACAAATTAATATTTTCTCGGCTTCTAAATGTAGGGATCTCTTCAATCAAAAACTGCTTTAATTAAAAGGAAAATGATAGGGAATTAATTGAGGACACTGCTTGGTGTTAGATGAAAGTGGACACATTTTGTCCGACCCTACAGATTGATCAAACACTTGGGTGTGTTTTTTACACTGTTAATAATTGACATTGTGACCTTAGAAGGCACAGTGCTCCGCAACAAAAGATACATCATCATGTATGATGTCAGAACAGGTGGGTGTTTCACAAAACTTGTCATCAGTGACAAACGACAGTTTTTGTTATAAGCTATTGAAATCCTCGCTTTGGATTGGTTATCAGCAGATTTGTCAATGATTTTTGTCATTTGTCATTGAAAAAAGGCTTTGTGAAACACCCCCTGGAAACCTTCTTTCAAAAAGTGAGTAAGTGTAAGTAGTTTAATTTATAAGATGATAACTGCTATTTACTTTAAAAACATCACTTGAAACTGTAAGAAGCTAAAACTTTTTAAATCTTTATTCAAAATATTGTATAATTTTTTCACACAATGCGTCTATTTGAAAGTGAAATAGAAGGGGGTGAGGGAGGAAAGATATAAACAGAAACAAAATAGATATACATACACTCAAAAAAAGTCTGTGCGATACGGGTTGCCTGATTTGGGTGTTTGTGTGCACGTGCGTTTGTGAGTATGATAGACACACACTCACAAACACACACACACACACACACCCACGCACGCACACACACACGCACGCACACACACACACACACATAAACAATGGGGGAATGAAGAGATAAAGAGATAAAGATAGGATTTGGGAAACTGTCAGGAATGAGAATATCGGTGATAAATATGAATATTCGCTAAAATGATCATGGAAAAATAGGAAAGAGAACCAATTCGGTTGATGTATGGCCTCAGGCTAGTGGCGGACGGAAGGGAGATGCTGAATGACAAGACGAATTTATTTCAATAATGTGTTGAACGATTTCCTCCCTTAGCAGATTTATTGTTCTCTTTACAGTAAGATACACGCAACCTTCGATCCTTATGTAGTGATGACAACTTTGTTTCTATCATTATTGATTTTACATTTTCGTCGTGTTTAATACTAGCCCTATTGATATCGATGTTCAGACAATGAAAAGCTATTCAAATTACAGAGTTCATTTAAGAATACATTCATTGTTCTTTTCTATGATGCAAAGAAAATGATGGCTGGAAATTGAAGCTTTTACCCAAGCTTTTACCGCTAGAGTCAATTCGATCCTAAAACGAGGTATATAATTAACTTGACAGGTTTAATATGTGGGAATGAGGGGTTCTTTCGATGTTAAGGCCTATCCATGACCGCAAAGAAGAACATTGTAAACATCGATGAAGCGGTAAGAAAAAAAGTGATACAATCTTGCTCTCTGGATCAAATGTTATTACAAGATATTAATGACATTCTGATCCAGGTTCGCTAATACAGAATCTTTGTATCTTAAGGCTGTAAATGTGCAATTTTGTCTGTAGACAGGAGAGATTTAATCGTGGTAGAAAACATTTTCCCTTTCAATTACCCGATCCGCCATCTGGGAAGTGGTTTGATTGATCGATACAAACACCAGTGGAAATCACTCCTTGAAACCTAAGAGGCATTCCCTAATTACCGACTGCCTCTCCAATCATTTCAGCGCTGAGTTTCCCTTTTTTTTCTGGACAAGATTATATCAACATTGGCCATCTTGTGCTTGCCGTGGACAATGAATGTCAATATGCTTAGTCCCATCTTTCGGTAGCTTGAACTGAAAGGGACCTGAACAAATGTCAAGGGTTTGCAGGGCACCCATAACATGGCGTGTATGTATACTGAATCATCCAACCTACGACCAATCGATGACGTTATACCCTGACAATAGGGTTTATGACGTTGGAAAGAACTATTTTGAAACGAATATGTTACTCGTAGTCATGACATTCTGATATTTGCATTTTATAAACCTGATATAAGAAGACGAAAGGAAATTATTTCGAATTTCTCTCATAACGCAGTAAAACCGTACTTTAATTAAATTTAAAAGTACGCCTTATCCAACACAACATTTTAAAGTGACACAATATGTCTTTAGTTCTCATCTTTGAATTTTATCTCTAAAGAGGTAGGTTAATAACAGTCTAACAACATTTATTTGGGTTACCGCATCACAAATTGATGTGTCATGTCTTAAAGCAAGATAAAACGGAGATAAAATGATTTTCAGAATACCGCCCCGGGGCATAAAAAATACAAATTATTAAAAAAAAATCGTCTTCTAATCTATTCCAATTAAAGATGTCTTTTGCTGAAGCCCTGCTGCAAAGAGAATGATTCGCCAGCAAATCAACTTCGAATATATTCGTATATTTGTGTTGCTATATCGGGTAAGCATTTGAAAAAATTAAAGATGGGCGAAAAAGACAACTATGTTCGTAATCTAAGCAAGGGGTTAACTCACACCCTACATCCTTAATGTATTATCAGTTGATTTAAATTCGCAGGAGGTTCATATCTACTGCAGATAGTAACACTTTCTTGAAGAGTGCGGACCTACTAAATACCAATATATCTTTCTCATCGACGTATTTTTTTTCCATCAATAAACCGATGTCCAGAAGTGAACATTTGAGAAATTCGTATTTGTCCATGGGAGACTGAATGCATTGCGCCATTAAAAGATGCTTCTCCCATATAACAATAGCCTCCGAGTCGCCTAACCAATCGCAGAGCAGCACTACAAGTGCTGACCATCAGTTCCCCTCCCCCCCCCCCCACACACACACACAACGGAAGGTGCTTTTTGTTTCACTCAAGATGTGAGTTCCAAAAGATGCTATAAGATAAAACAGCAATTTCTTTATTAAAAAGAGAATGATTTTGCATGAATCGCAACTCTTTAGGATAATACGAAATGTGTTAGGTTTAATGTCTCTTGAACGAAAAGCACTAATCTCTTGCTCAGTCGCTCAAATATATATGAGCAGGTGTAATTCGTCTTGTTCTATTTGTTACTTTCATCCCAGACGCTATAGATGCATTCGATGAAGATTAATTAGTGACCGACTCCAGTAGATCATTGATTAAAAGTTGATGTACTGTGTAAATGTTTTCAGCCTGTCTAAATATCTAAAAATATATCAACAGCAAAAAGTAAAACATAGATTACATCATTGAAATATCATTCCTCTTCTAAGTACTGAAAAGAGTAATAATGATCTTTTCATCGCAATAACTAATCCTTGATAATGCTCCATGTTACTTTCGTTAATGCTCTACATTGTTCCCGCCTTTTTTAATTAGTGGGTGCAAGTGAGTTTCTTTTGTTTTTTCATTTTTTCAAACAGGGTTAATTGACCAAGCAAAATGTCTGCCAAAGCGGACTGAGAGTTTCAATAGTTTTAATTTTTCCCCTTTAGACGTAAGATAGAGAGAGAGAGAGAGAGATAGAGAGAGAGAGAGAGAGAGAGAGAGAGAGAGAGAGGTGAAGAGAAGGTGAGACTGTCTGGTTAGCTTGTACATGAGTAAGAACCGTGACTATTGTTATTGTATTAGTTCTGACATTAAGTGAAAATGTAAAATCTGTAAAAGGAATCATCGAAAGGGTTGCTGTCGCCCTCAAGACGATTCCGCCCAAATGGAGCATGCTAGACGATGTGAGCATAATAGAATTGACTTCAGGGCAGCGAAACAAGCAGTCGCTGCTGTTTTTAAACCATTTCGTTCTAGTTTTAGGTATTTCGTGGAAAACCATTCAGTTCCTGTTTGGTTCAAAGTGTCAAACAGCTCGCGTCAAAAGTGTAATTTTGGAATCGGTTTGGAAAGGAGGGCAAACACATTCGGGTCGCGGACAGACTTGTTTGCTTTGTTTCTAATAGCAGTGGTGAATCCATTATTCTCTGACCGGGGAATACCTATCAAAAGGCTTCGAAAATAAAAGAAGTAATATGGGATTTCCACAACTTTCCGAAGCATAATCCTTGCGTCAAAAATCTCTGGAAAATGACAACTGGTCAAATCATTCCGGGACACAGGAGACACCTTTTTGGTTGTACATTTTTGCAAGATTTTACTCTCTTATTCATAAAAAGTATGGTAGGTGTATTTGGTTAATCTCTAGTGAAAATCACTCCTCTTTAAAACAAATCTGTGAATACTTTTGGATCGTATGCTACAAAGTGGCTCATATCCTCATTAGCGAATGTTTCTTTATTGTAAGAGTTTCTCCTCAATTAATGAAAACTTATAAGTTTGTCGACTCGTTTCTCAAAATGTCCTGTTTTCCATTGAAGAATGCTTAGGGAGATTTATAGATGAATTTAATCTGTATCAGAAAGTTTCACTAAATACACAGAAAGCATAAACGTTTTGTATTCCGCTTTGGTCGTAATTGCAAAATTGTCATGGTGTTTTGACGGTATATTTATCTTACGAAATGAATTATAGTTCGGTACACGGTGCATTCTAAAATTATTTTATCATTTTGTTTATTTATGATAAAATATTTAACCGTCGTATGGGAAGAGCAGATGGCCTAAAAATAACTCGTATAACTTTATTTATTGAGTGGAAGCATGAGAAGCAGACAGGTTTCTTTGAACGGTTGTTAACCTTTGCTCATGGTACGGGAATGCCTTTTTTCCACGGCCGTAAATAACCTTTCAAAAAGGTTAGAAGTATAATACTGTTCCACTATTGATTAGTAAAAGACGTATCAGTCTATCGGTGGAAATGTATTTATAAGGCGATATAAATACCAAGTGTCGCAACCCGGACGAGGTGACGCTTTTAGACAATATTGTACAACCATTAGGTTTGAATGTACTGCGTTAAAGTCAGACATAAATGTCAAAATAAAGGAAAAGAAAGGATAATTCATCACATGGTATGATTGATCAGACGAACAAGTATTTGTTTGAGTGCGCGGGCGTATATGGAGATGAATGAGTGTGTGGGTAGGTGATGTGCATATTAGACACTATCTTTACCACTATGAACTTGTTGATGTACTGTGTAAAAGTCAGACATAAACTTTATACTAAAAGAAAAAAAGGATAATCTATAACGTGGTATAATTTATCATACAAGCACGTATGTGTTTGGGTGCGTGGGCTTATGTGTGGGTGGATTGATGTGTGGGTAGGTGATGTGTCCATCCCTCTCCTAGAATTCTAAGTAAAAAAACTAAAAAACGAGAATCTTGACAAAGTATAAGTTTGCACGTGCACTTATGTTGTGTAAACAATGAATACATATCATACGAGAAAGTGATAGGAAAACGAGTTTTTTTTTAGTGCGGAATTTCGTTTAACTGACAAGTTACATCGTATGTAACTAATTCACACATAATCTGTTACTGGTGTCTTCATTTCAATATGGATTTCAATAATATTAATGGAAGTCAGACATTACACAAGTAACTTGATTTTCATTAGTTCGGCGTCATAACCTACTTACAAATATACTTGTTTGGTAAGTCGGAGTTGATTGATTTCATTTTGGTAAACCTCCCCCCCCCCCCCCTCCAATCATGAAAACATCTTACTCTATTGTAAATTATTGAGAAAGTAATTGATGAGCGTACAATGATAATTCGGTATGCTATCAAGTCGTTCAAACAATGACCGACTTCCGATTCAGCGTGGCCTTCGCTTCACTGTAATGGTCGCACATAATTATCTCCACGAAGTTTAAGAATATAAAGTTTTAATTTTGAGTACTTTTATAGCATCAACTCAGCAATTGTCATGTTTGTCAGTAAAAATATCAAGATACTGCCTTTAATAGCATTTTAACTAGCACATACAGTAACTACTTCAAAAGTGCCATTGAATTCGCCATTGTTGATGAAAATTAAGAGACACGGTCTACCTATCCTGTAGCGATAATAGCCACCTTATTGATATTTTTGGGCGGAATGTAGTTGCTGAATCGTACATTCTGATTAATGTGAAACCTTAAAAGAAAAACTATGACCGAAAACGATCAATGCTTATTGTATTTTTATCTATGTTTATCGGGTTTTGAATACGCCCTAGGAAAATTAAAAGGGGGTGAAAATTGCATTCATATTTGTTTATGGTTGTTTGATTTTGTTTGATTTTGTTGGTCATCTTTTGAAGGCCCTAAGGGAAAGCATTATCAAATTCACTGACAAAGCTACCTTGAGTAATATAAGAGGGGGGAAATAAATGAATAACTAAGTACATATTTGATCAATCTCAAGTATTTTGTATGGTAATTTCAATATAACCCCCAGTATAATATAACCCCCAGCAGTATATAGTATATTGAGTGATAGGGGTAGAGCAAGTATTAGAGGTAGAGTAAGCGATTGAGATAGAGACGTCGGGAAGGTGGGATCGGGCCTTTAAAGAAAATGAAGTGTTGCGGTGGATCAGGAGAGATGGGCACGCTCACTAATGAAGAGGGAAGACGGGGGAGAACATTCTCATTACAGCTGATTTCCATGTCCAACAGCAAGACACGGATATTCCATCATCGGACCTGTTTAATTTCCGCTTTTCTTCTAGATGGTCGATTCCATAAATGTATGTAGGGCAAAAAACCAGGTGGAGTTCGTTCACAGCGCGGCGTTTCAATCTTTCAAAGGATTGAAGAGTAAAAAGAATGAAATATTGTTTCAACATTCCTTCAATTATAACGGACAAAGCCGTTTTGATATATATTGCAGTCGTTAACTCTTAACCTCAATTTCATTATCTTCGTTCAGATATTGTGTCCATATGTTATTTCATATGCACGATGGTCAATTGGTCTTGTATGTTCTTAATTACATTCATCTACGAGAATATGATGCATTAAAAAGCAATACATTAATCTAATCATGCTAAGTACTGATGCAACTTCATGCAACAGACCAAAAGATGAACGTCATATAAGTACACTCATTAATTAAATCAGCTTCATACACTTTTCATGCCAGGGAAAGTGCTACGGGAATAATTGCACGATTACTTTGAGGTGCTCGGCGACATCAGAATTGTAAACAATTGTTAGGTACCTTCTCTTTCCATGATTGACACCTAGTGGTTTTTCGTAGCCTAAGAAAACACTTCAGAATTCGACGTGGGAAAATTACGAATAAGAAGTGTAAACGTGACAGGAATATGGGGATAACATTAAAGAGATATGTGTGCCTTGAATCTGTTATCATCTACCGACCAACGCCATTTACAGATGTAATCTTTATTATCAAAAACGACCTTTAGAACATTTAAAGGCTGGCTTAAGGAATATGGCGATAATTTTCATATTTTGCTCCCTCATCCCTGCCCCTTCCAAAAAAACAGATCACATTGCATTTTCCACATTAGATAGAAAATGGCATATTATTTTGTTTCTCTGTTACGACATTGTGGTACATGTATCTCACGTTGCAATGACCGGTCATTCGTTGACATTTAAGTTATCGTCTACATGTATACTTTGTCATTTAAATATGAATGCTAGGGGGTTGGATTACATTTAAATATAAAGACCCAGATTTTGATACTAGATTACATGCTAATGCAGATGTGAACAGTAAACAAATCTTCCGCATTTATAGGAGCACAGTGGTGTGTTGGTGAAAGGTTCTTGACTGCCATACGAGAAGTTTTGGGCTCGACCTTCGCTCGGATTATACGTCCCTGGATAAATTGTTTTGCTTGTATTTGTCGTTCTCTACGCACGTGTAAATGGGTACCAGGGTGGTAACAGCTCACAAGAAGATCAGTACAGAATATGTTAACTTTAGAATCTGCGATATTGACAGAATATGTGTTCCTTGAACTTTTAGACTGAACTTGGCCTTTTTGATTCTTACTTGTAAAGTATTATGTTGAGTACTTATACTGATAAAAAAACTGGCTTTTTTATATCCTATTGCGTTCTAACAAGATTAAAGAAATTCCTTCAAACCATTTTTGGTAATTTTGGATGCTGCATGACCATCGGGCTTCTAATAATATTAATGAAAGTTCGTTCTTTTATAGAGCTTTTCAGGACCGCAGGCCCTATCAAAGCGCTTTACAAATATCTCTATTCACTATGAACATGACTGACAAAGAAAGCGGACAAAATATACAGTTCCTCAGGTAGACAAAGGAACATCCCTTCACTGCTATTATGTAAAAAGGTGAATATGCATGTGACACCTGTTCTACACATTTTTACATAATAGCAGTGAAGGGATGATCCTTTGTCTACCTGAGGAACTGTACATTTTGTCCGCTTTCTTTTGTCAGTCATGTTTATAGTGAATATTATTACCCCGGTCTTCGGATTCAGGTTTAATTAATTAATTAATAATTATAGGTATTTCTATAGCGCCGTCTATTTAGAAATTCTATTCTGAGGCACATGTATCATTACCCCGGCTTTAGCGTAGCTGCCATTACAGCGCTCTAGCATTTCAAGGAATTAATTCCTGCTAGGTACTTATTTACTTCACCTGAGTCGAGTGTGGCTAATGAATATCAATGTCTTGACAAAGAACATTAGTGGCTATATTAGGCTTACCGGCACACAATGGATGCACATTCTCCACTCCCTGAGGAGCATTCCAGCCAGCAATTTTTACAAGCGCACACTGGCTCATCGTACCAAATAAACTTTCGCATCCTACCGGGTTCCCATTTAACACCTGGGTGGAGAATGGCAAATGTAGATCAATGTCTTGCCGAAGGACCTCGGTGCAGCGGCGGGACATGAACCGCGGACCTTGTGATCCACATTCCGGTGACATGTCCACTCAAACACGACACCTCCAGATACTGCTTGTATCCAAAAGCCTATTTTAGTATTATAAAACTTGATTTTCTCGTTCCCAACTGGTTGATACATCTGAATCCCATACATCTTTAACCTCACCTGGGTCGAGATTGGCAAATGTTCATTGTGGGGGGAAATCTCTTCCTAAGAGGCATTGCCGTCGTGTAACGTACCGCGACCATTTCATCACAATACGCTCTCAAGAATTAAAAAACCCAGCTCTTTAGTTTCATAACAATGGATGTTACGAAATATCTAAGAAAATCCAAAGAGGACTTGATAGTCTAAGAGTTCGTACATCAACATGGCGTCAAAAATACCCAACAGTGCAAACAAAAATTATCCATAAATCATGAAAAATGTTCATTCTCTGAATCAAATCTTGTGTATTTATAATACCTCTGGGTCAAGAGATCCATTTCGTAAATTATAACATAAAGGAAGTCCACTATGTCTTTCTGATATGTTTAGTCACGGTCTTTATGAGGTTAGTACTTTCGGGAAACGTGGAAATGAATTGTGCTGCAATGGTAGGGCACAGCAAAATATTGACCTAAATCATTCAGCCCTGTTCGATGATTGAATTATCTTTAAGCAGACAAGTTTTACAAATCGTAAAATAACAATCTGATCTCTAAATATCAAATAACATGGAAGGGGGGAAACCCCGATCTCTTCGCGAGGATTTATGTTCAAGTTATGATCACAGCGAGAGAGGAAGGAAATGTGTTGATTTACTCCATGAAAATCCGAAGGTGGTCGTGACCTATAGCAACACCCAAAGGAAATATCTTCTGAGCATCGAAAAGACTTGCCTATCATCAGTCATACCTTGACAGGAAGTCTTTGAATATTCCACAAAGCGAGGGGAAAAGGTTGCCACCTATCACACTTTCTAGTCTGACATCATAATTACAAAACCACAAGGAGATTTGGTATGGTAATTGGCCAGCTGTAGCAATCAGATCCATGCCTGTTTGACAGCCCGATGTGTTTAGACAAAGCAGATTCGATCACGTCTTATGCCACAGCGAAGTTAAAGCTAATCAACAACCTGACGATTCCTATTTATGGAGAGAAAGATTCTACCTCATTTGATTTTAAATCTGCCACATCTGTTTTCAAACTAACCCAATTGTGCGGATGTAGGGACAAAATACATTTCGTGACTTGGCATAATTGAAGCTGACCGGTGGTTCCAAACCCTAAGAAAATAATGAGAAAATTGTAGGAAACCTTACGGAATCGACAAGTATTATTGACGACAGTCAATACGACCAGCTCAATGTGTTGCGTACTTTCGATCGTAAACATTTCCAGCCACTTCAATACTCAATTCCTTTCCCCCTGTGAATACACGCGCCATCGTCGTTTTATATTTAGGGTTGTTTTTCCTCTGCTAGCCTCCAGAATGTTTCATTATTATTGGCAAAGATCCCTTTAATCGCATATTAGGTTTTTCATCCGACATACGTCATTCGGGTTTTGTTTGTCGTGCTTATGCCATGTTATATGTTTTATAGTTTAGATTACCCCCTCATTGGGATGGATTCAGGATACATCCACTCCCTAGGCCGCTTCTATATATCATGTCTTCCCACAATAGTTTGGTATTTCCCTTTGACGCATGCAAGGTCATGAAGGTAACCGCTTAGCTAAGGACTTGTTGAACAAAAACACAGAGTTATGATCTGTTAGGGCCAAAGGATTGTCATTCCGTGAAAAATGAAAAGAATTATTTTGTAACTCATAAGATCCCGTCAAGAAATTCATAATCTCCCGTCAAACATCTGAGCTGCGTTAAGAATGGGATTTACTGGATCTTGAATATGCTAATGCTAAGACATTTGTTACATCTACAGGAAAGATGATTAACGTTCTCCTTGTTGCGCGCGAGGTCTCTTCCATTGAATTATTTCCTACGCCAAACGAGCCTGTCGGAGGAAAGTAGCGTATTTCAACACAATATTAACATTTTCCATTTTGGATTCCCTTTCCATACACTGACACTCGTAAACGGCGCGTCAAAGGCTGCGTCAGTCAATAGGGACTTTTAGATTTGCGTGGACTGATACGTGTGACGTCCATTCAAGGCAGTGCATTAAAAGGTAGCAGTCCCTATTGTCTTCGTGCGAATCTAAAAGTCCCTATTGACGCAGTCCTACGCCACGCCAGTGAAATCACGTGTGCAACGGGCATAATTAGAAGACTCTGGATGTCTTCCATTAAAGAGAAAATATATGCGTCAATAAAAGTAGGAGAGTTGGTCGCTGCGGCCTTAATGCCTATTAATTAGTCTGTGGCAGTGAATTACACAATATCACTACTGTTTCTATAATAATTTCACTTGTTTTGTACCCAAAATATGGATATCGGAAACTACAGTGTATTTCCTGGACCATTCTTCGTTTCCCTTTAGTATATACGCGCCCGGTTAACCCGACAGCTAGTTCTAAGCATGATAAGTACGAAAGAATTGGCCACACGTATGGACATTTTCTAGGAGGGTGAATTCGTGGGGATAGCCCAAATCGCAATGTGTAGGGTCAGCATGCGCACCCGCACTAAAAGCAAGGTAAAAGAATAGAACGGGTAGAATCTGACCTGGTGGATTCATGGATGTTTATCTGTGCGTCATTAGGTAGCGTCTGGACATGTTATGTGCATTATGTACCTTAATTTCCGTGAATAGCGCAACGAAAATGGCTCTTCGTGTGCAGCAAATGCAAAACATTTCTAATCACACGGATTGCGTCTGGACCTTGACGTAAAACAACATACACGGATCGCATAAATTGACGCAATGGAATTTACAACCTGTATTTGGTCTGCCAGAGGATTGACTTCTACATGTAAGTAAATAGGCTTCATGCGGACTATACACAGAAACTACACCGCGTCCTTAGCTCGGTCAACACAGAAAGCACATGCATCCATCATCCAATCTGTTCCTCGGTGTTTTACATGCATGAAGATAAGCACCAACAAGAGAGTTGGATGAGTGACGTTGTTTGGGGACCTGATCCATTTTGTGGAGGCTCAAGAAGGGAAATTTTCCAAGTAGATTTGGCTTTTGGGAACAGTGATTAAAGTTAATGTGGCAAGACATAATTTCTTGTTCGTCAAAATTGTGTAAATTTAATGTAAGAAAAAGGCTGCTGCATGCCCAGTATATATAAGCTATACTATTTTCATATTTGGTAGAGAAAACAGATGCCTTAATTCGTAATCCTAGACAGATTTTCATTATTTTCCATTGAATTAACCCTGAATGTAAGACATGTAGTCTATATGAAGTATGTTGTTTTTTTCACAAGCATCACTATTTCATTAAATATATGCAAAGACCTTCTTTTAAATAAGACTTCTTCATTTAAATAAGTTACGAGATTACCATACAATTCAACGGGGGAAGAAATAACCTTGAGACAACAACAAAACGAAATTAAAATTTAATTTTAACTGTTGAAATGACGCATAAATGAAAATCATAAAAAATGGCTTCGGTCCGGCTTGTTGAAGATGGGCTTGATGGGGACTCGCAAAGAATGTCACAGAACCGCAGCGCATCTTTTCATCGGTCAACATACAAATCATACGCATCCATCATTCCATAAAATTCAACATGGAGATAAGCACCAACAAGAGAATTGGCTGAGCATTCAAGTTGAAAGGGGGAGCAATCTACTTTGTTTAGGCTTACCAAAGGCAATTCGACTTTTAAAAAGAGTAAAAGCAGGTTGCAGCCTTGCAGGAACTATTGGTGCACAACGAAATGTTATATTATCATTATTCCTATCTTCCAAACAGGGGACTATCTAAATAACCATATAGTGGGCGCAAAAGTTATGTATCTCAATGATAATTATAAGGAGTGCAGATAGTATAAATATTAAATATAATGTTGAGTACTAGTCATTCCATTGGAAACAGGATTAAAGATATTCTGAATGGATGATCATGTAATTATGTATCGATTATGTATCAAACAGACGAGTCTTTCTCAAAAGTCGCAACAATAAAAAGCAGTAGACACAAATAAATATACAGATTTGACTCTACACACATATTGCATTCAGTTGGGTTCAAAGTTTTGAAAACAATTATTTTCTAACATAACGGATTTTGAGATATATTTTTTCCCCGGTACAAATACAAATTTCTATGATCATCATACTATATGGGACGGAAAGTCATTTACGTCTTCCAGAACACAACCTTTCCTTTAAAGAACACCTTTCTTAAATAAGGCATGTGTTAACCAGTAATCTGGGTGATGTAAAGGGCTTATGAAATAAGCTGCTTAAAAGTATAGAGAATTGACGACTTGGCGCTGTTGGCGATTTCTTCTTTTTCTGTCTCCATCAATTAAGCAGCTGCAAAACTAAAAATACCACTCGTATTTAACACCTTTTTTCACTTTCCTCGCTAATAGCTAATAATCGTGATCATCTTAAATATATCATTGCACATGGCCAAGAAGACATGCGGCAGATACCGAATATGCCACTTTTGAATACTGACAACTCTTCTGGGTACTGGCCATGCTTAATTCACGTTTGGAAATGCAGAACGGTCATCATTAGGACGATCGTTTGATTAAAATTTATGACCTGTTATGCGGTTTACTTCCCCGGGTAGTTTCAAAGATGGCTATTGTCATTCGCTGGCATTCACCTGGGAAAGATGAAATGGAAGATTATGCTAAAAACTGCTCAAATTAAGGTAAAAGATTTTTAATTCAAGCTTCGGGGCCGGGATGTAAAAGCAAACCTAAGAGAAGACCAAAAAATTCTTTTCCCTCCAAGCTATCTGAGTTTTCAAGCAGTGATGAATAATTTTGCAGGAAATTTAGAAAAGCGTGTGCTCGTTTGAAACTTTGAAAGGCATTATTCAATTTTTCAAATTACATGGTGATGAATCGGCCCAAAAGGTGTTTGGAAATAAGATTATGCATGTAGCGACAATGAAATGAAATTATTTGAAATTTTTCCTTTACTATACGAATTTGTAAATATATTTTTTAAATATATTTAAGTTTCGATTTGTCCTCTTATTAAACATAGACTTTTAGAAAATTAGAATAGAAAATTATTTTTAAACAGTAAAATGCCGTAATGTGTTTAGATAATTAAATTTAATACCCTTAACTGTAATCAATAGATACCATTGGAAAGGAAATATTATTTTAGACAGTAAGGACTATCCTTTCCTCCTGGTGGGCTCTTCTCTGTGGGCTCCTATTTGCAAATGATATATGATTGATCATATTGCTTATGGCGATTATTTTCCAACTGTTTTCATGTTATGTCGGAACATATTCGACTTCAACGGCACTGGAATGAACGCTAATCTGGCTTCAACCATGATCAATTTGATAAACACTAATCTACGTTCGGGATGTAGAAATTTGATCAATGGTGACCGCGCAATCTGCAACGACGAATGGAGATTAACTCAATAAACGTATGAACAATATTGATACAAGCGACCGAAAATTGTATTTACGTTATTACGGTTAGGTAATGAAGTTAGATTAATGGCATAATTAGATTCAATACACAGGTACAGCAGTGGAAAATTGGCGCAATGGAAGGGTTATTCGATGTATGATTATACTGATATATCAATACGTTGTTGTTACTTTAATGTTTAATCATTTCCACGCATGTTTTAAAGATCGATTGCTTGTTTTTCTATATTATTATGTCCCTATTTACTTCACTTATCTATCTTTTCATCAAGTGAATTTTTTTTATTTGTATTTAACTTCAGATGTATTTTTCTTCTTCGCTCTCCTTTTATATTTCCCCTAGATAAAAAACTGTCCCTTAATATTCATTTCAAAGTAGGAACCGTCATTATCCTAAATTTTCGATAAAAAACACATACAACTGAAGACAATATACCCACATAGACAAGGTATGATAAAAGTCAACTCTTTAGGATAAAGTAGTTCTGTATTAAAAAGAAAGAAAAAAGTGTAGATCAACATGATTTGCAACTTTATTCAACAATAAAAAAAAACATCATTGTAAGCAATGAAAGATAATTTCAATTATTTGGACGTGTATACGCAATTTAAAACACACACACACGCACACACACACGCGTTCTCACATCAGGGCCTTTGTGGGGCACCTGATTGTGGGGTATTTCTGTGCGTTCCAGATATACCTTGTGGTCCCCTACTAGTGGGGTATGTACAACCTGGCGATAACAACCCGGCGGTGTGCTTACGATGTTACCATAAAAAAGTGTGCAAGTTTTAGCACACGCTCACAAAAAGTCATTTATGGGGTACCACTTCTAATGCCCCGCAGGGCATAGGACACCGAATATACAGTCATTTGAAAGACTTTACTCTGTGGGGTCCTGAAAAAATACCCCACAAAGTAAAAATGCCTCACAAGGGGTATGTGAAGCGCACATAAAACCCCACAAGAATGCTGAGGTGAGAGCACATACACACACACGGTCTCCCGCACATCCCCTTCCCCTTCACGCACACACTCAAATACATTCAAATGTAACACTTCTGGTAACGGTACAAACTCTGCCTGATAAATGGTACCTGTCTTGAAACAAGTTTAAACCTATATGCTGGATATGCTACTGAAGAGGATTGCAAGATGTGGGAACTGTGAAGTGTGAAATCATGTTGGCAAATAATTGGTTTAGTACATATTTTGTGGTATTTCTGAACACTGCATGCTTTCATACATTCATATCGAGTAAACACAGTCTAATCAACATCATGATTCGAAGTGTTAATATGAACTTACCAGTTGACAGTGATTGGCCTCCTTAAATCGGCAAGTTAATGTCCTCCCAATGGTGTTGTCTCGAGGGCTCTCTACCGCCCTCTTCAAATGTTGGCCGTAATTTCAATCCGTTTGCCGGAATGTTGAGAATGTTGTAGGAGGGAGAAGGAGAAAGTAACATGTTGTTTATCATTCTTTTTCTTCTTTTTTTTTCATCAATTCTAGTTCACTTTGGATGTGTTTTATCATACGATCCTGCTTAGAAATGCAATAAGCAAATTTGCTTTTCCGCAAATTAAAATCATTTGGATTCTATTCTCAAAAAAAAGTTATCCAAGTGTGAACAGTATGTTATGAAAATTTGGTTGGGGATAGGATATTGTTTATTGTAACAAATAAAAAATAAATACAACAAATTATTTTTAAAAAAGCAGAAAGAAAAAAATTATTCACCACCTGACTAAACAAAGCATTATATATAATTGTTTTGACATAAAATTATGACTGGGCGTGCCGTTCAACTACAATTTAAAGGGGCTCAGCCCGGTAGGCTCATTATTCACAGGCCACCATTTCCCAGCCAGGAATATGCTACACGTAGCCCTAACCTACATACATTCAATTAAAAAATGAGCATATGACTGGGCGTGCCGTTCACCTACAATTATTTAAGGGGTTCAGCCCGGTAAGCTCATCATTCACAGGCCACCATCTCCCAGCCAGGAATTAGCTACACTTAGCCCTAACCTGCATACATTCAATTACAAATTAGCATTCAACTGGGCGTGTCGTTCACCTACATGTTAAGGGATAGGGCCCGGTAGGCTCATTATTTACAGGTCACCATCTCCCAACCAGAAATTAACTACACTTAGCCCTAACCTACATACATACAATACAGAAAAAAGAGCATCTGACTGGGCGTGCCGTTCACCTACAATTTAAAGGGCTCAGCTCGGTAGGCTCATCATTCACAGGCCACCATCTCCCAGCCAGGAATTAACTACACAAAGCGATAACCTCCATACATTCAATAAAAAAAAAGAGAGAATATGACTGGGCGTGCCGTTCACCAGCAGTTTAAATGGGAGGGCCCGGCAGGTTCACCATTCACAGGTCACCAACTCCCAGCCAAAAATAACTACAATACGTTTTAACCTGCATACATTCAATTAATAATGATTACTAATAATTAATACTAAGCACGCTTTGGAGCCAGTTACAGTGTTCAATTTTCAATAGAACCATCGTTATCAAAACAGTCATATTCCGAGAGATATTAGAAAATTTATCCCGTAAGACAGGGCTAAAAAAAATCGTGTTCACTTACCGAAAACTGCGCAAGACAAGGTGGAAGATCAGTGAAGATTGTTGGCTCAATATCAGATTATAATGAGAGACGCTTCTTTTGAACATGACCACTGGATTAGATAAGAATCAATTGATAAAACGGTCATCTCAACCAGTAGCTTAACAGTCTATTCTGATCTTGCTTGTTCATCTCTGAAAGACGGCTTTGTCATGTTGGACGAAGTCATTGTCCCCTTCAGCTCTGACATTGTCGTATCCTTTCCCATTCTAAAGGATTGACTGAACACCGAGCCTGGCACATACCGAAGCAGTACCCAAAGAATCGGAATGAAAAGAAAACATTCTGAAACGATTTTTATGCAAGTCTGCTTAATCGGTGCACAATCTTTGCTATTTCTTTTCACAATGAAAGTCTGCTTATAGCAGTCGATATAAGGCAAGTCCACGGCACAAGGGCTATTCCAGGGAAAGGAGAACATTTTATTTTTCTTGGGGATATATATATATATATATATATATATATATATATATATATAATATATATATATATATATATATATATATTTAAGGAGGGCCTGGATCCGCCACTGCATTGGAAGAAATTGATACGCATAAGATGCACATTTATAAAAATTATTCCTTTTGATATTTATTACAAGCGAATTGAACTTCCAGTTTAATTTTGTTTTAAAGGTTTAGAATTATTTCTCAAAGCATGCCTGTTTGTATTGAATTATATTAATGGCAAAGTTCAGTTAATTAGTTTAATCTAACTTTTATATCAAGTTGTTTGTTCTCTGAGCACCTACAGATTTGAGGCAACCAAAATGCATTTCAGGGCATATCTATGGTGGCCCTGAAGGGACATCGCGAATAGACTAAATCGTGAAAAATATGCGATAAAATTCACAATATCGTCAATTTTATCGCATATTTTTCACGAAGAAAGTCACGAAATTGACGATATCGTGAACTTTATCGTGAACTTTTCACGATGAAATTGACGATATCGTGAATTTTATCGTGAAAAGTTCACGATATAAAGTTCACGATATCGTCAATTTTATCGTGTACTCTATCGTGTACTCTCCTGACGGGCGCTTCGTAAACAAAACCAGCCCTAGCTGGGGGAGACAGAGGGAAGGAAAAAAGGGAAAGGGAAAGAGAAGATAAAAGGAAAGAAAGAATAATAAGAAGAAAAGAGGGAAACGGGGGCAAAGGGCTTTTGCCTCGTCCCCCCGCCCCCCGCCAAAAAATAAATAAGAGAGAGAGAGAGAAGGAAAGGGAAAGAGAAGAAAGAAAGAGAAAAACGAAAAAGAGGGAGAATAGGAAAGAAAGGAAAAGAACGAAAAGAAAGGAGGCAAGAGCCCTTCGCCCCTGTTTCCCTCTTTTCTTATTCTTTTTCCTCTTCTTTCTTTCCTTTTATATTTTCTTTCCCTCTCCCTTCTCTTTCCCTTTATGGCGGGAGGGGGGAGGGGGAGGTAAGAGCCTTTCGCCCTTCCCCCGTTTCCCTCTTTCCGTCTTCTTCTTCTTTCTTTCCTTTTATATTTTCTTTCCCTTTCCCTTTCCCTTCTCTCTATCTCTCTCTCTCTCTCTCCTATTTATTTGTTGGCGCGGGAGGGGGGAGGAGGCAAGAGCCCCTCTTTTCTTCTTATTCTTCTTCCTTTCCTTTTTTATTCTCTTTCCCTTTCCCTTCTCTCTCTCTCTCTCTTATTTATTTTTTGGGCGGGGGGATGCAAGAGCCCTTCGCCCCCGTTTCCCTCTTTTCTTCTTCTTCTTCCTCTTCTTTCTTTCCTTTTATCTTCTCTTTCCCTTTCCCTTTCCCTTCTCTCTCTATCTCTTATTTATTTTTTTGGCGGGGGGTGGGGAGGGAGGAGGCAAGAACCCTTCGCCCTTCCCCCGTTTCCCTCTTTCCTTCTTATTCCTCTTCTTTCTTTCCTTTTATATTTTCTTTCCCTTTCCCTTCTCTCTCTTATTTATTTTTGGCGGGGGGGGGGGGGGAGGAGGGAAGAGCCCTTCGCCCTTCCCCTGTTTCCCTCTTATTCCTCTTCTTTCTTTCCCTTTCCCTTCTCTCTCTCTCTCTCTCTCTTATTTATTTTTTTGGCGGGGGGGGGGAGGTAAGAGCCTTTCGCCCTTCCCCCGTTTCCCTCTTTCCTTCTTCCTCTTCTTTCTTTCCTTTTATATTTTCTTTCCCTTTCCCTTTCCCTTCTCTCTCTCCTTATTTATTTTTTGGCGGGGGGGGGAGTGAGGAGGAGGCAAGAGCCCTTCGCCCCCCCCCCCACCCCGTTTCCCTCTTTTCTTCTTCTTATTCTTTCTTTCCTTTTATCTTCTCTTTCCCTTTCCCTTTTTTTCCTTCTCTCTGTCTCCCCCAGCTAGGGCTGGTTTTGTTTACGAAGCGCCCGTCAGGAGAGTACACGATAGAGTACACGATAGAGTACACGATAAAATTGACGATATCGTGAACTTTATATCGTGAACTTTTCACGATAAAATTCACGATATCGTCAATTTCATCGTGAAAAGTTCACGATAAAGTTCACGATATCGTCAATTTCGTGAATTTCTTCGTGAAAAATATGCGATAAAATTGACGATATCGTGAATTTTATCGCATATTTTTCACGATTTAGTCTATTCGCGATGTCCCTTCAGGGCCACCATACATATCTACTTCTGGACCAGAAATATTTCATGCTGCAAAGAGATCCAGTATTGGTGAGTTGATAAAATGAAATTTAGAAGAAAAACAAAACCACACACACACCCACACGCACACTTACGCACTGCACTTTTACTTACACATTATACACACTCACACTACACACACACTCACACTACACGCACACTCACACATTACTTTTGATAACACATTGTACTTTTACTTACGCACTGCGCTTTTACTCACACACTGCAAACACTCACACTCAGAAACTATCGCCTTTACTCAAACCTGGACAGCTAACATCAAAGCTTTTAGGTTGCAACAATTATTCAAGATTCATGTTCAATTGCTACCTCTGAAATATAACATGGACTTGCGGTAGGTGTTGGTTCATGTTTTTCATTTATTCATTAATTCTGCGATCAGTGAGTGACGTGTCTTCCGTGTTGCAAAATCGGTACACCTGTAACAACTGCAGATTCTCTATGTGCGAGATAACGCATAATAACGCATGTGGTTGCGGCTCTATGGCTTGTGGTTGGAACAGATGCATAACATGTACTATTATCGCATGATAGACATATACTTTTCCCCCATGACTGTCCATTTTTATTCGCTCGTTACACTTGCCAGGAAGGTTGTTATGCAAGATTGAAGAACATGAACAATATACACACTCTTCATCTCTAGGGGTTAGTATCCTCCATACGTCGTAACCCTTTATCTTCCCCCTCGGCCATTCCGCCAAACTGTTATCTTCCGATGAAAGCAGGACAATGGTGATTCCCATAACATATCTTGAGAGCCCTTCCACAATATTTAAACTGCAAACATCAGGAATGCTTGGTACTGCGATGAGGTTACTTTGATTGACCCACAATGTTCTTCAGCTCTATATGTGACCATCTTGCAATACGGCTTGCCAATTTCAAGACCTCAAGTGCATGGCTAAAAAGCTATTAGGCTTTGCATTTTCTCTACTTGACATTTCGCTGAGAGTAAAATAAACCTTTTGTTTCGATATATTTTGGGAATCTTAAGGCTGAGAGGGTCTGGGACTCCCTGCAGTACACAAATCAATTAGGCTTGAATTAGATTCTAGTAAAAACATGAATATCTTAGGACGAATAACTTTTGTTCCAGTTCTTTTTTAGATTAGACAAAGATTGGATTCACTTCTCTCTGTCTCGGTATCTTTGTTCCCTATCATTCTCGTTCTATATCTCTACATCTGTCTCCCATCCTTGTCAACATCCTACTTTCTTCTTTCCTCCTAAAAAGCAAAAAATAAGAACGATGTAGTACGCACGAGAAGAAAACAGGGAAATAAAAAGAGCTCTTTAAACTTAAAGTTTGAAATGCAAAAGGGTTTTCTTATTCGTCACAAGAATAAAGCATAACATTACAAAAGTACATCTCTTTAAACACTAAGTTTGAAATGCAAAAGGTTTTTGTTATTCGTCACAAGAATAAAGCATAACATTACAAAAGTACATCTCTTTAAACACTAAGTTTGAAATGCAAAAGGGTTTTGTTATTCGTCACAAGAATAAAGCATAACATTACAAAAGTACATCTCTTTAAACACTAAGTTTGAAATGCAAAAGGGTTTTGTTATTCGTCACAAGAATAAAGCATAACATTACAAAAGTACATCTCTTTAAACACTAAGTTTGAAATGCAAAAGGGTTTTCTTATTCGTCACAAGAATAAAGCATAACATTACAAAAGTACATCTCTTTAAACACTAAGTTTGAAATGCAAAAGGTTTTTGTTATTCGTCACAAGAACAAAGTATTATATTACAAAAGTACACGACTTTTTCGTTACTTTTACGTATAATTAATAAGAAACAACACTTAGCCATCCATATAAACGATGGCACTGGCTCGATCTCGAAAGAAAATTGTTAAAATATTGAGGAGGAGACGTGTTTGGAACATTGTGCACGAATAACAATGCGGCATGCCATAAATCATGGCTCGAAGCTATATTGCAGTGATTTATGAAGTGTCCAGCACAAAAGAACAGTGCCTGAACTACAATGAGCTAAAAATATATAAATAGCACCGACAGGTTTGCTGTCCGACATTCATACATGCACACCATTAAAGATACAGGAGTGACGAGATTATTATTTTCCCTTTCTTTTTTCTTTTTCAAAGTAGGATTTTGATATATCCTCGTGTTATAATCTATAAATAATCACCTCTTCCATCTATTTCAAGCGCCGAAAGCATTATGCCCATTAAAAAAGTATAAGAAGAACAAAAGCTCTGAGTGGCACATGTTTTTCCCAAGGCCTGCCTTGAAGTTGTACCTTCTTGCTTCCACTTATCATCATGTTCTTAACATAAACATTAATATATGACTGTCATAAACTATGTAGCCATGCCGCTATTGAATTTAAACAATTTTAAGACAAGCGAAACCCGCATGAAATGTGCTGACATGACTTGAAATCAACGAATTACAAACAGTTCATGAGTAAACATAGTTTATCCATCCACAAATGAACCTGTATTCGATGAGCAGATATATTAGTTTTATTCATCAAAAGAAAACCAACGCCCCTTTCCTTTTCTTTTCTGCAAGTCACTCTCCTGGTTTCTATTTATATTGTTGTATATAAGTTGAGGACTGCGGGTACGCCATGCTACTTTGCTTATGCTGTATTCCTCCTACATGTAATATATGTTAATTATTCATCCAATATATGGTTTAATTTCGTATATTTACTGTATATACATATGAAATATCTTATCAATCCAAGATTAACTATGCATTCGAATTATTTGTTTAATTTCTTTACATATATGAAATGTTGTATCAAACCATATTATGTTCATGAAAATGTATGATAAAAAAAAAAATGCAGAAACCAATAAATCAGATCATATCAAATCAAATCAAACACCATTGCTTTGAAATAGGCGTACGAAGTGGGGACTGGTGGGCTGTACCTCCCGGTCGTAGCTAACTGAATATACGACGAGATATAAAGAAACTTATAATAAATTTGATATATACTGGAGCGCCTTTAGCACCTCGCGTGGTGGATATGTGCGCTCTAAAAAATCAATATTATTATAACTGTTCCCCCTATCAACGTTCATAAACACTATATTTGGCACATAAAGTTTATGGCTTCATTCGAAAATACAGAATTAGATTTAATCTGGAAACAAAATAATTCCAAATCGCCTGAATCGATCGAAACGTAATCGATGGCTACAGGGAAACTCTAATCATAATTGAATTAAATTGTTTATTGCCATTGACTTAAATCTTACAAAAATCCCCTTTTTCACTGCGTTTACATTATCCACGTTTTAAATTCGTATCTATAAAACAAAATATATATTTAAAAAAAACTGTAAAAGGTAGTAGTGTTGAACTGTAAATAGAGAAAATTGTATGAAAATTGAATTTATGATTTTAATGGCTTGACAGACTTTTAGTATTAATGACAAGAAAGCACTTTATATTTAAAGAAACACCATTTGACGACTGCAACGAAATGGAAATGTTACATTATTAAAGTAGGTAAACAAAGAAAAGTATACAGCACGATACATGTTCAGGGGCTAAATTATTTAATAAATTACCCTGTAATATCAAAGCTGTAAGTCTTTGCAAAGTTTTAAAAAGAAAGTTCAAACTTTTCAGTTTCTCTTGTAAACATCTTTTCACGTTAATTCGACCTTTATCAATCACATTTCATTTTTTTTTCTCAATTTGATTGTTGTATTTTTTCCTTATAATTGTTAACGTGTGATTTTATGTTACCTATATTTATTTTCGCCCTTTTTTTCCATTTCTCTTATTGATATCAATTTGTTTTGAATTATTTTATATGTCATGTACATTTTTATCATTGTATGTATGTTTTGAATACAAGTTTTTATTGTTCATGTTTGTATGCGGATGCAGGGCTCTATATGCTGGGCTCTCTGGGAGAGCAGGTCCAGAAATGGACTTGAAATGAGACCACCCTGTTAAAATAAAACCATAATAAATAAATAATAAATACATGACATTTCATTGAAATTCGGGATTGTTGATACTTTAGGTGTCCAGACGGAAAAGAAAGAATAATCTAGGGACTATGAGGCGGTAAAGCGGAGGAAATAAGTGGGGCATTTTCTTTTGGGTGGGATAACAGTTTGTTAGCCGTCCATATATTTGAGACGATCTTATACGATTCAATACAGCACCTCTGTTATGGTTGGGCATTCGTTACGAACAATTGGGTCTACTTTCTCCCCGGGCTAACTATTCAACAATAGCCTCCGACTATCGGGCAATCGCAACTTGTTGCTCTATAGGAAATGCATCAGAATTTTTTGTAGCGTTTGCGCAGTGAAGGGCTAACATAGAACATGAATACTTCTATGGCTGGATTTTTTTTTTAAAGGAGGTCCGTCACCTCGTTCGGTTACCTTTGCTTCTGCAAGACGATGGATGATTAACTGTGCTGCTTTAAGAAATATAGTAAACCATCTATCAATCAGCGAGAAAATAACAAGACAGACGCCCCCTCACCAAGTCCGTGCACGTTACGTGAAGCATCTCAAAAGGGGTAAAAGCCCAAGAAAAATAACCTGTTGAATTCCCCTTCTCAGCGTTGCAACCAAGTGAAACGCTTCTCTTACCAGGTCCAAGGACATCCTTATCATTATTTGTCAAACGGTATTTCTTTCTATCTTGTTACCTTTCCATAACCGATGACTCTAGGTCCTTCAAGGGTTTCATGACGTTGACTCCCAAGGACGCGCGCGCGTACGTCCCGCGAGACTGAATGCGATACTTAACCCCGGACTCGACATTTTCTACTCGAGGCTAAATTAGAGTCGTGGGGGCGCTCTAACAAGGCTCATGGGATGTGTTGACCTGGAAGATAGGCGAGTGTAAACAAGGGCAGTGGGGATGAATGCCCGTTACCTATACGTGATGGTTATACCGTAATGAAGACGGAGCAGACAACCCCTCATACGGATGCTTCCGTAATCCATCTTCACCTTAGACTTTAGAGCATCAAACTACACAATAAGATGCTTGCCTAAATCCTCAAAATCTATCAACAACGAGGCATCTCCCAATTGCAGTATTCCATAATTGAAGGGTTCTTGAAGCGCTTTAGAACTTTAAGTTTTGTCCTCGCTCGTATATTATGAATGGCAGATAAGGTTTGCCAGAATCTAGACCTCGGGAGCATTATGTTGTAATTCGATGCTTGTAGCAAATAATGAGAAAAGGGTTTCAAATTGCTTGAGAAGAAAGATAAAGACACTATGAAAATCGCATCAGTTAACCGCATATTTGTTATGGGATAGATATAATACAATCGAAATTGAACCAGGTGATATCATTCGGGTATTCCAGGAAGAAGGAAATGCCCAAACTGATTTGATTAATATTGCAATCATCATGTCAGTCGACATATCAAATTTTCTTAAACTTTGTGAAATTATTCCATGGGACACTTGAAAGGTAAACAAAATCTGATCAAACGTTAAAAGAAACGCTACAATATAAATCAAACTTAATTTAACAACCCCACCCTACAAAAAGGAAAGCGATCATCAAATATAGTTCTCAGCAAAAGGAATGAAATACTCGGCATTCGAAAGATTACTGTAACTTAACAGGAACCTTGTTTTTCATACTTTACAAAAGTCTCTAGGGAAATTACAATAAGAGATTTGAGACCAATAAATAAAAGGAAGTACTTTGGATTAGAAAATATAAAACACTTTCAGGATAGGGTTTCAAAATGGTATTTAGAGCAACAAAACATTCGTGCAAGCATAGGGGATAAGCTATAAGCTTATGACGCTGTGATTTTAATCTTGGTGGTCAAAACATTTTCGTCATACCCGATACGAATGTGTTAATAGTATTTCAATTGTTGCGACTTACTATTTCAATAGTAGCAGAATTATTGTCTGCATTGGAAGGGTGTGAGATTTTTAATAAAACATTTTCAAAGCGGAAACATGCATGGGTAATCTAAACTGTTTAGAATGTTTTAGTCACGGTGAAATCCCTTTTTACTTGATGTTGAAGAGTGTATTATTTCAGCTAGACGAAATACAACCGCCGAAAAGAAACTTAGCATCATACGGGACGTGATGAGAGAGCTCAGGTGACTGAACACACGCATACACACCCACATCCATTCACACAAACCCACACGCACACATGCTTACGCGTTTCTGGTGCAAATCGAGGACTCATAATTTGTTTGCTACGTCATATTCTGGAAGACGTATGTTCGTATGAATACACCATTCTGATCACAATGTGAACATTTCCTATTAAACCGATGACTTTTTTTACATGCGATCGGAGTACCTAAATTAACCTGACCCTAAATAATTTGAAACGGCATGATAAAAATTAACTAGTGTACACACGCATACACAATATGAACAAGTTTAGGCCTCGTTTACACGTGATGCTGTAAACCGTCTCAAAATAAACCGCCGCAGTATTAAGCAGAAATGAAATAATCGTAGTCCTCTTCAATTCAAAGACACGCTAAGAAGTAGGTACGCGGTAGGTCGTTTACCGCGCGTAGATATTTGTTTCACCGCGGTTTCGCCGCGGTGGTTTCAGAAGCGGTCTAAAGTGTTTTGTATGAACGAGCCTATTGCAGCTGCCGACAAAGTAACACTATTACAGTCATCGACAGATGGACGCGCTAAGTGTACCTCTGTCTCTGTTTCGGGTCCTACCACCGCAGTCATTCTATCGCCGTGCTTACCGACAATAGCTGTTTAAAACTTTGTTTAAACAACTAAGTGTTGCTTCCTGTAAAGGCTTTTCAGCGATCCTATGTCATATGAGCACGTTTTACTGTTTGCATATATGATTGCAGACTTTCTCGTTCGCAATTTACGACCTTGCCGCACGAGGAGACTACATCAAATGCATGTGTTGAACATAAAATGAAACTTCACACATTTCAAATTAGTTTTCTTTGTATAACTAACATTTTGCACTGTTGTTTTTCTGTTCCGATTAAACATCATATAGTTATTTATTCGATTCGAGCTCTTCATATCAAATGTTAAGAAAATAACAGATTTTGCCAAGGGCTATAAGCGTGTGTCAACAGTACTGTTCTTTGCAATATGAATTCGACTCATATTTGATTTTCTTCAAATTAAATTAGACTGTAGTGTGTGTCATTACGTCCTTCAATAGTTTGAGAGTGGGCTTGCTCACAGTCCTGAACGGTGAGGGGCATTATCAACAATCGTCTTTTTCTTCAAAAAGAACTTAAGAACTTTGTCTTTTGTTTAAAGCACTCGAGGTAAAGGGCTCTGATAAGTATCATTGTGAATCTCCTGGGGCCTTGGGCCTTTTGACTCAGGACAGTTTGGAAGAAGGAAAACGACATATTCCTCGAACACCATCCTAAAAAATGCCATCAACATTTCATTTTTCCTATACGTAGAGTTCATTCCAAGTCAGTTGTTTTAATCATGTCAATGTATTCTGAACGTTTTTCCTTTATTATCGGGTTTCCTGGTCTATGTGAAATAAATGGAAATTTGTCTTTGTATAAAATTAGAAGGTAACAATAAAATGCACTTCCGCCATGTGCTGGACAAATAGATTCAATTAAAAAAGAAATTATTACATGCAGATATATTGTCTCGAGATATACATGTCCATACATCACAAAATCATACAGTTTTAGTGATATATTTATCATCCCTACCCTCGTATGCTTGCCGATACACAGAGGATTAGAATTATGCTAATGTATTAGCGGTATTTTCTAATAACAAAAGAAAAGGATATACGACAGGTGCAAAATATGTCTGAAGCAGAACATTGGTGTGGCGTATTATCTATGTAGAAGACAGACAACACTCTAGACATTGCATATAACTTAATAACGTGAAGCTTTGTCGCACCGTGGTTTGATTTTTGTTTAATTGCAAACCACATCTAGCCAATACATGGCTTTTTATGTGTTTTTTCTCCTTGCGGCAGAAATCGTACCATAACCACAACTAACAAGTGGGATTGGCTACTTTCGTCTCTATTCGCAGGAGGGAAACGATATACGTTTGAGAATTCCAACTTTGATGTAGCGCCTCTGGGTATCAAGACGATATAATACAGAAGATGGAAGTTTGTCGTATCAAGAAGGAACTAAGAAGAACGTGAAGAGAAAGAGGGATTCAGAACAAAGTCATTTTTACCCACGAATGTGGCAGTGTTAAGATTCCTGCTACGTTTCTGTCATCAGCCAGACACAACTCCAGAAAACCGAGTACAGGCATATACTTGAAAAACAGGAAATAAGCGAATATAAAGCACTCAGCATGAAATGCGAGGCAAAACGCATTTGAAAAAAACCTTCCAAGGTCGCAATAGTGCTTTTGAAAAATAATTATGTTGGTCGATTATCTCCAAAATTCCAAAAGAAATATGTTATGTAAAAATGCCTTAGAAACGATAAACATTATGAAAAAATGTATCCACAGTAAAAAGAAATATATGTCAACAGGAGGTTGATTGTGAAAATTTTCCCTTTGCCTTTATACAAACTGAGGTTACTTTATTCACTGTGCGTTATTCTCCGTTTTTCGAGTGTTTACCTTTACTCGGTTTTCCGAGATTGTTTTCTGACTGGTTTTGAAAACAACAGTGAAACCAAGACATTCTCATGAATCAGTGATAAGCTCGTGTTCATGATTTCATTTGGTCATTGTAGTTGGTGAAATATTCGGCAGATTAAATGTTTATGAATAAGGTAATCGATACAAGATGCCCTTTCATGATATTCATTCTCTTGACCAATTCGAGTCCTTGCTGAAAACGCAGTTGTGAGTCGGTCAAAGGAGGTGCACACCGTCTTATTTCTTGTTTGTTCGATCTTATGTTTGATCCCATGTTTGATCTCACTCTTATTATTTTTTATTATTATATATGCATGATTTATTGAATAAAGAACAGATGTATAAGTTGTGTGTTTATTATAAGTTTTGGTAAATAAATGTTTAGTCAGAATATGGTGCGCTTAGAGACACCAGTATTAAGCGCCTTATAAATATTGTGTATTATTTTTATTATACAAGAGTGTGAGATGGCGTCGGGTCGTCTTCTTGTAACTATCCCTATTATATCATCCTTTGTCATTCTCTCTCTTTCTCTCTCTCTCCAGGAAGAGTGTGAGATGGCGTTAGATCGTCTTCTTGTAACTATCCCTATTATATCATCCTTTGTCATTCTTTCTCTCTATTTCTCTCTCTCTCTCTCTCTCTCTCTCTCTCCAGGAAGAGTGTGAGATGGCGTCAGATCGTCTTCTTTTAACTATCACTAGCTATCATCCTTTGTCATTCTCTCTCTCTATCTCTCTTTGCTATTCGATGAGGGGGCAGATGCCTCCCGTGTTCTCTCCTTAGATACCCCTGGTGCTCATCAATTCATGCTAATGAGCCTTCAGCACTAAATTTCTGGGAACCAAGAAAGTGAAAGTTTGTCGAGATACGTGACAAGCCCTTTAACATTGTGTTTACAACAAGCGCGCGTTTCTAATACGAAATTTATGCAACAGGAGAGGAAGGATCTCCCCGGATAAATGATACCTGAAAGCGTTCAGAGGTTAAAACTCGTGTAATGTGAAGCCAAGTCGAACCTTGTTTACACAATAACAACATTTTCCTTGAAAAGGCTGCAATTAATCGTATCGAAGATCAAGATGTATTGTGTTTTGGATGGGGTATCGTGTTAGTCTGCAGCAGGCGCGTACGCAGGATTTTTTCAAAGGGGGGGGGGGGAGGGGGGTTAACATTTATAAATCGGGCCGAAAATTTCGCAACGACTCAGCCAGCCGCTGAATAAGCGGGGGGGGGGGGGGGGATAAGAGGACACTTTTTTTTTTTTGGGGGGGGGGGTCTCGAAATTTGAAAAATTGACATTTTGCTCCGTTGAGGGGGGGTAAGATCAGATTTTTTAGGTCAGCCATAGGAATTTTTTTTTTTTTAATTTTTTTTTTAATAAATAAAAAAATAAAAATAAAAAAATCCAAAGGGGGGGGGGGGGGGGTTAGGGGGGTTATGGGGGGTTTACACACAACAAAAATACCAAAGAGGGGGGGGGTAACCCCCCCCCCCTTCCCTGTGTACGCGCCTGGTCTGCAGGTACAGACTCTGATTTGACATTTTACCACCATTTTTAAAGCCTTGAACAGAGCGTTGCTCTGTCAGTTTCTGTCGTCTACATCCTTGTCCGGAGCAGCTTCAGTAACAGAGCTTAATGCAATATGATGTCAGCCTAGTCTGAAAGTACAGACACTGGTGTGCACAACGAACGACAAGGATGTGTGCATGCAAGCGTGTATCAAGTCGTGCCGTAAAAGACCTGATAAAAGGAAACGTCAAGATATTCCATGGAACCAGTCATGGGTACATTGTTTGGTCGCATTTCATTTTATTCGACGCCAATGGCTTATGGCGCATTATTTTCATCAAAACCAATTACGCCTTCTGTCTAGATATATAATCCTCTTCATGATTTTGCATTGGTAATATATTATTCATTCAGTCAGTCTTATTTGTTAATATCAGTGGTGAAAACTCTTTTTCATGAGAGGGATCTGCGTTATAAACGTCCACTCATAGATATACATGTTAGAGAGTCATGACAAAAATTGGGAATACAAAAGAGCGGTATTAAGTGCTTAATAAAGGAGCTTTTGGCTCAGTTTGAGTTGAACAAAATTCAAACATGATAATATGTGAGTCCGGGTGGATGCATTGTTCATATCCCACGCACAAACAATTCAAGGCCGAATTTCATTCTAAAATTAATTACTCTTTCACCACGGTAGCTCATAAGAATTACTCTTTCAACTACACTATACAATGTAAAATCGATCGAATAGATTTGCAAATATTCCAAATATTCAGAAAGAACAGGACACGCTCTCCAAGCACAGCTTCAATACATTGATGAAATAGGTAATACAAAATCTCATCTTGTTTGCAATTTGCCAACATATTTTAGAAAAAAGAGATCTGCGTATAAGTAGATCCTATTGAGGGGCTGAATTCTTTTTTATTCGGTTAAGCCGCTTTAATGTGCGCGTGTGATGTAATATTGATGTGTTATCAGCTATTTCTAACGGTAAGGTAAAGGGCGCCGCTCTAAATATAGCTTTATAGTTTGAGGAGTAGGATAGGCACTGTTTGCGATCTTTTCATTGTTAAAGCTTGCCAGCGTAGACGGCTAAATGATTAATGTATACTTTAAATAGTAACATCATTAAAGCCCTATCTCCATTCCTCATCTTTCATCTTACCTCTCCCCACCCTCTTGATAAAACCTCTCTCTCTCTCTCTCTCTCTCTCTCTCTCTTCTCTCTCTCTCTCTCTCTCTCTCTCATTTCCTTCTTCTTCTCTCCGCCTTTATTCCTCTATCTTTGAATACTGCCTGTGTCTTGTGAATGTACCTCCATCCCTTTTGTTTCAACATCCTTTTCCTTACTTTGATGTACACAAGCGTTTATGCACAATGTGAAAAGGTTGGGCAATATTTTCCAACTCTTTGCCGATAGTCAACCCAACCATCTATTGGGCAATATTTTCGTATTTTACCCAACAGTTGGTCAAGATTTTTCCAACAAGTGGGCTTCCGTAGTCGGGCAGTTGAAGGGTCATATCTTGGCCCAAATTTTGGACAACATACGAAACAATTATGCACGTGTGAAGTAGGGTACTTACGTTTACCAATACCACTGGGCAAAATATTGCCCAATGATTGGGTTGACTATTGGCACAACGTTGGGCAAAGTGTTGAAAAAATATTGCCCAACCTTTTCACAGTGCATGCGCGTGCTCTCTTCCAACTATCCTATGGTTGGCCTATTGTTCAGTATTTCCCTTTTCCTTTAGATTTATTATTCAGTGTTGTGGAAGATGCCCGATGATATACCAGTTTTGGTTTGCAGGCGTGATTAACGCTGATGCCTGGCCTACTTTCCCTCCATGGTGACGGATTATAGAGTAGGTCACGCTAGACATTAATATATGACGGAGAAGTTATTCCCATTTTCATTATTCTCTCTATCCTAATGCCTGTCTCTGTTTCTGTCTGTCTGTCTTTCTGTCTCTCTCTCTTTCGCTCTGTCTCTCGTTCTCCCACTTACTCTTTTTTTCTCTCCTTTATTTAATCTCCCTTCCTCCCTCCCACACTCTCGCTTTGTTTCTCCCTACATTCGGCCTACGCGCTAGATAACTCTGTCTCTCTTTCTCTCTACATAAGTCTCTTACCACCCCCTCTCTCTCTCTCTCTCTCTCTCTCTTTCTTCTCTCTCTCTCTCTCTCTCTCTCTTTCTCTTCTCTCTCTCTCTCTCTCTCTCTCTCTTTCTTCTTTCTCTCTGTCCCTCCTCCCACCTCCCATTACTCACGCACACCCACTTTCTCTCTCTCTCACACACTCTCTCTCACACTCTCTCTTTCTTTCTCCTTCTTGCTTCCCTACCCTATTCCTTTCTCCCCTCTCTCTCTCTCTCTCTCTCTCTCTCCCTCCCTCTCTCTCTCTCACCCACTTACTCTCTTTATCTCTGTTCCTTACTCTCCCTCCCCCTCCCACACACTTCCTTTATGTGTGTCTCTATCTCCCTGCCTGCCTTGTTCTCTCTTCCTCTCTCCGTCTACATCTTTGTCACATCCATTAGCGGTCAGTGCTCCAGAAGTACTCGAGGCATATAGGGGAAGGGATTTACGCAGCTTTAAGATAAAGGACTCATAATCATGATCATTATCGAGCTCTATTACGTCTCATCACGCTATGAAGCTCACCAATTACTTTTGTATAGATGAAGGGAGAATGCTGCGCTGATTAAGAAACGATAGAATTTATGCGACGAAATAAAGACAGATTCTAATTTTAGAATCATCAATGTGGGGATTTCGGAATGATTGATCAGACTTTCTTTAGCAAAATAAAACAAGCTCATTTAGATATATTTATTTCGTAGTTAGGATTCGAATCAAACATAGCCTAATTAATCAAAACAGCACTTTAGGGAATTTTAAAAAGGGTAAGGGAAACGTTTTTTAAATATAAAGGGGAGGGGTGATGGCTCTACTGACAGGCCAATGAAATGTACATATAATAGGACATACCGGGTTCGAACATTTCCATTGTATTGCAGAATACCAAGACGCTTCATTCGTACATCAGACACGACTTTAAGAATTATGTGTGTCCTCGGTTGCCTTTGCACTAATTCTAGTTGCTTAATGGGCTTCTCGGGGAAAATTATATACCGAATCGATTGCTTCCATCTTCACTCAAGGCTAAGCAGATGAGTGTTTCAGTTCCCTGACTAGGATTTCAATCTGCAGATTTTCCCGTTATCATCTGCTAGCAGAGTCTTAGGAAGGGAACTTCTCACGGTCGTTGATCTGTTATTTTTTTTCATTTTAAGGAGCTTCTGCTCCCCACCCCACGTTTCTCTAATTCGATCAAGCAATGTTTTTTGCAATTACTATAACTACTTATGGTTACCTCAGATCTACTGCTGATTTAAGGCGGAGAACATAACATTCACTTCGGGTCCATTTAAAAGAAGTGGAAGTTGATTAAGTATGGCACTATTCTCCTCTTACAAGACATTAACCCGCAATTGCCACTCTCCTCCCACATTGTAAATGGGGACCGGTAGGAAGAAATCCTTGAATTCTGTGAGCACCGAAATAGGCGGCACCGCACTAGCCGGGCCAACCTTGATCACCTTTGCGTGGTAGACATGGGAGCTATAATAATATCTAATCTCATTAACATTATTATATTCTAACGTCCTTATGGCTCTAACGCGTCAATGTCTCGACACCATGTATATCACAATCTACGTGATAGATCTACTTAAGATGTGGAAGTACCATAGATGGCGACATCCTTAATACCTTTCAATCTCTAGCTCTATATAAAACCCACGTGTTCTAACTGCAGGGTCATAGCGTGGGTCTAGCGATTGATGATGTACTTGGGTTATTAGTTCTTATCCGATCGATTAAATACAAGAGAACAGGGTCTTAGAGTGGGAGGGGGTATGGGAGGGGTCGTATCACATTCTTGTCACATTCTCTTTAAAATTCCCCTTCTTGTTTATCATTTGTATTGTTTTCTGTTTTCTTCTTCACGCCATTAGATTATAGGGTTGACTTGAGATCCTGTCTTCTGTTTCGTACATACGCCGACAGTTCTAATTTTAACGCCCCTTTAATCTAACACCCTTGTATGTCGACATCTACATATTTCGATACATTTCATATGTCTGAATCGTTATAAAGCTACAGGAGAATTAAAGTGTACTGTAAATGACAGCATCTCTATACCGACTATACGACTGCAGTTCCAAATCCCCTATGTTCTGATACCCCAGATAATTATGTCCATGTTCTGATACCCCTATGTTTCTTCATCACTTTGTTCTGATACCCCTATGTTTGTTCTGATACCCCTATGTTTCTTCACCACTTTGTTCTGATACCCCTATGTTTCTTCACCACTTTGTTCTGATACCCCTATGTTTCTTTACCACTTTGTTCTGATACCCCTATGTTTCTTCACCACTTTGTTCTGATACCCCTATGTTTCTTCACCACTTTGTTCTGATACCCCTATGTTTCTTCACCACTTTGTTCTGATACCCCTATGTTTCTTCACCACTTTGTTCTGATATCCCTATGTTTCTTCACCACTTTGTTCTGATACCCCTATGTTTCTTCACCACTTTGTTCTGATACCCCTATGTTTCTTCACCACTTTGTTCTGATACCCCTATGTTTCTTCACCACTTTGTTCTGATACCCCTATGTTTCTTCACCACTTTGTTCTGATACCCCTATGTTTCCAAACTCCTATATGGTTTGACACCCTTACGATTGACATAGTTAGAATACCCCTTCATTATAAGCTTTAGCCATAACCTTTCAGAATGTGAACAAGTAGTTTCTTACTGCATAGATGGTAACACATTATATCTGCCGAGATCTAGAAGGGCCTCATATGACTTCACTCAGGCCGTTTTGGGGGCTCTCAGCAACCACCATACAGTGACACCTGTCTATAAAGACTACCCAAAGGAAACAATGATCAGGTGCGTATAGTACATGTTTCAATTAGAAACCATTTTCAAGGGAAACAAAATATGTGGTCGTTGTAGACAGGTGGCCTTTGTAAAGAGGAAGTCGTTGTAGACAGGTGGTCACTAAAGCAGGTTTCACTGTTGATGTATCCAAACAACGCTAAAATCCAAAACTCATTTTTTTTTTTCCTATCTACGGTAGATATGAAAACATGACTTACATACAAACGTACATCTCTTCTATATAAATTACATTTAAAAGGAAATTAGTGTTTCGACACAACTCTAAAAACTAATATGCTTAAAGTACTTCGATGTCTATGAACGTCCCTTCCATATGAGACAGCGTTAAATGAACACTAACATCAAGTAAATATATATATATATTATTGATCCATCATTTTAACCACAAAAAGAAGGGTTACATGAAAACCAACATGGAAACAAAAATTCAATATTTTTTTGTTGATACCTGATCTGGTCTTTGTTCGCAAAAGCACAATATATACCCACAAAAAGGTTTATGGGTAACAGTGTATATTCGAAGCAATCCTCATGTTCTGACATAATATTCTGATACATCACTTCTATCCGTATTCCCTCACTTGTTTTGCGAATCTAGGCTGATAAAATTTGCCCAGATTTCTCAAGGTGTTTGTGTAGTCCCCAGAAAAGATTTTGACCTAAAAACAAACCTGAAAGGCGAGAAACGTGTTTGGTTTGTCAAAGAGTTTTCTGATTTGTCACCATGCACTATGCTACAGAGAATAATTGATCCACTATAAAGTAACTGTTGAAAGACGGATATATTCGCATTTTCCTTTGTCGTTTTTGTTTTTCGGTTGTTGGTGGTGGTGGTGTAGGTGATTTTGTTTTACTTTGTTTTTTATAACACGTGCCGAATGAGTTTTTGTTGAGAAGTTGTCATTGTAAGTATGTCTAAACGAGTAAAACCATGACACTATATGTCCTATTTCTTATCTTACTACCCATTACTTTCCTCGAACTTTGCGCCGCAAACCTTCAATACTTGAAACGAGAAAGGTTTCTGTCTCTTTGAACCGCTTTTAAAAGATAAACTTGCGGTTCTTTTAAAAGTAATTCTGCTTCTTTATCCCGTGGATAATGTTAATATATAAACGAGTAAACAATCGAATGCTTTAAAGTCACGGAAACAAATAACCGCGAGGTTTATATTTCACCAAAGCAAAATGGTGTTTGCTCGTTTCGAAGTCTTGGATCAAAGCCAAATCCATCAGGAATTAAATTACGAGAGACAGCTTCGTCTTGCTAAATGTTGTTTACTTGGTGGACCTCCATTATTCGAGGTTTATTCAGTTGGTCCAAGACCAAATCAATATTTAGTTGTCTTCGACCATCTTAGAAGCTAGAGGCAAACAACATAGGCTAGGGATTTCTGTCCGAATGGCCATATCTGTTTTCGCCTGCAAATATTCAGCTCTAGGATGTTATTTCGAATTTTCCGTTGACGGTTGTCCACACCAATTATCTATACATTTTGTCATCCGAGAGATATTCATAATTTAGAGAAATGTGTCGGTATAGGATGAATGCTAAATATCAATCTTAATTGCAGGCGTTTCAGTGCGAACATTTTAGGTGTTGTGTTGGAATCTTCCAATAATAACCAAGAAATGAGAGTATAAAAGACATCTATGTTTTTCCTCCTGTGGTCTTTACCAAAACCATACGTTAATTTTAAGGGTTTAAAGTATAATCGCTGCTAATGTTTCCGGCCTTTTTTCTTCAAATCGTCGAGCTAAACTCCCTGGAGGATTCAATGATTTACAGTTGTTGATTTAGGACTATATTTCTCCTCAATAACTTCCGCTGTTCGAGGCAGAGTAATGTTAATGTCAAAGGAAGATTCTCCTACTGTGAATTAGTGCTGTAGCCGAACCGCCGAACCGAACGGAAGTTCGCCGAACATGGCACTTCCGAACCGAACCGAACCGAACCGAACGCAAAGGCCTGGTTCGGATGTTCGGCAAAAAAAATGTAAACGTTTTTGCAAGCTAATAAACTTTTCATTTTGTACCTAATTTTCATGTTATGATTGCTCATATTATATTTACTTTTTTCCCATTTTTCGCCTTTGTGATTTATGCCTATCCAGTGGTGGGCGCAACTTCACTGGCGCCATTTAAATCCAAAATCCTGACCACGCTACGTCGCCAATCGCAAGCCATAAACAAGAACACATGTATGTGCGTGATCAAAACAAGTAGAGCTCAATTTGCTCAAACCCATTGAACAAAAATTAATATTTTAATTGTAACCATATCGGACAAATTTTACAATATAAATAATGAAATAAATATATATTATAGTATGGTATTTATTTATTCAGGAAAAATAGGGATTTTATATTTTTCCTATTGAAAATAAAAACTTTAAAAAAACAGTTCTTGGCGAGCCTGAAAGTTTCTATTAAAGATGGCACCTTTCATGACTCTAACATTAGACAACAACCGTCTCGGAAAATCTTTTAAAAATATTATTTATTGACAAATTGAAAACATGATTCTTTTAAAATTGAAAATAAAACACGATTCAAGACGGAAATACGAATGTAAGTAGTATTTTTCTTCACAAATAATTACGTTTAGAGCAGTTTTTTAATGTGAAATTTGTGCTGGTCGGAAGCAGTGTGCAGAAGTCCTCCATGCCGGTCGGGCCCGGAAGGGCGGGCGGCCTGCCCAGTCCCGACCGCCGTGGCTATAACGCTGCTTGCTATTAAATTACCGAACCCCGAACCGAACCAAGTTCGGGTGAAAAATTGCCGAACTCTGCCGAACCGAACCGAACACGAACATAGCGTCTGACTTACAGCACTACTGTGAATCCTACTCTATCCCATATCGTTGTAGTTTTATTTCCTTTTATGACTTCCTTTTTTCGGAATGTTTTTTTACTTCCTGTGTAAAAAGCTTTTTTACATTCCGACAAAACATAAATTCATTCTATAGAAATTTGAAAGCATGGACATATTAAAAGAAATCGTCACAAATCATTTTGATCATTCCAAAACTTCAAAGTATAAATCATTTATTATGTACTAAATAATCAAGCTTTATCAATGTTGTTGCCAGGCTCTACTTTTAACTTAAGCCTAATCTTTCTCTTAACGTCTCCTTTTTCTCCTTCATCTGTTAGTTTGTTTTCCCGTGTCATGAAACTATTTTCAGCAACATTTTGTAACACTGTTTTTGCATTAAATCCTACATAAAGTATAGATACTAAACTTGTGTCTGGTTAGTAATAGACTTTCTTTTCTCTCAGAATAAACATTTATATCACTACATACACATCGTGAGATTGTTTCGAAATGGCAATAACATACAACCACAATATATTATACCACTGGTCTAAAGCTACAGTCCCATATACGTCCCAGACCGTCCCGGACCGTCCCGGACCATCCCGGACCCCATCCGGGGTGATCCCGGATTCGGTCCGTGTTGACACCGTGTTGGCACCGGGGTGGTCCTGGATGGTCCTGGATGGTCCTGGATGGTCCTGGATGGGCCTGGGCGGTCCGGGAGTCGACCCCGGATGTTTTTGACGGTCAAAAACTGCCGGGGTGGTCCGGGACGGTCCGGGACAATAGTTTGATCCTGGGTGATCCGTGTAGCCACCGTGCTGGGTCCGGGGTCATTCGTAGTGGCGCCGGGGCGGTCCGTGTTGATCTGTGGCCGTCCTAGCCTATAATCTAGGCGGAGTGCCGAGCTTTTTTCTTTGCTGCTAGACTAACCCTAAGCAGAACGTCTGATACGGCGAGACTATATGAACCGTGAGTCGCGAAGCCGGGAGTCCGGGAGTGAGTTATTGACCCCGGATCACCCCGGCGCCCCTACGGATGATCCCGGACCATCCCGGTGCCAACACGGATCATCCCGGAACGCCCCGGGATGATCCGTGTTGGCACCGGGATGGTCCGGTGTCATCCGTGTTGGCACCGTGTTGGCACCGTGTTGGCACCGGGGTGGTCCGGGACGGTCCGTGGCGGCTCCGTGCTGGGTCTGGAATGATCTGTACTGCTGCCGGGGCTATGCCCGGACGGTCCGGGGCGGTCCGTAGTGGTACCGTGTTGGGTCCGGGGAGACGGTCGGCGGTTGTGATTTTTTGAACAAAACATCCCGGACCATCCCGGATCACCCCAGACCATGGTCCGGGATGGTCCGGAGTGGTCCGTGCTCGTCCGTGCTGGTCCGGCTTTATATGGGACTGGGGCTTAAGGAACAAGCACAATGCAAAACAAAAGAATAGAGTATATTTTATTTTTACTAATTGTTTTCCTTTTTGTCTAACATAATTATCATACTCAAGAAAAATGTATTTATTTATTTATTTTTTTAAACATCTTTTAACAGGATAACATTGATCAGCTCGCAGGCTGTTTTACATAATGGTCCTATATAAAGAAGGAAAATACAAATTCAAGAAATGACAATAAGAGTAGTTTTTTTTTTTTTTAAAGCAGTTTTATACTAATTGTAAAAAACGAAACAACACAAATAGGAAAAATAAGATAAGGAAAAAAAGAAAAGAGGGGGAAAAAAGATATGCAAAAGTATAAGTAATTTCCTAGAAAAATCAATAAATACGAAGAAAATTGAACATTATATTGAAGATACCAGGTTTATATACCTGGATGAAATCTCTAACTATTGAGGTATCTTTTATCATCTGTTACACTAATAACAAAAACGAATAATACATCTGTTATGACTAAGAAACCGAACAAATACAATCATATTGTGTGGTGGAGCATTTTGGAAAGTTAATAAAAACCACATATTTATAAATTCCCGGGGGTTGAGATCTTTCTCCCTCTCTCAACGATGTGGTTTTTCCCCATGCTATCAGCGGTAATTGCGGATGGGTTTATTAGTGTAATTAACAGCTTTGCCGCAGATGCTGGACTGGGTATTATTTTTCTACTTTTTGTTTTTCTCTAAATTGGTACGCCACCGTCTTTTGTGGTTTGTAAAAAAGCGCTTTAAGAAAGAAAAAAAATATCTATAATGTCAATAATTTAATCGAAAGAATGATTGCCCCAAAATTCTTTGGTTGTTAAATAGCTTTTTTTGTTAACCCTTACGGTGCCACCTTTGAACAAATATATCATGTTGAAACTGTATGTTTTTGTTTTGTGAGGGAGATATTATTATTATGATAATACATGTATTTACAACACTTTCATTATATAAGGGAGTTTACAGATACAATCTGCGCATGGGCAGATAAAGGTCAATTGTACCAAAAAGGTAAACCCACATAGATGAATACTGGATATGCGCTCATGAAAATTATGTAACATTATTCATTTATGCACCAACGGTACATTCTTTAATACGCAGGTGGAAGTATTCTTTTCAAGAGGGCAAACAAAAGGTATTCATGAAACACATCTAGGACTTTGGCAGTTATTATTCTAATATGCTCAAAGTGGAACTTCTCCATGTGTAAAAGATATGTGGATATTTGGGGTCATTTGTACCATGTGCTATCTGTAAACTCCCTTATTGTGCATGATATTATTATTATTATTATTATTATTATGATAATACGTGTATTTACAATACTTTCATCATAATGCGCATTACCATTAACATTATCGATGTCGATACGATGAAGGGTTTTCAGTTATGATGAAACACAACTCTGCAAATCATAACATATTAAGAGTCATGATCCTCTATGAAAAGATCTTAATCGCTAGAAGAATTAACATTGCAAGATCCATTGCTAGATTCATTTTACCATATACATTTCTCGTCGATCCTCATTTTTCACTATCCAACCCCCCGTTCGCATCCCTCAGTCCCCCCCCCCCCCCCAAAAAAAAGGGGGGGAAATGACTATCGTTGGTCTTTCAAAATACAGCTAAAAGAAACAGGCTTGACAGGCTTCTCTTTGGTAATATTGTAAAAATGGAATGTAGAAGGTTTAAATCAAATTGATGTTGACGTTTAGTGTATTGAAAGCGAAAATAACGATCTACTTTTAATTTGTCTGCCCCATACCTCCACTTAAAGCAGCAATAGTATATACACAATATAATGATCACTTAAACACTCAAAGCACTTTACTGTACTGTCCGTTTACAAACTCATTTGATGTCTCTGCAAAGCTGTCACTTCACATTATGTGAGGGAGCATCAGCACGAAAAGCTCTTGGACACTCGCATTTCTACCCACAGGCAAATCCACAAAGGGAAAAATCGGCGGCCTATTACTTTTTGAATTATATATAATCACGTTGGGCTACGCTTCCTATGGACCGTAAACTTTCACAGTCTTTAAAATGTCATCCAGCCGCCCCCTCCCCTTCCTCCCTTCTGATAGTCCTGGATGCACCTTGTTACCATCGATTTAATCGAAACAAGGTAGCAACCATTCAACATGCAAGTATTTTCCAATAACTTTTCATGAGATTAATCTGTCACTCAGTTCTGTATGCTATATATATATATATATATAACTTCATGTAATACCTGCCCCCCCCCCCCCTCCCCCCCTCCCCCCCCCCCTCCCCCCCCCCCCCCCCCTCCCTCTCTCTCTCTCTCTCTCTCTCTCTCTCTCGAGATATATATATATATATATATATATATTTCTCTCCTTCTAGTTTGTTTTCACCGTTATCCATCCTCTGTCTTCCTCTCTAGTTGTCCCGCCTCTTACCACCCCCCCCCCCTCCACTTCGGCCTAGCTACCTTTCTCTCTCTCTCTCCCCCTCTCCCTCTCTCTCTCTCTCTCTCTCTCTTCTTCTTCTTCTGCCTCGTCTTCATCTTCCTTTCAAGCGCTGTACGCAACATAATATCCAGGTATACGCACCGTTGACTAGGTTGATATTATGCTTGGTTCAATTACAAGCAATCACATCTAACCCGATCCCGCCATTTTGTTGCAGCAGTGAAAATTACATTTCATTTGACCCGAGTGTAGCGTACTTTAGCTCAATCACCGAACATCAATCAAATGAACTAAGCGCTAAATACCCCGAAATATAGCAAGCTTCCAGGCAGTGCTCAGTCCTTTATTAAATTTTGATCCTCCTTAAATCCCGCCTGTCATACGCCGTTTGACACACGTGGCCGAGGCACATATCACCGTTCATATTGCCATGTCAATATTGTGATTATACACTGTATACCTAGTACTCACTTTACAACAGTGTGCTAAGTGAGACAGAGAGGATACACTCCACTTAGTGCGATAAATTCACAGCCTTATATTAACGGTCTGATGACGAGTTGCCAAATTGATCTCGGCATTTCGTTCTTTCCATTTTCACCATCCGATTATTTTGCACGAATGGAGAGATTACTGCGGTACTGAAAAGGAGGGCGGTGTTGGTCAGATAATGTCAGAGCCATTTATATACAGAGTTTGGCCAACCCGGTTCGAGTTGGACACAATATGGCGACTACTGCTTTGTTGGGCAAGCACCAAACAAGAGAATATACGCCATGTTGTGACCCAGTGAAACCAAGTTGGCCAAATTCAGTGTATATAGATGGCTCTGGATAATGTTTTTAGTGAGTATGGATACTTTTGTTTGACAAAATGGCTTAAAGTCAAGACAACCGAAAAGAATATAATTATGCAATCTAAAACACTTTTTTGAACAAAAAGGTGCCCTTTTTCTCGTTTATCCTCAGATCGTGTTCCCTCGCATAGGACGTTAAACATAATGAAGATAATGTTAAGGGTCAATTTAATTGGATTTTTCATATTTCTTTCAATACTTAAGTTGAGTTCTTGTCGTGCAATTACGATGTGAAAGGACTTTCTCCAAATAATATGGAAATAATATTGGTGAACACTGTGAGGTTTGGAAACATTGAATTTACATGAAATCTTCAGTGAAAAGCACGTTCTCTGGGATGAAAGGAATGGCAGTAACAAAAAACATTGAAAATAAATATATAGTTTCCTGAGAAAATGCAATACACACCCACACACGCTCTCTCGCCCACACTATAGCGTGATTTCAAGTGGTGGTCTATTCCTTTCTCCTAATCTATCCCATAATGGAAATACCTTTTGTGAGCCTTTTGTTACAGACACTAGATTTATCCATGAAATTTGGGATACTTCTTCCAAAATATTAATCTTCCAAACAGTACATACATTATGATCCTTCGTTTATAGATATTATGAACATAAATATTGAAATATATTAATTAAATAGGAAAATGTGCCAAGTTGCAGTGCCTTTGTATCATAATTACTCTATTGATACGCACTCTCATTTGCTTTGTAAAAACAAATTCAGGATCTATTGAACGTCTAATGACCTATGATTTTATCATGCTGAAATATGACCAAGAATCACTACATGAGAAGAGGAGAAAGTTTATTCCCTTAAATATTTGACTCGTTGTGTATGACCTTACGGTCTTACTTTACAGAATGTATACGAACTTGTCCTCGTTTCGCTACTCTTTGTCTAACTAAATGGTTTGATCATGAGGAAAGCTTGTAAAATAGGTAAAATTAGCCGCGGCGCTCGTAAACAAGCCGCCCTAGACAAAGCCGCGCTGTGCTGATGTAAACTGGGACATGTACTTTCCGTTTCATTAATAAATGATCTTGCATCTATAAGCGAGAATTATTCATGCGCAAGTCGGAAAGGGACGACGGAATTCCCTATTCTTAAGGCAGTTATCGGATTATTTTGCCCTTGGTAGTACTTAAAATTCGAGTCGAACCGTGCCATTAAAGAAGAGGTGAGAAAAAACATGTCGGGCAAAAGATAATTTGAATAAATGATTGATGCCCAATGCGGAGAGGAGACTTCGATGGGAAAGTACAATACTCTTTCAATAATTGATGAATGTTTTTATTCCTGGTGACCTTTTGGTAAAATATACACTCTAAGTCTAAAAGAAATCTGACGAACTCACGAGGTAACATAATTATGATAAGATGTAGTTTGATATATTTATATTGTGCCCTCTCGTAATTAATTTTTCTTTCCTCAACTTTTCAACCCCACATGCAGCTCATCCTTTTGTATTATTTTCTGTACCTCCGATCTCTAACTTCATTTTTGGCATTGTCTACTCTTTTTATTGTGACCGTTTCTCCTATCTTTGTAATGTAAAGCATTGTCTTGTTCCGTTCTTGTCTCTGTTGGCATCTCCCCCTTTTCCCCCTAATTCGTAGTTCCTTTTGGAGTTACGAATGTGTTAATTTAATTACTCATTATTCATAAGTATCATTAGAGGGGTCCACAATAATTGTAGAAACATTGCTTTTTAGTGGACCCCTCTGTTTCCAATATTTATGTAATCCAAAGTTGTTGTAAATGTTTATAATTGATTTTAATGTTTTGTTCGAAACAGAAATAACTTGAATTAAATTGAATTATGAGGAAATGTTTAATAATAAACATTACACTGCAAACCAGTGAGGATTCAAGCATGGAGTAGAGCTGGCGAATGGCAAGTATTGTATACCTACATGTATACGTATTACGTTATAATATGGGTAGGCGCGATTGTGTGTGCGAGTCAGTGTGTCTATACGTGTTTAGGTAATTATTAGAATTATAGGAGCAATTATAAAAGTGGGCTAAGAGCATCACGCTGTCAGTATTCAATAGTCTACTTTTCCATGACATAATCATCACCTTTGTTAAGAACTGCTTGTATAATCTATGGCATTCTATGTCTATATTTGCCCGCTACTTTCACAACTGACGGGACTATATTCCATAAAAGATATGCTTACGGACATTGAAATATGGGAAATACTCAAAAAACCAAGATGCAAGAAATTGTAGGTAAAAAGTTTCTTTTATTTCGTACTGAAAAAGTTGAAAATTGAGTACTTCCGTACTTTATTATGAGAATCCTTCTGTAAGTGCACTTAGATTTTCTTTGAACAAGGAGTTGGTCTAATAACCCTAACCATAATTCCTTTGAAAATGGTCTAATGACGCAACGCATTCTAGTGTACTTTTAATTTGTTATAAAGTTGTTTAGTTATAAGCCATATATTTCTATGTATTAAATGAAATATATATAACTCCGATTCTTTAAAGATTTTTGTTTGTAAAAGGAAGTGAGTTCTTACGAGTGTATAGAGCAGTTCAAATTTGCCAATCATCTCCAAATGGTTCTTCTGCATATTTCCTGTACGTCATTCTCTACGTGTAGATATGGTGTGAGAGCTTTCATGTTTATTTTACAATCCCATAGGACACCGAGGGCGGGGAGAGAAAGGGGGCAAGAGAGCAAAGTGGGGAACAGATTTCTGCGTTTTATGTTTGCTTCCTCGAATTCGACTATTCTTGATTGGTTGGTTTGTTCTAGCTCGCCCGGGGGTGCTGCTCTACAGACACGATCACGACCTCGAGCAAGAAAACGATCTCCTCGTTCGACTTCGGTGACCATGAGGATGCATTGATGTTAGGTGGAGCGAGGACAGTTTCGTGACGTATGCTAGACTTTCCTAATGACTGAAGGCTGTATCTCCAGATCAGTTTTCTTTTAAAAAGGGACCGTGATCTTTCTTTAACCATAGAATATGTATGTACTCTCAGTCATTCTCAAAAACGAAGATGTAAATGAATTCGATCTACACAATCTTAATTTCAAAAAATTGAATATTAGAAGTAGGCTTATATTAAAATTATATTTGTATTATAGAGGCATATGCATGACGTCGACACCATATGTACCCACCCCCCCCCCCCCTTATTGCATTTTTTAGACTATTTAATAAAACTGCCCAGGGTCAATGGAAGGAGGGGCTCGCCCGATATATTTATTTATTCATTTCCACACATCTCAAACAATTTTAACACAATAAGTGCAAAACGTAATACAATTAAAAACACAAGTATAAATGTCACAGATTATAACATCTAAATAACTATTACACAATATAGCCTTTATCATCAATGATGAAAGAGAAAAAACTAATATTCTTGTTCGTTTCAAGCTGAAGAGAGTGTGGGGGACCTTTAAGAGAAGCAAGCTTTTTATAGTCCCCTTAAATAACTTACTGACAAATATACAAGACAATTTGTGACGAAAGAAGGAGAGAGAAGAAAAGAATGAGGAAGGGATCGAGATGAGGATAATGTACTCTTTTTTTTAAGTAAGGGGGCCCAACTAAGACTATAGTTGGAAACAGAGATAGAGAGGGAGTTTGTGGAAATGTGTCTTTACATTAGTAGTAAAAACAAAAGCAAAGAACAGTTCTGAAAATCCTTAGCTTTGGTGGGACATGAGTGAGCAATCTGGCCAAACGTTTACTGCACTATGTAGGCCAATGACTTGAGGCAATGATATGTGCAAAGCTCAACGTCTTAAAGTGACTCGGTAACATTGTTGAAGGTTGATGAAAAAAATTGCTTAATTTTTGTATAAAATGTTACTTACTATATTCCTTCTACTATACTAACCCTCTGACATGCAAAAAATCCTGAACAAATTCTCAAACTACAAAGATATCTATGGTTTTCTTTGAAGGCGTCGATGGGAGGCACCCTCTAACAGTGATTAACGGTAAATTCTCCCAACCATTTTTGAATTTTCCCAACCGTTTTTCTATGACAAAAATACATAAAACAGGCTATAAAAATCTGTCAACACTTAACTGTCTGGAATGGAATGTAGAGCCATTTTATTGCTTTGTGACGATTTACATTCACCTAAAATGTAATTAAATTGTCCTTGTCTTGATGCTGAACAGGCTTTGACAAGTAGCAGAATAGAAGTAGAATAATATTGTTGGGAGAATTAAGTAATCGATCAGATCAGTTTTTCCCAATTTGTACCGTGAATAATGATCCGTTTTCACAATATTTTCAGATTATCTTTAATTGTACATCTAGAATTGAAGTCACTACCTTAGCACCACTATCTCTCATCTGAACAATGTTACAAAGTCCCTTTAAGACTCTTGCACATATGACGCTGTAACTTAAATCACCTCAAAAACCGCAACAGCAACATGAACAGCTTTACATTTATATGTGCAAATCATTGGGTGATAAAGGAAAATGAGGGAGCTGGCCGCATCAAAGGCTTCTATTGTTGTTTAAGATACAGCAATATTTGAAGCGCGGTCTGCTTAAATGTCATGTTGTAATTGCCGCGGCGGGTATAGAGGCGGTCTAACGGTTCATGTGTGAAGTCTTGATCATTAAAATAGTTCAAAACCCTTCGAGTTTCACATTTTTAGCAAGCAGGCTTAAAAAGATTTTGGCGACATCAATTATTAAAAGGGGTGCCTGACCTGCCCCCCCCCCCTCCCCTTTTCCTATCGATGCTCTTAGACAGTGTGTGATCAAATGGCATGTTTCAGCCCATCAAAACAAAGTCCAGATAAATGAACTCGTTCACCGTAGACAGGTTGCATCTCACTCTCTTACCTACCCTCCTTTAAGAAAACATCGACTAATGTCAATGTACTACAAGGCATATGAACGGTAGTGATTCCACATCTACTAAAGAGAGATTTGTTTGGAAAAACAGCCCGCTTTGAAATCAAAATAAGAAGTGGATTTGATATTCGCCTAGAGAGAAAGAGGGGGGAATCAAAGAGTTTGTCACATAGTTGGAAAGGTACATGTCTTGGTTGTTCTTTGCTTGTTAGAATCTTACAGAAAGAGCACAAAAGATTCGACTTGGAACAAACAGGTTGTCTGATGCTATGTAATTATGAATTTAAAAAAATGTATAGCTTTATTCATATCATACACCGAATCAGATTTCTGATTGCAAATATTTCTCCAGCTCCCCGTATTCATTTCATGAATCCGTATTCATTTCATGAATGTATGTGAAATGAAGACGACCAGTCCAAGAAAACATATTCTCTATTCATGACTTCTGTGACATTTAAAGATCGCTTCTTGAGACATTGTAATCAGGAATTCATGACTTTCATGATATTTCATTGGCAATACATTATCAGACATCTGATTAGTAGACGATGCCGTCTATGATATTTCCATTTCCAATGTTTCAATTCGATGACGCCTCATTATTAATTCATGACTTGTGTAAGTCTGTCAAATTAAAGACCCTGTCGGAAATGAAAGGGATGAATTATGTAACGGTGGAAAGCTCATGAGCCATGCTTTTTCAAAGTCTTTCAAAGGGGAACAGCTCTCTTAAAACGCGAATCTGAAGCTTTGAAATCGGAAAATATTAACCTAAAAACTAGCTATCGACATGTTGATAAGGTAAGTGGAGTAGGCATATTCACAATGACTTTGCATTACTTAATCACGGCTCATCGCTTCAGCCGTATGACCCGCCGACCCACATGTTATGTCGTCACCGTAATTGCGGCAGATTTGACCCCTGTTGCCCCATAATTTGGAGGGGTGCGTTAAAATAAGGCTTCAATTTGCTATTGTGCAATACAAAATGAGAACTTTTTTTCCTATCCTTTATATTCTACGTTCATTAAGCTATCCATTGATATAAAAATGTATTTTCATCGGATAAGGTATTTAAGTCTTTTGGAAAAGAGGCGAGGTGAAGAAAAGTAAGAATAGTTTTACCAAAAGAATAGGGAACGGATAACAAGACAACAATCACCCTGAAGCAAATATTTTCAATTAAACAGGAAGTTAATAACAATAGCTATAAAAATAGCAATCATCATCATCATCATCATCATCATCTTCATCAATAATGACGATGTTGATGATAATCATGACAATAATAATAGCAATAATTATTATTATAGTATTAATATAGTAATAATAATAATAGTAATAATAATGATAAAGTAATGATAATAATGATAACAATAATAATCATAATAATAAAGATAGTGATGATGATGATGATGATGATGATAATGAAGATGGTGATGATGATGATGTTGGTGATGGTGATGGTGATAATGATGATCATGATTTAAAAAAACGCTACTAATGTTCGTTATGCTACGGTCACAAAGGTTCGTACGAACGATAATTTCGTACGAATCTCTCTGTTTTTCCATTGTCGTCCCGAATTTCCATTGTCTGAAAATCGTTCGTATGGCGTTCGTAGCAGTTCGTAATGGCATTTGTGACCGAGGCTTTAGTTGCATCCAGAATACAGGAGAGGGTTCAAAGATTTGGCCCGTTACTTCGTCTATTCTGTATTCCAGTCCGATGCTGCAACACCCCCCCCCCCCTCCTCCGAAAAAACACAGTACACTTAAATTAATTGACCCTTTCGAGGGTCATTTCAGACACATTAATCTTGATTTAAGTTTGTCTGGGGATTCGAACCCCGTACCCTGTGATCAACAGTACCGTTGGCGTCTCCAATATAGAGTGCTTGACCACAATAGCTGTCATACGATGACCTTCTTTGTTTTCTTGTTTTACAAACGCCACCTTATTCATCATTTGTGTTTGATACCTCCCCACCCCCACCCCTTTTTTTCCCCTCTCTCTCTCTCTCTCTCTCTCTCTCACACACACACATACACTCTCCCTCCCTCTCTTTCTCTCTCTCCATCTATCTATTTATCTTTATTCATCATTTTGTTTCCAGGTTGCTCTCGCTCTCCAGAATTTCTGTCTCAACATAAGCGCTTTTAATAGCGCTTAGAGAAAGCGCTTAGAGACTTGGGTGGAAAGCACTTTATAAGCACCATTTTTTCTTCCTTTTTTTACTATTATTATTATTATTATTATGTATTATTATAAGCTGGAGATGGAATAAAGCATTCCCAAAGACATATGGATAACTCATGTGGAAAAAAAGAAGCTCGATATAGTTTGAAAACTGAAAACAAGCTCCTCTAAAGTGATGTGAAAGCATTTGTCGCCCGCGGTTTCCGCCTATAATGTTGTTTTCCGCACATGTTTTGTTGATTTTGAAAGCCTATGCTGTCTATTTCTCTTCATTATACGATCATGTTATCACTACTTGATCATCTTTAAACAGCCCGGATGTGTTGATTTTAGAAACGTATTTGACAAATGTGTAAATCAAACTGCCCATTTATTTCCTTTCTCTCTACATCATTCATATTTATCCAACGCCAGGTCTGGGAGGCACGTTGTGTTAGCTCGGAGGCCCTGGGGTGGTATGAAAATGAAAAGCCAACAGTCATCTCAAGCTTGAAAGAATCACGCATGCGCTTCCATGTGAGAGGATCAGAGTTCATGGGGATTGACAAGATGAGTCTAGGCATGGTAGAGAAGGGTGCATGTTGAGGGAGACGTCATCATTGTAGAGGTGTCGTGGTACAGTGGTTCATTTATTTGACTTTGAGTTCAAGAGTTGAGAGTTCGAATCCTAGCCCGTCACAGACGTTCCTTGACAAGAAATTCATCCACATTTGCCCCCCGCCCCCCCCCCCCCCCCCCTCCTCCCCTCCGGGAACAGAGAAACCACATCCATGTCCAAAAACAAATTCCGGTAAAAGGGTACTACCCTAAGTAAAGACTGAATTCTTTTAAGTACTTATGTAATACTACAGTCTTGTACAGTATTAGAGAAAAGGGTGTATGCTTTTAGAGTAATAAATTACAGAAATGTGAATCTAATTCCTCTATTGTCATTGTATTTTGCCTTGGTTGGGGCTTATTGCTATGATCAAGAAAGAAAAAAACCTAGGCTAAATCAACCTCTCCCCCCCCCCCCCCCCCCTCCCCTCCCTCCCTTAACCTCCTTCCGTATTTGTCTCAGGAAAGGTTTTTGTGCCTACAGCTGGGTGCCCACGTGCAGAACAACGGTAGAATATTACATTAGCAGTTATAGGTCTATAATGCGGTGATTTAAAATCAGTAATCCTTTTAAAAACGCTGACAAGCAGTGAAAACAAGACTCTAAAATGAGCTAATGATAAAGTAGTGTTCCAGACAAAATAATAGAGAGAGTGAATTAAAATATCCAGGGTTTATCCTTGAAAGACAGAATAGGGAAGTCATTACCCTCATCAAATCGATTTCGTCCAAGATAATCCTTTTTCCAATTTGTAAATCATGTAAACTCTCCCATGGTTATAGTCATTAGTTTTATATTTTAGCGAGAGTTTTCTTGGTATGATGAATTAGAGACTTTATATCCCGTCGTCATGGCACTCAAGACTGTTAGGATGAATTTGTCGTTTAAAGTACAACAGCGATTTTAATAAACAGGTTCAATTCAGAACCTAAGCTTTTTCCCATCTTTTAAGAGAATATTTCGAATTACAATTTTGTTTACATTGGTCTAGACAAACATAGAGGGAAGAAATGTGAATATCATTTGGCAGATAATGATATTTCTTTTCTAGATGAATATAAATCAAAGGTGAGTCATACAAACATTGATCAGTGTTTCTTACAATAATTCATTTGCAGCCGTTATATTCATGACAAAACTTCACGTTTCTGCTAATAAAACAAAATGAAGTGAAATGAAAAAGAAAGGTAATTGTTATCGGTAAATGCTAAATCTAAAATAAGGTATCACACTATAATCAGAAGTGTCAAATGGTACCCTAGCTGTCTCATGTAAAGTTACGAAAGACAAGAACGATGTTGTCAATCCGGGATAGGCACGCATATCTGAAAATCTATTGCATCTTCTCGGCGATAATATCTTAGTGAAATTGACTTTATTTCGAGGTTTTAGGGGCCATCAACCTTTCAAGGAAACATGAGCTACAAACACTATGAACAAGTAAGGTCTGAGTGTTACTGTGGAAAGCCTCTTAATCGAGACGAATCGGGAACTTAAAGCGTGCCCTGGAGGTATCCACAGTATTATATATACTTTAGCACGTGTACAAGAAACAGATAAGGACTTGTGTTGCACGAATTGAAACACGATGTTTATAGTTTGATATTGTTGCTGTTGTTGTTTTTGTCGTCGTTGTTGTTGTTGTCCTTTTTCTTTTCTAGTTCTTCTTTTAATTGTATTGGTATTATTATCATCTTCATTATCCTGATTATCATTATCATTATCTTTATCATTATTATCATGATTATAATTATTATTGTTATTCGTATATCATTATTGTTGTTGTTGTTCTTGTTCTTGTTGCTCTTCCTATTCTTGTTGTTGATGTTGATGTCTTTAACATATTTAATTGTTTTCTATGACAAATTATTTAAGTAAGCATTGTATTGCAATAATGTGATCAGAATATCAGAAGGTATACCCATTAACGTCTAGCACATGCAGTAAAGGCCCTTTAATCATTAATGGGGTGCAATATACCATTATTTCGTTTCAATCGAATAAGAATCCCAAGTGATTAACCATTATTGGAACATTATAAATTAATGTTCAACATGTACATAGACACAGCGATGGCTTGAACTTTATCTTTGTATCAGTCATGTGGAAAAAAATCATTATAAGTTCATTATTCTCGATGTAAGAATATTCAATATTTTAGCGCTTATAGACTTCAGTGGTCAACGCTTTATAAGCACCGTTTTTATTATCATTATTATCATCAAATATCAAATTGAACGAAAAAAGTATTTTCCTAGAAATTTAAAAGAAAAATTGATGTTGTTAGTTTGTAGAGAAAATGAGTTTTGAATAATATCAATTTTACAAACTAACTGCAATACGTGAATAAAACAAATGAATAAGAGCAAACAATCGGTCATTGTATCCAAAGAAAATATAGAGATATTGGGAGATCAGGGCGTCAAAATGGCAAATATGCAGACAAAAGATAATAAAGGGATATATGTAGAAACAGTGTTAAAGAAAGAATTGGAGATCTGGAAGAAAGGGGACATTTTCTAGGTTTCTCGGCCTTTATTTTAAAGTTCGGTCCATACTATAACTAAGTTAAATTCAATTCGTGCAGCGTTGCGTTTGATTTGATGTCATCTTGATCGAGGATGCGCATATAACTACAAACATCGAATCAAATTACTCAAATCAATAACATTCAGTGACGTATATTAGGTTCGTGAACTTTGGACAAAAGGCATTACACAACCATGTCCCATTGCTAAACCAAGTTACCGATATCTTTACAATTTAGGGATAATGTCGTATTTTGTTGTGTGTGTGTGTGTGTTGTTTGTAAGACGTGTGAAACGGGGATAATCATATGTATACATAACTTCCAAGTGGGGATACACTTTCTTATTTTTTGCTAAATTTGGTAAAAGTGACCAGAAAGTAGTCTACTACTCATTTCCTGGAAGGATTTCCAAGACATCCACATTTTAATTGTAAGACGCCAATTTTTCGAGCGCTTCTTTGTGTATTATCTGAGATTGTTTAAATCTGATAAATGAACAGCGCCTAGTAAACTCTTAATTATTCTTTGACAAAATGTAATTGTATTCATTTTTCTGGCGATACATGAATCAAAGAAAAGGAATCTTTATTAAAAAACACCTCAAATTCCAATATCCCCAATTTCATAGTTAAAGATAAATATCCTCAATTGGCACGATTTACCTGTATGGGTGTGCGTGTTTTTTGTGTTTTATTTGTTATTTTTTGTTTGGGAGGGCGGGGATTGTCTGTCAGCTGTTGGGTGACTGTGGTATCAGGATGGTTATTTGATGCTTCATAATTACTTACTTTACATCAATAATTGTTGTTGAAAACTACCAGAATAACTGGTGAATACCATTTCAGTGAATACGCGCTCTGGACCTTCGTTCCCGGTCTTCGTTGCCCGTAGTTGCAATTCATTTACACTTTTTTGCGGCGGTTTCCCATCAGCGTCAGATCTGAACGAGCCTAAACTGTCGCCAGAGCATGTGCCGTAGAGCCGTCCCGACGGCGAATTTTTTTTCCGTACTCGAGAGGGCAAATACCCCATGTGCGCATGCGCGTGGACTTGTGATTTCTCTGCTACTTCCCATACGAAATGTACATGTATTCGCATGTACTGTGCACGATTCGCGTTTTACGAGTAAACGATGGCATAGTAGTCTTCAAACACAGACTCTGATTTGCCAGTTTGACAAAACAATTACGCATATATCGTGCGTAGCAATAGTACTAGCAGGCGCGGATCCAGGGGGGGGCCGAGCGGGCCTTGGCCCCCCCCCCCCCCCGCAAAAAAAAAAAAAGAAAAAAAAAAAAAAAAGAGAGAAAAAGGAAAAGAAGCGAAAGGGAAAGAGGAGAGAAAGGGAAAGAAAGAAGAGGAAGAAGAAAAGAAAGGGGGAAGAAGGAGATCGGGGGCCGAAAGGGCTTTGCCTCCCAGGCTGTTGACCCCCCCCCCCCCCCCATATAACAAATAAGAGAGAAGGAAGGAAAGGGAAAGGAAAAGAGGAGATACTGGCGTACTGATAGGGGGGGGGGGGGCTAAGTGGAAATCAAATTCAAACGTGGTTTATTTCTAATTCCATAACGGTGGATTACAAATAATGCTAAAATGACATCATTTCCGAGATTTTTCCTCACTTTTAGTAAATTATACGTTTGTATGTGTTTGTTGGAAAATGACAAATTCCTAAATTTGCAGCCAGGCAAGAAATATGATTTTTGAGATTCCTACATGTCAGGGCCCGAGGTACGGCGGGGATCGGGAGCCCCGAGCTCTCCCCCCCCCCCCCCACACTTTTTTTGAAAAATTATATTAAAGAGAAATAAAATAGAATGAGAGCAAGAAAGAAAGAATAGTTAACTGCCAGTGTTAACAAATAATGAGGCATCAAAATATGCTCATCTGACCGTGATTAAATGCCTAAAACCCCTAAGCTTCCGTGGGCTCTGCCCCCTGGATCCCACCAAAGGCCCTACGACGGGCCCTTAGATGCTCATCTGACGGTAATTTAATGCCTAAAACCCCTGATTTTGGGGGGCTCTGCCCCTTGGACCCAACGCCAAATAGTTACCTGCCAGTGTCACGAAATAATAAGGTATACAATAAAAAATATGCTCATATGACCTTAATTAAACGCCTAAAACCTCTGAGTTTCCGGGGCCGGCTTCGCCGCCGCCCCAGACAAGGATTAACAATCGAGAACGGTACAGCGAATCGTCTTCTTTCTCTCATAATCTTATGAAACGTGAAGCTTCCGCGCATTGCGCGGGAGGGGGAACCTGAATTCAGACAAGGATTCAGAGGCGAGAACGGTAATACCAATCTTTTATGATTTAATAAAACGTAACAGCTTATTTTCGAGAGCGGTACAACGAATCGTCTTCTTTCTCTTAATGATTTAATGAAAATTAAAAGCTTCCGCGCTTTGCGCGGGAGGGGGGAACCTGAATTCAGACGAGGATTAAGAGTCGAGAAATGTACAACGAATCGTTTTGTTTCTCTAATGATTTAATGAAACGTAAAAGCTTCCGCGCTTCGCGCGGGAGGGGGGGGGAGAATCTAAATTCAGACGAGGATTATTTTCTAAAACGGTACAACGAATCGTCTTTTTTCTCTAATGATTTAAGGAAACTTAAAAGCTTCCGCGCTTCGCGCGGTAGGGGGGGGGGGAACCTGAATTCAGACGAGAATTTAGAGTCGAGAACTCTACAACGAATCGTCTTCTTTCTCTAGTAATTTAATAAATCCTAAAAAAAGCGAGAGGGGAAAAACTAAATTCAAACGAGATTTATTTTTGAGAACGGTACAACGAACCGTCTTCTTTTTCTAATAATTAAATGAAACGTCAAAGCTTCCGCGTTTCGCGGAGGAGGGAGGGGAAATTTGCCCCTCCCTGCACCTACCCCCCCCCCCCGCATCATGTCACTGTTGGTCACCATTACGTACCAATATTTGGCTCGCAAAATTTCAAATTTGGGCCCCCCCCCCCTAAGAAATCCTGGATCCGCGCCTGAGTACTAGTATTCAAGTCTGAGTAGTTGTATGATTCAGACTTGAATAAAGTACTTCTCAGCACACTACTAGTATGTTGTCAAACTGTCAGATTAGCGTCTGTGCTTGCAGACTACTATACCATTCTATACAAGTTGGCGACTTAAATAAAGTACTTCTCAGCACACTACTAGTATGTTGTCAAACTGTCAGATTAGCGTCTGTGCTTGCAGACTACTATACCATTCTATACAAGTTGCAATGTATTTCCATATGCACTACTGGGTCTGAATCATACAACTACACAGACTTGATCGCGACACATACGCATATTGATTTGTCAAACTGGCAAATCAGAGTCTGTGTTTGAAGACTACTATGCCATCGTTTACTCGTGGAACGCGAATCGTGCACAGTACATGCGAATACATGTACATTTCGTATGGGAAGTAGCAGAGAAATCATAAGTCCACGCGCATGCGCACATGGGATTTTTGCTCTCTCGAGTACGGAAAAAAAATTCGCGTCCCGACGACCCCGTGTCTTCAGAATCCTTTCCGGTCGCTAACTCCCAATTGTAACAACCCGTGCGTTCGATAATTCGTCCTGGATGAGCGCGCGTGTCTACTAATCCGTATGCAGATTCTTTACGCGCATGGATAACCAATGAACAGATCATTCCATCAATGCGCTAACCGACCAGAATTTTCCCAATCGTAATTTGATATATCTGCAAGGTCAGCGCCTTATCAAGGCCTAATTTAAGCTACAAGAACAAGTGAATGAATTCCAGCCAAGCGCATAACCTAATTTAGTTCACAGAATGGTAGGCGGTATCAAAGTGCGTCGACTCTGAAAAAGAAGATGACCTATCGACTGATGAAGGAATCTGAAAGAAACAAGTCTAGAGACAGTTCTTCTTATAGAAACCAATCTCATCCCAGTATAGTTCTGAATTAGAGCTATTGGCGCGTTGCTAGAAGAAGAAGAAGAAGAAGGAGACTTGACTGGAGAGGCGAAGGTCGTAGGTTCAATCCCAGACATGGCATTTCGTGATTATTGCTTCTCTCCACCCAGGTATAAAGCGATGCGTCACTGTGGCTGATTAAAGGGGAATTAACCTCAAACTCAATGTTTTGTAGGCCATTTAAAACATTATCTGAAACATATAAAACATACATTTGACGAAAGGAGAACGTAGCTCTTCTTCAGAATTATTTGTCTTTTGCGGCTCTGAGAATTTTCGGTACGTCGCCATTGTATTTGCGCACGGCCCGTTCAGTGACGTATCAATCAAATGAAACGTTGTTTTACTCTCTTTGTCATGATAATGCTTCATAGTCGAGAGGTCAATTCTCCTTTAAGCATTGCGCACATTTGTGTAATTGTAATTGTGAGAGGAAAATGTGCTATTAGTATTAAAGTGAGTTCACAAGCCTGGATCCGATGATCAAGGAGAAAATAAATTTGTAATTATTATTAAGGCATCGTCGATGTAGGCCTACTAAGCCTGAGAAATCCATAATAATCTTGAAAGTTAATGTTCGCATGTTGGTATGTATGATATTCATAAAGATTGCAGATTCACCATGTGGGTAGTCGTAAAAGGGGCTGTTGGGGTTTGAAAGCGAAAGGAAAGGAGTGTTGGCCTACATAAGGGAAATTAATTTCGGTTTCGTCCTATTAACAGCTTTAGAAAAGCACAATTTTATATTGAGTGCTCGCGCGCGTTTCTGCGTCTCTGTGAGGCTCTTTCGTAGTGCCAAAGATCACTCCACGAATTCACAAGCGGTTGTTTATAACTCGTAACCCCTTTAAGAAATTAATGATGTGCAAACATGACATGTAAAATGTTTGAACAATTATTTTGTAAACGGCGCGGTCAAATAAAAAAAAAATCTGTTGTCAATTGTTCACACATACACCATTCGTTCTATTGATCACTTTCACTGGCGTCACCATTCAAATACAAAGTTCATCAATGGCATCGAATGCAGAGGTTAAAGAGTTGTTTAACAAGGAGTTGAGATTTCTTCATAGGGTAATGTGTTATTCGCCGAGTGACCTTGGACGGTGCGAAAGAGCCCCACATCGACGCAGAATCGTGATCACTCAATACAAAGCTTTACTCAAGCTGATTAAGGACGACTTGATATTGTAGGGAGAGAAAAGGAGAAATTAAGAGACAGAAGTATTATTTCGAGAGTGGAGTCCTGCAAAAGGACCGGTGAACAACATTATGATTACAGAGAGAGAGAGAGGGTGACAGATTACGTGAACATCAGGGACGAGAGAGAATATGGGATCGGTAGGCATTTCAAAGCTAGGCAAAATTCTGACAAATCGAACAATGAGTATGAGGACCAGAATAAGAGTATTGAATTGTTACATATACCCAGTACTTATGTATGGTAGTGAAACGTGGACTTTAGCCTCTGATACTAAAAAGCGTTTGGAAAGTTGCGAAATGTGGTTCTTAAGAAGAATGATGAAAATCCCCTGGACTGACAGAGTTAGTAATGAGGAAGTTCTTACACGAGCTGGAGTGCAAAGGAAAATGATACGTGAGATGTTGATTAGGCAGTTGAAGTTCATGGGTCACATTACACGTAAAGAAGGCCTAGAGAATCTTGCTCTGACAGGGAAAATTGTGGGAAGAAGGAGTAGGGGAAGAAGGAGGATACTTTGGATGGACAGTCTGCAGAAATTGTTGGAAGAGAGAGGAGTGAAAGAACTGGGAGTGGTAGTAATACAGAAGGCTAGGAACCGAGGGTTGTGGAACAGCATTATCGCCAAAGTCAATCGATATGGCACTTAGAGATAGAGAGGCATTATGTTCAATATATTAAAAAATCACCGTTAAAAAGGCATCATGAATCCAAGGTGTAATTTTGTTTCACAGGAATGTGTCAAAGGATTTTTTCTTTCCACGAATATAACCATGGTTACAGAATATGTGTGTGTATACTATCTAGTATCTATCCTGCAAAGCACCTGCTCCTCCGAAGCATATAGGATGTACAATCATTATGCTAACTTCGTATTGTCCTTTCATACTAGACCCTGGGAATAAATCATTATTGGTCAAATATGAATACACTTCAACGTTCCCCTTCCAGGTATCACGTTTCAGCTACGTGTCATCTCATACTTTATAAAGGTGTCATTGAAGAACAGAACATGAGAACATGATTATGTTGAATCACGCTTGAGGTAATTGAAAGGGGACTTTCATTGGAACTTGGATTGGATCTAATCGGCTATTAGCTCTAAGGACCTGGATTTCTGAAGATGATTTTATAAATAGAATACGAATCAATATCTGGAGGCTATGCCATCGAATCCATATACATTTTTATATGTAGCAACGGCGCAAAATAATGCAAACAAATTAAGCACGTTTACGATAATTGAAAGGGGACTTTCTTGGGAATTTCACATCTAATCGTCGAAAACTAGCTCGAGGGTTGGTAAATCCAACCCCTTAGATTTTTGTCATAGATTTCAGACTTAAATGTTACAATTAGCATATACGAATCAATATCTGGAGGCTATGCCATCAAATCCAAATACAATTTGGGATGTAGCAACAGAGCAAACGGAAACAAATGTAGCACGTTTACGATAATTGAAAAGGGGCTTTCATGGGAATCGTTAAAATAACCTTTAAGGGTTTGGGTTTTTCCCTAGATTTCTAAAGTTAACGTTATAAAATTAATGACAAACAAAATCAATATTTGGAGTCTATGACATCAAATCCATGTAAAATTATATATGTATAGCACCAGAGCTAATGAAAGCAGATGTAAGTGAAAATTTTCCCCATTAATACACCATGCTATGTAAATAACAAGTCGTTTTCATTCAAAGCTAAACTGCCAAACGTATATGAAGAAGAAAAAAAGAGGCGCCTTCCACAATATCAACTATTAGTTAGTTTGCATATAGCGTTCTTGATTTCGTGTATCGGAATTGCACTCTGATGGTTGGTTTGTTTTACCTGACCGTTAAGAAAACATGTATGTTTGAAAGTAACTACCTAGAGGACCAACGGCTTTTAGTCCTCTCCGAGTGACTGATGGAAACTAAACAAGAATGTAATCTTAATTCAAATTCAAATTCAAATGTATTCGTGTTTCCAACAAAACATTACAAATCAATTATAAGAATTTAAAACAAATGTAAGAAATACATGTTGAAAACAGAGGGGTCCACTAAAAAGCAATGCTTGTACAAGTGTGAACACCTCAAATGAAACTTAGGAAAAATGAGTAATTAAATTAACTAATCTGTAACTACAAAAATAACTACAAAATAGGGGAAAGAAAAAGGGGGATGCCAACAGAGACAAGAAAGGGACAAGACAATACTTTACACGACAAAGATAGAAGAACACGGTCATAATACAAAGAGTAGACAATGACAAAAAGAAGTGAGAGATCGAGGGTGCAGTTTATCGCGCAAAATGTTGGGTATTTAAAACAGGAAAATGTTAAGAAACTAACACAAATTTGTTGATCATTTTGCACTTGGGTCAAGAACATTGCTCAATTTAACCATGACTATGCTCGTCCTCCAGCTAGTATGCATTCCATGCCAAAAGAGCGTTGAGTATGTATTTTTTCCACTCTTCAACTAATTTCATCTTATTCCATGTGGAATTAGTTTTTCATCAATCCAAGAGCTTGAGGTTACCTTCAATACTTACAGGAAATAAAAATCTAAGGTATTAGGTCAAGTAATGAATTATTAACGGCGTTCGTGAAATCCAGGTTTGTACGAGGGAGGTCGAAGCCTTTGCATTAAATTTAATTAAGAGATTTTTTCTGTAAATACATCTGTCTCGGTAACTCAATGAAGAATTCTTTCCAACTGAAGCACGATTCAATTTCGTATAGTTTCATAAAATGCGTTTGACTGTATGTACGTATACAGCGAAGTTTTTGTAATTATGGTTTTTAAATTAATTGTACATGTCATGTATAAATGGAAGAGCATTCCAAGGCAATTCACTTAGGTACAGACCTATATACATCGACAACATATTTCTTGTTGGTATCACATATGCTTCCATGTAGAGGGTTTAGGGGTAGGCAAAGAAGAAAGATTTGTAGTTTTAGGCTGTTGCCTAATCGTGTTAAGTACAACAAACGTTATTTATAGAAGATAAATATTATTCGTGTTTGGATGCATACAATAAAACACGCAATGATTTACACAAGCCATCCACCCCCCCCCCCCCCCCACCCCCCCCCCCCCCCTGAAAATGAACTGTGGAAAAATAAAAAAAAATGCCGTTAGACGGGGAAAGGGGAAAGGAAAGATAAATTAAGACGATAGGACCCAATCCCGCACGTCCTAATCGAGATGACATTTAACCCACGCAGTACGACCCGCCCCTATGATGTAAGTATTCCCCCCCCCCCCCCCCCCCCCCCCCCGCCAGTGCTGGGCCTACGATACGCAAATCTTTAACATGTCATTACTGGAAAGTTGAAGCAACTTCTGAACAACAATTATTATAGTAATAAGACCATTCTACACCAAAACATCAAGCCTCTCCGTTTCTCATACTACCTTGGGGCGTGATTCAATTGTCTATGATTGCATTGATTCTTAGAATCGAAGCTTAATGATATTTTAAGAGTACATCTTGGAGCACATCCAAACAGTTACAGGCTCGTTAAGATATGAAGCAGTAAAACAGCGGCGGTTTAAATTTATATATCTATATATGTACAGGGATATGTGACGAGATATATATGCTTCCCGTCTCTGTATTTTATAAGACAGAGCTGAGTGAATAAACGCAATTCCATTGATGTGCGAAGTTGCCATTCATTTACACTTGAAAACAAATCGCGGCAGCTCTTTTGCGGTGGTTTACCGCGTCATAGAGTCCACGACAAGAGAGAACAGAAAACGAGGTGCAATCGTTGACGACATGGAATTTAACATGTTTAAGTAAGTTAATCTATCCAAGTTTGCTTCCTTTATGGCATTATGGCAAATTAAAAGTTGCTTCATTATGATTCTAGAAAAATGTAATTATATCATCAAAAGATGGCGCGATTTCAAAATAATGTCATACTTTCATTGATGAAATAATGACATGATACTATAATAGCAACACATCTCTTCCCTTCTCTACCCCGCTATACATCTCTCTCTCTCTCTCTCTCTCTCTCTCCTCCATCCTTTCTCTCTCTCTCCTCCCTCCTTTCTCTCTCTCTCCTCCCTCCTTTCTCTCTCTCTCTCCTCCCTCCTTTCTCTCTCTCTCCCCCTCCCTCTCTCTCTCTCTCTCTCTCTTTCTCTCACAAACTCTCTTTACTGCTCTTTTCCCTTTCCACCACTTTCTTTGCCCTGTATCTTTCTCGTACTTTTCGATTTATTTCTCTTTTTATCTTTTACATCTCCGCCTCTCGCCCTCGCATGTTATGTTTTTTTCGTTTGTTAGCCTGCCTCAATGCGACTCTCCTTTGTATCTCACTAGAAACGTGTGATTAATTCCTTATTAAATCGTAGTCGATTTCAATGATAACGTTAAAAAGAAAAAAGATACCATGAATGCAAACGCCTTTGCAAATTGAATTAAATTATGTTCAAGTTCCCAATGTAGGCTGAGTAGATACCCCCAAGCAGACGCGTACGCAGGATTTTTACAAGGGGGGGGGGGGGGGGGTTTAACATTTATAAATCGGGCCGAAAATTTCGCAACGACTCAGCCAGCCGCTGAATAAGCGGGGTGGCGGTGGGGGGGTATAAAGAGGACACCTGTTTTAGGTCAGCCATGTGAATAATTTTTTTTTTCTAATAAAAAAAAAAAAAAAAAAAAAAAAAAACCCAAATGGGGAGGGTTTCGGGGGGTTTACACACATAAAAATACCAAAAGGGGGTGTTAACCCCCAAACCCCCCCCCCCTGTGTACGCCTGCCTCCAAGATATACTTGCAGCTCATAAATGACTTACACCTTCGTATTTGTGTGCCTTTGCCCTTCATTTGACATTTTTAGGAAATTAAAAAGTAATTCATATCGAGTAGCAAGTTAGGACATCATTTCAAAACTACAATGAACAATGCATAAAACATCTGTATTTCGGTAAATTCATAAAATTATGACATTATGAACATTGTCCGAAGATTATTGTGTCCAAATCAAAATGATATCGACCACATCGCCTTCATGATTGTCACATTCCGAAGAGTAAGTAAGAAAGAAAGAGCCGCTGGATTACAATTTTTAAAGAACTTTTTCTCGATACATCATAATTATCCGCAGATAAGTGTTCATTTTGGCACATGCTCATTCGAACTAAGATTAATATAGGACAGTCTTCTACGAAAGAATTATACCAAGACACTTTTATTTTCTTCTTCTTCTCTTTCCTTTTCCTTTTTCCTTTTTCGTCATTTTCCCTCTTAGTTTTTCGAGTGTTGTAAAAATCAACATTTTGAATGATTAGCATCCGATGGAATCTGACGTGCCAGGTTATTAGTGTCGTCAGCAATTATTATCATTACACTCATTATCGGTTGGTAATCAAGCAGTGGCCATTTCAATATTACAGGTTTTTGCAAACTATCAAAGCCCATATAGGTATCCTCTCTGGGCTGAAATTCGTAATGAAAATCGGAGAGGGAAGACGCTTCTTACCAACTGCGGCGAAAGATCAAAGAGAGTAATATTAATTTGCAAATATGAAAGAAAATAGAATATGAGTATACTGTAGGGTCATATTTGGAAAACTGTCCGTTCTTTAACCACCATGTGCAAATGTAAAGATATACTGATGAAGAAAAAGACAGAACATAAGCGAACATGAAAGAAGTGAATTAAGCAGAGATTTTTAATCAGTTTTCAGTTTATTCGTATAATAACGCCGAACTTGATCATGTACGAAGACGGAGCATATCATTACTCTGATGATTCTATATGAGCTCCCAGATTGGAGAACCTTTGGAATGAGAAATATTTGGTTCAACGCATAAACAACGTTAGGATTGGCAAAGATTTTTCATTTCCAGATCCACTCTCCCTCTCTCTCTCTCTATCTATCTCTCTGTCAGACTCTCTCTATTTCTCATCTCTTTCTCTCATTTCTTTCTATCTATCTCTTCATCTCGTTATCTCTTCCACATGTTCTCACTGTTTCATTTCCTCGACGTCCTTCCCTATCTCATAAATCATTCCCTCCTCCGTCTTCTCCCTATCGTCTCCCTCTTGGGTTTTTTCTACATGTTCATGCATAATGAAACAACACAGCACTCTTTACCATGGGACCAATACTAACTTCTCCCTGATTCATACTCGCATAGTGTGAAATGTCTCGAAATGGTTAATAAAATCAATATTCTAGCTGACACCGGAGCTAATATGGTGGCATTTTGTTAAATTTCGCGGAAAATGTTACAATTTTCATGAAGTTATACATTTGCGCGAAAATATTCCCTCAAATGGTATTGAAAAGTAATGAAAATAGCTAGCGCTCATCTCTGTGCATTATGACTATTTACTATTGCTTGTTGCACACGTGAACTTGCATCATGGCCAGGGATGAAAAATGATTTTCACATCTCTCTCTCTCTCTCTCTCTCTCTCTTCTCAGCAACATTATAATACGCTTATTTTTGTATCCTGTTTAACTTAAAACCTATCTGCACTAGTTTAATCATGGAAAGCTGCAGAAACGTTTTTGGAGCCTGACTGAAACTATGAACGGTCTTTAAGAATACCCGGCTGGGAGATAAGGAGATTCTAATGACAAGTTGCACGTGGTTTTTCATCCAATATTATAGCACAGTATACGTGTACACGCGTCTACGCTATTGAATCTTCGTCGCATTACTGGCGAAGTGGCGCCTAGATTTACCTAAATCTGGCAAGCACCCATCGCGACCTATGTGCAATGAGATGTTATTGCAAAACTCATAAAAACTTCGTAAGAAGAACTCAATGTGACGATCATGCTGGGAAGTAATTGCAGCGTGGAACTAAATTGAGGGAAATCGAATAGTGCACATTAAAGTGGTACTGTGTTGAAACGCGGATGGTGAAAAGGCAGGCGCGTACGCAGGATTTTTTCAAGGGGGGGGGGGGTTTTAACATTTATAAATCGGTCCGAAAATTTCGCAACGACTCAGCCAGCCGCTGAATAAGCGGGGGGGGGGGGGGGGTAAGAGGACACTTTTTTTTTTTTTTTTTGGTCCCAAAAAAATCGCAACGACTCAGCCGACCGCTGAATAAGCGGGGGGGGGGGGGGGGGGGGGGGGGGGGGGGGGGGGGGGGGGGTAAGAGGACACTTTTTTTTTTTTTTGGTCTCGAAATTTGGAAATTTGACATTTTGATCCGTTGGGGGGGGGGGTTAGGTCACCTTTTTTAGGTCGGCCATGGGCATAATTTTTTTTTTTTTTTTTTTTTTTAAATAAATAATTTAAAAAAAAAAAAAAAAAAAAAAAAAAAAACCAAAAGGGGGGGGGGGGGGGGGGGGGGGGGGGGGGGTTTTAGGGGTTTTTTTTTGGGGGGGGGTGGGTTTACACACAAAAAATTACCAAAGGGGGGGGTTTAACCCCCCAAACCCCCCCCCCCCCACCCCCCCCCCCCCCCCCCCCCCCCCCCCCCCCCCCCCCCCCCCCTGCGTACGCGCCTGTGAAAAGGTATATCGAAATGAAATTGTGATATGGATTTATCCAAATGGCAAATACACACGTCATAAGTCCCTTCATAACAATTAAATTGCTCTGGAGTATAATGATGTTGTTTCGGAGGACATGGAAAGAAATGGTATAGGCCTATTCAAATAAAATTGCCTTTTATATGGGCTTATCCAAGAGATAAAAATAAACGCCGTAACATCTTTCGTAAGAATCGAATTTCTTTATTTATCCGAACGTGCATGTTGGGCTTTATTTCCAATTTAGATATCTGTCCCCTGCTATCATTTTGGTCTAATTATATTCTCCCTATTGTGTAGACAATCAAATAGATATAGGCGCTATGACGTCATCACGGATTGCTGGTATTTACTCTGAACTGATACGATGTCACATGACCACCTGCCCGAGTAAGATACACCTTTGTTTTTCAAAATGTACCTTTCTTTCATTAGTGGCTATTTTATCCTCTCTCTCGATTGATTCTTGCAAGTTTGGATCACTCTTACTAATTCTTGTTGTGATCTCTGTAAATCATGCTCATTAATTTTATTTTAGTTCATGTACTATGTTTTCAACATTTAATTATCCTTATTTCACTCACTGACAGATTTAAAGGGCACAACCGACCCATGCCCCCCCCCCCCCACCTTGAATACGATCAGGTGCCTTCGATACGTAGCCCTAAACAAAGAAGACCTTTTTTCGTTGCTCCACAGAGATTTTCAGTTATTTTATTTACTGGATCCGGGCCTTTGCCTTCACTCTTGGCATGTTTGCAACTTTGTCTCTTCAACTCATATTTTGTATAAATATAATGCTCATGTGCAATCGCCTTTTACTTTTTAGTGATTAGAGTTTCTCCATTCCCTTTAAAACCCTTGCACAAATCTCACGGCCCCTGCTACATTGCTATTTTTAGAGGTGATTTAGAGCACACAAAAAACAACATCCAAGACCATTTCGACATCCTCTGTTTGATGTCATAACATAATTATGGGTGTAGATTTATGACCAATATCAGCCGGGAATGCCATTTCATAAGCTTATATGCCTATTAATACGGTGCAAACTGACCATTAATACTCTTGTTATCCCTTGTCACACCCACGAGACCTTTGAAAAAAATTACACTACCCCAAATGGCCGATAAACAATAGGTCATCGATACAAAAATACATATAATATTGGATCCGAGAAAATAAGAGCTGAAGGCTCAAGCGTAAATGGGTGATTAATATCTGATATTTTCTGCGTACTCATGCACCTGGTGCGGACTAGGTTTGAAGTATTGTACCGCATTCATTAATAACATGTTAATGAAATAACTCGTCATTAGGTCCCCAGGAAGAAAGAAACATCCATAAATTCGAATATGTTAGTAAATCGGATCTATTGCCTGACTTTGCCTACATGGTGCGAAATCCAAATGACGCCTCGTGTTCAACGAACACCGGCGTCACCGTAGTGTACTGGTCTACTGCGCGCGCGCAACACAAACGCGTGCCTTGTGAGACCCCGATTAGACAGAGGTATGAATGAACTATTGTATTGTATTCACCTGTTACGATTATGGTATTTCAATAGTGTGAGTACAGGCTGTATACATTAGTTGATGCTATGTCGGACAAGCCTCTGACAAGTACCAGACGCTTTTTGTGGTTAATTATTGCCATTCTAGTTGGGGCGTACTACTTCTAAATTTATACAGCCCTACAAAATTCTTTATAGGCCCTATGAAATACTATTTTGTATCATAAACTTGCACTACTGTGGCTAATTGGATCATGCAAAGATGAAAAGAATCTGATGCTGGAAATGAATGAAACATTTTAATTTCGTACCTTTTCTTTTTCGCCCGCCTGCTCACCTTACTTGCAGCCAGTCAGTCATTTACATGGAGGGATCGTGCGACCCTGTTTAATCCAAGGGTTGATTCACACTCATCATCGTCGAGAAACCAGTTTCTTGAAGTTGACTTCCCTCTTTCCCGCACGATTGTATTTTAGTCTATGGAGTATTGGCGTATTTGTTCAACCTGGCTTTAATTCTGTTTTCCGGCCTTGGTGCTTGAATACGTGTTCCACCGCTTAGCTTTTGGACTAAATTAACGCCGTCTCAACGCTGTGTATACACAACTGATCACGCCGATGCAGTTCGTTGATTTATGTCCCCATTGTCGTCGTCGAGATTGAAGTGCGAGGCTGAAATAAAAAGCCCTTTATTGTTATTTCAAGTTAATGAAATAAAAGAGCAGCGATGTTACAGCGTGCCACGTGGAGCTACCAACTGTTTCACAATTACTGGTATTATTATACAGTCTTAATTAATGTCGTGGGAGATCAGAGGTACCAGACAAAATTGGCCAGACAGAGATCGCATCAAAACAATCGTTTTGTTCTGATTATTCGTTTTTATGTCTACTTTTACGCTAAGGTAACAAACAAAAGCCCTGTCAATGCATAATGGTTTGAAGAAGCAAGCGCCAAGAAACTGCATGCAGATCCACTCGCATACGATAAAATCCAAGATCTCGACCTTTAAACAATCTTTATTTAGGCATTCTCCCAACAATGTCGAGAAGTGCATATTTTATTTTAAAATTTACAATAGCCACATAAACCCTATAATCTGAGCTCCAATGAAACAAACTCTCTCTCTCTCTCTCTCTCTCTCTCTCTCATCTGTCTTTTTTCATACTGATTTACCCGTTTTGAATTTTGGTCAACTTAAGCGTATAGACAAAAGGCTTGTAGAAAAAAGGCAGAGACATATTCCAATTTGTTTTAACCCCTTTCCATTTTAATTCCATATTCATGAATCGAACGATAATATTATAAAATAATAATAATAATACATAACATTTATTAGGCGCTTAATACTGATGATTCTAAGCGCACAGTGTTCTGATTAAGAGAAGACTATAACCCGTAGAATTAAATTAGAAGAAAAAGCAAAAATACAAAAGTAACATAGATAAGGTAAGAAAAACAGTGGCAATCAACTAAATAAAGACAAATACAAATATGGTGCGCACCTCCATTGACCGACGCACAACTGCAATTTACAATTATATAGCGTATCCACCATAGAGTGAGGCCAGTGGATGCCCCCCCCCCCCCGGGTTCGTAGTGGAGACCGAGGGGGGATTAAGAATCAAGCGAGGGCTATATAACACATTGGCAGCTCATGTTCTGCCATTATCACCCTTCCCCTCCCACCACCCCTTTCCAGGAGGGTTCCGCCCCCTATATTTTTGGATACGCCTTTTTTATCGCGTCATCGACAGAAATGGGAGAATTCACCTTCTCCGTGATCTTCAAGTAGTCTATACTAGGCATCTCAATATCGTCTTATTTAGATGAAAATGATCTTTGCGAGGATCATCTTGTCCTGACCAGATTTTCGTGTTCACCTTCTGATGCCTCTGCTCAATGTGATTCAAAGACAGTCCAGAAACGTTCTCAAATGATGACTGTGTCCTACATGTTGTCCTCCATATTAGATGCAACGCCATCAGAAATAATCTTCGTCCTTTTCCAGGGCCTTTTCCATGTAGTTATTACGTCCGTGAAACGTGAAACTTCAGTCACACCGACACCGCTAAGCCGACTCCAAAGTTAGCCGACCAATTCTTTGCCATAAGAAGAAACGTAACTGTTAGTTTGGTCTGTTGTCGATCTGGTGACAATATCCTTAGTGTGCCTGTATTATAAGCAGACCGTGAGACGTGCCAATGTGGTAATGACTTTAATACCCAGGTCACACCAACATGAACAACATTAGGCCAACAATACATACCGAATAATATGACATCAACCTAACTATCGTTCATTTTGGAGTTGGTGTGAAGTAGGTTTTTGGTGGTGTGACTGGGACCTACGCAGATCGTGAAACTTGACGATATGATAATAAATAGGACACGAGACCGATATCGGGCCGACAATAGACCGAACAAAATATCGATAACGAATGGCTAAGAATAGGTCTTTTTTTTTTAATGGTTTTGTGTCTTTTATGCGGTGTGAATGGGGTCTAAGCAGACCATGAGACGTGACACCGGGCAGACACCAGCCACCAGGCCGACGATAGCCTGATCAACATAATACATCACCCTGAACGGACAAAAATCAGTCGTTTCGGGGTTGGTTTGGCGGTGTGACTTGGGCCTATAAGAGGACCATCAGACGTGAGGCCGTGATAATGAATGTGACTTTCAGGTTAAATGATACCTGAACCCTGGTGTGACGCCCACGTGTGACCCACTTTGATGACAAGTGTCTATGGTTGTGGCATCTCATCAGATCATCAAATCTAGCATGATACCCGATTCGAGGAAAACCCAACCTCTTGACTGTCATCAAATGTGACAAGTCATTCAACAAACGCCTCTTTCTCAAGAATTGATTTATCAAAGTTCAATTTATGAATGGTTTATTCATAACAAAATTTAAAAAAACGTGCATTTTATACTTGTATATCCTTTTAGATCAAGAGCAGCTACCGTTAGATAATTCATTGTCACTGGTTTCCTCATTGGCATAAATTCCCGATTCGAGGAAAACCCAACCGCTTGACTGTCATCAAATGTGACAAGTCATTCAACAAACGCCTCTTTCTCAAGAATTGATTTATCAAAGTTCAATTTATGAATAGTTTATTCATAACAAAATAAAAAAAACGTGCATTTTATACTTGTATATCCTTTTAGATCAAGAGCAGCTACCGTTAGATAATTCATTGTCACTGGTTTTCTCATTGGCATAAACGCCTCGTTTTCAAGAATTTATTTATCAAAGCTCGATATTAAAATGGTGTATTCATTTTGTTTTTAACCATGCACTTTACTTTTGCTTTTACATGAAGAGAAGCACACGTTAGATCATTCATTGTTACGAGTTTTTTCACTGGCACGAACTTGATAAACGCCTAGTTTCCAAGACTTTATTTATCAAAGTACAATCTATAAATGGTTTATTCATTTTTGTTAATTAAATAATAAAACGTGCATTTTTCTTATCCTTTTACATGAAGAGCAGCAGAGGTTAGATCATTCATTGTCACGGATTTTCTTGTTGGCATAAGCATGATGAATAACATCTTGTAAAAGGTAATGCATATCTCAAAATACGTATACAGATATGCTGAAAAAATTAATAATTCAGCTGATAAATACGGCATTCCGATGTCATTTAATGTCAAAAAATCTGCAATATATGTTCGCGGGAGCTGGAATTGTTTTTCTTTCTTAATATGGCATTGAAATATAATCAAATAAGAAATATGTTACTTTTAAACTTGTTTAATTTTTGTTAAAGGAAACCTAACCCCAAAGAATAAGTGTAGGTATTCTGAAAAAATTAGATGTATTCCTGTCCTTTGATGTAAAATATTCCTTACGAAAATGTACAAGAGATATATAAATGAAGATATTCCTGGCATGATGTGATGCCTTTTAGCATGACATGGGCGCAGCCATTTTCTTGAAAATGTGACGTACCAGTTGAAGTTGTACATGTATCATGCACCAAGCTTTAGTTGGAAATAATTTTAAATCAATAACGAAACCTTTACTTTTCATTGAGGAAAAAGTCATAACTGAGAAGATAGAAATTATATTTGGTGAAAAATAAATAACAGGGGAACAAATGTAACTAAGTTCATTTATAAATAATACACTATAGTAGTTGACAAATCTATTTCATCTATGAGAAACCTTCACCCCAGAACAGCACCAACTTATTTATGCAATTTGCGTTCTGGCAACTGTAGTACAAAGGATAATAGCAGGTGAATGAAATGCTTCATCACCACACACGTCTGGGAAGGAAGCATCCATAAATTTGAATACATTTACTTTTATAAACGACTTCGCATAGTACGTCACGTTATCAAGAAAATGACGATGCCCATGTCTTGCTGAGAAACTACATTATTCTTGCTTTATACCTCTCTCATACATTTTGGTGGGGAATCTTGTAGACTAATGGGCAATAATATAATAGATCTCTCAAAATAAGTAAAGTCATTTCTTGGGGTTCGGTTTCCTTTAAGATCCCTTTCAGCATAATGTTCGATATTCCCTCTGATCGAGTATCTCGCACTATTATGTTTAAAAAAATAAAATACGTGAGCGCAGGCGCGTACGCAGGCAGGGGGGGGGGGGAGGGGTTTAGGGGTTAACCCCCCCCCCCCCTTGGTATTTTTAATGTGGGTATTTTGGAGGAACCCCCCCCCCCTTCGGTATTTTTATTATTTTGTTTTGTTTTATTCAATTTTTTTTTAAAATAAAATAAAAAAATACGTGCCCCCTGTGCCCCCCCCCCTTGGATCCGCCACTGTATAAATTTAACTCATTTCAAAGTAATATGGCTACAACAATCCTCAACGACGCCCCTCTCTCTCTCTCTCTCTCTCTCTCTCTCTCTCTCTTTCAATTTTAATTCCTCCCCCTCTTTAGTGCTCTCTCTCTCTCTGCCAGATTTTACCCAATTCAACTCCAGCCCTTTTAGATATAAATCGGTGTGACATGCACTAAGAGCAAAAACCGTTAGGCGTAACAATAAAATAAAAAAAAGAAAAGAAAACAAATCCAATTCACTAAAAAAAAATTAGCAATCCACAAAAAAGGTCCGGATTCCCATTATACCTCCATCCCGATCCACCCCTGCTAAGTTTCAATTCTCGCTACCCCAAATAGCGATTCTGCCGAGATCCGGGGAAAATCCTGAAAACGCGCATTGCATTATGGGATAGCTTTTCGACATTACAGCTTCCTGTGCAGGCGTTCGTGATCACAACCCTCTCTTTCACGGTAGAGTTTAACGGCCTTTTGTGCTAAAGTCACTAATTCTGCCCGAAGCTTTCCATTGCATATTATAATCTGTACAAATTACACTGATTGGCATCGATTTTAGCGTGCGTGAAAACTCTACACAGCGAACACAGGCGCTAGCGCCAGCGGGATGGGACTCTATACCGGAAGTTGTAGTGACGACCCGAGAGAGTGAAAATTACCTCGTCTCGCGAATTTCGAGATTTTCGTACCTATTTAGGGTAGCGAGAATTTAATCATTCACCACGACAAAAGCTCATCATGAAAAATGATTTTGACAAGGCTACAATAGCATGCACTAGAATAATTATGTTATGGAAGATGTCAGCCGGGACTTCAATAACAGTTTTCAACATCATTTTATTTATTCCCTGAACTATCAAATGATCTATATCATAATAGCAGAACAGTTATTAAATTAATTTTTATTTCAATGGTTCTTTTCCTTTAAAATGCTTAACATGCCTACTTTCATGAAGCCGTTAGCTTCGCATTGCAGAAGAGGGCGCCCGTCCAGAGAGCGACCTGCTTCTCAGGTGTATTGTTTCGCCTGGGCTAAAAATGTTTTTTATTTTACTTGCCCGCCCGTCCGCCCCCCCCCCCTTTATTTTTTGGTGTCTGCTCGCTTATACTCTCTTTCTCCTCCCTCCCTCTCTCTATGTCTGTCTGTCTCTCTCTCTCTCTCTCTCTCTCTCTTTCCTCTATCTCCGTTTGTTTTTTTCTCTCTTTTTCTCTTTCAAGTTTAATTCCTCCCCCTCTCTCTGTATCTCTCTGTCTCTCTCTGTCTCTCTCTCTCTCTCTCTCTCTTTCCTCTCCATCTCTCTCTCACCTTCTTTTATCTCTCATTACTCAAGAGAATAAGTACTTATAATTTAAAATCAGTTTTTCACTTTATTGCATGACAAAATATCTAGAATACATTTTGCCTTAAAGGCCCACTGCATTACTGGTAGCTACTTGTGCCCTCTATATAACAAACAATGCCTAATCGGTGACCATTGGTCCCCCATGATCCTCTTTTTCTTATGTTAACTGAGAGCTGAGTTGATGAAATAACCACCTGTCCAGTGACCTTGCAGAGCGGTCTAATCCCTCCTGTAAACTATGGCAGATAAGCTTTAATATAAAGTAAATATCCCATTTTCCAAAACAACCTTCTGTCATGAACATGCAAATGTACATAATGAGAAACATGTCTAGACAAGTCCTCATGTCTTGAGGAGAGAACAAAATGTTTAAAGATATCTAAAACAAAAGAAAATAAAACAACTTGAATGGTGACATCATTATTATTCTTGCATCAGGTAGATCTCGGCTTGAATTTAAAGTGAAAGGCAAATATACAGCCAAGTCAAGGGGGAATAAGGGGAAACAAATTGTAAGCAAGTTGATAAAAAGGCTTGGTTTCCTTGTAAACAGCACTTAACTTTCATATTTCTTTCCCTACTCCATCAACTTTAAGGTAAAATAGGTTTTCTATATAATGGCCAATAGCATATGATAAGATATTTATAAAGAGAAACAAAAAAACATATCCAAAGCAAAACAGCTAAATCTAAATATTCTATAGAATGGATTTTTCTGAAGCATCATTTTTCAGAAATATTTTAAAATATGATAGAGGTTTTCCAATATTCATACTGCTGCAAGGGAAAATGCCATCGACAAATATATCATGTTCAATCATAGAGCTCTTATGTACATATATATCTGATTTAATATATTCAAAAATAAGATTTTCATATGCACAAGTTGATTAAAACAACATTATTACATTTTTCACTTTCAGCAGTATCACTGCTTCAAGTCAGATCCAGACTTTTACCACACATTAAAAAAAAAAATTTTGAAGGAAGGGTTCACCACCCAGGTATTGCATGCGAGTCCATTCATATTGATTGCTGTTACTTCAGCCACAGGTGGGCAGAAAGGGGGGGGGGGGTTCAGAGAAGCAAACCAAAACTTAAATGATTTACGCAAGAGTATCAAACTCAACGTAATATATACCACATTGAATCGCCTTTTGAACGACTTTAAAGGCCTCTAGCTTTGGGGGATCTGAGTGTTACAGCATTCTTGAAAAGAAAATAACAAATCAAACAGGACTGCTTGTTTACAGCAGTAACCTAGAAATGACCCATTCCAGAAAATTCACCATGAAGCCCTGGTTTACAGAAGGCAAAGCTACAGATGAAGACAGAGTGTCTAGGGTGAGTCTACTCTGTCTGGTTTCAGTCCCCTATCCATAAATCATTTCTTAAACAAGAGTATTGCACGTCTTGTCTTCAGTCTATATGCAGCCATTGTTAATTATGTATAACATTCATCAGATGTCAAGGATTGGTATGGAAAACATCCAATATTCAAATTTTCAAAACAAAATCCCTCTTCATGAACTGAATCCAAAGACAGCATTGCTCTGGTATTATCAACAACAAAAATTACAAAGGTCAAGAGTCTACCAATGAAGTACACATGCATTCATATTAATTACATCATGCAAGACAAACAAAAATCCAACTGGGTTCATAAAAACTAATTTCATACAGTCTAAGTGTACTAAAAAAGAGATAATTTTTGATATTTGTTGATAAAATGTAAAATATGACACATTATGTTTCTGTTAAAAATTATGAAGTTTCCATTTATCTAACTCATTTTCATGGATATACAATATTATTGACCATTTCTATAAAAAAAAAATTGTAAAGATAGAACTTGGATGTTTTTTAATGAAAAATTAACAAATGAGATGTTACTGATTGGTGTGATTTGGTATTTCGCTGTAACTACATATATACTTTATTCTTCATCATGAATGTAAAGGTTTCGGGGTAAAGAAATTTTCTTTCATAGAGTAAAACTGTAAAAGATTTTTTTTTTTTAAAGCTGATACCCACACACAATAAATTAAAATGAGATTAGAATTGTGAAACAACATAGATCAAAACAGCTTCTTCAAGAAGGAGGCGCGATAGCTCAGTTGGTAGAGCAGGGGTCTCGTAATCGGCGACCCGGGTCCGAAACCAAGGCAATGCGCTAGTGCCCTTTGGTAAGACATTTTAATCCTCATTACCAGGTCTTTCGAAGAGGATCTAAATCTTACTAACTCTTAGCAGCCAGGTAAAATAACCATTAGATTATTACAGGACAAGGCCAGACCATGTTTATAATTCAAAGGTAGATTTAATACTACAGCATTTATTATGCGCCATCGATCTAGTAAACTATTCTGAGGCGCAGAGGGAGATTATTACCCTGGCTTTAGCACGGCGCTCTAGAATTTCAAGGAATTAATTCCTACCAGCTACCCATTTATACCACCTTGGTTTAGTGTGGCAAATGTAGATCAATGTCTTGCCGAAGGACATTAGTGCCGCAGCAGGACTCGAACCGCAGACTTGTGATCGACAGTTTGGTGACGTATCCACTTGACAACGACACCTCTCTTGAAGGTTGAGGACATTATCAGTCTTGAAGATTGTCATTGAATTGCGTTCCCCCGTTGTTCTGATGGTCTTATTCGTCGTGCAACATTAAGGCTTGAACCAAGATCCAAAGAATTTCTTGTACATGGAATCATCGTTTTCATCGCCTTCCTGCCTGCCTGGTCCAGGATACCTCCTAGAACCAGGCCAGGACATCCCTGGTCTCCAGACATGGGGTACATCATCAGTCCTGTCTCTCTCCCCTTCCAACCTGTCGTGTCCAGGACACCTCCTTGTAAAAGGCCAGTGTTGACCTGGTCTCCAGGGATGCATTCCCCAAGGTTCCATGCGTCTAGGTTCTGTGCTCCCAGGAGAGGGCTTATCGTCTGGACCTGTGGTCACAGTCGTTGTTACATTACCCTGACCATCACGTTCAGTCCGTCTGGTTTCAGAGGTCTGAAAGCAGAAGAAGAGAGGAGTTAAAGTAGTCACCCAACAACTGATAATTATGAACAAATTATATATGGATGGAAAGATTTTCTCTTGAAAAACACAAATAATTTGCTGGAAAATCATATAGATATCATAGAAAGGCATAAAATGCATTTTTGTGCCTAGCTGTGTCTTGCATGTGACGTCACAAATCTTGACACTCTACGGAGGACCGCTTAAGGCAGAAAATCTAGATCTCAAAATTAACATTTTGAGAGATGATTACTGTGGGCCCTAAACATATTTTGAAGAGGGAAGTTGTTATATTTGATCAGTAAGGCTTCCCCTTTGCAATTATATGAATTTTGCATCGATACAAAACACTTTTGATTCTTCTGGTGACTACTTTAAAGGTACTGCACAGATCCCAAAGAAAAAAAGATTCATGTACAAAAAAAGGAGTGGAAAAAATATTAGATTAACAAATTCAAGAAGAATCTTCTGAGACAAATAATGATGACATAAGTAGAGCTGATGATACACGAATCGCTCCCCATAGGAGAAAAAACCTATTGATCACTTGCATTCCACAAAATTGTATAATTCTTGAAATTAAAAAAACACTTTCTAGTCATATCAGAACAAGCTTCATAGTTCAATTATGCAGTAATACGGCTTCCTCTTTATTTTATGTTTTGACCTAAGATAGAAACGTAAATATTATCAAGCCGGTTTCTTGCTACATGGTAGAGAGAATTTAAAATCTAGAATTGAAGAAGTTGTACACTCACCCCATCTGGTCTTCTGATTGTCTGTATTGATATGCTCCTGGAATAAGAACTCTGTCGTTGATCTGATGATGGTTGCCTAGGTGATCCACCTCCAAACATTCGCTCCATCTCCCCTTGCCTGACAACATCATCCAGATCTGAAGAAGATGAAAGAGGAATAACTGAAGTTAACTGATTTGTTATAAAGAGCACATCTACACCCCCCCCCCTCCTTTCTAGAATTATAATATTCCGCTTTTATATAGCGTTTAATACATCTACGATGTCTCTAAGCGCTTTAAAAATATACTATTACCCTGGTCATTTGATTTAATACTTGTCCGCACACACTGTGTGCACCATCTCCACTCCCTGGGGAGTATTTCAGCCAGGCGTTACTTGACGCTCAAAAAAATGTTTGACCAACAATAACAGTCGCATCCTATCGGGTACCCCAACTCCTTCTATGTCACCAATCTTCTTCTTTCTTTTTTTAATGACATAAAAGAACTATCATGTGAGAAAGTGTTACATGCAATGCTTATTTGTTTTTTGTTGTTCTCGTTTACATTTTTTGTTACTGATGTTAAACATGGAATAAAAAATATATTTTTGCAAGAAATAAACTTCATCCTGAAGATACTTGGATCTGTTTCAAAGAGGAAAATGAAGCCTTTCGAAGTCCAAACCCTTACCTTCTTAGGTGGGATTTGCTTCCCACAGCACGGAAAGAGTTAATATATGTTTATACAGTATAATCTCCTGGGTGTAGGCCCACAGTTGTGACATCCATATAAAAAGTGATTTCACAGAATTTATTAAGCAACTTGATGGAAAGCTAATTTCAGGATGGAAAACTATTTTTCGGTGCATAAATGACTGTCTTTAGAGAAACATCTTTGTTTGCATGTTTAATATCTTCACCAGTGGACAGGCAAGATGGAATTTGATACAGACATTGCAATTTCTACAGTCTACTTAAAAAGTATGTATCAGTTGGTTTTTAAATTGTGATTTCAATGTTATTATTCAGCTTATTATAAAGGTGTGGTACACGCACACAAATCACTAATGATTGCAAACAGGTATGTCTTCAGTTGCATTGGATATGTTAGATCATTATGTATGTAAGGTACCCAAATAACTGTGCACTTTTCGCCATGCTGTCAGCTCATGATATTATCATCAACTCATGGGATAAACCCACCCATGTATCCTACTCAAGGCCATTCAATATTACATGTATATAAATATCATTCACAGTGCTCACCTGAATCTTTCTTTTCTGAAGGAGACAGCGAGACATTTTCATCGGGAGGGACAGAAAGAATGCTCTTTCCTTTTCTTAGCTCTTCAAACTGTATAATGAAAGTCAACAAAAAAGTAATATAATTTTTTTTAAACCACACTGTTGGAAAAGAATAATAAAAATGGGCATATAAAGAAGACAACTTTTACTCATTACTCAATATTTTCATTATTTAACAATATGACCGATGGGTATGAAATATCCCCTTAAAACTAACCTACGAGTTTCCTCATTTTACAAAGTCATAGATTCCACACAGAATAGAGTTTTTGTTTCCTTATAAGGGGTCCTTGTTGATATCTTATTGAAACATGGTTGTGGTGCCATTTTTGCCTGTACTGTTCAAGATGACTATATCACCTTCTGATATAAAAATAAAAAAGCTTTAAAAAGGATGAAAGACAGACCGTTCTCTTTGATTAGAAGACATTTCCCTCACTTATCTATACTTTGCAGAGCTCCCTAAGTCCCATTGTTTATTTGCTTGTCTTAGGTTGGGGATGTTTCCTTTGTCTTCTTCTATATTTTCTTTCGGGGGGGGGGGGTGACATGTTTTCAAGTAATCGCAATTTCAATTGCTTTTGTCACCCCTGACCAGCAGATTGTATCCTTCTCTCTCTCCCCTCCACTTTCCTAAAGCTGTTTGCATGCAATATGGAATTTCTATGTATTATCTGATGGTTATACTCATTGTATGTTTTCTGATTGGTCAAATAAATAATAATAATAATAATAATAATATTAAATGAAACAAAGTTTATAGAAATAATACCCATGAGAGTGGCTCCTTCAAAACAGTCTTTGGGGTGGCTGTGCCTGGCTCTGGACTATTTGTAGAATCTGGTTCTTTCAGCATTTCATCTCTTGGTGCTTTCGCCTCAGGTTGTGCAGGGGACGATGGAGAGATCCTGGGAACATCTAGAAGCGGGAGCCAGGTGGGAATTCATAAATAACAAAATCAAGTTTTTATTCTGGGAGGTAAAAGGAATGATTTTCACTCCCTGAAGTTTAAATGATTACTGTTTCATTTGAATATGATGGCCAGAAGAAAAAATACTGGTACCGGTACTTCAAATAATCATGGTTATGGAAGAAAATATGAACTCATGATCAGAACATTTTCCAATATTACATTGAAATGTTTTAGTGTTATTAGTCTTACTTTTTTAAAATAAGCTTTTTCAAAGCGGTTGTCTCCTAGTGCATCATCTTAACTACATATATTTCAAGCATGATACAAGATTTTGATGATTTTAATGTTCCTGCTGATGATTATTGGCATTATCATTCTTCTGTTTATCCAACTAAAAGGGGTTCATGACCTACCAGAATGTGGCTTAAACTTATTTCAGGAAACAAAGATAAATTCAAAGTCATTTATGGAAATGACTCCAATGAATTATCATCTTCATTAATTCTTACCTAACGGAGGAAAATCTGCAATACCAAAGCTTTTGAACATATCATCAAAGAGTTTGAAGAAGTCATTCATCTCGTTGTTGAACGAGAAAATAGCTCCTCCTCCTGGGAATGGACCTTGTCTTCCAGGTGGCCCCTCATAATTGTCGTCATCGTCCATGTCATGTGGTTGTTCACTGTAAAACCGACTACCAGGGGATGAGGGGAAGAATCCATGGAAAGGGGTCTGATCACCTTCTTCATCAAAGGTATTGTCCCTGTAGGAAGAAATAAAAAAAACCCAAATAGATCTCTAGATCTACTAATATAGTACTAGACCTAGACCTTCTATCTTAAATAATTTCAAACAAAAATTTAATTATTCAAAAATATCAATCAAAAACACACTCAATTACTATTAAAATGGATAGTTTTGCACTAACACGATTGTCTTTTCAATAATAACCTACTTTCTGAAGATTATAAGATTTTGAAGGGAGTCATAGACTCACTCACTGTTTTAAATTTCATTCTTCCACAAGTTGCATTGTTTGCGCCAGCATAGTAATGAACGTATGGGACTGATATACAAATAACCTACCAAATATGTGGATGAAAAAGACAGTTTGTAGAGAAGGTACAATAGCATAACAATGTCACCTCATACAAGGATATATAATTCTTTTATTTCTCACCTATTAACTCCACGACGAAATCCCGACCTTCCAAAAAATGAGTCGAAAATATCATCAAATCTCGACATCTTCAACACTGAACCTAGTAGTACAAACCGTCAACGTAATTTCATTACGCAATATAAAGATGGTGTTACGTTATGCAAAATCTAAAAGGAAAAAAAATAAACTGGTTTCGCGTAGGATATAAAACAATTCAACATTTTGACAAGAAATGTGTTTTGATGGTAAAACAATCTTAAGGATGATTAAATAAAAGATCTTCATCAATACGTCAACATGAAAGTCGAAACCAGTGACGTGTCTGGATCTTGGGTCGGAGTGTGTGTTGAGGGGGGGGGGGGCAAGAGATTGGTTGATTGATTGATGGATTGATTGATTTGTATTCGTCAAGCTTCCAACATAAAACAATATACAATAATAACAGATCAAAAATAAGTCAGCTTGAACAGGATAACCCACGAAAGCTCGAGAGCTTATTTCCAGTGGGGTCCCTTACAGACATGTATAAAATTAATAAGTTAAAATAGTAATATTTACAGACAGATAAGAAAAATAATATAATTACTTATCAAAGGTAATAATAATAATAACAACTTTAAACTGATGATAGAAATGATGATAGAATGATAATAATGATAATAAGTACAAGAAGAAAAATAAGAAGGAAAAAGGAGAGGAAAATAATGGTGAATTTGTAGAATTTCTATAACGTACGAGAGGGAGGGAGGCAAGGAGGCAGGGACCAATATTTCAGCAGAAAAATTGTTTTCTGGGCCCTGATTTGCCTTATGGCATCCGAGGTTAGGACGGCGACTATTCTCAATTCTTTCTTTTTAATATGATATATTTGTTTACAATAACCACTGTACTGACAATAATAACAGCGGTATTCAACACAATGAATTTATAATTTTTTGCGAGATAGTAATGTTTAGCGAGTGAGGAAAATTTGGAGCCATATTTCCTTTTGAATAACAGTTCTTGGACAGATACATCAATAGTTCAATATTATGATGTTTAAGGATATACATCCAATTTAATTTCATAACATCAATTTCCTTTGTCGTGCTTCAGTTGCTTGCGAGGTCGCATGAAGACCGACCTTCGGGTTAGTTTTTAATAGAACGTATCTATGCTTTATGAGGTTTCAAACGCAACTGAATGATTATTTTGTGCTTGAATAATGTTCTCACATCACTGCAAAGTCTTTCTTTAATATCACTTTTTATGACTGAAAATCTGTATTTAATTTTTTAAACATAAAAATCTGTCAAGGGAAGCACTGCCCTTGCCCCTTTCATATACGATAGTGGTCGCAACTTATTACCGAGTTGCCCATGCAAAATATAAATGGGGTGTCGGAGAGACGGAAAGGAGATTACTCGGGCGTAAAGAAAGAAAAGATGATCGAAGGAGGAAGAGAGGGGGAGCATATGAGGAAGGTGTTTGAGGATTGTCAACTTTAAAAACATAAAAACTTGAAGAGAGAAGAGAGAGAGAGAGGGGGCACAGAGAGAGAGAGAGAGAAAGAGAGAGAGAGAGACCAATATAGGGCGGAGAGAGATGGAATTTAAAAGAAAGGTAATTGTAAAGGAGTAGCAGCAGAACACATTTGAAAACTGAACGCCTCCCGGATGGGAAATTGTCAGCATATTGTTTTTTAATGGCTCTTTGTCCTTTTTATATCAAATACTCGGTACAAAAGAACGTAGTCCCATGATATGACTATACGAGGTAATTTTTTTTGTTGTTTTTGTTAACTTACTCAACTTTAATACTCAAATGCGTGGGGTCGCTGATAAAAGTCCATTATAATCCTACCATAATAAATAAGGAGACGCAGTACCAATCATTATTGATGACCTGTAAATGTTGTGATATTATTTTTGATGTAATAAAACAGACAATTAAAAAAAAAGTCTAAGGAGACGCAATGGCTCATTGATATAGCAGTGGTCTCGAAACTGGGTTTGAAACCAAGTCGATGCGCTAGTGCCTATAGGCTATCGGATAAGGATATTTTCTTCTCCTTCTTCCCTTTCTTCTTGTACTTATTATCATTTCTATCATCAGTTTAATGTTGTTATTATTATTATCTTTAATAAGTAATTCTTTTATTTTTCTTATCTGTCTGTAAATAATTATTACTATTTTTAAGTTATTAATTTTATACATGTCTGTAAGGGACCCCACTGGACATAAGCTCTCGAGCTTTCGTGGGTTATCCTGATCAAGCTGACTTATTTATGATCTGTTGTTATTGTATATTGTTGTATGTTGGAAGCTTGTCGAATAAAACAATCAATCAATCAAAGGCTTAAATCCTCATTACCAAGTCCCTCAGAGAGGACTTAAAACCCGTCGGTCCCCTGTTTGCTTACATGCAAGTATACACATGCTTTCTTAGCAGTCGGGTAAAACAAACAAAAGAAACAAACAAACAAGCAAAACAAAAATGTGGAAGTATACAAATGTAATTTTCCTATTTGATCTCCCGCCACATTTATGGTAAACTATATGCATGTATCATATAACAGTTTGTTCGACTTCGGAATAAAAAACCTCAGAATACAAAATTATATCCAATAATCTGCAAGAAGAACTTAATTAACACTATAAGAGTCTATTTGGGTTGAAGGGTGGGTCACAGATACCATTACAGGATCTTCTTGTGCGCGCTTTTGTCTGAGGGAAATTCCCTGCGAAAGGGCCTGAAAATATTGCCAATCATCAAAAATTAAAATATAAATAAATATTGTATATCTTTATACCAAGATAAATCATTCATTTTGTGCTTATAATATCACAAACTATTTGATATATTTTTATTTGACCAATATGTGGTTATCATGTTTTTATATGTGCAAAATTGCAGGATAAACGTTTAGCAAATTGGCACAACAACAAAGCTGAACTTGAGAGGCGGGGCTCGTGCGAATGATGGCTAATGTCGGAAACGCTGGTGGAGAGAGAGTGCGAGAGAATGTCAGCACACGATAATAATACACAATCCACGGAGACTTTACTGGTCAGAGAGCGACTTTTAGGAACATCAGCCGACATGCAGAACTCGGATGAATTTCAAGATTTGCCAGTTCATGATGATTTTGATCCATTTGAATCCTACACGGAACTGCCCGAAGAAACTGTAGATGCTAACTTGACGGCTCCCCCTGAAAATGAGTAAGTAGATAAAGCGTGGGAGGAGAAAATATCAGTGCTATTTTGTTATTGTTGCCCCCGATTGTCCATGTCATTCATCACTGCCCTGCGCACAAAGGAATTAACTTTCATTCTGTGCACACTGCCGCATATGATTAACATGAAATTCAATTCACTTTTTCTGTGTCGATCGTTCATTCTTTCATGCTTGTGTCTTTAAATAGTAATACCAACATGGCTATTATTGTAATAATCTGTCGCATTTGTAATTATCTGTATTTGATAAAGTATTTAACATTATCTTTCATTACCAAGAATAAGATTAGATCTAGTTAATTTTAATCTGAATTTTAAATTCTGGATATGAATTAGATGTGACTCAATCTGAGCTGAGTCTGAGTGGATTATAATTCACATGACTCTGAGAGTGAGAATGGAAGAAAATTAATTCAATTAACGATATATATTTAAAAATTACTAAAATAGCGGTCTGTGTCAAAAACAGATATTGAGAACAACAGACCCAGGAAGCTTGGAGTTGGAAGTTAGGCCTTTACGCTAGAAATGTTCACGTCTAAACTGTATAAAAGTTTTAAAAAAAGAATAACACTTGTGACAGTTGGTAAACAAACAATAATACAGATGCAAACATCTAAGATAAATTCATGTTTGCCGTTGACATGAGGTCTCAAAATTATTTTGTTTCCCCAGTTTTTATCTCACTAACCAAATATTACACACCTTCATCATACACACTATCATTTATCAATGCATGCTTCGATAGTCGATACAATGACACTGGGAGAGATAATATTTTTTTAGTAGACAGACCTCTACATCAATTGAATAGAAAATTATTTAAGATGATTCATCACTTCATGATAAATTCATGAAGGTTGTGGTAGTGCTTAGCTAGCTCTGCCTTAAAAATGTTCCATTACCTGTGAATGGTATGAGATATGTGGTAAATGATAAAAAAATTGCCGGGAAACCGCCTACTAATTGATATATTTGGTAAATTAGTTTATCTATTGGTGAGTGAGAGATAAACGCACGTGTCGTGCACGTGTGCGTAGTCCCATATACATTTTTCTGTGTACAGTGCTTGTAGCTTTACAAAGACTGGGCCAAATTTCTTATCATTTTGATGATTCCAGAACCTTGCAGTACACACCAATACCTACATGTATGCTAGATGATCAACCTTTTCTGATCCATTCCACAACGTTTCTTTCATGAAATCGCATGAACATAACTGGTCTTTATCTTTAATGCATGGAAACTAACCGAAAAGAAGAATGCAAAATTATTACTGTTATTATTACTATTATAATTATTGTTATTATGAGAAGTAGTAGTAGTACAAGTAGTAATATCATCATTACTGTAATACAAATTCTTTTTTTTTAATTATTGTTATTACCATTTTTCATTACCATTATTATTTTCATGTTGTTTGTGTTTTGTTACATGTAGTTATCTAAGTTTTATTTATTTTTTGCAAATACCTTGTTCGTCAGGTCAATTCAAATGTTCATAGTCAAGCCATACCAATTGGATAATATTTCCATATTATTCTACATGTACATTTGTAAACGTAGGGCCTACATGTATTTTATGATGACCTGGATATAGTATAGGCAGCTAGACCGATTTGTTTACTCATGAAATCAAAGTGTCCCGGGAATATTGGGAAATAAGTGGAGAGAAAAACTCAAGTCCTGGATTCTGTTTTCTTTGTGCTATGATGTACCCGGTACATGTAGGTTTAATCCCCAGGAAACGATAAGTTGGAAAGCTGATGTGCATTACGGAAATCATTTGTACATTACTCGCTGTATTTCTTTTTAAAATATAATAACAGTACATTTAGATTATTTGCCAAGAAATGAAATGTAGTATCATATTGGTTTTCCTTCATTTTTTTTTAAAATTTCCTGGGGGATTTTTTTTTTCAACTCTTTTCAAGAGTTAATTTGATACTCCTTTGGAAATGATTTCAGTACTGATAGGATGGGAAAAGGGGGGAATTATTTTTTTCTAGAGAGAAATAATTTAAGTTTAAGATGTAGCAAATTATTTCTTGAAATCAGAGATTTTTGGTGTTGGTACGGTTTTTAATGTATCTTTCATGTTGTTGGTGCTGTTTTTTATTCAATTTTTTTAATTATTATAATAATGTATTCAATTTTTTTTAGGGGTGGGTTTTTGCAAAAAGATAATTTACATCAATGTTTGATAATTTTATGGGCTTTACGTAACTTCATGTACATGTACTGTGTACAGACTACAGTATACAGTAATGGTGTTTTGTTCAGAGTTGAGGATACAAGTTGATTAAAGTAGGTAATTTATCACTGAAGCATGTGCTATAAGATTGACAAATAAATTGTTATAAGTGTCCCATCATTACTATTTTTTTCAATTTTTCTAGATGGTACCATGGATGTTTGGATCGACAGTCGGCCGAGTTGCGACTCAATGCTGCCGACAAACCAGGGAGCTATCTAGTCCGAGAGAGTGAGCGTAAACCAGGTTCCTATGTCTTATCCTACCTGGGACAGAGAGGAATTAACCACTTCAGGTAATCATTCATCCTTCATTTCTACATTCATATATTTATATTCATATTTATTTCATTTCCAACAGAAAGGTAAACAAAGATATTACATTTTTTCATACATTCCGGTTATTCATTTTTTCCGGAAACTATACAAATACACTTTGCACATAATAAAATTATTACAAGAAATTCTTACTTTCTGAGGAAATGGGGGGGGGGGGGGGAGGAGATCCACTAAAAAGCAGTACTACATGTATGTACATGCATTGGCATAGAATGTGCCAAGCCATTTAAGGGGCACTTACACTGGGGTGGAGGGGGGCACATTGGTTTTATTCCATAAATGAAGAGCGGTAATTAATAAATAATTGGAGTTATAGTGCGGGGAGCATTTTCTTGAAACTGTCTAAAATTCTAACTTCTTGGACATCCCATTGAGACGTACATGAACATACATGTGTTATAGAATTAACACATATTTTTATGGGATGTCCACAAGTTTAGATTTATGCATGTTTAGAGTAGCTGACCACATGAAGGAACCCTGTCATCTTTTTTACATGCCAAGCTGTTTCCTCCTCTCTCTTTCCGTTTCCCTATTCTCATTCCCTTTTCCCTATTCTCATACCCTTTTACTTTAGCCATTTGTGCAGCATGTTGAGCTACATTTACATAATATGCAGAAATTGATAATACACCATGTACATGTTCATTAATGATGAAGATACATGTACATTGTATGTATGACTGTTGTTCCCTGGGAAAACTAACAATGATCGATTGATTTTTTCAAACATTTTCAGAGTCACTGCTGTTTGTGGAGATTTCTATGTGGGCGGTCGTCAATTTCAAACTCTACCTGAATTGATCGGGTACTACACTCACATATCCAACATTCTCAAGAATGAGAGATTACAATACCCTGCACCTCCGCCAGAGGTAAGTGAAAAATGCTGATAAATTGATTATTAGTGAAGCTGATTTAACATTTTTTTAAAAGTTATATCAGACATACACAAAGAAAAAACAGATGAGGATTTAATTTACAGCGGTTATTTAGTTTTGTTTTACACAATAATACTTTTAATAATTATATCCCATTTCAATCCAAGTTCATTTCTTGTCATTCAGTTAATCTTTTTTTTTAATCAAATGTGGCAATATTCATTCAGCTGTCTCAAAGAGGCACATGTACATGTATGCCTATAAATGCCTCATAATTTCATTCAAATTAATACAAATCTAAAATAGAATGAAGTTACATTCTTACATGTATTTTCAAGTTTGATAAGTGCATGTACATTTCATTTATTTACAACAAAAATTTCCTCATATTTGATCTGCATTCAATCTGAATTTCAACACAACTTTCAAATTCATTTGAACTACCGATATATACTCAAGTACAGATATCTGATAATTTTGTAGATTTCATAAGAGATGGAAACCATGGAATTAAATTGGGTTATCTCATGAATCTTAAAAACTGGTATTTTAAAGCATTTTGTGCTCATGAATGTTTGTGTTTTTAAATTGATTTTACAGCCTGTGGATGATAAAAAGAAAGTTGTTGCAACTCTTCCATACAATAAGGTCCCTGATACTGATGAACTAAGGTGAGAATTTTTTAAATTTTTGTTTGTTATACTCATGTATGGTACTTATTTGTTAAATTCTTTCTAGATGTATACTTACATACAGTAGATGGTCAAACGTTTGAAACCAAATGCTGATGTAGAGTTTGTAAATGTTATTGCACTGCAATATGTCTGAGTTTGATATTGAGAAAAATATGGAAATATTTTGAACATTTATGATTCAGATACTGTAAGACCAGAAATGTTCTTGGCATAGAACTCATGAATTCGTAATGGGAACCATTCTTACAGTAAGGAAGAATTAGTGCAATGATGTTTTTATTTTCACCAAAACAACAAAAAATGTGATGTGTACCACATGCAACGTCACAAGCAATTTTTTATTTACAGTAGTCCCTGTAAAGTGTAAACAGCCACTACTGAATGTCACAAGAATATGAGATGAAATGAAAAATGTCATGGATCAGATGATTCATGATTGATTTTTGCATATTATTTCTTAGATGGCCTCTTGTATGATCCGATGTTGTGCTTATTTATGTTCTGGCATGTGGAAATGACATGATTGCATTGTGGTATACAATATATTATGCATGTGCATGGAGCTTTGAATAGTAGAAACATTGAATTAGTTTTTTCAAAATATAACTCCTGTTCATTTAGTTTATGACTTAAATTGTGGGAATATTGGTTTTTAAATTCAAATGAGGAAAATGTATGGAGTACATGTGTATCTGTCATTGACTGACTGACATAATTGATCTTTTTACAAGTTTTTAATTTCTCTTTTTTTGCAAGACGATGAAGACATTAGTCTTCATTGAGATTTCAAAAAGTCTTGTTTTTTTGCTATTGAGAACAAGTTATCCTTCGAAATCTCTTTATACATGTGCTGTATATGTATGTCATTATCGTATTAGCTATGAAAAAAATACTTGTGCTCAAACGCAGAAATACATATGGGACTAGAATATGCAGGAGAAAGCTATCGTATGTCATATATTTTAAGTAATGGATGCAAGATTCTTTCTGTATATCCACTATGATTGATTGTTATACTGTACATACTGTAGGTTGCATAACAGGAATACATGTAGTACTCGGGAACAGGAAGGACATGATAAAGACATATGATCATGGTTCACTTTATCCCACCAGCATTGTTTCGCACAACTTATTTACTTGTAAGTTGTACATACCTGTACATGTATGTGCAAGCTTACTGCAGATATCAAGGATAATCATTGTATTATCTAGCTCAGTGCTACATGTAAAACCTGGTGTCCTATGTAGCTAGACACAATCGTCCATAGATGAACAAAATATCCAAAATGTTGAGGAAAAAAATTAGATTTAAAATCCTTTCTTATGTAAACCTTTGTTTCACAATTCTTGTAAATCACATACAGTATACAAGTATGTTGTATACAAGTATGTTGTATATCAAGTAGTATACAAGTATGTTGGATTATTTAATTCAGGGAATAATTTTCCTGGTATCGCATCGCAATTTGCTATGCATTTTTGCATGACTGCTATACAAAATATCTTTTGTGTAGCAGTTTTCTTCCATAGAAATGTACAGAATTTCATTTGAAATATTTATCCATCGGCTGAAATTGCTAATCAAAAAATTTGAGGAAAATTATTCCCTGTAATTTCTGTTATATCTGTTCATGTTCATTGACATGTTCCACTTAATTAGTGTTTATTTACATTTTGTATAATTAATCATAGTTAGCTCACTTACAGTAGCTGTATACATGTACAGTGTATGTAGGGGGAATTGTGACAGTTCAACAAATCCATGTTTCCAACTAACCTCGATTCGCTCTCCCCTGCTTCTTAGAAACCTCCTGCATTACTTGTGTGTGAGTCATGCTGCTGTGATGTAAACTCCAGTTATATGCAGAATGCATACATGCATGCGCATGTTCAGGTGTATGTGTAATCTATGTCCTTTTTGCCATGTCTTCCTGATATTTGCAGGTGGAACTAAAATGATGAAATGTGCGGATATGTACATGTTCACTTTAGCGATCATTACTGTTTGTACAAATTCTGCATATTTGGTTATTTTAAAAAAAAGTATTCCAATTTTCTTCTAATGAACTATCCTTATAGTTACTTCCAACAAACAGCTTGAAGATCGTACTTGAATTTATTCATAAATAGTTCAAAAATAGTTCAAAAATAGTTTTACAGTAAAAAATAGTAAAAATGTTATATATAAAATTGCAAACCTACGGTAATTTTTTGGTTTTATCCCATTCGGTGATTTTATTCATTTAAAAACCAATTCACAAAAATCTTACTTTAAAATGCCTTTATAAAATATTTAAAATTTACTTTCACTGTTGAAATTGCCTTTCAACCCCACTCCCCCCCCCCTCCCTCTCTTGTCTAAATTTTGTCCCATCATGCACATGAAAAAATATAATCATACAGAACTTAGGAGCTTGATTGTTTTCTACGCAGAAATTTTGTAAACGCAATTTGTATAGTGAGGCACGGCTATGATAAACGATACAAGTATATGATCACGTAGGCAGATGATTTTAATATGTCTAGGTTAGGTTTGAATCTTATCTTTCCTGTTTATTAAAGTCCCAGGTCTGTATTATTTGTTGACATTAATACAGTTGTAATGGAGAGATATAAACGCCCACCTTCCCCACCCACGCACATGGGAACAGGCAAAACAAATATTATAGTTAATATGAAAATGCAACTTTATTTATGGCATGACCTTTCTAAAGCCATTCTGAGCACTTTAAGATATGAAAAGAGATTGGATAAATTTGTATCTATATCTGTCGACTGTATCTCGTCTCTGTCTATCTCATCTCTGTATGACTATGTGTCTGAGATGTATGTATGTTGGCACCAGTTGTACATCTGGGCAAATTGGGTTCACTATTTGGTGCATTAGAACATGTGTTTTTAACTTTAGTATTATATAGTGTAATGTACATTATACACAAAATATTTACTCTGTATTGTGTATTCATGTATTTGGCGTAACAAATACATGTATAAGAAGTAAATGTACATGTACATGTAGATTAATGTATCAGTCATTTTTAAATGTTTTGCAATTATTGTTAACAATGTTATGTACATTACAAGTACCGGTAGTATACAGTACAGATAGTGAGATATATGTCTCTTTTAAAAAAGAAATTAATAAATTGTTCTTAACAATTTCTCTAACTAATTCAAGTAGTGACATGTGCATGCACATGTACGTGTACTTGTATTTTAATGTTGTTTTGTTGTATTCTTTGTATTATTATGCTATGTTTGTATTATTTATTATGTATCATCATCATGACATTTAATGTGTTATACTCTCATACCCCTGAAGGGAGTCGCAAGAGTCAATAAATTCTATTACCGTATATTCTATTCTATTCTAGTAAATGACAGTACAAGTACACATGCATGTTTATAGGTTACGGTCAATATGTGCAGAGATGCTTACATTGTACAGGTGCACCTGTTTAATTCACTTACCAGACTACACTAAGAGGAACTTCTGTCATTAAAATATACTGAATTCTGCAGTATCTGATGTACATGTGCAGGATATGTAAAATTTAACAGCAGGTACATGCAACTACATGTACAGTGTTTTGGGCGACAAGTTATCGTTAATCTATAAACTTATCTAAAAGGAAATTTTCTTTTTTTTTCAATTTTGATTGATCGCACCTTCAAAAATTAATAACTTTCTTATTTTTCAATCAGTGTTTCCTCAAACTTCCAATGACCTGTTCTCTCATTTTCTGCTTCTATTAAAACCAACTTAATTTCAGGGTGGACTTCCCCTTTATTAACAGGTACATGGACATGTATGTATTTTATTAATTATTCTGTTTAAGTGCATGGGAGGTATTTATGGTGTACAAAATGCTTGGAGTTGAATGGCTATAGGCGACATCACAGTGTACTGAAGGAAATGGTATCATTGCAAAGGGGCATCAAAACTATTTGATGAGTTACCCTGGGTAAATAAAACAAAATGAATAAATAAATAAATAAATCCCTAATTTTATCTATCTTTTCCATTTCTTTAATGATATCTTCAGTTTCAGTGCAGGGGAAGTGTTTGTAGTCCACAACGAGCTTGGAGGTGGATGGTTGTGGGTGACATCACAACGGTCAGGAGAGAGTGGTATCATTGTACAGGATCTTGTTAAACCCGTGGTAAGTAGCGTCCTGTGGCTTTGTAAACCTATCACATTCCTTCCTTTGTCTCTGTTCCTCTTCCCCTTTTCTCATCCCTTTGTCTCTTCAGTTATCATGTCTGTATTTCCTCTACATGCCAATAGGGCTACAAATGTACATGCACCCTACCCCCCCCCCCCCCCCAAAAAAAAAAAAAAAAAAAAAAAAAAAATTACCCAAAAATATTATGTAATGTTCAGTTTTTAATTTGAGAATATAAAGATGTACTATTCTGTTTCAAGTTGTATTTACATGTATTTACATATGTAAATCTGTCTCCCAAGATGCTACCCACACTGGGTGGGAGAGCAAACTCTGGAATTACCTATTAAACAAATCTCAAAACTCGCCTCTTTTGTTAATAACATATGATTGTAAAGCACATTTGACCATGTATATGGAAAATGCACTATATGAATACATTATCATTATTATTAGTATTTAAAAATATATGTATGTGCATGTACAAACATTAAACTGATTTGGTATGTTTCTTTCATTATATTTTAGGAGGGAGAAATAGATCCTAATGAGGGCAAAGTGTAAGTATTATTTGTCAAGACTTGTACCTACATGTATGAATATATGAAATATTGAATGTTATTGATATTATTGAACTAGGTTTAGGGAGACAAAGCACTATTAAAAAGAAAAGAAGAAGAACAAGATGAATACGCTCTTTAGGGATTTTGATATCTCTGTAAAGCTACAAATTGAGATATATACAGTACATGTACATTTGAAGAACAGCAGATATTTCTTGATTTAGTCTGCAATATTTATTTTTTATGTTCTAATATTTTATTTTTCAATGCATCATTTCTACAGATGGTTTCATGGCAATGTGTCCAAAGAAGAAGCGGCTGAAACCCTTTGGAAAGGTCAGTATAATAAACAGAGGTCAGGGGGGTGTTTCTTAAAGACTAAGATCTACTTAAGTTGAACTTGAACTATGGCAGGCGATTTATGCTCTTAAAAAGTCTTGAACCAGATATAAAATTAGAGAGAAAAAAACCTTAGAAATGTTGATCTTTATTCTTTAGATGATGTTTTCCCTCAATAATAAAGTATCAAAAATGTGAATTCTGTAGATTTGTAACGTCCCTTGAGGAACCAAAGGTGAGAGCAACCAGTGGCATGATTGGCCTGCCATAGTTCAAGTCCAATTTAAGTCAATCTTAGTCTTTGTGAAACACCCCCCCCCCCCCAGGATTCATGAAGGTGTACTGACTTTACTAAAGCTCATGTTAAAAGTGGATAGAGCTTGACCACTGATTTTTCGAGCGCCAAGTGTCAACCTTTTCATTCAGTTATTGTTACTTGAGTCTGGAAACCAAATCAGTCACCAAAATTCTGGTTGTTTCAAAGGCAATATCTCCCTTTGATTTGTATTTATCGTTAAATTATGCGTGAAATACGTTTCATGGTAACACCGTCCACAATATATGGTACATGTACATGTACATGTATGTATATTTAGACCAAACTTATAGTAGATTATCTATGTTCTTGGGAGGTATTTGACGTTTGCAGGATAGAAAGGGTAAGCTAGATAAACATGTATGCGCAAATCAACCACTTAAATTTCTCTTTCTCTGAATTAAGTTAAATAGTACATGTACATGTAGAGGTGTCGTGTTCCAGTGGATATGTCCCTGGACTGTCGATCACAAGATCCGCGGTTCGAGTCCCGCCGCGGCATCAATGTCCTTTGGCAAGACATTGATCTACATTTGCCACAATCAACCCAGGTGATGTAAATAGGTACCTGGCAGGAATTAATTTTTTTGAAATGCTAAAGCGCCTTAATGGCAGCCGTGCTAAAGCCAGGGTAATAATTGGGAGTGCCAGGACTGTCAAGTCTGACGGACATGAGCGACAGACACGAGCGATTTACTAGAACCCACTATTATTATTATTATTATTATTACATGTGCCTTACATTTTGATTTTATTATTTTATATGTTTGTTTTTGCTGTTTAAAGATGGAGATATTGGAGGTTTCTTGATCAGAAACAGTGACAAGAACCCTGGCGATTACTCGCTCTCCTTCCGAGGACCCAACACCATTCAGAGGTTCCGAATCCAGAAACAACAGCGCCAGTATGTCATGGGAGGCAGATACTACAACAGGTTGGTATGGGAAGACGTGTGTGTGTAATTCGGTTTTTTACAGATATGTATTAATCAGATATGATTGTTTACGTCTGTGGACCGACCTTTAACATCACCATCCGAAAGACGTGAATAAGTTTTGAACCAGGGTCTGCCTGAGTCAGTTTGTAGGCGAAGACAGAGAGCAAACCAAGTGAAGGTCCCTAAACCAACTTACATCTCCATAAATGGTATGGGAAGACTGTTCCTAGTGACATTTTGTAATGTAACTCCACATGGTTTAGTTTCATGGAAGATCTTAAAGAGGTTCTTTGGCACATGTTCTGGCATCAGTCGCTTTGTTGACATTTTTTCTACTCTAACCAAAAATATCCCGTTTCACACCGGCACCCAACCCTAAACCTAACCCCAAACTCAACTGCAATTCTAACCATATCTATAGAAATCATGGATCAAATCCTGTGGCAAATCGTGGAGCAGAGTGAATATACAGTCACTCTACAGTGGCTTTAGTTGGTGCCAATTACATCTGATATGTACACAATTCTCTTCTGGACTACAACCCTCTCCACCCATCCCCCCCCCCAAGTAACTTCCCCTTGTTAATTTTCATGTTCAATGGTGTTTTAGCCGGAGCAACCAGTGCAGTTTCTGAGGGGTTCGTAGGGGGTAGTTTTGGGATAGTGGGGCATTTGTCCACTGGGTAGATGGCAAATGGTTGATAAATGTGCATGTTTCTTTTGTACTTCATTGCAGTCTTGATGCTATTGTGGATCATTACAAGAAGGAAGAGATCATTGATGGCTTCAAGTTACGTGACCCCACTGCACCTAAGGTACAAATACATTCGACTATCAGTCTCAGAATCACTGAAAATTTACTACAAAAATACTTCCATACTCTGTAGAGAAATGAAGGAGATCCATATTTTGCTTGTCTTTTATTGTGTCAATATTCTGTAATACCCCAAAACAAACACCTTAACACAGACAGTACCTATATTTTTAAAACATTATAATAAGGTTTATAACATTTTTAATCCTCCTGAAGTGAGATGTATTGAGAAAATATGTGTACTCTGGTGATGGTGATACATTTGTGATTACTATCTGGAACTTTTAGTTCAAACAAAATTAGTCTTGTTTTTACCCATCTTTTCTAAAATTTAGCTTTTCATAATATTCATTTATTAGATGACTTATGCAGTAATCCTCTTTAAATTTTTGAACTTCAGATTACATGAGATTGTGTAGAACTTGGACGAATAGCAAAACTGGCATATACAAAATACTTCATTAGTTTATCTTATACACTGTATGTACAGTCATTCTTACATTTGACTAATTCCTAGATATCCTGTCCATTGTCTCTGTAAACAGAAATTCAAGAACCAGACAACCAGCACGGAGGACTCCTCACCTATGAACTATGAAGAGCTACGGAGGAGAAGAAGCAGTGGGTTTGGTCTGCATATCATGACTGGTATGGCAGACTCTATCATCAAACAGGGACATCTCAGCAAGAAAAGTAAGAAAGTTTCCATACATTTGATGAGAAGTAGTCAAATTTGCTTGTTTAAAGCCCCTCTGCACTACTTATATCTACTTGCACTCTCTATATAGCAAACAATGTCTAATCAGTGCCTGTTGGTCCCCCATGATGCCCTTTTACTTATGTTACTTGAGAGCTGATTTGATGAGATAACCACCTGTCAGTGACCTTGCAGGGAGGTCTAATCCCCCCTGGCCAAACTAGTCAGACGGGCTTTAAAGCTAATCTTGAGCTCTGGTTTGGGCATCGTATGTCAAGAGAACATGGCTGTAATTCATTCTGGATTGTTTATCCTACAGAAGATTGTTTGAACCAGTAAAATAAAAACAAAAACTTGCTGGAAATCATCTTCAATTAAAACCATGATTCTCGTTTGCACATAGTGACCTACTTACATGTACCTTGATTGCCTAATCTTTCTATGCTCATTACTCAGCCCCTATACATTTTCTACCAAAATCATTCGCCAGTCATTTATTTGTAATCTGGAACATCCAGTGTAAGTTTTATTGGATTCTGTGAGAACTTTCTATCATTACTAGAACTCAAGCTTATCTTTAACAACTGTATTTAAACACTTTTTTTTTTCTTCCATGATATCGTCTGATGACAGGAAGTAGGATGTTAACTCTGTGTTAAAGTATACAACTTAATGACCTCCTGGCTCTCAACAGCTTATGTCTTTCTCATTCCAACTTTCTTCATGATAACATATTTATTTAAATCCTTGTAACATATTAAACAAATTTCTCTCCCATTTTTCTTTATTATATTAGGCTTCACATAGTCAATAAATCTTACCGTGTTGCATACTGAACAAAAATTTCACTGAAGTATCAGTACATCTCCATATGTTACAGACAACAGGTCTGTCTTCATCAGCTCAAGTTTGCCAAATAACCAGCTATTTTCAGACTTGTGATATTATCCCGAAGCTCGAAATTGCGTCTTCAACAGACTGATATGCTCATCACGAACTAGCTCGGACAGGCAAAAATTAGCCAGCTATTTCCCAAATAGTGGTATAATTTGGAAACAAGACCAAGATATCTCAGGATATTTTCTCGACAAAATATCCCACTAATTACATCTGCGGTTTGAGGAAGACGCAAATTAACTGATTAATTTGCGATCGGGATAGTTAAAATACCGGGTTATTCGGGTAACTTGAGCTGATGACGACAGGCCTAAAATATATAATTCAGGGCCTGTATGGATCCATGTCTGAAGATCATGTGAAATGTGTTTTTCCTAGTAATCATACCAGATATTTACTGCTGTATTTCCTGCAGGTCAAAAGCACAAAAAGTGGAAGACATACTTCTTCTTACTCAACGCCACAGAGCAACATTTGTACTACTTTGACAACGATGCGGTAAGTATAAAACAAAATGAAAACCAAAGGGTCTGATTAATATTAAGGTCACTACACTTCAAACAGATATTATAGAAACCAGTTCCACACCATAATCATGTTACTTAACAAGTTTATTTTTAGTGGCGTAATCTTTAAACCTAGATTGTCAAACATGGTCCATTTGGACATAGGGCCAGCCATTCTTGCAGTTTCTCTGATTAAAATTTGTAGGGAAAAATTCTGTGAATTCTATCTTTCCTCAAAAAATCTGTTACACTTTCACTAAAACTGGTATATTCTAAAATATCATTTGCAAAGTGGATATAATTTAATCTGCTATGTTCTTCTGTAATGCAAATTTCTAGGATGCTTTTTTTTCTTCTTCAAAAGAAGTTATAGTTTAACTCACAGACACATGAGTGAGTTGCCAATTCATCTAGTGATTTTCAATGTTTTCATGTCATTAAAAATGCATAACTTTTTTATAAGTTATCCGATTTTGCTCAAACTTTTTTTGATTGGTTTGTCTGATTTTTCTGCTTCAATTGAAGTAAGTTATTTTTGGAGTGGACTTGCCCTTTAACAATCATGACATAAACATATTAGCCACTTTTTTAATTTGGGAATTTGGTTTACTTACGAATTACCCCGTTATTTCTTTGTGACAGCGTACTAAGCCTAGGGGTCTGATCGATCTGGGTTATGCATCCGTCTACGCTGTCCATGAGAGTCTGTTCGCCAGACCCAACTGTTTCCAGATTGTGGTGAGGGCACTCAATGACCTGCAGGTCTTTTACCTTAACGCAGAGTCACAGGAACTTGAAAAGGTGAGATTATTAATAATAATAATAATAATATGGTTATTTATATAGCGCCGGTATCCGCCAGGCTCTGACGCTCATGGCGCTTTACACATATTACCCTGGTCATAGCCGAGCTGCCAAAGTAACTAGCGCTCAAGCATACCAGGTACCTGTTTACACCAGGGTGGAGAGTGGCAAATGTAGCTTAACGTCTTACCAAAGGACATTAGTGCGGTGCCGGGCCAATGCATTGTGGGCCAGAAGGCACAATAATTGGGGCATGGGACCCATTTCACGAAGCCTTATTTTCAATGACAAATGACAAAAAAAATCAGTGACAAATCCACTGATAACCAATTAGACGCAAGGATTTCACTAGCTTATAATAAAAACTGTCATTTGTCACTGATAATAATAATAATAATAGTGCACTCCAAATTTTATTACACCGAAACAGAAATTCTTTTTGCCCAATCGATCGTGAGCCCGGCAGCCACTGAGCAGCGCCAGATCGACGTTGCTCTATCCCTTATTGTTGAACGCCAAACAAGGTAGCAACAACTCCCATCTTTTAACATCTTTTGATGACAAGTTTTGTGAAATGTATTTCTTTGATTGGCTTTAAACCCATATTAAGAGCTCCTTAACTTTCTTTTTCCCTTAGGATCGTGAGCAGAGGCTTATGAATCAGCGTGTGCAAGGCCCCTCTTATTCAAGGGGCAATTTAAGTCTTGTAATAAGTTCATTTTTATGAAAGCGGAAAAATAAGATAAACAGACTGAACTGGTTCAGCCAATTTGAAGAGCCCTTACCTACAGTTCTAACAGCTTTCAAAAATGTATAATTATCTCTTTTTTTGTCCGATTTCATTCAAACTTTCACCAATCTGATTCTCTGATCTTTCTGCTTTCCTCTAGAGTATTTTGCTATCAAGATTGGATTTCCCTTTAACATAGTTATTGTTAATTTAGGGCTTTGTGATGATATTTTTGGAGTTGGTGTGTAAACACCCCTCCCCCACCTCTGTCACTGGCTATCCCCTGTCTTACATGTAGCTATAACTATTGGATAACAAAGGGAGAAAACCAAATTTAGACACTTTGTAATCAACATATAAGGCTGAAAAGCAACAACATTCATTATCTACCAGGTTACTGTATTTGACTAGATATACATGTAGTAATGAATACTGCACAGCTAATCTGACAATAGAGAGAAAGGGAACAGAAAGCTACAAAAAAGTAAATCTATATTTCATTAACTTTTTGTAACTTTATTGTAACAGGAATGGGTCCAGGTGTTGCGTTCATGCTGCAGCAAGGCCGGATGGACAACCCAGTCCCAACGAGGGAGTCGTAAACGGCGCGTCAAGCAACTCAAATCGCTTCGTCTGCGGATCCTTGAAGCGCATAACATCTCCAGCAAGCAGATCCCACATGCATACTGCGTGGTTTCACTCAACGAGGTCAAAGTGGGTCGGACGCCCGTACAGCAGGCCCCCAATCCCGTCTGGGATGAAGAATTCATGTTTGAGTAAGTCTAAACAGCTTCTTTTAGGTTAACCCATCGACTACTCTGATTTTTTTCTTCTGATTTTTTACCTTATTTTTCTCTTTTTTTTTTCTTCCTGTTTTTATCCCGATTTTTCCATTATTTTCTCTATTCTTCCCTATTTTTCCCTATTTTTCCCTATTTTTCCCAATTTTCTTACTCAAAAGAAGGGGAATGTTAGATGCCATTTTTTCCCCCGAATCCTCTTCTTTTTTTTCTTTTTACTCAAGAGGGGCGTGGTTTTTTTTTTAGTGCTCACTATCACCCCTGGTTTAAAAGGACCCAGGACTTGTCTCTTAGATACTGACAAATATTTGCCACTTTTGAATCCTGTTGCGTTACGTCAAATCTCTTTCCATTTCAGGCAGAATGAACATCTGCTATGACAACAAATTGAAGATGAGGGTTTTTTTTCAGAGAGTAAATACAATTAATTCTTGAAATTATTAAAGCAAAGTATGAATATAAGACTGGATGTTCTATTTTGAGACAAACGATGTCATGTACCTGGTGTTACTTTAAGAAACTAAGCCCTCAAAATTCTGTTTTAGCAGCTTGCTCTAGGCTTTATTCTGTCGGATCTGTAGGGTTATGGTTATCAATGACCTTGCTTATTGACTGCAGATCAATTGTTGCTGGGGCATGTGTTGTACAACTAGTAGTTTTTGACTGGCCATATTGTTTTTTGATGAGCTCTAATGTATTGAAATTTTTCTTTGTTCCAGTGACTTCCCTGATGAGATTGATTCTTTCACCATTGAAATCTGCAACGGTGCTAAGAGAGCCAAGCCCACTCCCGTCTGTAGGACGTCCGTCCTTCTTGACCGCTTGACCAACGGGTCAGTGTCGGATGAGTGGTATCCACTCATATCGGCTGCCAACCAGAGCAAGTCGGTGGAGATGGGATCGGTACGAGCGAGGGCGCAGTTTATTTCAGAGACCCTGATGCCAATTGAGGAGTATAGCCCACTCAAAGAGGTAGGCTCACTCAATATTGTTGGAGATACATTTGCCTTTGTAACGTTTGATATGTCAGTAGTCTTAAAACCCATCTGCACTAGTTTGGCCAGGAGGGATTAGACCTCCCTGCATGGTCACTGACAGGTGGTTATCTCATCAAATCAACTCTCAATTAACATAAGAAAAAGAGGGTCATGACGGATCAAAGGGTACCGCTTGGGCATTGTTTGCTATATAGAGGGTGCAAGTAGCTACAAGTAGTGCAGTGGGGCTTTAAAATTATGATAATGAGCATTAGCAGAGCATTGTGAGAGAGAAAAACTGTTTGATGTATTAAAGACATAACAACAATGATAATGATAACATTTGGTTATCATAATTATGCTTATTGTAATTACCCTCAGTGCTGGCCTTGCCAAATTACCATAGATACCATCATCTTCAAAGTCAGCATCACTATCATTGTTACCATCAACTTCATCAAAATGGACAACCAACATCATAATCAATACTACCAGCACCATCATCATTATTATTCACCATCATCATCAACATCATCATCATCATCATCATCACAATAATCACAGTCAACACCAACATCATCTTCTCCATCATCATTATTATGACATGAACTGTACCTTTACTCCTGTGATATTTTCATCTTACTATCATCATTATCGTCATCATCATCATCATAATCATCATTATCGCTGTCATCAACATCAACATTAACATCATCATCATCATCATCATCATCATCATCATCATCATCATCATCATCATCTTCACCATCATCATCATCACCATCATCATCATCACCATCATCATTATCGTCATCATCATCATCACCATCATCATCATCATTATCATCATCATCATTATTATCATCATCATCTTCATCATTATCATCACCATCACAATAATCTCAACCATCACCAACATCATCTTGTCCATCATCATTATTATGACATGAACTTTACCTTTACTACTGATATTTTCATCTTACTACCACCACCACCACCACCACCAGCATCGTCGTCATCATCATCATCATCATCGTCGTCATTGTCATCATCATCATCATCATTGTTATTGTTGTGACATTCGATATCAGTGTCTGTTTTATCTCTTTTCTTTGTTGTCTGCAGCTGATCTTTGAAGATGCTGCGTACCAGAACATCTTTGCTCTGGAAGAGGCCTGTGCCAAGGATAGAACCCATCTTGCCAGTGTTCTCCTGGACATCTTCATGCACCAGAGGAAAGAGATCTCACTTCTCAAGAACCTTAACTCAAGAGAGATTGAAAAAGAAGGTGAGCTCTCAACAGTGTTGCTAGCAGGGATGAAAGGATATTAGTGTATGATTTAAAAATTAAGAAAGTGTAGAGTTGTAAGTATCTTATTTCTCATGGAACCTCACTTGCAAAGACAGTGCAAAAGTAGGTACATTTCAAGCAGCTCTAGATACTTTACTAGTCTCAGCAGTGTGGAAAGAATTCATACTCTAATTAACATTTCATCCAAGCGCACTGAGGTGAATTATATATTATATATAAAAGGAATCCTATTTCAATAGTCCGATTGCATGTTTTATATATATATATATATATATATATATATATATATATATGTTCTATTTTGCTTTGCCAGACAAACCTGAGATAAGTTTGGATTTGTTTAGTTTGGATGTTCATTAAAATTTGAGAACATCTGTGACCTGCATTATTAAAATGTTGGGATTAAAGTAACAGGTTTCAGAGTTACATTACTTAATGCCACATAGAGCAGCAGGGCTCTGTTACATAAACATAAATGGTAACTTTGCTATCAATGGCAACTACCATGGTAACAGGGCTCAACAGCCAATCAAAATCAAGTTTTCCATGGTAGTTACCATTGATGGCAAAGTTACCATCAATGGTAAGTTTTGTGCAACGGGGCCCAGATATTGTATAGTTATACCAATAAAAGTTTTTTTTTTTTAAATGGAAAAAAAGGAGTTCGCCGATTATGATTCTCTTTTACTGTGACTTTTTTTTCTAGCTGAAAGAACAACCCTGTTCCGATCCAACACCCTTGCCACGACCCTGATGGACAGATACATGAAGACCACAGCTCAGAAGTTCGTACAGCATGCTGTGGGTGGAGTCATACTCAAGATCATGGAGTCAAAACAGTCTTGTGAGGTAAGAACACAATCAAAGAAGAAGAGGAGATACAAGTTTGTTTTTCTTTCTGTTATCTGCTGCCTGCAAGTGACTATGATGTACTTAATGTAGTATCATTTACTTGGAGATTGATAAGAACGAAGGTTAACAATTTGAAGTCATAATTAAAGTTTTCCATCCCATTGTTTGTACATAATTTATGATAATGTGTAATCGATCACTAAGCTAATGTAACTACTCCAGTGCCAATCATTACAGAATAGAGTACTATTGAAAATCTACTATTTAAATTGAAGTAAATTGTATTTATTGATTTCTGTAAAATGAATCAAAGTAAGCACGTGTGTAAGAAATTTAAGATTACATTTTTTTTTATCAGAAAAGGATCTGATACCTTGATTGATAGTGACAAAGTCTCAAATAATTTTAAAACATGCTTTAAGTGACACTTCTTACGAAGTATGGGCAGCCTGATTCCAGGGGAGTGATCCTCCAGATAGAATGTATGGAGTCTGTTCATTAATGTTTGATTAAATGTACAACATAATTGTACCAAATCTTTTATCTACCATGCCATTGAAAACAACAGAAAAAGAGCCGTGCTCAGTTTTAGGCAGTGACACACTGACAACATAAAGAATCAAAAAGCAACTTTCTGCCTGTTGTCTATGTAGTTAAATCCACAGAAGTTTGAGAAAGGAGCAGATGCGACCGAGAACCTGGAACATTTACTAGGATTCCTCAAAGACATCATTGAATCCATCTTCAGCTCTACCAATGCTTGTCCAAGGTAGGTAGACACACATGTAGCACTTAGTAACTTCTTCATGAGCCTTGCTAGAAACATTGATAACCATTGTCCTATTGTGTAGCAACTCTGTTAGCAAGCGCACGATCTAGATAATTAATTAATATACCTTTATCTTCCTCAATTTCTTCCTCCCACAGTCTTCCCTGTGAAATATACATTCTTTAACTTGAGTTCTTACAGAATAATATCCAGGAAGCTATTAAAATCAAAATTAATGAAGGTGTTGTTGTCAGTGAATAAGTCTCTGGACTGCAAACCAGAAGGTACCGGGTTCGAATCCCGCCGAGGCACTAATGTCCTTTGGCATTTGGCAAGACATGAATCAACATTTTCCACACTCCACCCAGGTTTAGTTAGTGAGTTACCTGGTAGGATTCATTTCTTGAATGAACTGAGCGCTATGGTTTGCCAGAGCTAAAGCCTGGATAATGATAGCCAAAGTCCTTTTGAAACGCATAGAGATGTTATATCATAATGTAATATGCACAATAAAAGAAAGGCATGTTATTTGCATCACTAAAAGAAATTTACCATTCTCTGAAAGCATCTCTTTCCTAATTTCTGTCTCTGGTTTGTTCTCTACTGCTGCACTCCACACCACATGCGTTCATGTTTTTTCTGTTAAATGCACTTTGTATCTTTTAAAGGGCAGATTGTAGATCAAAATATTACTATTGGTCTTTTTCTTCCTTTCTACAGGGCATTACGATACTTGTGCGCTTGTATTCAGACAGATGTGAAAGCAAAGTGGAAGGACGACCCAGTCTTGCCAGCAAGAGCTGTAGGGTGAGTTTAATGGATATCTTTGTCATTAAACTACTGGATGAAAAGTCTAAATAAAAAGTTTAATATATGAATTTGTTCACAATAAGCCAGTTCATAGTTGCAGTCTGCGCATAAGCAGATAAAGGTCATTGCAGACCAAATTGTGGAATACACTTAGACAAAATACTGGATACGTGCTCATGAAAATTATGTAATCATTATTCATTTATGCACAAGCAGTGCACTCCACGATACACAGGTGGAAGTATTCTTTGAAAAGGGGAATCAAAGGCTATTTATGTAGCACCTCCATCGCAAGGTACGCGGTTCGATCCTGCCGCGGCACTGATGTCCTTTGGCAAGACATTGATCTACATTTGCCACACTTCACCCAGGTGAGGTAAATGGGTACCTGGCAGGAAGGAATTCCTTGAACGCTGTGAGCACCGAAACCGGTAGCCTAGCAGAGCCGGGGTAATATTGGAGCGCTTTGAGCACCATGCAGGGTGGATATGTGCGCTATATAGATATCCAATATACTATTATTATTATTATTATTATCACTGTAGGATTGATTATTTCAAAATGTACAAAGTGGGAGCCCTTCAAGTTTTGAAGATCTGTGGATATTCAGGGTCACTTGGGACATGTGCTAACCGTGAACTGGTCTTTTTAAAAACAAGTGTCTAAGAGGCACAAATGTTATTTAGATATTACAAGCATCAATGATGTCTGGCAGAAAAAAATGCTACTATTTCATTTATATTTGTTAAAGTAAATTCAACTTGACTTATATCTGATGCACTTTTGTATCAATTGCAGAGGATTTATATTCCTACGATTGATCTGCCCAGCTGTCTTGAACCCACGACTCTTCAATATTGTATCAGGTAGGTTTTCTCAATGTTAGTTCAATACCGATATGGGTTTAGAGTAATCTACAGGCAAGTAATTATGTGTGCATTTTCTCTAATTGCTTCTCCTTGTATGAAGTGTGCGTTAAAGAGAGTGTTAAGTATTGATGAGGATGAATGAATGATTTTGCAACTCTTTTTCTCTCTCCATTTCGAACATAAAATATGAAAATAATTGTACATAACGCAATGCTTTCATATACATGGATATATGTGTAGTAATAAATGTGTAATGTAGTTATTGCGACATGACCTTGTTTTTCAATCCATGGCCCAAACTGCTTTGTGTATCTGCTCCCCTGATGTTAGTTTGCAATCTGGTATAATTCTTCCAGACGTTGTTCATTTACCTATATACTTTGATTTTGTTTTGATATTGTAAATACAATTTTCCAATACATTTCTTATGTGCACAGAGGCCCCATCACCAGTAGCCTGTAGAACGCTGATGATGGTCGCCAAGGCAATACAGAATCTTGCCAATCAGGTCGAGTTTTCCAAGGTGAGGAAGAGAAAATGAATGTTGATGTTGATTTTTAGTGCACATATTTTCATGGCATGTTGAAAAAGGGAAGATATCATGATATTGTACTAATAATACAAGATGAAAGTGTCTAGAAGCTAAAGATTGATTTCACCTCTAGGGAAATGTCAATTCTCTAGCAGAGAGAGAAGCGATGGTTGCAAGTACACCAGATAATGTGTAAATGTTTAGTAAAAAATATGTAATATTGGTGAGCGCAGAAGTTTAAATGAATCTTTATGTGGACAAATTACATTGAATGCATAACACTCTCTGTAACATATACATAGGTATAAACCTTGTGAAACCAGTTACTTTTATGTTGCTTAATGATTAGAGGATGTCAGAGTATTTGAGGTAGTTAATAAGATATTTATCACAATGATCTAGGAAACAGTTATGTGCAATGCATCCATAATGCCTATAATCTATTTATCTGCATTATGTATTTATTTGTTTTCCTTCATTTCTTAGGAGCCCTACATGGAGGCCATTAATCCATTCATTGTGATCAACAAGGGAAGGATGATTCACTTTCTCACAGACCTCTGTGTAAGTATTCATTAACTCATCAGAAATATGGATTTCACTTACCGTTAACAACTAAATTATTCATACCCCTTGTAATTTCGTCTTTATTTTTTTTTGTAACTCAACAATGAAAGGTGGACTGGTTAATTTAGGGCCTTTCTTGAATACACTTTTATATTAAATCTCTAATATGTCACATTTTCAAGAAACATAACCTGGGACACATAAATTTTTCACATGCTTAAAAAAATGCAAAAATTGGTAAGGGTATGAATAATTTACTTAATTACTGTATGTCAAAGAGCATTGAGACTAGAAGCGATATGTAAACGGTTAGGAAAGTCAGTTTTAGAAAATGGAGATGAGAGCTGTGTAATGTGTGTAATGTTTGGAAGCAAAACAAGAACATTATGGATTAGATTTAAGCAAATTGAAAATCCTGAATGAGTAGATGTTTGACAGTGTGCAGAATAATATATGCAGAACCATTCCTTTGATAATTATTTTGACATCATCATTTCATCTTGAAAAAAAGGATATTATTTGAAGATATGCATTCGTTTGAAACAAACATGTATCACATTGAAAGGTAGCTGTGATGATAGATTTGACTGAAACAGATTTGCAAAAGTTATGTGATAAAGATTGTCTTCATAAACAAGTAACGTTTAAAGTTACAGAATGTATTCTCGTCTTTATTTCATGACATTGATGCGTATTGCAGCTTGTGAACGGCCCACCGACACCGGGTGATGTACCTCCTATAGACCTAGCCAGGCAGCTAGCAGCTCTACATCAGCTATGCGTGACACATCTCAAAGAACTACAGCAGCTCAGTACAGTACAGGTCAGTCAAAGATCTTTGCTATTCCCTCTGACTGTACGATGCATTCATCTTGGTGATCACACGATGCATTCGCCAGGGGATGAATGCTAGGCAGTCCATTTCCTACACTAACAAATTTCCTGAACTTCAAGCCTAGACCAAACAATGTGCCAACCCTAACCCTAAAACTAATACTTTCCTAAAACCCAATTGCAACCCTGACCCCAATACTATAATATCTTTGATGACATATAAGGCCTAGGGACTGTTTCACAAAGACTAAGATCAACTTTAAGTTAGACTAGACTATGGCAGGCCGTTCATGCCACTGTTTGCTCTCACCATTATTATCTGTAGATAAAAAAAAATTCCTTCAATAATGAATTATCAAAAACCGTAAATTCTGTAGATTAGTGACAATGATTTGTACATCCTTTGAGAGACCAAATGCCATTTAATGGTGAGAACAAACAGTGGCATGAACGGCCTGCCATAGTTAAGTCGATCTTAGTCTTTATTAAACACCCCCCAGAACAATTATCACAGGAGATATGTGGGAGCACCAGATATCAAAATGCATACCTGCCAACCTTTTATTGTTTAGGAGGAGTGATTGCCTACGATGGTGACTTTCAAACTAACACAAATCGTAGATTCCTATTTTATTTTGTTGAAAATTTATGAATAAAGCATATGAACCAAATCCAATGATGTTATTCAACGTACTTAATTAATATTTGGTATTATTTTCTCATTACATCTAACAGCCAAGTCTGAAGAAACTGCTTGGAGTGACAGAGATGCTGAACCAGAGGAAGATCTACTACGTCGGGCAGCAGACTGCAAACTCCGGATTCGGAACTTTGTCATAACTTGCAGCTTATTTGCAAGGAACTCCATAGGTCTGTCTTCTTCTTATGTCACGGTATAATATCACTGCAGTATATTTTATTTGGTACGTTGTTAGGATGGTATTTATCCATGGTATCATTTAAATTCCCCCCTCCCCCCTTGTCATAGTGTGATCTTTTTTATGTAACCCCTTATGATATTTCTTTCTTTAATGAATGTGGAGGGGGTGTTCAATGTACTTGCCATTGTAAAATTAGGGTACCTTTTAAGAATTGATCAAAGAGAAATACTAGTAAATCATGTTTACAAATCTGGCTCATGTCTTAGAAAATAATGCGTAATGAAATTGATTTTCTTGTTGATATACATCATTTTTGCATAAGAACAGATGTTTTGTTGTAAATGGTATTGATTGCATATCTGATATTTTTTATTCCTATTTATTGTGCTTGTTTTGATAATGTGGGAATAATTCATGACAAGTTTGTATATCTGGATCTGTAATTTTGTGATTTATTCATCCTTTTCTTTTGCGCTATTGTCAATATACCGTTTTATGCTGCATGAAAAATCTTTTTTTAAGGCAGATACAGAGAGAAAGAGCATCTCACACACACAAATTATTGGTGCATCCCTCTGCAGGCCAAATACCCAAAAATGTGTAATGTTATCTAGAAATAAATATTGTTTGAGAAATTCCCTCAATATACATTGGCCTGAAAGTTGCTTTTCATGATATTGTAGTGTCTGCTTAATTTTAAATAACTAATAGAGATGGCTCATCACAAACCTAATACCAGTACGTACATGTAATCGCAGACTGCATCAACATGATTTCATCTCTTTCTCTATTACATAACAATGTGGAGCAGATAAGGTGCTACAAATTAAATGTCTGGAAAATCCACAAGTCTCAACATCATGTTAACGATCTTCCTCTTTTATTGTAGGGTTAGGTGTGTCCATAATAAACAAATTTGGAATAAGTGTTTATACCAGTTATTCAGAAATTCTTCCTTTTTTTGTTTTTAAATGGGTTTTGGTCCCATAGTCTTCCTGCTATCAAGTCTAAGTTTATGTTGCAAATTATTAAAAAGAATTCTTTGTGTATCCCAATTGCCCACCTGTTGCACAATCTACCAGAGCTTCCTTTGCCGACGCAGAATTCAAATTATTTCAAAAGACCCACCTTTGCAATTTGCAACGCAGAATTAGCAAAGCTAAAAAAAAAAAAATCTAGACACTCATTCAGTCTATCATGGAAAAGACTGAAGCAATATTTGCATTGTTTGCAGATAGTAAGCAGTATATGTTTGTAGAATCAATGGCTTAATTGATCAGTTCAGTGTTTCTGATCATCTTGGTATTTTTTTTGTGATGTTGTCGTGAAGTGTGATATCTATGTGAGGTTTTAGCAGCTCAATATATTGTTTTGAAAGCATGAAATTTTAAAGGTTTTAATCAGCGAAATATTAAATTGGAGAGATCAGCAATCATGGTATTATCTACAATGGTTTAGTGAATGGATACCAATTAACCCCCACCTAATATTAAAGCAAACATTAACAGCAAAAGACCTTGCTTATATATCTGCAGCTGATTTGGTTATTTCTTTTGTTTTTCATTCTGGAAAAGCAGATCTGAGCATTTTATTTTATTTCAGATGATTGAAAAAGCTGAGGTGAAAAACATTTGTTCAGATTCTAACAAATCTGGAATGTCTGCAATATATTATCAATTAGGAGCCTCACCCTTTTGACTCTTCAATCTCAGGCTGATCTTATACTTTCAGGGTTTCATTCTCTTTCTCCCGTTTGTTTTTTGTAGTTGAATCTTGTTATGCAAACATGTAGTCTGCCAGTGGATACAACTACAATTTCAGAAATGAACTGTGAAGAAAAATCTTAATTTTCTCTCCATGGTACAGTCAAACCTGTCTATGAAGACCACCCAAGGGAAACAGAAACTGTGGCCATTGTAGACAGGTGGCCTTTCTATACAGGTTCTACAACATACATATCCCTCTCGAAGGAGACAAAGATGCATGACCACTGTAGACAGGTGGTCTTTATAGGGAGGTGACTACTAAGACAGGTTTGACTGTATAACAAAATGCTACACTTTTTCTTTTGACACTCAGGAAACTGTTGAGTTTTTTTCAATGATTTTTACTTATGTTTTCTATCAGTGTGCTTTGATTAAACTAGGGATGACAATTGTGGATTGACATTTGACTTTGAATCCATGACATTTTTTGTTTAAAAGGTCAACGTTATAGTGTTGTTAACACCTGTGAAGGAAAATTATTTTGAACATGTACTGAGCTTTTGAAGATGAATTAAAGCTTACCAATTGCCAATTTGAAACAAAAATCTGGTCAGTTGTGACACTATTTGGTATCTGTGATATCTCCTGTACCTATGTATAGAAGCACATGGTTTTTAAGTGTAAATTTGATTCATTGCACTAGGTGTTTGTTAATGTAAAATAAACTGAATTTATGCTTGTTAAGGTTGAACATACATATATATACCGGTAGCTCATTGTAGGAGACACTCATCAAACTTGGGCATGCTACATGTATAACTCAGAATTATTAGGTCCATAACAAGTATGGTTTGTAAAGGTAGACCATACGATTCAACAATCACAACTTCAACTCCATGATTTAGTGTTGATTCTAACAAAAATTATCAATTTATCTGTATAAGGGCATTATTAGTTCAATCTTTAAGGCTACTTGAGATGTAAGAATCAACACACATGGATTTGGACAGTAGAATCAAATTGTGGGGGGGGGGGGGGAGATGATACATTCAGCCAATTGAGACTGCTTTCAAATTAGGAATGACTGTTACACTTCTTGGGTTCAGATATCTATTTGAAAAGTAGTAAATGGGGTCAAAGTTTTAAAGGAGTCAGATATTTTACTTCTGAACCCAGTAGCAGCATAAAAAGCAAAGCTGCTCTCTTTATAGCAGTCATGTACAATATCACTAACCAATCAAAATACATGGGATTGAGATAGAATATTTAGATATTGATTCTCCTTGGTATTGTAAATGATTTCAGTATACATGCAGCCATTGGCTTGGTTATTTAAGGAAATTTATATGGTATTGAACAGTGTAAAATTTCAGACAGTATAGATGATTGTCAAGCCCCATAATTTCTGCAGTCAAAGGACTGCATTACTAGTATGTAATACGTGTAGCATATTTGAAATCCCTGCTATGTAATTTTTTCTTTGTTCATATTGTCTGTTAGGAGCCACAGGATGGTGATGGAGATAATTCAACACAGATCTAACGCCCTTGTGCCTCAAAAGGGACAATACAATCATTAAATTTGTGAAGTAAAGCTAGATGAAATTCATATAAAGGAAGGGGTAGGTTTCCCCAGCCCCCTCAACAGATCATTTCAAATTGTGCAATATTACAAAATTTGTCTTCTCATTTTAATACATAACAGGGGAACCGCATTATGTATCATACATTTTCAAGAATACTTTGAGACATGTTTAATTGTTGGCTTATGATCAAATTTTGCATTGTGATAATTTTGTTTATGCTTGTACTATAAATGTTATGCTTGTACTTCAGATTTTTATTAGATGACTAGAATTGAGAATAGTACTTTTGGTATTTTGCACAAATAAAGGTTTAAGTATTTCATTTTGTATTTTTTGTTTGCATGGAGAATGCTTGTAAATGTGCTAAAGAAGTCAAAATATTAGCTGAGAATGTTTAAATAAGAATGATTCCCCGAGATGTATTCCATTTAGTGAAATAGTAAATGATTTCACCATACATGTATATATTTTGGATGATGCCCCTCTTTTACATTTTTTCCAGGCTATTTTTCATGTTTATTTTTTTTGTTTTCTTTTTAAAATATACAAACAAAGAGGGTGACATTGGATTTTGTGTTTGTTGCAAACCTGTATTTAGTAAAAATTGAAAAAATGTTATAATTTAGTTGCAGGAATTGTATACTGTGAACTGTTCATGATTTCTTTCACACCCAACTCTTTGTACATTGTGTGCTAAATGTAAATCAAGGTCATTTTTTACGATGTATGTTTGGTAGAACATCACAAACTTTTTGAATTCTTACTCATATATGCATCTTTGTTAACAGGTATCAAACATTTTTTTAAAGTAAACGTAGCAGTAGAGTTTTAGTTTGTTTCCTTTTTGTATTCTTTTTAAATCGATATGTATATGTTTGTATATTTGTGTGTGAGAATATATTGGAATTACATGTATTTATTGTACTTGCGATTTTCAGTTCAGTGCTTCAGTAATTTTCTTTTTTCTTTCCATCCAGTCAGGATGGGAACTGTACATTTCATGGTGTTTCGGACAGGAAAACAACAAATCATTTACGCAATACACGTGGACAGGCATTTAGATAGATCTATTATTACATGTATGCATTATTTAGTTTCTTTTATATGGAATGATTGTTTACTGGTCCTACCCTCAGAAGTGTAAATGAAATATTGATTTTAATGTGAAGTACTATCTAACCATATTGTCATACCCTTATGCATTATACTCCTTTGTTGCTCATTTATGGTCTTGGTACCGAAATGCTTGTCCCAATAATTAGTATCAAATTGTAGCCCTTTTTCTTATTCTCTATCTAGTAATCTTTATGTATAGAGTGTATAAATCTATGGAAGTCGTATGGAATTAAAAAATACCCAGTCTGATTGAAGAATGCAATGTTTTTACTTGTTCTTTGTGGTGTATCAGATCTATGAAAATGTTGTAGCATGTAGAGTACTATCAAAATAAGAGTCTTATTTGTATAGCACTTAATACAATTTTTCAAAGTGCTTTTACTTTTTTATTATTATTACCCTGGCCATTGGATTTAATTGCTAATACACTCATGAAAGTGCCATTAGCGCTTACAGATTTAAGTGCCAGAGACTTTCGGTGCCATTAGCGCTCAGAGACTTCGATGGTAAGCGCTTTACAAGCACTGTTTTTTATTATTAATTTTTTTTTAAATAAATATTATTTTACAAGCGCAAACATGCCAATCCAACCCTATGAACACTAGCATCCTAACGGGAACCCATTAAACAGTTGGGTGGAGAGTGGCAAATGTTGGTTGATGTCTTGCCAAAGGACACTAATGCTGTTGTGGGACTTGAACTGCGAACCATGCAATCCAGTCCTGTGACTTATCCACTAAACCATGACACTTCAACAAGTACTAAAATGTGGGTATCACTTTCCCCATTCTTTGCATGTATTCTGATGCACCCTATATTCTTACAGCACAAATGAATACCTATATCAGCCTCTTTCATTATTGCTTGATGGCTAAAATGTCGACTTTGAGTGAGTTTTTTTTCTTCCAATTATATCTATTGCACTTATAAACATAGCATAAAGCTTACAATTTTGTTTTCTTCTTCTTCTCCGTCTTCTTGTCTTCTCCTCCTCCTTCTACTTCCTCTCTGACTCTCTCTCTCTCTCTCTTTCTCTCTCTCTCCGAACTTGTGATCTATTATGATCTTATCAACCAGTAATTAACTACCGGTAGCTCCAATAAGAAAATCACACATACAACATCATTTTGAATATTTCATCACATCATTTTTAATATTCCCGATAAATAAACCTGTGCACAAATTATACTGCTACTTTGAAATAGTGATTATTTTCTCCTAAATATGTCATACATATGTAAAGCTGAAACAGAATACCAAGGAATCACACAAGTCCTAAACATGAACATGAAAAATCAAAAGTGAACCGATGTGCAAAACCTACAAATCATTGTATACACTATACACAAAACAAATTATTCATTGTGCGAGTACATACTTCCGATACGCTATGGTATCTTTAAAAACTCTTAAGGGAAAGGGAGTGCTCTGGTGAATGCTTGTCAAAGTAAATTCAAGTGAATTTATACCATCAAGAAGACACCAAGATACAAGGAGTAAAAATGTACATGTATGAATGGTGAAAAGAGGTTCTAGATGATGAAATAACATGTACATTACAGGGAATCCCTTTATTACAAAGTCCAAGGGACAACAAAGCATTTTTTTATCGGCAGATTTTGCAAAAAAAATTAAAGTCTTCTATGTGAAGAGTTTCTTGCTTTATACAGCATTTTAATATACATGTAGAGGGCTTTGTAATAAGGGGATTTTACTGTACAGTACTAACAGACATGTTAACGGTATGTAGGTGCTTTGAATGGAACGGTTAATTTCAAACTGATAATATTTGTTCAACAAGAAATATACACAAGTGGATTCCTTCAGCTTAAATATGTTCAACAAGTGTCCATTTATCAACACTATCCTAAGGCACAAATTTCAATTCCTTTCTGGCTAACTCCATGACAAATTTAAATATACATGTATTATTATGCAATTTATTTTAGTTCATACCAATAGCAATAATATTCATAATCCGCACACATCCACCCCAGTGATGCTCAACGCGCCTAACAAGGTACAAACATAAATATGAGTGAAAACACAGGCCAACTCAAATCATATCATCATTCATAATATACAAATAGAGAAATTTCTTTGTATTAACATTAACACATTTCATTTACAGTATCTACTAATTATTGGCTATGTAAATGCTGTAAAATGATATTTTAGGTTAATTTATGCTCATTATTTCATAATACAATGCAATAATACTTGGTAATGTTTGGGACATACCTTGGACTTTTCCTATCTACATTTGCCACTCTCAACTCAGGTGACATTAATCGTATATAATCTGGTATGACAAAAAAAACCTTGAATGCCATATTTTGGGTATAGCTCAGCTAAAGCTAGAGTAATAATTTTGATACTTAGAATCAAGCACATGACAGAATACTTGGATAGTGTCTGCGCTACAGAAATGTATTCTTTTATTACACTGTATTTTCAAAGACTTATAACAGCAAATAAGAGAAACAGAGCGTTAAATCATATGTATACTTGAAATATTTTTTCTAAACTTTATAGGGTTGAAACAAAACATAAAATGCTATATGTATTTATACATGTTTACAAAATAAGAAGTGTTTCAGATATGGATAAATGGTTGTACAGAATTAGATAATGCTTTCAGGAATCATTATGATTTTTAAATTTAGTAGCATGAGCTGCCCTGGGAAGCTATATGGATTAAACTATATTGATGTTTCCCCTTCAAATGAAATTTCCCTCTTAGGGATCTCCAAATAAGTCAACACTTTCAGATTTTCAGATTTTCAAATTCAACAATGTGAATAGAATTGTAAGGTCAGATACAAGTTTATTTGTATTTTTTTTTTTATTAATCAAAGAAGCCATAAAAAACAAACAAACAAAACAAACAAACAAATTCAGTGGACATGTTCTCTTCTCTTACTAAAATTAAGATTTTCTTTCGCAAATTTCTTCAACTGCTAATACTGAAAATAACCTTTCCTCCCTAAAGAAAAATATAACAAAAACAAAATGAGAATTGATGACAATATAGCATCCTGTAGAGAAACAATATGAAAAAAAATAAATTCCCACAGCAAAAACCAAAATATGATGCAATTGCGAATACCAGTATCCCACAATCATGAAGAATCAAATTTGCAAAGTCAGGAGAAAATAATCCATTTTTTTTAAACCTTATATATATATATGGCAGTGCTATGGCCAAGTCACATTTACAATGAAATAGTCAAATTGATACAAATTTAATTTGGGTAAATGTTGAATAATGATTCATGACAGCAAAATACAATGACCTAAAGACCAAGATGTTACTAACAACTCTTAGGATAAATATAAAGCAAATTCTTTCATTTCTATAATGTATATATTTTTGTATCATTCATCGAATCAATTATTTTATAATTGCACAGTGCAAACAGAATAGACTATAATGTATACCGTATGTGTTGTTTACATTGGGAGGGCTCACACTAATTCCCTGAATGTAAATGCTCTTTACAATTCTCAAATCGAGGTTTGAAAAGATTTTAAAAGATTTCAAATCATTTCTTTGTACACAATCAAAATCATGTGCCAAGAGTCAGAATAGTATTCAGCTTGCACAGTCAAATCTGCTTTAGTGACCACCTGTCTACAAAGACCACATTTTTTGTTTCCCTTGAAAATGGTTTCTCATTGAAACATGTACTATATGAACCTGTCTACAATGACCACTTTTCTTGTCTCCCTTGGGCGGTCTTTATAGACAGGTTCACTGTACCATTGAAATAGAGTTGAAGACAATCTGACAATCGAAATGATACAACTTGAACTTAAAGCAGCTGTTCCGATCATCAATACTATAATCACCAATATTACGCTATCAAGATGAAAGATTAATTGCAGAAAGTCACAAAACATATCAAAATGAATAGGCAAATATGGAATGATATAACCAGCCACATTTCTACCAGAAAAACAAATATTTGTGTAGTACTAGGTACATGTATCGTCCAATTGAATGCACCGCATAGATTGAACAGGAGAATACACTGTCCCCTTGATATTTCTCTCTACATAGCTGAACATGCACAAGTACAGTGTGTATACATTCAGTTCTTGTACATCTCTGCAGTACATACGCATTACTTATATGCACAGTTCGGCCTTGCATAGGGGAGTCAAATTTTTGTTTGTCATCAGGCATTCTTGCATCACACCACTTTGTTAGCCAATGAATATAAAAGAAATAAAAACAAATTATCCAAACGTTACAACGAACAAAGACATACTGACAATATTTCTTCCAAACCAAACCAAACCAAATTTGTAAGCTCAGCTACCAGACCCAAGTTTTATCTCAACAAGTATAGGGTGTACTAAAAAAAATGTGCGAAGAAAACCATATTCCCTCATATGTATAAGTACAATGTTCATTCTGTTTCATTATTACTCTTAAGTCTCTCCAGTTCAAAGTACGTCATCATATCAAGCAGGGTTTAGGTATTTCAATCAAACTTGCTTACAGTGACCACCTTCATTTTTGTTTCCTTAGAAGTGTGTTTCTCTGTGAAACCCCATTTGAAGGTAACCTGTGCATAAAGACCACAAGTCCATGAGCAGCTGTTCTGTCGCCTGAAATCGGTCTATACATACTTGCTTTAGATAATTTTGTTGACATAGTTACCACAAGTAGCCTCAGATAGCCTCAGGTAGCCTGAGCCGGTGGTTTATTTAAATTGAATCTTTGGCTTTGTGGTGAAAGCTCTGACATCATTATCTTGCAATCGAATGAAAAATTTTGCAATCGAATGAAAAAACTTGCAATCAAATGAAAAATCTTGCAATCGAATGCAAAATCTTGCAATCGAATGCAAAATCTTGCGATCAAATGAAAATATCCTCAGAATATCCTTTTAGAAATTCTTGAATAATTAACCAAGTAGGCCGGTACAGTCGAGACCAAAGACATACAGTAATCATCCATCTCATAAAGCATTGGCAATAATATAGAGCGCTTAGAGTCATTACATCATAGAGCGATATGCGCTAGTCAAGAATGGATTATCATTACATGTACCTCAACTCTCTCTACTCCAAGTTGCACAAGTACTATAGAATGTGTATGATAATTACAATAACTTGTCACATCTGCAAAGGAAAAGAAAAATGGCTAAGCCTGAGATCCAACAAATGAAATACATCATTTTTTTATATCACAGTGATTAAAAAAGAATGTACAGTCCGTGATGATACAAATGCACGATTCTCTTTCCCCAGAGTCAATTTGTCAAAAATCATTTTGTGATGAGCAGATCCATTCATTTAAAATTGCAGTATCTGGGGAGAATACTGATCCAGTCTTGTTTGACCTCAAGACAGTGGTATACGCCTCAAGTGAAGAAATAACGGTTCAGTTTTAGCTTCAGTTTTCAACAGTAACAGTTGCTGCTGTGTCTGTAAATAGTTGTCCTGCATCACACTCTCCTATTTGTTCTCTGTAAGCTGCCATTGTGTTGATGCCGTGGTAATGGACGAAGGCCGCCGCTAGAACTAGGACGTGGAATATCTGATGGCTCTGGAACTGTAGTGGAAGATTGATAGATGAGAGAAACAAAAGGTTAAAAATGATTTTCAGACGTCACCGCGAGCCAGGGCCGGTATTCATTTCAATAGTTGGATTGAGTCACTATGGATGGAAACACTACCAACCAGATTTGCGTCAGTCTGGTTACAAGCTATCTTAAATGTGGGGTAATAAATAGTCAAATATACAATGTATCTTTGCATTTTATATCAGTTTGTGACATGTTACAGAAAATGGTATAACAGGCTACATATCCATGCATAAATATTAAACTTTTATTTATATCAATCAAACCTCCCCGCCCCCCCCCCCCCCCCCCCCCCCCCCCCGCCCCTGTTCATGCCGTAGACCTATCCATGTTGGTGGTGGGTTAGAGCTTAGAACTTGTCTGTTTTCCTGTGTACCAAGGTGTACTTAATGGGTACCTGGTAGTAATTTATTCCTTGAATGCTTATTGCACCTTAGGGCAGCTCTACTAAAGCCAGGGTAATACTACTACTTTGTAGGTGTCTTGGGCACCCCCCCCCCCCCCCCCCGTGGGATGGATACCTGCCTGATCTAAATGTAGCTACATGTATTATCTTTATTGTATTCCAAGCAAACAATGTGGCTCTAACTAGGATCTAGCTAGTCAAAATGAATAATGAAGTAGATTATGAACTCACCCAAATGTCACATTTTCCAGGGAAGAACCTCTCCGGGATGCGTATAGCGTAGAGGACTGCTCCTGAGATATAGAGGACTGCCATGAGGATCATCCAGCCCAGTCCACCCCCCTGGATAGCCGTCAAGAAGCTGTTAACACTGACGTAGTGAACGGCCGGTATCACACCGCTTAGGCCCAATGCCACGTACAGACCTGGGAGTTGGAAAGAAGAATTTACTCAAGAGTTTTAAAGGATGTACAGTCAAATCTGCTTTAATGACCACCTGTCTACAAAGACGACATCTTTATGTTTCCCTTGAAAATGGCTTCTCATTGAAACATGTACTAAAGGAACCACTTTTTGTGTTTCCCTTGGGCGATCACTATAGACAGGTTTGACTGTATAATAATAGACAAAATAGAAATAGATATATGTAATGTCTACAGCTAGGTGGTCTTTATAAAATAAATGCATAAATATTCTATTTCATATACATGTACGGTAGGTATCAAGTAAACAATGAATATAGGTGGTCATTATCAAATACATGTCAGGCTGCATAGTCTAACCTGTCATTGTGGCTAAGATAATAACTTGTCCCTTTCATGAAAGCTGGCCTGTCTTAAGGGGCCACTTTTACCATTACCATCGGGTAACCTTTAAGGACAGGCTTGCGTGTAGTTGTGACGCAAGGTCACATACCGTCTGATAGAGCAACTTGACAAAGTCTGCCTTTTCACAGAGAGAGTGTGTGTGTGTGTGTGTGTAATTGGGTTTTTAGAGACGTGTATCAATCAGATATGATTATTTATGTCTGGGGGACCGACCTTAAACGTCACCATCCGAAAGACGTGACTCAGTTTGTAGGCGAAAACAGAGAGCTGACAAAGTGAACGTGCCACTAGACCAACTCACATCTCCCTAATAACTCACTGGTCTTTATAAACAGGTTTGAATGAGCAATGAAGCATATTCTGGAGTAATGACTGAAGAACCTACCTGCCCTGAGCGGACGATACTGGGGTAGACTGAAGGTATCTCTGAGTGCAACAAAGAGGCAGACAGCACCCAGGGAAACTATGAGGACCAGGTAGATGTAGCGGGTCACATTGTCACAGTAGAATCCAAAGTAAAGCCAAGGCACAAATGATCCAACTATCAAGAAGGTGATGCCAGAGTAGTCCAGTCTGGGGTTGGTGAGGAGCATGAGCAGAGAGAAAAAGAGAGAGAAAAAGAGAAAGAGGGGAGAGATGGAGGACAAAAAGTAAAGAGAGAAAGAGGGGAGAGAGGGAGGACAGAGAAAAGAGAGAGGAAGAGAGAGAGAGAGGAAGAGAGAGAGAGAAAGAGAGAGAGAGAGGAAGAGAGAGAGAGAGAGAAAGAGAGAGAGAGAGAGAAAGAGAGAGAGAGGAAGAGAGAGAGAGAAAGAGACAGAAATATGAAGATTAATTTACTTGGCCACACCGTGAAATCATCTTGTACAAGGTTCTTGAGTGGTTTAATATGTAGTTTCTACGTCAAAAAACACTCATTATCTAGCCTTAATGCTGAACTTAGAGATACTTTTTCACATCTCCACCTGTTTGAAGCTCACATTTATACCATCTTCACTTCTACAGACTAAAAACTAATCATCCCACTTCAATATCAACACACACATATAGACACATTCAATTTAAATTCATTAACATCATTGAGTGGTGGGGGGAGAGAAAGGGGAAATTCAATTTTACCAAATCCTTTTGTGTACCATTCTAATGAAGCTTTAATGATCAACAGATTTAATGAAATGGCTACGGAGATAATTATTCCATTAACCTGTTATGAATGAATATGCGCATATTTGGGGCTGGTGTGATCACCACGCCATTGTTTAACACAAAATTGTTTGGAACCAGCAACCACTGAACAGTCTTCTATTTTCTTTTCTTTTTTCATTTGTTAGAAACATCCAATTGTGATGACTTATGTATTATTTTAAAGCTTACAGTCTCCTCTTTTAAGAGTCAGAAAAATAATATCTGGCGAATTTGGTTGTTTTTTTGTGGTGCCTGGTCACAAATTTAGTAAATTTTAGTAAACAAACTCTTAAAGGCATCGGTCAACAATGTTAAATCTGAGATGCACGGCCCTATGTACGTGTTATCAGTGTCTGTGATAATTGCGCTTCAAAATGATCAAGAATTGCCTCAAAAAAGTAAAAATATTTGAGTGACCGGTTTTACCATACTCGTATTCCCCAATAAACTGTAGTGTTATGGAAACCGTTAGGATAACACAAAATTTGATTTTGATTTCCAACCATAAATATCTTGTAAAAGTCATGGGGTTCCTGACTGACCTAAAGGTTTATAATTATCATTGCAGCATGAGCGAAATCCAGGATTTTGTTTCAGAATCTGAGACAAAGTTACCGGATCCCTTTAATGGATGTGCTTGACAAGTACATTGGTAGAAGAAGAAAAACAGAAAAGCACGGCAAAATAATATTGAAACTGTAGTAATCCCACCAAACCCCCCCCCCCCTCCCCCTCCCTCCCCTAAATGATTACTCACTTGCTGAATATTTTTGCTGCGTGTGAAGAGTGGCAGTAGCAAGTATGGAAGAGGCAGGAGAATCCGAGACACAGAATGGCCCCTAAGAAGAACATCATGTATGCCACTATCTCCTGCCAGTCATCCCTTGACATGATGGACTGGATGAGGAAGTAGATGGCTATTATAATAAACGCCAAACAACCTGCAGAAAAGGAAACAGAAAGGTTATTAAAGGCATCGTTTAACAATGTTAAATCTGAGATGCATGGCCCTATGTGTTATCAGTGTCTGTGATATGGTGTAATATTGAAGCCCTAACAATATTATGCTTCACAACAATCAAGAAGTGCCTTAAAAATTAAAAATCTTTGAGTGACCGGTTTTACCATACTCATTTTCCCAATAGACTGTAGTGTTATAAGAAAACGGTTTTTGAAATTTCGATTTCCGATCATAAATATCTTGATAATCAGATAGGCGATTGGCTTGTAAAAGTCATGGGGTTCCTGACTGACCTACAGGTTTATAATTATCATTGCAGCATGAGCTAAATCCAGGATTTTGTTACAGAATCTGAGCCAAAGTTACCGGATCTGTTTAAAGCTAATACAAAGTTTTGGTATGGGGTCATGAATTTGGTTTAAATGAATATATTGGAAGCATATGCGATCCTACAACATTCAGTGATCGTTGTCGCGGTTGAAATCGAGCCTAAAGTTATGAAATTGTAAATAATAAACTCTTTATGTTGTATAGCTCCCTCTCAAGGTCAAGATAATAATTAAGCTATAACACAATGTTTCTTGACTAAAATCGACCGATTTGCTATTCCCGTTTGGAAATTATATATCACAACTACATATTCTGAGAATTTCATGGTCGCAGCTACCATTGTACGGCCGTAGGTGCTATTTGAAATTTATCAAAATTTACTGGGAGGACCGGTTAATTTTTATATTCAATTTCTCTTGAAAACAGAAGTGTTTTAGGGGCTAAATTTTCTAGTGCTTATAATACATCCACAGGGGCATCCAAATATATCAAAATTGTAAAGAATCACTATCCACCCAAAACTTTGTATTACTTTTAAGAGATCCCTGACTCACCTAGTAGATGGGTCCATATGTTGCCAGTCTCGGTATGAATCCTGAAGATAGACTTGAAGCACGTCCTGAACGAGGGTAGAGGAGGACGATGGTGGTAGTGAAGGTAATCATTGTCCTTGAGCCAATCAGGTAAGAAGTTATGATGGGTGACCTTCCATGTCACGTCCTTGACCTTCTGGACAAACTTATGAGCCAGCTCATCGGCCTGCTGCTTCAACAAGGCAAAGTCGTACTCGCTATCGCTCCCTGAACCAACCTGAAATGTGAAGGGATTATTCTGTTGAGCTTATTGTGGTAAGGTACAGTGAAACTCATGGAAGACAAATGTAGTCTTTTTCGTAGGGGATCTTTATGTAAAGATTAGTTTACCCCCTTACCCCCCCTAACCCCCCCCCCCCCCCCCCCCCCCCCCCCGTTTTAAATTGAAATACTTTTTAAGGGCAAAGGACAAAAAGTGGTTGTTTTTAACAGGTAGCCTTTCTATACACTTCAGCTCGATTCCAGTAAGGAAGTCTAAATAGTTTGAGGGCATAAACCCATGGCAGTAATAGTGTGGGGTAGGTAACACAGGTTTGGAACTGTTCCACCTCTAGACCTAAATAGGTTCTTTGAATGATCTGTTCATCTGTGGACCTTCTGTAATATGTGCATTCATATTTTGAGATGGAGAGGCTGTGGCAGTTCTAAATTGTTCAAATATAAAGACGTTCCGGAAACATTTATAATATCAATAAAAATACATGGAAATGCATAACCCATCCCAACCTCCCCCCCCCCCCCCCCTCCCTCAAAAAAAAGAGAAGAAAATGACAGGAAAAATGTTTACTTCTTTTGACAAAAGTTTCTTTTTTCATAATCATTCTTTGACCTTCTGGTGACACGAAGAGAAAACATTTCAGAGCAAACAAAGAATGCAATCTCATTATCTCAAGGCATCAGTAATGGATACACAGAATAACATAATGCCATATCATATGACAAAATGAAAGCTTCATGGCAGACACTTCAAGGGTTCAGCGACACAAAGACGTAACTCCATATTTTGCCCCAAATAAGTATTTAATATCAAAATGTTCAGAAAAATGTGGATTTTCCAGGAAACACAAAGACTTAACTCCACCCAACACCCCATTAAAGTCAATGGCTAGTGAAACATAGACTTAACTCCTTAATACAGCTAAGTGCTCAGTGGCACATAAACCACTTTTTCTCAAAATGGAGTTACATCCTTGTGTCACTGACCTCTCGACTCATATCCATGAAATATGTCTGAATATGAAACCATTTATCATTGGAAAGAGGATCCCCTTGAAGAGCATAGACAATCCAGGATTAGGGAACAGGTTTCTGACAGGAATATCATCTTTCTTTACTTAAATTCTAGATTTAAAGTCAAGGAAGAAGTTCAACCATGGCATAAATTTACATGTAGCTGCTTTCTGTAACAGCAAAACAAAACAGTGAGAATAACATGTTGGGAGAACTACATGTAATATGAAAGTTGTGCATTTTTTAGTGATACAATGATCATTATCTTGTGTAGACGATCCTTAGCTCATCCATGAGTCTGCAACGTCATCCCTTCTCTCTCTATTCTGTAACTACTGCACTACTGCATGTATATTTCATCCACTGTTTTTTTCAGGGAATGTCATATTTTCTTGAGGTTCTGCTACCCTTTAAGATAAGGGCAATTAGATCATGGTCTCAGCCGTAGAGACTTTGTAGACTTGTGAATTTTCCGGACAGTCCCCATAATGAGTCTTTTGATGATAGAGGAAAATGAAGGCTTACATGTACATCAAAATAGTATTTACAAGAATATAAATGTACATGTATAGGATCAAGACCAGAGATCCTGGAAAACCAAGAAGAGCTGATACATGTATTGCCCCCAATGGAGCTTACTGGGTTAGAATAGCATTTTGAAGTATTTTTAGAATAAATGTTACCCTGATACATTGGTGTTTTAGAGTCAACTTCTCACTAATGAGTCACAATGTGAGATAACACACCTGCATGTATCTGTACATATACATAAGAAGGCCTTTCCTTATGCACACATTATCCCATGGGTAAACAGAATGTGTTTGCATCTGCTTTGTACCCCAATCCTTTACATTTTGTAACAAATAAATTATAGTTACATTAGATAGATTAATCCTTTGTTAACATTGAGTGATAGATTTTTAGACTGGGCAATGCAGTTTGTCAATAAATAAAGGAGTGGGAGTCACTTGTCCCAAACAAGAGTTGAAGTATGTAAACAAACATGTCGATGCTTCCTTGTTCATGAATTTAAACAAATTATCTTACAACTGTTAGCTAAACAGTAATATAGACTAGTACTTCATGTACCATATACATGTATGTCATACATTGTGAAACATATTCATTATCTATCTTTTTTGGCGCTGCTATCAATAACTTCATTAATATAATCATTGTCACCTACATGTACATGTACCGTATATCCTTACTAAGATCAAAAGCAGCCATAGAGTTGACATGAACAAGTTGTACAGAACTTTTCAAAAACTCTACCTTCATATAGCTTACTACATTTTCAGATGAAAAAAAAACAGAACCGATCAACCGATCAACCGATGATAGGTCAAGCCATGGGCGTATCAATTGTTTATTGCTGTTTATCATGATCAATTTAGTAAATTGGCAAACTGCTAACTGTGAAGTTTGGTGTGGAGAGCAATCAGTAAATGGAGCATTAAAGGGAAAAAGTTCAACAATGGGAATAACAGACCGTGAATGAGTAAGCTCCAGATCACTGAACACACTGCAGACAATGCAGAAGTTCCTTATAAAAAATACTTCTACTGGCGTGCATTACATAGGAATTTAAATGACTTTACTGCAGTAAAAGTACTATGGAAATTTCATGTAGGTAATGTAGGTAACCATAGGTAATACGTTGTAAACACATCAAAATACATTTTGAAATATTTGAAAGTACATTGGACAAAACAATTAGACTGCTCATACAAAACTATGACAAAACAGTGATTTTCCAAACTTTTCTTGCTCATTTTACAGACCCAAACATTTCATGCACATACACATGTACACCCTGTATTTCTAAGACATCTGGCAGCCTTTTAGTCTAAACATAAGTTTTCTGTTCAGTCCAGCTGCTTGTCTATATAAGAGAGGGTGTGGGTGGGAAACAGGTGCAGTTCTATACACATTCAACAGCTTGAAAGTACACAGAAACTGAGATAGCTTGAACTCTTGCACCAATCAGTGACTCGTACAAGCAAGCAAAGTAAACTTTCTCCTCACTACTTCCTCAAATGTCCCAAATCTCCTTTGACTATAAAATCAATAGAGTTTCAACAGTAAAGAATCAGATGTTGCAAAAATGCCTCATGCATTATCTTCAGGAATTTCCCGCTTTGATTCATTATTAGGCACAGAGAACTGTTGCTAAGCTAGCGCCATGAGCATCCCTGGACGATGTGTGCGCTCTATAAGTTTACACTATTATTATTATTATTATTATTATTATAAAGAGGTGTATTGTGCATCATAATGTCCATCTGAAAATATTCAAAACTGTGTGTAACCTTCTCTTTCCTCCAATGTACATCGTACACATAACCTCTAGATGCCAGTTGAACCGTCAACTACTGAATTCCGTCTCAGTCCCATTATACAGGCTCCACTCGGTTTCTATAGGCGATGGGCCAAGCAGATAATCCTTTCATTACACCTCAGTCACACCAAGTCCAAATACACTCCATATCAACAAAATATTGGCCATTCTGTTTATAAAGTAATTTCATCTTTGGTCTCTGGTCTTCTGTCTAATATCGGTCTTGTCAATGTGACTAAGATACAAGTGTAGAAAGCTTGACATGTCATTAAATACCAAAGCCAGTACCCTTGTCTTACCTTCTTTTCCCCATCACTTGACTTGAGAGCCGATGTCTCCTGGACTTCCTCCACTGTGGTCTTTGGTGCATCCTCAACCTCTTGGCCATCCTTCAAGGGTTGGTTAGATCCCGTTTCCGTGTCTTCCTCCATTGAGTCAGAGTCAGATCCCTGTGATGTACGGGGCTGATGCTTCTTCTTGAACCGCCTCCTAACTTTACCTACACACATACAGTCAAGTGAAAAGATTTAAACTGGTATTAATTCTTGAGAACCAATGTAAATACTGGAAATGAGGTAAAGATTGAAGTGTCTCGTGGATTACGTTCTCACCTCTTTACAAGTCAAGCTTTTACACTTCAGCTTACAATGTACATTAAAGTGTACCGGTACTGCATCCACAAACCATCCACATGCTCAACTCTGTAGTGTAGAGTTTGGGGTTTTCTCATTGACTCTTGTGCGACTCTTATTCACACATCACTAAGCGGCAACTTGGGGCCAGGGGACAGTCACTTAACTCTGCCAAAGTGTATTGACTCACTCCCTAAACTCATTAAAGCTCATTCTCACATTAGCTCAGTCTATTGTTCTACTTTTATTTGATCAAGATTCCAATGAGCAAACAAGCAAATGATATGACCAGATTCATAATCATACAGCAACGGAAAGGATTTCATATTTTCATTCATCAAATTATAATTTTAAAAAAGTGTTTGGTACAAGCAAATGAGCCTATTGTAGCATTAAAGCAGTGTGCAGCTGAGCAAAAAAAAGGAAGACTACGGTAGACTGATTTGTGAACTTTGCATTTGTATTGTACAATGTGCATTATCACTACATGCACTGCTGACCAAACACTTCCTGACTGACTCACAAACTACATGTATTACATTAATTGACCGGAAGAACAAATGACCAGCTCTCGCACACAGATTCTAGCCTTTAAGTCTAGCCTTTACAGTGTATCTAGCCGTTATATCTAGCCTTTATATCTAGCCCCCAAGCCCTGGCTTTGCCTCATATTTAAGAAACACCCTCTTATGGTCTATGTGGTCAAAGTATTGGAGTGGAAATAAAAATATATTCAAGTTTATTCTCTACAGACCATTCAACTGTATCACAGTACATGCAGTAATCAAATAAGTACAAATTAATAACCCCAAATCACTAACTCGGACATTTGCTATTCAAACTCACAAATATTTACACTTCATATTGACCCAATTTTCCACCTGGATATTTGCCAGAACTGTATACGTAATACATAATATTGTATCACCCCAATGTAAATTAACTTAGTATACAATATCTGGTATTCAATCAATATCTAATCATGACGTAACTGCATTGTAATCAAGTAGTTCAAGGTGGCCACAGTGACCGAGTCGCAGACATGTGTTACAAATTGTGCTATAACTATAAAAAAAAAAATGCATGCATTTGATTGATGCAATATCTAAAATATCAATCAGTATTTGGTTATGAGGATGAGGATAAGAATAGGGAGAAAAGGATGAGGATAGTGGATTATGGATGATGGCTGATGAATAAAACTGATAACGACAAAAAATACATCAACGCAAGAAGGATAGTGACTAGGAAAGTATGTTGATACAGATAGTAAAGCACAAGATACAATAGATAATGTATCATGGTTTAGTGGTTCATTCATTTGACTCTGTCTCAACCCAAGGTATGAGGGTTCAACTCCCTGCCCAACAAAAACATCTTTAGGCAATACATTAATCCACATTTGCCACTCTCCACCCAGGTACCTGACAATTGCTGGGGAACGAATAACTGCAGGACCCTTACCGAGAACAGCACTGGTGCTGATGAGTTCTCCGTGTAAACAAAATTATTCTTCTCATTATATTATTACAGAGGATGAAAGTGAGGCTGGGAAGAGGGGAAAGGGTGGGGTGATACAAAAATCCTTTAATCAAGAAATATATAATCGATAAAAGAATTCATATCTACCTGAAGGGCTAGATGTGCTGGCTTGCTGTGGGCTTGCAGGCAGAAGAGTTTGAGGGTCAGAAGAGTTTTCTTCGTCACTCCTCCTCTTTCGAAGGTCTGGTGATTGATTCATTCAGCTTGCAGGACAATAGCAAATTAACTGCAAATAAAAAATAAAACAAAAAGTCTTAGTATTATGAAGTCAAGTATAAATCAATTTGAATTGAGGCCTATTTATCTTCTCACTCTGCATCAATGTATCAGTTTCAGTTTCAAAGGAAAAGCGACAAGATTGTAAAGACAAAACTGGTCTGGTACCATTGTCTCCAGATTTTGTAAACAGTGCATTCCGGTCCATCTTGTGATTAGGGTAACAATTTATTTCAGTAATGATTTTGAGCCTTCCTGCACAAGTTTCAGGGTCTATTAATTTGCCACTTTCTGATCATTTTAGTTTCTAAACAATATAGTCATTAGAAAGATAGAGAGTCAGACAGAGAGACAGACAGACAGAGAGATAGAGACAAAGAGAAAGAGAGAGCTAGAGAGAGAGAGAGAGCGAGAGAGAGAGCGAGAGAGAGAGAGCGAGAGAGAGCAAGAGAGAGAGAGAGAGAGAGAGGCTCATACATTACGTCTACTTTGCATTGTAAAAAGAAAGGAAGATGTACAAATATTACAACAAGAGGATTTTTGCATGTTCACGATATTGATACCAAAGTTAAATGAAAAAAAATAAACCCAAACAAATTCCTAGAAAACAAACAGAAACACATATTAACTTTGAAACTGCATATATAGTTTTTTGCAACTATTGTACAGGACCTTTCTGCACTATTGTACTTATACACGTACAGGAGTATGATAATTATCACTGCCCCCAAAGGCGTTGAAGTGATTCCATAAACTATGAAAGGTTATAGGCTACGGTATTTAAAAGAAGATTCTCAATGAAAAATTACCTGTACATTGTATCTGCAGATTACAATGAAGATTACGAAGGTTATCAAAAATGTTAAACTTTTGTACTAACAGGTCGCTTTGGGTTTAAGACTTTTGTTGTTTTCGACTTGTCACAATATGTAGAGAGAATGGTCGGCATTTCAGAAAGAGATTTTCTTATATTATCTCTGAGAAATTATAACTCAAGTGGTAAGTCAACAATTCAGGGGCACATGTACATGTACGTGATATAAGATATTTAATTACGACATGTATTTGAATTACCATAATTAGTTTTTCATAAAATTGCATTTTGTCATTCTTCAAACATTTACTTTGAGAGATAGCCTAAAATTATCAAATACATGTGTACATGTATACTGTACATGTAGGTGGCATGATCAAGATAGCACAAGATCACGCTATTTGTGAAAACATGAGATGGTCCAAAGTGCAACTTTTAACAAGATGTAGTTTAAGATGCAGTTTAAGATATAGGATCACAAAATTATGTGCAGTATTTTTGCTCCTTCTGCTCATGCATCTACAGTAATAAACTTTAGGGCTTTGTAAAAATTGATTTTTTTTTTTTTTTTTTTTTTTTTTTTTTTATAATTTTCTTCAATTTTAACACCAGTTGTCCTGAAATAAAGGATTATCTGGAAACTTTCAGCAATATATTCGGAGCAGAACAATAGTAAGGCCACAAACATATTCAAATCTCATTCTCTGTGTACCTCTACTGCAGTGGTTAATAATGAAGACTCTTTAGGCATGTCAGAGGTTAAGCTGATGTAGCAGTAAGCAATGCAACAAACTTGGTCTAGAGGCTCGTAAAATAGGCAGCAGAGTAGCGCTACCATCCTGAAAAAAAAAATTTGTCACTTTTGGCAAAATGACTCGAGGCTATCAAACCCAAAAGCTGAGAGACATGTCACATGTCCTAAATATAAACTTGGTACATTGATAATCATTATTATCATATTTGCTAATAATTTAGTTAGTAGCGCTTCATGACAAATGTATGATAGAAAAAGGCAAATTAGAAGCAACTAAACCAAAAGGAAAGCAGAAAACCAGCCACGGAGAAATTAGAATAACGGTATCTGGGAAAGACACTGACTGAAAACAAATCCCTGTGAAGACTATGTTTAGGATGTAAAAGTAAAAACCAATTTAAAAAACAAACACAGTGTGGAGAGGTTTCCAATCTACTTCCCAGCCAAAAGATGAGATAAACATGGAATGTTAAAGCACAAACACCATTGTATATGTACTTTCATTTTTTTTGCAGATCATTCATTTGCATGGTCGTTAAAATAAAAGGTGGCTATTAGTAGTTTTAGGGTGACAGATGACAGTAAAGGTGAATTTCAAAAAGCCAAGAAGCTGTGCAGAAAACTAGTATGCTTTCACCAAACTTTTTGACAGAAGCGCACATTGAATCAGGAGTCATCAGGACTACATGTATGAATATACTGTACATGTAAAAGAATGTGCATGAAAATCTGGCTACTTGCAAGATTTCAGGCAATGAGGAATGCACTCACCAGTGCCTCCAGGGCACACTCTCAAGATGTATGATAGATGGAATGATGAATCAAGTCTGATGGTCCTAGAATACAAATGTAAAATGAATTCACATGGAGGTTGAAGAATGTAATAACAACACTTAAAAGTAGATTATGTGACTCTGTGAGAGATTAAAGACTTTGATCCTACTGCCTGCATACAGTGAGGGGGGGGGGGGTAGGAGAAACATTGCTGTTTAGTGATTTAGCTCCAAAAAGCTGTTTAAAAAACTCTAGAAAACTTAACTGGAAAAACTGGGGGGAAAATACAAGGAATAAATAGCTCCATTCCCTCTAGAAGACTCTGCAAAAGAGAGCTCTTGTAAAAGAGCAAATTAATGTAGATTGTAGACACAGAGTTTTGGCACCAAAATATCACATTTGTTTGACAGCATATCCAGAAAGAATTCCTGAAAACAAACAAAAAATTCACACTGCATGCATGTCATACACAATACATTGTACGTAAAAAACATATTACCAATACCAGCAAGATTGTTTAGTACCGGTACACAACACCAGTGGAATATGAGCATTTGACAAAGAGAGAAGCGTGTATGCACTGTACTGTACATGTTAACACGAACAAGAATAGAACGCTTTTAAAGCCCTCTGACGTCTGCTGTTATCTGAATCAGGAAATGCCTGTTACAAACATTATCCATATATAATTTCTGCAAGGTTATCAATATCCTGGCAGCATAACACAAAGGGGTGATTTGGTACACAGCACTTACACACATAAAGATTGGTGCCACAGTCATATTACAAGCTACATATACATTTCCTATTTTGTCCATCATACAATCTAATTTTTGTTTAGTTTGTTACTAGTTTCCCTTGAAAATGATTTCTCATTGAAACATGTACTAAAGGAACCTGTCTACAGGGATCACTTTTTTGTGTTTCCCTTGGGCAGTCGCTCTAGACAGATTTGACTGTACACTGTATTGGTAGTACAAAGGGAAAGAATACACATTCAAACTTTATATGGAATGTAAGTAACAAGTTATGCTCAATATATGAAAATAAATAAAAAATACTTTCGTAATCCTTAGTCAGATCTGCTTTGAAGTTTGAAGAACAAAGGAAAGTAGAAAAAGTATGTATTAAACAAATTAATGGAATATCTCATGAAAGGAAACAAACAAAACAAAGTTATTGTTTTTTAATTCAAGAATCATGATCACTATACATTTTTGGAATATCAAATTGGCATTTATGTATCACCTAATGTCACTGTGATGGTGTGATCAGTGTGTTTATGATCTTGTGATGTGATGTAATGTTGTACAACTCTCTCTCTTCTGCTCTCGTCAGGAACAAACAAAACAAGCCATAAAAATCGTTGTTGTAATTTACATTGTTAAACAGGATCTTTTCTCTGATAAAACTGTCTGGAGGTCAATGACAATGACAATGACAAGGATAATGTATATTTTACAATTGATGAACAGGCATAGTCCTATAGCATCACTGGATTAAAGTGAAATATTAAAGTAAAAGTCACAAAACATGCTGTCAAATCAGGAGTAAAAGCCTAATAGAAAATTAATTAATTCTCGGCATCAAATGGGAAAGTTGTCCCCTCTTACAACTCAGTCATCCGTACCTTGTACATGTACTCTGCACATTAAGATTCAAACCTTGTTTGTGGCTATCTTTCTTTCAAACTCTGAAGTTTAACTTTATGATTCGTCTGTATTCACACAATACTTTTCTTGACAATTTTTTTTTGTTGGAAGTTGACTCTCTCGAAAGGTTAGAATATTTCACACAAGACTCGCTATCTGTGATCGCTAAACTTTGCCTCAAGTTGTCTGAAAGTGAAAATTTGTTAATATTTATCAAAAATAAGTTCATTTCCTAGCTTGTCACTGTAATGACATGTACAAATAACTAGTATTAATTTACACACTGGTGAAAATTAATCAATCATTCACAACAAAACCAAAGGCAACAGCAGTAATGCATTTATATGTTTACTACGTGACTAGTAAGAGTAACAGACACAAAGTTCCTGCTGCAACTTGAAGATGAGCGTCTCAACACTGTTCAAAATACATTCACGAACATATCATCATCATCATCATCATCATCATGATACGAGGAGAGGTAGATCCTGTAATCCTCGGTCACTTCTTCAGGGTTGGTTATGTTCTAGAGGTTAACTCATTGCACATGCGCAGGTTTAGGACGGTTTTGATCATATCATTAACTTAATTCAAATCGCTCAGACCACCAGTGCTTATTGATGCAATTATCAGATTATGATGTGATAATAGACTGTCACTAGTTACTGAACTCTAGATCTAAATACGTATCACTGATTGATGCACTTTAATGCTACAACTAAAGTACAAGCTTATTAGTAGTAAACCTCATGTCATGACAAAGGCGAGAGGGGCATAAGCAAAGCCATTTCCATATCATAGTCATAGTATAGTCATAGACTACTCATACTCGACATCATGCTCACAATACTAAACCCAACTCTCATTCAATTTTATGCTGAGCTAGTCAGCTCACGCTCGCGCTGCGCTTGCCAGCCGCAGCACAACAGCTGTAGCAGCAAGAGCCAGCCAAGCTGGACCCGCGCCATTACAGTTACACACGATCACAACACACTACGAATTACAAAGAACATTACCATGAAAAATATCTTTCTGTGTCCTTGGATATCTCCTAATGCATTCGACACCGTTCCTTGTTTAATAAGCTGTGAAATAGGTTTGATGGTAAGCAATAACCGTATGTTTCTAAGCGGCAATGTCGGCTTCTAAGATTTGTTTACTTCGGAACATGTCTGCAAAAATCAACACACAGCGCGCGTAATACGTAGACAATGTACCATCACATGTTAAGTGTGACGTCATGCATCTTCGAACTTCCGACATCGACATATCGCAGTTTCACAGTTCAGTTACAGTTTCAAGTTTATTGAAACAAATCCACAAGGTCGGTATGTCATCAGACACGAACATCAATCATGTCGCAATCAACCACCACCCCCCCCCCCCCCCCGTTTGAGTAAATTAGAAGAAAAAAATGGAGAAAAAAAAATTGAAAATGATAAAACAATCAAAACCATCAACTTGTGGAAATTAGAAGAAAGCAAAGATCAACAAAATCACAAGGAAATGTTTATAACATTTTGGAAGATAGATCTAATGTTTATTACATCTTTAGCCTTACAATAGAGCCATCCAATAATCTTACAGTTGATAAAAAAAAATGTTATTTTGTTCGTCATTCTTTTTAAAACAGCCGTTAACAAAAAATTAAACAAAAATAAAAACAATACAAAAAACAACATTGTCAAACCGTGAACTAGGGCTTGGCGAATTGCCAGATTTTAGAGTCTTTAAAAATTCGTTAATTTTCTTCATTGATGTTAATAATCAGGGCAGTCTCATTCAAAGCCAGGGAGCTTTGCGAGGGAGCCCTTCAACGTGTATACTTGATATTAAACATAAACGATAACGTGATGATAAAAAATAATGATGTCCTGATTTTTCATCTCTTTCATTGTCTAACAAGTTATAACTGGGCAAAAACCATTTAAAGGGAAAGTCCACCCTGATATTAAGTTGGTTTTTATATAAAGCAGAAAACGAGAGAAACAAATTAGTGAAAATTTGAGCAATATTTGATTAAAAGTAGGAAAGTTATGAATTTTTGAAGTTGTCATAGGCAATTATTGCCTATGACAACTTCAAAAATTCTTTAAAAAAAAACATAGATGCCAAATCGAGTATTATACTCAATTTGGCATCTATGTTTTTTTTGCGATCTTCTCTCCGATTTTGCTCTGTACAGAACATTTCTTTATTTCCATTTTTTTAGTTTTTGATGACGGAGTCAATTTGTTTCATACATGAGTTGTATCAAATTTAGGTTAAAAATATGACTGAACATTTCTCTGAAGGGAAAATATAAATAAAAGAGTTGCCAATTTATGTTTGAATGATCGCGCTTTCACAAATTCATAACTTTCTTTTTTTTTTAAATCTGCTTTGGCTCAAACTTTCATTTACTTGTTTCTCTCATTTTTCTGCTTCTATTTAAAAAAAATATATAATAATCAGGGAAGACTTCCCCATTAAAAATTAATCCAAGAAACATGACCAAAAAGTTGAGGACTTACAAAGTAATGTACCCTAAAATATTTCGGGGGGGGGGGGCTTTCTAGGAGATGGGAAATGTTATCACATAATTAACATGATAATCACGCATATTCGTATAGCTAGGCAAATTTTTTTAAGTGGCGGATCCAGGAATTTCTTACCGGGGGGGCGGTACAAATCGCATGGGGTGAAATATATGAAAAACGATGGAGCGAGGCGTCAGCAGCGAGGGAGCGGGGGTGGATCTGGGAGGGGGTCAGAACCCCCTCCCTGAGTAGGAAGCATTTGCAATTTTAGAACCACATTAGGTGCATTTTCAGACACTTCCTGGAGTAATATGACGTAAAATTGCTTTCTCCTACCCCCTCAAAGAGTAGAGATCCAGGGGCGGATGATGGGATCTGGTTTTTTTGCTAAGGGGGGGTTAACCCAATGACGACACGGAGCATCGTCCACGAGCCGCGTAGCGGCGAGACGATTTTTGTGGTTGTTGCTATTTTGAACCCCCGTCAGTGGCGGATCCAGGGGGGGGCCGAAACGGCCGCGGCCCCCCCTATTGGCGGCGCAAAAAAAAAGAAAAAAAAAAGAAAGGAGAAGAGAAGAAAAAAGGAGAAGAGAAAAGAAAGGAGAAGAGAAAAGAAAGAAGAGAGAGAGAAAAAAAAAAGGAGAAAAGAAAAAGAAGATAACCCCCCCCCCCCCCCCCCCCCCCCCCCCCCCCCACCTCACTCCCACTCCGGGGTCGGAGGGATCGAATTTGTGTTCCCAAATTCTCCGATAAAGGGTTACTTTTCACGCAGCAAAGTCCGGCCCGTAATACACAAAAATCCGGCCCGCACTGACTTTACACACCGAAGATAAAGGGGTGCTTTCAAAGAGAGGGAACATACATGTACATGCGCGTACCCTAAACAACACTGAGTGGGTAGGGGGGGGAGAGAAAAGTCGGGTGAGAAAGGGGGAAAGACAAGGAAAGGGCGCTAAGTGACAGTAACGACGAATAAGGGAAAAACTGTAATCGGAAGATTTAGGGTCATTCCAGAAGGCTTGGGAAACGTTATTGAATAGAGGGGGCCGGGCCGGCCGCATAAAATTTCGAGCCACGGATTCAAAGTAAAACGTTAAAAACAGCCCCTGCTTTTGAAAAAAAATTGAAAAGGGCACAATATTTTGGATGTCTTTCAAATAGAAGCTATATACTCAACAGTCAAATGTTAAATTAAAGGTAGGGCCGCTTCACAACTCTTATGTTGCTCTTCAATTGGATTCAGCTCATACCAACTCGCTTGCGCTTATTTTGAACTCATGGTGGTAGCAGTCATGGACAGAGGCGGCGATCCTGGGCCCGATAGAGGGACACGTCCCCCTGGAAATTTAGATATATAGCTAGAAAGAAATGAAAGAACATACATATTGGGCTGAGGGATTTTCTAGAATGCATAATTTCAGCATTCTACATTGCAAAATCACGCTTGGTCGCTACACCCCGGCCCTCGCCCGATAACACAAAAATATGATATGACGCTCCCGGTCGGGATTATTCCATGGTTGGTGTAATAACTTTTTTTCCCCTTTCATTTCTACTGACCTAATTGTGTGCTATCACAATCATAATTGTTTCATTTTCCCTTTAAAGCATGCGTAGCTAGGGGCGGTAGGGGCATTAAAAGGACATAGGACGGAAAAGGAGCAGACAAAGAAACAATTTTGAAAATTCTGACAAGTCGAGAACGGTACAACAAATCGTTTTCTTTCTCTAATAATTTAATGAAACGTTATAAGCTTCTGCGCTTTTCGCTAGAGGGGGGAACTGAATTCAGAGAAGGATTAAGAGTCGAGAATGAAACAATGAATTATCTTCTTTCTCTAATAATTTTATTACACTATGAAAGGTCAAAGCTTCCGCGCCTCGGGCGGAAGGGGGAAAATGAATTCAAACAAGGATTAAGAATCGAGAATGGAACAACGAATCATCTTCTTTCTCTAATAATTCAATGAAACGTCAAAGCTTCTGCGCGGGGGGAAGAAACTCAATTCAGACAAGGATTAAGAGTCGAGAATGGTACAAAGAATCGCCTTCTTTCTCTAATAATTTAATGAAACGTCAAAGCTTCTGCGCGGGGGGAAGAAACTCAATTCAGACAAGGATTAAGAGTCGAGAATGGTACAAAGAATCGTCTTCTTTCTCTAATAATTTAATGAAACGTCAAAGCTTCCGTGCTTCGCGCGGAGGGGGGAGGGGGAACTCAATTCAGACAAGTATTTAAGAGTCGAGAACAGTACAACGAATCGTCGTCTTTCTCTAATGATTTAATGAAACGTCACAGCTTCCGCGCTTCGCGCGGGAGGGGGTGGGGAAACTGTATTCAGACAATGATTAAGAATCGAGAACGGTACAACGAATTGCTTCTTTCTCTAATGATTGAATGAAACGTCAAAGCTTCCGCGGGAGGGGGAGGGGATCTAATTCAGACAAGGATTAAGAGTCGAGAACGGTACAACGAATCGTCTTCTTTCTCTAATAATTCAATGAAACGTCAAAGCTTCTGCGCGGGGGGAAGAAACTCAATTCAGACAAGGATTAAGAGTCGAGAATGATACAAAGAATCGCCTTCTTTCTCTAATAATTTAATGAAACGTCAAAGCTTCTGCGCGGGGGGAAGAAACTCAATTCAGAGAAGGATTAAGAGTCGAGAATGGTACAAAGAATCGTCTTCTTTCTCTAATAATTTAATGAAACGTCAAAGCTTCCGTGCTTCGCGCGGAGGGGGGGGGAAACTGAATTCAGACAATGATCAAGTATCGAGAACGGTACAAAGAATCGTCTTCTTTCTCTAATAATTTAATGAAACGTCAAAGCTTCCGCGCTTCGCGCGGAGGGGGGGGGGGGAACTGAATTCAGACAATGATTAAGTATCGAGAACGGTACAACGCATCGTCTTCTTTCTCTAATAATTTAATGAAACGTCAAAGCTTCCGCGCTTCGCGTGGAGGGGGGAACTGAATTCAGACAATAATTAAGTATCGCGAACGGTACAACGCATCGTCTTCTTTCTCTAATAATTTAATGAATCGTCAAAGCTTCCGCGCTTCGCGTGAAGGGGGGAGGGGAACTGAATTCAGACAATAATTAAGTATCGCTAACGGTACAACGAATCGTCTTCTTTCTCTGATGATTTAATGAAACGTCACAGCTTCTAAGCTTCGCGCGGGAGGGGGTAGGGAAACTGAATTTAGACAATGATTAAAAATCGAGAACGGTACAACGAATCGTCTTCTTACTCTAATAATTTAATGAAACGTCAATCTTCGCGCGGGAGGGGGGGGGGGACTCAATTCAGACAATGATTAAGAATCGAGAACGGAACAACGAATCTTCTTCTTTCTCTAATAATTTAATGAAACGTCAAAGCTCCTGTGAGGGGAGAGGAAATTCAATTCAGCCAAGGATTAAGAGTCGAGAATGGAACAAAGAATTGTCTTCTTTCTCTAATAATTTAATGAAACGTCAAAGCTTCCGCGCTTGCGCGGGAGGGGAGGGGGAACTCAATTCAGACAAGTATTTAAGAGTCGAGAACAGTACAACGAATCGTCGTCTTTCTCTAATGATTTAATGAAACGTCACAGCTTCCGCGCTTCGCGCGGGAGGGGGTGGGGAAACTGTATTCAGACAATGATTAAGAATCGAGAACGGTACAACGAATTGCTTCTTTCTCTAATGATTGAATGAAACGTCAAAGCTTCCGCGGGAGGGGGAGGGGATCTAATTCAGACAAGGATTAAGAGTCGAGAACGGTACAACGAATCGTCTTCTTTCTCTAATAATTTAATGAAACGTCAAAGCTTCTAAGCTTCGCGCGGGAGGGGGTAGGGAAACTGAATTTAGACAATGATTAAAAATCGAGAACGGTACAACGAATCGTCTTCTTACTCTAATAATTTAATGAAACGTCAATCTTCGCGCGGGAGGGGGGGGGGGGGACTCAATTCAGACAATGATTAAGAATCGAGAACGGAACAACGAATCTTCTTCTTTCTCTAATAATTTAATGAAACGTCAAAGCTCCTGTGAGGGGAGAGGAAATTCAATTCAGCCAAGGATTAAGAGTCGAGAATGGAACAAAGAATTGTCTTCTTTCTCTAATAATTTAATGAAATGTCAAAGCTTCCGCGCTTGCGCGGGAGGGGAGGGGGAACTCAATTCAGACAAGTATTTAAGAGTCGAGAACAGTACAACGAATCGTCGTCTTTCTCTAATGATTTAATGAAACGTCACAGCTTCCGCGCTTCGCGCGGGAGGGGGTGGGGAAACTGTATTCAGACAATGATTAAGAATCGAGAACGGTACAACGAATTGCTTCTTTCTCTAATGATTGAATGAAACGTCAAAGCTTCCGCGGGAGGGGGAGGGGGTCTAATTCAGACAAGGATTAAGAGTTGAGAACGGTACAACGTATTGTCTTCCTTCTCTAATAATTTAATGAAACGTCAAAGCTTCCGCGCTTCGCGCGGAGGGGGCAAACTTAATTCAGACAATGATTAAGAATCGAGAACGGTACAACGCATCGTCTTCTTTCTCTAATGATTTAATGAAATGTCACAGCTTCCGCGCTTCGCGCGAGAGGGGGTGGGGAAACTGAATTCAGACAATGATTAAGAATCGAGAACGGTACAACGAATCGTCTTCTTTCTCTAATAATTTATGAAACATCAAAGCTTCTGCGCTTCGCGCGTAAAGGGGGGGGGGGGGACAGCGACCTGCCCGAATATGAATTTTTTTATATCTTTTCTCGTATATTTTGGAGAGAAATAACACTTTCACAAAATACATATTATCCTCAAATTTGTGCTCGCTCGCTTCGCTCATCACTAGCCGAATTGTGAAACCAGAAAATTACTTTTTCGGGAAAGAGGCTCCAGCCCCCCCCCCCCCGATGAAAATGTAAAAAATTGTACCGGTATGGTGCTTCTAATATGACCTTGTCAGTATTGGTATGTTGAGTTGAAAAACGGTCTGCGCAATTTTTCAAATCTTCGGCCCCCCCTATTGGAAAATCCTGGATCCGCGCCTGCCCGTAAATGATGTTTTCCTGGCATCTACTGACACAATGGAGACCATAAAAAGCAGTGCATGATAATTACGTCTTTTTAAATCAAGTAACAGTTTAAGGGGGGTTCGACCCATGACGATGCGGAGCATCGTCCACGAGCCGCGAAGTCTGAGGCGATTTTTTTTTTTTTTTTTTTTTTGGGGGGGGGGGGGGCTATTTTGAACCCCCGTAAGTGATATTTTTCTGGCATCTACTAACACAATGGAGACCATAAACAGCAGTTCATGTTTTTAAATCAAGTAACAGTTTGAGTTCGACCCAATTTTTTTTTTTTTTTTTGGGGGGGGGGGGTTGAACCCCCGTAAGTGATGTTTTCCTGGCATCTACTAACACAATGGAGAACATAAACAGCATTTCATGATAACGTCTTTTGAAATCAAGTAACAGTTTGAGGGAGGTTCGACCCCATCCCCCACAGATCCGCCCCTGGGGTCTTTTGCAAATTGGAAGCAATAAGCATTACATGTAGGCGATGGAAAAAAGTGCTTGCGAAACGGATAGAAACTTCGCGGCCACAGGGATGACAGAAAATAATATGGCAACTAAACCAGCAACTGTGGCAGGATTAATGGCGGGGACAATCTGCATGCTGAAAGAGCACTTAGAATAGGTATAACGGAAAATTAATTCAAGACTAAGTTATAAGTTATAAAGGAGAAAAAATATTTGGTATTAGTCATGTTCGAATTAAAATTGCATGCCCCCCCCCCCGCCCCTTACCCAGTAAAAAAAAAACACCTTCTTTGTTTGTTATATATTTGTAAAAATGCAAAAGAAAAAGAAAATCAAACAGAAATAAATAAATCAAATAAATCAAATAAATCAAATAATATCATCCCCCTTTCTTTCTTTTCCCTTCTCATTATTCTCCTTTTCCCCCTTTTCTCTCCTCCGTCTTTCCGCCTTTCTTCTTCTTCCGCCTTTTCTCTCCTCTCTCTTTCCCTTTCCCCTCCTTTTTTCTCCTCTCCCCTTTTCTTTCCTCCCTCTTTTCTTCTTCTTTCTCCGTCTTCCCTTTTTTTCTTTTTCCTCTCCTTTTTCTTTCCCCCTCCTTTTTCTCCTTTTCTTTTTTTTTTGGCCGGGGGGGGGGGGGGCACGTGCCCCCTGTGTCCCCCTGGATCCGCCATTGTTTTTGTTAGGACTCGACTGTATATTAATCTTTTGATATACTAGTTCATGTATTATGTAAAGGCATTGTTTATGTACGTGACGTCATAAAGCAACGTCACAAAAGGCCGCGCCGTCGCTATGCCCACCGAAGCTACTGTGACGTCACAATGCATGTAAAACAATGGCTGTTTCGGCGCGCATAACTTTCAACCAATCAGTGATCGGGAATAACCCGACCTCCTTCTTTTTATCCCAGGCGCAAGGCTGCATGAACTGGCCCTAATACTGGGTCGGTCGGTCGGTCAGTCCGAAATCTTCTCTCTTTTTTCCCCCCTCTTTAGGCTGATATTTCTCAGTTTTAAAATAAAAAATAAATAAACGGTAAAAAATTAAAATTAAAATACCAACCATAGATTTCAAAATTTTTGGGTCGGTCGCAAAGGGCAATACAACTTTATGTTATATGCCTAATTGCGAGTGTGAATACGGCCCCCTCTTATCCCCCACCCCATCCACCGATAATTGTTCTATACGGACAAGATTATTTACATTCTATCAGGGTACTACGATAATCAAATAATATTTTTACTACATGCATAATACATATCAGGATTTGTCTGCTTTGCCCATTGCTCACTCGCAAACTTTAAGTCAATCGGAAGTTCTCAGAGTTACAATTTTCCTCCTATTTTTTAATAGGTTACTAAATATATTTTCTGCCTTTTTAAATCATTGCAAATATGGTTTACTCGGGGGGGGGGGGGGGGGAGGTACATGGATTCTTCCCACCCAGCCCTGCAACTTAATCAGCACAACCGAGTTGTTTTTGTGAGAAATTGTATGTTTGCTTCCGTGTTTGTTTGTTTTGTTTGTTATGGAGGGAATTTTCGGACCCCCCCCCCCCCCCCCCCCCCCCCCCAACAAGAAAAAAACTTACCGGAGAATCCAAGGCTCGCTACATATTCAACATAAAGCGACCATATTAGGCTCTCTCTCTCTCTCTCTCTCTCTCTCTCTCTCTCTCTCTCCCTTTCTTCCTTCTCCCTCCTTTGCCCGTTCTCCCTCATATTACTATCGTCGAAATGTTTTTTTTACCATTTATGTATTGTCCTGATTTATTTTCTTCCTCCGCTTTCGAATGAAGAAACTCAGAACTCCATAAGCATCTTGGTTAATATTTAGTAATTGCCCTCTACGGTGAATACGACGTCAAGCACAAGCGCAGTCGTTTCTGTAGGACAGAGGATACATGATTTTTGTTCTCTCCTTCTTTCTTTTTTTTTTTTTTTTTTTTTTTTGGTGGGGGGGGGGGTTGCTGCTCCCTGCCTCTTATATCTAATGATCATATCCACCCCTCCGCCTGTATTTTGTTTACATCCCCCCAACGACACTTAGTTGTTGAAAATTAAATAATACGACATCACTAAAATTTCAGAGACATGAAGTATATTGAAACGAATTTATTTTGTGAAATGTCTTAGGATCGAGCATATAGTGATAGGCCTACGTGTAATATGTTTACAATGATGGAGTAGAGGTGGGGGCTGGGGCAGAGGCGCCGGAGCGACTACCAAAGTGAGGGGCACCAACAAAAAAGGGCACTTTCTGGAAGAAAAAAAAGGGCACCTTCAAAGGGAAATCTCAAAGCGAACTTTTTAGACATTGGTATTATACCCCTATATTGTGATACATTATCAGGGATGATTTCAATATTTTTTTCTCTTTATATATCATATTGCATAACATCATACTTTGTAGTTGGATGTGATGGTCTGAAAATTCATTTGTTAAGATATGTGAGGTCCCACGGTGCGAAAATTACTTCTTATAGAGAGGGGAAATCCAATCATGATGGTGTTCTCATAACAGGCATTGTCATAACGGAAGACTAGCTGAAAAGACCTTTGATAAGTTACATAATTACAACATCTATAACTACGAGCGAGCGTAGCGAGCGAGCTTTGGAGGGAATTGCTCTTATAGTCGCTTGAAATTAGGGGCACGTTTAATGATGAGAGGAAAAGGGGACACTTATCGAAAGGGTTAAAACACTTATTAGAAAAGAGAAGTAGCACGTGTCAAAGTACAAAGGCTAATTATCAGAGGTGAAAATGGGGAACTTCTTACAACTAAAAAAAGAGGCATTCACCAGGGATGATTTTCAAACTCTCATTTTAAGTGGCGCAACCATGAACTCATATTTATTGAAACGCAGAATCATCGGTGAAATGAATAGGCCCTACTTATTTACAAGCGCGATCTATTTTTCTTGGCAAGTTGAGCTGAAATCACAGAAATATAAAGTTTGTAGGAGAAGGTTTGAACGCTCTAGGATACACGCGATGAGATTTGTGAATGTTCTATCGAAAGTTTTCATCACGCGGCAAAGAAATTGAAAAGCTGAATGGGTAATTATGTCATACTCATAATGATGAAGTATCGGACAATTTTCCTTTCGTATTGGCGCCTACATAACACATTTAATAGCTTAATTACTATGATCACGTTTGTAACTTCGTTAAATATCTCTCTCTCTCTCTCTCTCTCTCTCTCTTTCTCATTTTCTTAAAAACCTATGACAGCATGTGATCCCTAGATATAGCCCCCCCCCCTTCCACACCCAGAGGAGCAATACAAGGGGTAAGTGCATATTGAGGAGGGGCTGAAAATTTATGATAACTGTCGTCCTATTTGCAATTGTGTGAAGGGTGGGGGACATCTCCCACACCATGCAGTGCTGTTGAAATATCTTTTAATTTTGGTGAAAGATATTTATGAAAAGTCGATATGGCTTAGTTGATGAAGGTCTTTTTAATCACCGGGGAGTTTCATGTTCTGAAATTTATCACTGACTCGCTCTTCCAAACCTTTCAGAATGGTGATAGTCTCAACGTTTTTGTGGATAGTTACGTTGTATTCTTTTATGAATATTATGCATGTTTATTGATTCTAATGGGACGTAGAAAAATAAAAGACATTTAGAAAATGCACGAATCCAATGCCACTATCATGAACCGAAAGGGTGCTTAATTGAACTGAGCATGCGCATTTGAATGCACTGGAGCATTATGGGATAAATAATGAAAGCTCCCTATGAGAGCTTCCTGCGCATAGAGTTCAATCGAACGCGCACGGGCGACTATCATCGGGTTGCGGATGGATAAGCACAGGCGACGAACCTCGCACCAGAGATCAAGATCGAAACCTGCCGTAGGAGCCCAACACTTTTACAGCACCAGTTCGGTCTGTTCATTCTACACGAACTTCTATTGTAGATTTGGTACTGTCACTATTATATAGAAGATCGAGTGAAAAAGAGATACCCGTATCACCAAGCTAAAGTTTAGCTAAGCTTACTAACAATCCAACTATCTTCTCTGACGGAGCTCTGTGTTTTCAGTCACACAGAGCAGCCATTTTTTGCTAGAAAGGCGAATTCTGCTACGTTTCAGCCGACAGCGAGTGACATAGTTTCTGTGCCCAGTTGAAGCCGGAAGGCAATAACAAACTTACAAAATGTCGAAGACGCCCGGAAAGAACAAAAATTTATTGAACTTGACAATAATGCCAATACAATCGGAATCAAATGGCGGAGGACAGAAAGCACAATCTGCAACTACAGCGACAGAGTAAGCAAAATATGTTTTTTTCACGATTTATAATCAACAATAACAAAGACTAAAAGACTGAAGTTGTGAATAATAAAATAACAATAAAAAGAAGGAGCTGGAGGGAGAGAGTGAGAAGTGTGATGATCATAGTGAATGAGAGAGTAGAGTAGACTTCATATCTGAATTCTAACTTTTGTTGATTGTATATGTAGTCCTAAGAGAACGACTTTATCTACATAATGTAACTTAATAATAGGCTTTTGTATTGCGCTCTTTATGAGGCGCACAAGAAAATATAGATTATAGGGTCTAGATAAGAAACGTGAAAACTGAGAAATATAAATACGAGTCTGAATATACTGTGCTGTATTCTTGTGTCAAGCATTACTAAGAAAAGATGTGTGGGATTTGTGTACATTGGGAAAGGGCAAATTGTGAGAGATGGCGTATAACACAATTGTTAATTCTATATTGATTTTTAAAGTTGCTCATGGGTGGGTATATAGAGGGCAGCACACGGACGTACATGTACGCACAGGAGCGTAATACCAGTTGGTTCGGTGTTATGTAGTGATCACCAAGTTGCCTACTTCGCGAACGACTACATACCCATGCACGCATGAACATCTTTATCTTAAAGCTCTTGAATATTTCCTTTTGTTTGCAAACTTAAAGTTGCTGATTTATCAATGTTGATGACTGAATTTTTTTGTGTACATTGGAAAAGTGTTAACTTGAATTAAAGTTGAAAATTTTACGTGCAGGCCCAGACTCTATTATATGAGCATTGGTTGTGCTTCAGCACCAACGAGTCGGGTCAGGCTGGTACATGTAACAATCAATGTACATGTATCTCTTGGCTACCGCTATATGTTCACATACAGTGAACTATTCCCGCTTTGACATACCGGTAGCTTAACATTATCAATATGAGTCTACTCAGTTGTCTGGTTTTATATTCAGTATTGAATTGTAATTTGATTCATTTCTTTTCTTTGAATCTACCTGTTAACAAGTACTTGTAAAGTAAACAAGTGAGTTCCTTCACTCCAAACATTTTAAATGCTGGACAAGGAAACTTGTGAAGAAGTACATGTAGGGGCTGAGCTCATATTCCTCCCCAAATAAAAAGAGGCCCAGTAAAAAAACGTTTGCTAGTGCTGTATTAATGTAATGCATAAAATCACACAGAGTGACAGAACCAATAAGCCCTGTTAAGTGTGGATTCAGAAAAGCCTATACAAATGAGCATACCTGATCCAATCCAACATTCCATAAACATGTAGGTATAATCATAATTATTGATAACAATTTTATGTTTTGCATAGAGCTGGCCTCTGCAAAGAGTGAACAGTAATATACCTTATTAAGTGAATTATAATGTCCCGTCTGGCACACGCTTCGCTAATCAATATGAATCAGGAAATATGCTCTCCATGTGACTTGTGATCAGGTGCTGTTAGCTCAGAATGAGACAGACTGAGAACCACAATCATATCCTTGATTGCAACGACTTTTTCCAAACAAGAAGTGATCAGCATGTGTAATGAATGACTTGACAGTTATCTTTTTATAATAATAATAATAATAGTAATGATACAAAATATGTATATAGCGCTTGTGACATAAAAGTTTCAAAGCGCTGTACACAAATCAAGATTACTTCAAGAAAATCAATATTACTATTAAATGGAATTGACATTACTTAAATTACCAAGAAGATCAAACATTACTGACATTACTAAAGAAAATATCATGTTAATTCCTTAGAAAGTTAACACCCTTATATCAATAATAGCAACAATTTAAAAAGACATAATGTAAAAATAGAATTTTTGACACGATGTTGTTCTTTTTCTTTCCATTGATGCTGCCCCCCTCCCCTCCTCTTTTACACTGACCAGGAAAAGCACCTCTGGAATTAAAGTGGATGCACTGACAAAGAAACTGGACAATCTAGATCTTGATGAACCCCAAAGGAAACGTCTTGAAGAATTTATGGTGGACAAGAGGAAGATCATGGAAATTGGAGAATTCTGCAATGATGACTTTGAAGTGCTTAAGGAATTAGGAGCAGGGAATGGAGGCGTGGTCACTAAAGTGAAACATAAGATGAGCGGTATGGTTATGGCAAGAAAGGTAAGCATATATGCTCAAATGATATAGAGTCGTTTGGCAAGATGCCCCTAGATTTTGGAAGAGAACTTGTGGCAGAACACTGGGGCCCAAAAGCCCCCTCTGGCTCAAATCACTTCTATTTCCTTTCTCCATGATTCTAATTCCCCCCCCCCCAAGATTTTGAAAGGGATTGGCTCTGAAAGCCCCCCTCCCCCCCCCCCCCTCATATGCCTTTATTATCTCCACCTCAAGATTCAGCTCTCCTTTATTTAGTTCTGAAATACATACAGTAAGGCAACTCTTGTGAGTGCACCCCCCCCCCCCTTTCAAAATTATCATGATTCACATGACTGGCTGTTTAGCTTCTCTATCAGAAGTACCCTTAGCCATTGATTAGCCATCTGATCCAAAGGTCCTCCCTATTTCTTTTGAGAGAAAAAATTCCTGGATACAATTTCTTTCCTACATACATGTACTCGTAGGTTGATTTCAAGTACGGTAGTTTAAGTTCATCTATACATGTATATGTATCATGGTCGACGAGACGTGACCATCCTTAAAGGGAGATGGGTGCTTGTATTCTTTACTACCCCCCCCCCCCACCCCCCCCCCCCATATGTATGCATGGTCTAAAAACAGCAGTGTACAATGTAGGTCGAGTGCCCTTTTTCGCTAAATGCGTTTTCACATTTCATCGCCAGAAATTATCTTTAATATAAGATGCATAATACCGTGTATATTCCAAAAGAAGCATGGTTGTAGTTTCTTGCCTATATATGCCATTTGTTCGTTTATTAGAATTTGTCACAATTCAGAGAACTAATGCTGATATTTCAACCATGTATCCACAGCTCATTAAACTTGAAATCAAACCAGCCATCAGAAATCAGATCATCCGAGAACTGAAAGTGCTTCATGAGTGCAATTCACCATACATCGTGGGTTTCTTTGGAGCGTATTACAGCGATGGAGAGATTTGTATCTGCATGGAAAACATGGTAAGAAGACTTTCTACTTCATGCATCTTATTTCCTTGTACCGATGATATTGTAGCATTGTAAAAAATAAATAAATAAACAAGTTTAATAAATAAACATTTTTGGGTGCTACATGTACATGTGCTTTTCAAGAATGCTTGCATGAAAATAACACTCTTTAATTTGTTTTGCATTGAACTCTATGCAAATTTTTTTGGGGCTTTTTTATGTATTTTGGGGGCTCTTTTGGGCATTTCGGGGGCTAATTCGCACCGAGCCCCCGTGTATTTTTTCCCCTGAACCCCTTCTGTGTTTAATACCACATTCGTGAGCATTTGTCAAGAATTAACATTCAGGAGTGTATGTACATGTAATCGACTTCAAGTGTTTGTGTCATAATCTGAGAATAATCCAGCTTCCATAGGAATGAACTGAGCTGTAAAGGTATCTAAACATATTGTTTGGGTGGAATTTGCTACCCTTAGCACAGAATGGATGAACTTAAAAGCCCCACTGCACTACTTATACACTCACACTGTAGCTACTTGCGCCCTCTATATTGCAAACAATGCCTAATCGGTGACCAATGGTCCCCCTTGATCCTCTTTTTCTTACATGTACATGTATGTTAATTGAGAGCTGATTCGATGAGATAACCACATGTCAGTAACCTTGCAGGTGGTCTAATCCCTCCTGTAAACTAGTACAGATGGGCTTTAAACCCTACACCCATTTCCACTACTGGATAAGCAGAGCTTGTAAACATTGGTGCTTGCTTGCTTGCCATCGAAATATTCATGTCTTGGGGGAGCTAGAGTAGGACAAACATGCGACCCGTGGCCGCTCCTTGAACAGAGGTGAAGCGAGGAGAGCACATTGGCAAAGACCTGAATAATTCACTGGTGTTTTGAGAGTGAGCATTTCGAATGCTAAAACCAGTGGAATTAAAGCTCATCTGTACCTAGTGTTCAGGAGGGTTAGACCACCCTGCAAGGTCACTGGACAGGTGGTTATCTCATCAAATCAGCTCTCAATTAACATAAGAAAAAGAGGATCATGGGGGACAAATGGTTTCCGATCAGGCATTGTTTGTTATATAGAGGGCGCAAGTAAGCTATAAGTAGTGCAGTGGGGCTTTAAAAAAATGTATCCAAAGGTTTTTTGTTTTTTTAATTCTGTTTTTGCATCAACTTCTGATGAAACTCAGGAATGTGATATAAACCCAGAGGTTTTTGCGTGCAGTGTAAATACGTTATACACTCTCCTTCAGAAAAAAAAGAAGTTAATGAATTCCAAATGAAATAATTTAACTGTGCATGAACTCAAGATGTGATACTGATAGACATCATGAGTACATGATAAAACAAAACTAATTTTGTCATTAGTTGAATAAAAGATACATGGCCAGTAGTCAATTTGCTTTACATACGTGTACATACCTGCACTATTCATTACTACGTCTACCGGTACAATTCCCTTGAATTGTTCAATTAATGAAAATTGATATATTGTCCGAAATAATCTTATAGTATACATGTAAATCAACATTGCTAAAATATCTCACTCGACCCAGGTGAGATAAATGGGTACCTGGCAAGATCAATTAGTTCCTTGAAATGCTAGAGTGCTGTAATGGCAGCTAGGCTAAAGCCAGGGTAATAATTAGTGTGCATCGGAATAGAATTTCTAGATAGACGGTGCTATAGAAATGCCTATTATTATTATTACATTATTGGTAGGCTTGGGCGGTTCCCTTGTTGATGAGAACCGACTCCGGTTCCCACTCTCGGCCTCGGTTCCAAGTGGAATCGACTCCCGCTGGCTGCCATATACAGTACATGTAATTGAAGCCACAATGCTGTAAAGGCCACACACACACACACACCAGGGAGGTGTTTACACACTGTATGTTATGTACTGTGCATATCGGCTCCACTCAGCAGTGGCACCGATAGCAACAGATGATTTTCTGAGATATTTTTTTGGAAAACTTTACTTTTAAAAATGAGTATCAAAAGTATGAATGTATGTGTGACTTGTGTGTGTAAATTGATGTTTTGTTTATATCTGTTTCGTCTCATGATATCTCTACAATTACATGCAAACAATATATATAGAAGATCAAAGTGCAGACCTTCATAAACAGTTATGAAATGATTTATTTTACTACTTTCGATCAAATCGAGAAAAAAACATGACCACTGCTAATAAAGTAATTAATTATTTAATAGCTCATGGCAACTTGGCAACAATGTAAATAAACAAAAACATGTTAGGTCTAATTTAAATTCTAAACTTCAACATAGAATGATGGAATAATCAACTCGTACTTACACTGCTCAAATGTAAGAAATGCAGAACAATTATTTCCAATATTACGGTAAACAATCCATTATGTAAAACTAAAGATTCTGATTCCCTGCCTAAAATAAATGGAATGTATCCGAAACATGCCTGGTCCGCTGGCTCTCCTCCCAGGGACCAACCTTTATCTGAGAGCTAAGTGTAAATAACTCATGCTCGCATGGCCTCCCGCCCGCCCAATGCCACCCAAAAACTTTAATGACCCCAGCCCTAGCTCGTGGCACTCCATTCCCATGGTTACTACTAACCACGTGCTTTCTAAACAACAGATAACAGCGCTAGATCTTGGTTTCAGAATAACTAGTCTGCATTTTCAGCCACTATTAGAGATTGTGCTAATGCCACAGCGAGAGGGGACACTTGACTTGCCTGAATTATTCTTATTTGTTTAAATACCCGCAAAAAGAACACAAGACAGAGAGATGGAGATCTGCAAAACTTATTCTTGAGACAAAAATAATAACAGAAGGGGATGCTAGAGGGGGAGAGAAAGGGAGAAGGGGAGATGTTGACCTGCCACATTTATTCTTGTAAGGAAAACAAAGTAACTGAAGGAAGCAAGATATAGGGGGTGGGGGAATGTACATGTAAATTGTAGACCTGTCAAACTTATTTTTAAGAAGAATAAAAACTTGATGAGGAGAATTCAAGGGAGAGAAAGGAGGAGGAAATTGTGAGTTGTGTGATTTAGTTTATTTGAGGAAGAAAACTAAACGTCTGATGTCTAGGGGAAGGGGAGACTAGGGATAGAGAGAGAGAGAGAGAGAGCAAACACAAAGTCACATAAATCAGTTTGCGCACGAGAGAAAACATGAATCAAACCCTTGATCACACGCTCCAAGAGGAGAGAAAATGGGGACATTGTTCCAAGACTCTTGCGCAATTTACCAAAGGTCAAACGTTCAGCTGGGGGGGGGGGGGGGGGCAGTTACAGACATGCATAGCACACACATCTCACTCTGATGCACAGTACTACGAAGGAGGTACACACACAAATGTGTGTATCAAAACAGCATGCTGCTAGTGCGCCCATCGCTCGCATGCATTCTGTTTTGACAGAGCTGATTTTGTTCATTCTCTGTGCTGTGGAATCGACACCAGTTCGTTCGGGCAATGTTCCTTCGTTCACTTTTGCAAAGTATCTCTTTGAATTTTGGTGCTGTGGAGTCGACTCCAGCGCCAAAGACTCGGTTCTTATCTTGGAACCGAGTCTCCTTTTCTCAGAACCGACGTGCTCGAGTAATCGACTCTCTAGAGATTGGAGTCGACTCCTCGGTTCTGGATTTCAGAATCGGTTAGAGTCGGGTACTCGGCTCTCGCTCCCAAGCCTAATTATTGGGACATACATGTAGCATAGATCTCATGATCATAGCTTAATAGTGGTTTTCTATACAATGTAGTACACGCTGTGGCACTCCTTGTGCTCCAATATTATCGCCCTTGAGGAGCGGCCAAGTATGTAGCGCTCTAGCATATCCAGTTCCCATTTACACCTTAGTGGATTAAGAGTGGCAAATGTGCATTAATGTCTTGCCATTTTTGCCATAGGATGCTAGCGCCAAGCTGGAATTTGAACCCTCAACCCTTAGACTGGGAGTAGAGCTGAATGAACCATTAGACCGGGGCTTCTCAAACTTTGTCCTCGATTGTCCAGATATGATTTCCATGAAAGCTAAAAGGTCCAAAACATTGGATGCCATTTGCTCGAAAATTCTTAGGGTTATTTGTATACTTCAAATGCAGTAGAACAATGTATTATTTATTGTTGAAAAGCCAGAAGCAACTCTAACATTATTTAATTTTGTTTCAGACACAATATACTCCTAAATTTTACAGTGATGCACTTGTAGGAATTAAGAAAATGATGATTGTTTTAGGTCTATATCTGATCCAAGGGGAATAGTAAAGATTAAACAAAAAAGGCAGAGCCGCTCCGACGGTCCAGATGCGGACCATGGTCTGGACTTTCAGAAGCCCTAGCTGCACTAGGCCATGACACTTCATATTTATGAGGTAGAGGCTGCTTGAGATAGAACAATGGCATTCTTTCTCATTGTGTTTTATACAATACAGAAGGGCGAGAATGTACACTGTACATGATTATAGGGAACAACGGCCAAATGAAGCTGTGAAATAACTGTGGATGTACATGTATACATGTAGACCTGTGTACTTTGTATAAGATCATAGTGGAAGTACGGGAAAGCTGTTTGAATTAGTGAATTAAGCTGTCAGATTATGATGGATTTTATTATGGAGGTCCCAATATACAGTCAGTCAGCCTATAATAATAATACAGCCTGTGCTTGCTTCCTACATTGACTGCCCTGTCATCCACTGAAAGGCCCTGGATGTGTCCATAACCCTGCTCTCAACTCCCAGGCCAGGGTTTATACAGAGACCATACACAGATGCATCATCATACAGCAGTACACTGTAACAGTACCCTGTAATAATACATGTACCTGTATACATGTATGGCTCTGCACAGTGTGTGTACTTTTTGATTGTTTATATTGAATAAGTTTTCTCATTGATCCAGGGATATTTATAAGCCTACCTAATATGCATGCCAATCACTTGTATTGTACATTGTTATACCTCAATATATAAACATGTACAAAAGTACTAGCATTGCTCAATTCCATTGGTTTGTGCATGTATGTAGATTGTATATGGGCCTACAATATACATCTAATGCACATTGTTTATGTTATGCAAAGGTATATTTTAAGTAATATTTTGCTGTGAAAACAGTTTATCGCAATCCACTGTTTTTCCTGTCTCTTATTCTTAAAATCATGATAACATAAAAAATGCTATTGAGAAAAGAGTTGATACTCTGTGATCATCTATCATTCATCATCATGAAAAGTTATAGATATAAGTACAGGTGTGTACAAAAATACATTTAAGCAAATAAATAAAGCTCAATTGTTAATGCTCTTAGCCTCAAAAGTTCGTTCTTTATGCCATAAATTACTGGAGAATAAATAATTAAATGTATGCAGAGTAAGCACAGATTATAATGCTTTGTGAGAACATTCAAAGCAAAATGTCAATGTTAATACATGTACATGTACTGTAGTTATGATTATCATCTTAAACCGGTGCATTTTTAAAGAAAAATTATTCCTCTCCTAAAAACCAACAAAACTGAAATATTTAACGTCCAGTATGCTTGATATAGAAAGCAATGAAATAGGGCAGAAAGATTCAGAATTACATGAATAGATATGTATCTATTCACAATTCAAATGGGCCCTCAGGCTACAAATGTACATGTAGCGCTGAAGGGCAGTGTTTACATAATTGCCATACCTGCCAACCCTTCTGAATTATACAGAATATTCAGAATTTTTTCAACAATTCTGAAAGACCAATTTTTGTTTTATTTTTATTCATTTTTCTTACGGTAAAGTCAAATTTAGCTTGTTTTATCGTGTGCCGCGATTTGAGAGTTTGCTTATTGTGTGTGTTGAATGTGTAAACAGCCTTTACTAGTGCTGTAACATCACGGATATCTCCAATTCCGTTTAACCGCCAGTCAAAACCGGACGGTTTTTGGTTAAACGATTTTATTTATTTTTTTTAGTTGTTTTTTTGACCGACTGTGAAAAAAACCCACGCGGGAAGAATATTCATTTAAAAGAACATTTAGAAGAACGTGTAAGATCATTAATGTAATTTAAAAACATTAGAAGACCTAGGATAGAACCTTGTGGTACGCCGTGTGTAAAAGTTGGATGAATTATTATTATAAACTACATATTGAGATCTATTACAAAGATTACTTTCAAACCAAGATGACAGACAAATCGGAGTGTTGTTCTAGTTTCGGAGTGGTGAGTCAACACATAGATTACTGAGCTGGTAGACATTGCCAGGGATAGTACCAGGTGGAGGGGCATATATAAATTGAAACTTTAAAAAAAAAAAAAAAAAAAAAATTAAAAATTAAATTTAAAAAAAAACAAAACAGGAAAACGAACCGTCCAATTGAAAATGGAATCCGCCATGGGCGGTCGGATACCGGACAGTTAAACGTTTGACTATAGCACTAGTCTTTACTAATCAGCTCGAAATTGGCAGTTGCCTGGGGGCAAGGATATTGAGATCCTCATTTGCAACGTAATGCCTTTCCAGCCCTTAGTACAGCAACTATAAAAATGTTGCCATTTGTTTTGTATGAATTTTGTGCAGTCCACCTCATAACACTGACCACTCAAAGTTATGGTCTAGCTAGGCAAGACCTGGCTAGCAACCAAAATACACTACAGAGCTAATGTGCATACTGCATACATGTAGAGAACCCTGCTTTTGTGTGAATGAAGCTTTAGTCAGAAATCGCCAGGAATTGCATAAATCACAAGCAAATTTATGCAAAGCGACAGTCTGACTGAAGTCACTGAACCCTAATATCATAACCCAGGTTTTGTTGAGACCAGCACAAAACCAACAATATATCCACACCAAAATTTATTGTACACTGTAATACATGAACCATATATTGCTGTAGCTAAGATTTTGTAGGTCAGGTCATTTTGCTATGGGTATTTTTTTCCAGAAACAGTTGTATATATTTTAAGCCCTATTTAATAATAGGCAATGAAGCTGAGGTAAAAATCGAAAACTTGAAAGTTCACTTCTGATAATTGTTCAAAATGTTGGTGACACAAAAGAATTGGTGAAGTATTTAATATAATTATTAATTATTTTTGTTTCTTTGACAGGATGGCGGTTCTTTAGATCAAGTCATGAAGTCAGCACCCAAGGGAAGAATACCAGAAAATATCCTTGGCAAGGTCACAGTTGCAGTAAGTCTAAATTTCCTACATCTCTGTCTATCTTATTTCATAATAAGTTTGCTACATCCATGTACCTCCAAAACAAGATGATTAAACTTATGTGAATTTTATTATTATTATTATTAAATAATTAGCATCACCTGTGCCTGGGAGGTGAAAAGTGAACTTTTTGACTGTGACCTTGTGGTCTCTGCTCTCAATGTTACTGGTGGGGGAAGTGTAGGTGGGCAACTACACAGGGGGATTCCCCTACTCTGAATATAAATAGTGCAGAGGGTTCCTACATGATAGTCAATTATCATGACAGTACAAGTATCTTGTACTGTAACTAAGGACCGTGCAGATCATACACTTGTTTTAGAAACTCAAGTTTTACATGTACTTGTACTTATTATAACCTTGTAAAGCACAAGCAATCTTATGGTTAAATGGTAATCTAGAGCTGCCAACCATTCCGTTTTTGCCGGAATTACTCCCGTTTTTTCCTCCAAATTTACGTTTTTTCTTCCAAATTTACGTTTTTTCTTCATAAAATGTTTTTTTATTTATTTATTTATTTTTTTTTTTTTTTTTACATACCGCACGTCAAACAACTGCCCTAAATTGGTGATTTGATCACAACTTCAATAAAAAACTAATTTTAAAACATACTTGAAGAGAAAAATATTCTCAAAAAAAATGAAATGCCGAGGATTATTGTGATAAAATTGAGCATAGATACAATACAAGAAAAAGAGAAAAGGGCCATCTACGTATACCACTGTATAAAACAACACAAGGCAAATTTTCAGTAACTTGTGTAGGAACCCGATTATGGAATGAACTTCCCGATGAAATCAAAAACAAAGGGTCTAGAAACACTTTTCGTAAACATCTCAACGATTACTTGATGAATAAGTGATTGAATTATGCAAGTACACATGTATATTATTGTAAATAATCTCCATATTACATTTTTGTTGTTTTTTTTTGTCAAAAAAATGCAATTTTTTGTATAAATAATCTGTAGATACATGTATCTATGACTTTTTAACCTGGTATATCCTCTTCATAATTATATTTGGAGTGTAGAAATTGTGCTACGGTATTACTCAACATGTATACTTCTACTGTCAAGTTTTATTTTTTGATAATGATATATTTATTTTTGCCAAGTGTGTGCTAAGAACAGGGGCCAGACTCGACTAGCACATGTGCTATTATTTGGCTCCTTTTCATCACCTTCTATATTCTATGAGAAAAGACATATGTCTAGCATATCAATACTTTGTTAGGTTTTTCTTTAATATGATCTATAATATTCATTTATGAACATGTACCATTCACAATGTATTCAAATGTTTAATCACTGATGTTATTGATGATGAATAAATAAAATCAAATCAAATCAAATCAAATCAACCACCAAAAAAATTACCTGCTTGTATGGAAAAAACAGCATGATGAATGAACATTTCTGCATTGGAATTGTGTCGCGCGTGGTTGTAAGTTTCGTTTTCATGAATTCCTTTTTTTTGCTTGAAATTCCTTTTTTTTTTTGCCATCATGATTCCTTTTTTTGGTCGCACAAGGTTGGCAGCTCTGGTAATCCAACCCTGGTAATAATTTGTATTGAAGCAGAAAAAATAAGAAAATCAGAATATAGGCAAAAGTTTGAAATGAATCGAACCAATAATCAGGGACTTATTAATGCTTGAAATAAGAGATCATTAAATCTATGATAATCTGAATTGGGCAATTTGGTCAGTGGATTGTAACGTTAGTCATGACAACTCTCCCATTCCTCATGGTACTTTATATCAGTGGAAATACAGATTGCAGATTGATTGATGAAATGAACATTGATAATTTTGATATAAGCATTAACAATCAAGAATTTATTTCAATATTTGTCAATTTTCCTTTTTTTCCCCCCTTTCTTTCCCAATTTGTCTAGGTTTTGAGGGGGCTCATTTATTTAAGAGATGTGCATGACATAATGCACAGAGGTGAGTCTAGTATTTGTTATATTGTTTGATGTTAAGTGTAAGAGGTCATTAAAAAGGCAGTAACTCCCTTTTGCAGGCTTGTGCAAACTTCACGAAACATAGCAAATGTTATATCCTTCAGATATTGTGTGTGTGTTTTTAAAGTCATAGGTTCTAAAACTTCTTCTGTAAGAATTAGAAATCTAGTGCTGTTTTCATATTGTTGCAGAGGGAGCTAAATATTCTCAAAACAACAGATATAACGGCCAAATTCAATATGAATTACATACAACATACATTTTTCGAGTCTAGAAAATGAATATCTGGAATTAAACATTCAAAAAGTAATCGTTGAAAGCCAGTTTCCATTTGGTTTTCATTTGTTGGTAGATTTCCAAATGATGGACCTCTTTAATATACCACTGTTATTATGGAAGTGAATGAAATTAAGCTGAATAAACAATTGTTTTTTTACATTTAATCTTCTGATTGTTATCTGAATTCTAGCCATAAGCTCTGTGTGTGTGTGTGTTTGTGGATTAGGGCAGAGAGTAAAATTATTGGTGATTTCTCTTTTCCGGTAAGTGGATGTACAGCCATTATAACTATTTAACTTGAAAACCAAGGAGGAATTTATTTACCGAGCACACTATTCTTCTCTTCAATTAACAGTTTGACAATAATTTTTTAGAAAATGTAGAGAACTGAAGAAAAAAAAAACCTCAACCATTCAGTAACAATTGCGTGTGAAATGCATTTGTTGCCATAGTGATCAGTACTTACATTGTCCGGCCTATAAAAACAAATGAGGTGGAAAATTTTACTCATTTTGTGTTTGTTTGTTTGTTGCTGTTATTTCTGCACCCACAATACTCTACATGCGGGGCTGTAAATGCAATCGAAAGGTGGGGGGGGGGGGGGGGGCATAACCGACAGATATTGTAGCAGTGTGAGGGAGGGTTTGTGTTTTCCAAAAGAAGAAAATCAGAATAGTGCAGGGCTTGATTTCACACTTCTTAAGAAAATCATGGCTAAAGACAGTCTTGGAATGAATTGGAAGTTGTGAAAGATGTGCTAGTACGTGACCTGGAAATGACCTTCTCCGTTTCATTTTTTCTCTGAAAAAGTAAAACTGTTTTTTCATTAAGTGAAGTGTCATTTAAACAAGTTTGTTATACTGATCAAGAAATTACATCAGTATTCCTGACACTTGAAGGTTTTTCTTTAAAATACAGGTACATACATGTAGGCCCTACTTTGTAACTGTAGCAGATTTCCCTCATCATCCTTTTGTCTGTCATTCTTCTCCTCCTTCTCCTCTTTTTTCTGTCCTGCTCCTCCTTCTTCTCCCCTTTTTACTTCTTCTTCTTTTCTTTTCCCCTCTATTTTTCTTCTTCACTATTTTGTTTGTCTTCCTTTATTTCTTTGTTTCTTCCTTCTTCACCTCTTCCTCCTTCTTTGCCTTCTATTCTAAAAAAGCGCATGTTTCTCATGGTGGACAAGTACATAATTGATAATTGATACATACTTTTTTCTTTTTTTTTCACCTTGTTTTGTTCCCTGCTTCTCTTTCTCTTTCTCCTCTTCCTTTACCTATCTCATCTCTCTATTCTCATTCCCTTCTCTCTCTCTCTCTCTCTCTCTCTCTCTCTCTCTCTCTTTTTATCTCTATCTTCCTCTCTTACCCCTTATCTCACTCCCACTCTTACTCCCTCTTTCATTCCTTTTCATTTTATTGTCACACATGCATTTGTACTCATATATGTACATGTACGTCGGCATGTTATCTTTGAAGTCTACAGTAGGAATTGCTTTCTAAAAGTTTTACATCATTAACTTCAAATAGGCATTGAATATATACCAGTTGAAATCACACTGCCATGAATGCCCATAAACAATGATTATAAGAACATTCCTTTTATTGTAATTCAGATAGAATTATCAGATACACCAAATCCACTAGAAAGATTTGAAATATAGTGTTTGTTATTATCATGTAAATGCTACATATATCTCTAATGTCTTCTGACGGAGTGTGAGCAATACACATACTTGTGTTTGTCATCATCTTCGTTGCAAAAGAATGGTATATGTAGGTGTAATCGATGACATCATTTATATCAATATTCAAACGCAGATCTGTAATACAGGTCATTAAAAACGAAAAATTTGAATCCACCCATACTTGATGTAATAGTAAACCTCTCAATTCTACTTATCTGCCCACGGACAATCTATACCTTTATACGTTGTACTTGTGACTCTGCAGGTCTGTACATATATGCTGGTAGATGCGTGTCTCATTTTAGTTAGATTTTCCATTAACTAACAAAGAGATCAGAACTGAATCTAAACAGATTTTTTGAGTGGGAGATTTCTTAGAGAACGAGAAGAAAAGGGGTTGGGAGCATTTACTTGTAAGATCTTTGGTATGCATTTTGTATCCACCCACTTGAATATGTAGTTTTAAAGCGACAAATAAGCTGTGGTTTAAATTTAAGGGGGTCAACGAATTAGAATTCCTTAAGTTTGACATTTTTTTTATGGCATTGTATGCTTAAAATGTAAACGCTTTTAAGTATTTATGTCACATAGAAGCATTATAGTATGAAGGATATTTGTTTTATTTTTCTCATTTTCTGTAAAATATTCTATGACCTACAGTGTACATGATTGCACAATTAATTGACTTTTTTTTTCTCTCTTCGTAACAAAATATATTTTACACAATAAGATTTGCTACTGATATGCAATTTTTAATACAATTAGAGCCACATTATTGATCATCCAATGCAGTTTTCTTTTCAAAATGAAGTTTTAGAAGAAAGAAAATGTATACTTTGAATGAATACTTTAGCTAATATTGCCATGTGCTTAAAGAATCTCCAATACACCTACATTGTGTGTGTGTGTGTAGCGTACATGCCCATAGGAAAGAAATGAGCCTGCCGCATACTCCTGCGGCAGACTTGCCGCAGATCTGCAGCAGACCTGCCGCAGACAGTCATCTTTTTCACATGCAAATTAGTTTTGCCGCAGACTTGCCGCAGACTTGCCGCAGACTTGCCGCATACTCTTTCAGTATGATGAAGAGTCTGCGGCAGGTCTGCTGCAGACTTGCCGCAGACTTGCCGCATACTCTTTCAGTATGATGAAGAGTCTGTGGCAGGTCTGCCGCAGACTTGCCGCAGACTTGCCGCATACTCTTTCAGTATGATGAAGAGTCTGCGGCAGGTCTGCCGCAGACTCTTCGTCATGAATATTCATATCTCATATAGACCTGCTGCAGACCTGCCGCATACTCTTTCATATCCAGTACGTGGCAATAAAGTATGCATGTAGAAGAACCAGTGATAAACTGATTGATACTTCAAAATCAATATTGGCAATATCGATATTACCAATTAGGTAATACCAATATATGTCGATATTACCAATTAGGTATATTCTATTCTCAATTGTATTAACTTCATCACATTGATCATTTGAAGTGTATTCAAGAGTAACATTTAAAGTGACACAGGCTCGTACACATATATATACTAAATATGTATATTGTTTCTTGGTTAGTAATCATAGTTTCTTGGTTAGTAATCAATATATCTATTGCTTAAACGTGAATGTAATTGTAACATGATCAGACAAAATAATCTATTGGTTAATAATGGCAAAAGGAAAATAGAAATCACAAAACTGATGTGCATTGTCTTAATTTGCTTAACAAATCATGATAAATGTATTTTTCTGTCACACGTGTAAAGTAATAATGAATATGCATGAGATGATTGGTTTCAATTGGCCCTATTAGACTTTAATGGGATTTCCTGTGGCAGACCTGCCGCAGACTGTTCCTGTGGCGTACTGGTATGCGGCAAGTCTGGAGCAAAGTTTCGCCCTGCCGCAGATCTGCCGCAGACTGTTCCTGTGGCATACTAGTATGCGGCAAGTCTGGAGCAAAATTTCATCCTGCCGCAGATCTGCCGCAGACTGTTCCTGTGGCATACTAGTATGCGGCAAGTCTGGAGCAAAATTTCATCCTGCCGCAGATCTGCCGCAGACTGTTCCTGTGGCATACTGGTATGCGGCAAGTCTGCAGCAAAATTTCTTTCTGCCGCATACTTCGGCATACTCTTTGCCGCAGACTAAAAGTCTGCGGCAGGTCTGCGGCAGATCTGCGGCAGGTCTGCGGCAGGTCTGCGGCATACTTTTCACTTTCCTATGGGTGGTAGGCACATGTGGTCACTCAGTACATGTAGTGAGGAGGTTTATGGAATCGCCCACACATCTTCAAATATTGTCTCACAATTCACAAACATTAGTTGGATTTTAATCTTTCTCACGACATTCCATATGATTTGGAGTACACTACCAGTACCTCCCCCGTTCAAAGAGCATTCATTCATAATCTTTCATTTCCAAGGGCATTCCACATGTTTTAGAGTAATGTCAAGTGCCGCCCACGGGTCTCTTGTGTACGATGCGGAATTCAGTGTGCAAAAGTAGTCACGTATTTACTTTCATTTCTCGTAGTTTGGTAAATATCTGTTTACATTTATAAGTCAACTTTCTAAAGTGTCTAAAAACTTTTAATGGTTGGATGATTATTTGAAATGAATAAAAGTGGAAAGTGTACACGTACAGCTTACAGTGGATTCCAGGCTACAGCTTTGATAGCAAGCAGGAGAAAAACAGAGAGGTTATTAGAAAAATAATTTTATAAATGGAATTTTCTATGAATGAACTGAAACTGTAGATTATCATAGATTGACAAAACCTACCTCAAATTTGTAAACGGGGGAGGGGGGAACATTATTTTTCCAATGAAAATAAGTCTATGAATACAATACACTTGCCCCATCAAATACCTAAGTGACCCCATCCTCCCCATTACTGAATTATTATGGAAAACAGTCTTAAGTTAGAATTGTGTCTTTTTGTTTCCTATTGTACATGTATATAACTCATGTTAAATGTACATGTACATGAATTTCAATTATTTATTTTTTTATTTTTTCATATTGTAAAATATTTAATGAACTGGGTCATATTAATGATTCCTTATTATTATACTTCTTGACATTTGCGTGCTTGACCTTTAGAGTTTAGGCATTATTTGTTCCCCCCCCCCCCCCCCGAGACAGTGCCCCTTAGGATAAGCTGTGATATAGATTTATCACAGACTTTCTTACATATCAAAATTAAAACTTAAAAAGGAACCTAAATCCAAAGGAGACGAGAAAAACAAAGGAAATACAACAAAAAATTGCGGCCGAATAGTATATTTCTTATACCCTTTCACAGTTTCAGGATTGGCATCTGTCATTTATTTTGACAAACTTGTGTAAATGTCAATTGATAGTATTCCTAAACTGTACATGTACATCATATGCAGTATTGAGCAATGCTGACATTGCATCACATTAACTCATGTGCTGTATGCACAAACCAACTGTAACTAAGCATTGACAGTTTCATTAGAAGATCAATCGATGACAGAAATAGATCTAAACGACCTTTGACCTCTGTGTTAAGCCAGTTAGGGACGTCAGCTACCTGTTAATAGCATCAGAGTAATTTGATGCTTCACTTACCCAAAGGCTGAGCGGGATGATCATTCCGTTGTGTCAACTTCCAGCCCGCTCAGGCGTGAGAAAATTTATCATTTGAAATATCTTTTCATGCTATGCAGTAGGCCTACTATTTTATATGTACATTGTACCTCATTCTGCTGCAGATGATAGAGAATTCAGGGCCTTACCTGTACACTCACTTTTTCTGTACGGGGCTGGAGTTAACTCTTTTTTTTAGAGTCTATATGCTTAAAAGTATAGACCAGTTTTGGAAATGCCCCCCCCCCCCAGTCAAAAAATGAAATGGAAGCTCTTATTACCAATCATTTGAGAGAATATGTTTTTACTAATACATGATGATACATATTTTGCCGGGAAACTGCCTACTAATTGATATATTTTGTAAATTATCATATCAATCTGACCTGGATAGATATCACAAATGCATTTCAACATTGAACATTTGACCAGATATGAAGTATTGCCATCTAAACCTTTGAAGGCAATATTTAAACAATATTGAATGGATATTTTGCACCCGAAACCCTTGATCCTCAATTTTACCACTACCAATCTATATCTTTAAGCCCTATATGTAAAAAAAAAATCTGAAATGTTGGGGGGGGGGGGGGGTGGACTTAGATTTTGGATGCCACTGTGTCCCGGGCGCCTGATAGTGTAGAGACCTACATGTAGGCCTAGAGAATATAATTATCAAAATGTTCATTATCCAAGGGCACTCTAATTTGCAGGCTTGTTCATGTGATTCATCTTCATTATTCATTAGTTGTTAATCCATGATTTGCATGTACTTGAAATTACTGATGATGAGTAAGTGGCTACTTCCCTGCTCTAGCATTTTAATGAACTCTTACATTCAGAGCTCTATTATTCAGAGCTACATGTATATTATTCCAAGGGTCCAAGATTAATGATCCCTCTGAATAATAACCCTCAATCTTAGTCTATTTTTTCGACTGATTACATTTATTATCTAAGAAGATAACAAATTTAAAACAGATTTTTTCCTGATAGTTTTTAAACGCCTACCAAACTTTTTTTTCATTCATCTCTTACATTCATCCCTATTTCCAATTCCATCACCTTCCCGACTTTCACCACCATCCCATCTACCCAATTCTGTAAGTGTTTGACATTGTTTCAGCAGCTTGGTGAGCCTGAACAGGTGGTACCTCATCTTCAAATCACTTCTTCATCTCCCTCCTTTCTAAAGCCCCATTTACTCTTGATGCAGTAACAGCCTAAGAAAAGCAAAGCTGGTAAAAATATAACCATTTCTGTTTTAATGAAAGACAATTGAACAAATTTACAACAATTGAAAATATACGTGTGTAGCTTTGCATTCAACAAATGCTTGAAATGTCCTCTAAGATTCAGAAATGCAGTACACTTTACCTCAATAATATACTTTTTTGTTGCGGCTTTTTTTTTAAACAGTTAATTAACTGAGTCATGTGTGAACAGGCTTCGTTGAGTTGTCAATGTCTTGCCAAAAGACAGTGCCATGCTGGGATTTGAACCCCCAACCTTGTCATTGAAAGTCATGCAAGTGAATGAGCCACTTTGCAACAGCATACATGGGTATTCTCATCTTATGTTTGGTTCGTTGGGTTGGTTGATTGGTTTGTTTTACCCGACTGCTAAGAAAGCATACATGCTTACAAGTGAACAAACAGGGGCTTTAAAGCCTCTCTGCACTAGTTTGGCCAGGAGGGATTAGACCTCCCTGCGTGGTCACTGGCAGGTGGGTTATCACATCGAATCAGCTCTCAATTAACATAAGAAAAAGGGGACCATGGGGGATAAACGGGTACCGCTTAGGCATTGTTGGCTTTATAGAGGGCACAAGTAGCTACACGCTTTAAATCCTCTGTGAGGGACTTGGTAATGGAGGATTTATCTCTTACCAAAGGGTACTAACGCATCTACACTTGGTTTAAAACCAGGGACCTCCCAGCTATGAGACCACTGCTCTGTACCACTGAGCCATCAGGCCTCACTTTTAGAGAATGAAAGTAACCACAGTCACATTGCCAGAGCCCTTCCTTTATCCTGCTGACATTTTGAATTCAGAGAAATCTGACTGGAAAATGCTTCCTGACTCAACGCCAAGTCAATAGAGATGTATTTACACTCCAAATACGGTAGGAATAAAGGAGAAAGCATTATATCAATCCATCATTTTGGGATATTACTAATGGTTTAATAGTTGAAAACAGAAGGCAAATACAAGTACAAGTAAACATCGAGTAGATTAACAATACTATTGGCTTTGAGCTGTATGCAAATTGTGGATATATAGATTATAGATATAGTTGTATTTTTTTTAATGCAATACTTTAGGTTTGTATTTTAAACGCTATTTCAAATATAACTGAGGGGAATTTATGATTTCACCTGATTTACTGTTATATCGGGTAGATATGAACGTATAAATGTACCGGTACTACATTGTGATATCAATTTTAACTCATATATGTAACATCTATAATTTTATTTCTACTAAATGTATTCAAATGGTCTTGTCTTGTGACTTTCTTATGTTTTCTTTTAAATTCATATGGATGAAATGAGTCGCCACTCTTTCTATTCTCACCAGACAATTCTAGAAATGCATTTTATTCCAAGAAGACCGTTTAAAAGCAAAAAAAAAAACTCTTTTTGACTGAACTTTGATGCAGACACACCAGAGAATAGAGCTTGTCCCAACAGTGTGGGCGTATTCTCTTGTCCCGTTTCTCACATCCTTCCTGTATGAGCTTGACATTATTTTTTCTCTCCAAGAAATGGATAATTGAATTAAGTGACGGTGAGCCTGTTTTCATCAGTTCGAGATTGTCAAATAACCCGCTATTTTCAAACTTGGGATATAATCCCGAAGCTCGAAATTGGATCTTCACCAGACCGATACGCTGTAAAAAAAGGTATACAAGTACAGCCGTCGACGGCAGACCGCATGTGCTACTCGTCCGATCGTACACACATTTATAGTTTATTTACAAACACAAAAAACCATAAATCGTTGTGCAAGATGTATTCGATAAGTTGACTCCGTACTTCGGTCTGATGAAAACGAGCGCAAATTAGCCCGCTATTTCAAAAATAGCGGGATATTTTGGGAACAAGACAAAAATTTCTCGGAATATTTTCTCAACCACATATCCAGCTATTATAAATTGCTACTACAGGCTGATGAAGACACAAATTAGCTGGCTAATTTGTGATCGAGATAGTTAAAATAGCGGGTTTCGAGCTGATGACGACAGGCCTGATGAGCTTGACATTATTTTTTTCTCCAAGAAATGGATAATGGAATTAAGTGACAGCGATGGGAAGAGAGAGAGATGAGATGAGAGACAGAAGATGTTTCGTTAGGCAGCTGTAACCACATTGCCATTGGAGACAGCTTCTTATATTTCCATGGCATGTATTTGAAGCAGCCTTAAAGGCATTGTTTAATGTAGATCTCTATGTGTCTCTTAATGTGAAATATAACTTCAGTATTTGAAAAACAGGAAACGACAGAAAACAGTGTCGTACATCAGAAAACCCAAATTATGTATTCTTTTATCAACATTTGTCTTTATTCTTTAAACACATTTTGGGGGACAAATCTTTGAAGAAGTGTGTCTTAAAGCCTGCCTACCGTAATTAACGTTGTATAAACCGCCCTCGTGTATTAACCGCACCCCTCTTTTTCGCCCTTAAAAAAAAAAAAAAAAAAAAAAAAAAATTTGCAGACTTTTTTTTTTTGCCGATATTTTTTTGCCGACTTAAAAAACAGTAAAGGACCTAGGATAGAACATTGTGGTACGCCGTGTAATAGAAGAAAATTTGGAGGAATTATTATTATAAACTTCATATTGAAATCTATCAGAAAGATTACTTTCAAACCAAGATGACAGACAAATTTGAGTGTTGTTCTAGTTTCCGAGTGGTGAGTCAACACACCGATTACTGAGCTGGGAGACATTGCCAGGCATAGCACCAGGTGGAGGGGCATAAATCAAAACTTAATTTTTTTTTTTTTTTTTTTTTTGTGTACCGTGTATAAACCGCACCCCCGACTTTGATTTTTTTTTCGGCGGCAAAAAGGTGCGGTTAATACACCGTGAATTAGGGTATCTGCAATAGTTTGACCAGGAGGGATTAGACCTCCCCCATGCATTTGTCAGGTGATTTGAGGGATTCTCCTTCAGTTTTTGTTACGAAAAACAATCGGAAAACAGATCTACAGTAGGCAATTAGAAGTGCCAGTTTTCCTTACAGAAGCAGTGATTCTTGTTTTGTTATTGGTAAGTTACAGATATATACACTCTGAAACCTTCTTAGAAGTTTTGCTTATTAATAGTTTACTTGTATTTCTCTCTTGTTAAATGTACCCTTTTCCCATATTTTTTTCTTCATTTTCTCTGACACTGTTTGTTCAGTACTTTCCACTTCGGCTGCAGTTTTGTGCCGTACTGGCATCGAGAAAAAAGAAAATTGCTTGTTATATTCCTTGTTGATGACGATGATGACGGTGGTGGTAGGCAGGGTTGTTAATATCAAAGTAACATGGCTAGACGGCTTGTAAGAGATTTATTGTGAGGGAAATAGGTTATCCACAATTGGCCTTTTGAGTGAATGCCACCCAGTTTTTAGACAAATACTTCAAAAGCTGCACCGATCTGGAAAGTCTCAGCATCTGAGCATTAGCCTGATTTCCAGCCTTCCTCCAGTCGAGACAATTTCTTTTTTGTCAATCATCTGTTGATGATGATTTACGAGTTTGATAGAGACTTAAGTACTGTATGTAACGGTGTCATTAACACATATGATGCAGTTAACCACTGAAAAAGGGGGTGCGTGAATGCTATGGCAAAATCAACAATTTTGTGTGTGAATGAATGGCAACTTCCTAAAGAAAAAAGTGTACTCTCGTTAGTGTCTTATCTGTTTGTTATAAGATATAGAAATAAAGGTATGAAGTATAATTTCCTAAAGTCATTACATTTTCTGCATTATTTTTCATGATGGTAAATGGCGACATGTATAAAGGAGAGTTATCTTTAACAACATTGCATATCAAATGGAGATGATTGCTAGTCTGTACATGTTTTTTCAAATATTTCTATTTTGTTCTAAGATGTTGGGTGGGGGGGGGGGGGGGGGCAATTTTCATTTTAAATATAGAAACTGTATGTGACTGTAAGCCAGGCTAACGTGAACATTAGCTTCTTTCATAGTGGAAGCTTGCACTGATGGTAATCATTACTAAAAATAGTTCTTAGGGAGCACATAAATACACTTTTCATTACTTCACCAGTAGGAGCTAAGTTTTTAATGGATATTAAAAGAATGTAAAATATTTATACAGTCAAACCTGTCTTTAGCTACCGCCCAAGGGAAACACAAAAGTGGTATTTGTAGACAGGTGGCCTTTGTAGACAGGTTCTTTTAGTACATGTTTCAATGAGAAATCATTTTCAAGGAAAACAATTTTTTTTTTTTTTTTTAAAGATTGCATTACATTTAATAACCATTTCTCTTTCAGCATTGATTTCTGTAATAGTGAAAGACCACTATGTAGTATACTTCATTCAAATTGGTATGTTGAATGAGAAATGTGTCTTAATCAATATTATTAAGCAGCCTACATTCGGTATACATTTTTGTACATGTATGTTTCCCTTTAAAAACATACTGAAGAGGACAGAGCTGTAGATTCATTATATAATACTCTGCCAATATGTCTGGTATGACTAATTGCAGTTTTATTCTTTGTTATGTAATTTTTGTTTTATATTTCCTCCTTTTTTTTCAGATGTGAAACCATCAAATATCCTGGTCAACTCACGGGGTGAGATCAAGTTGTGTGATTTTGGTGTGAGCGGTCAGCTTATCGACTCTATGGCAAATTCGTTTGTGGGAACAAGGTCATATATGTCGGTATGTATTTTTTTTGTGATGTTACGATTCTTTCTTGAATATAGTCATGCACTGGTAGTCTAGACTTTTCAATATATCAGACTAGTCTTTTATGAATTTAGTTCAGACCTCTTGGTGTATTATCGTTCATCTTCCTCTTGCTGAGATGGAGTTCCCTCAATAGGCCCGTCTTCATCAGCTCGAGTTTGCCAATTAACCCGCTATTTTAACTATCCCGATCTTGAATTAGCCAGTTAATTTCAACAGCCCGCAGTTGTAATCAGTGGGATATTTAGTCGAGAAATCTGGGCCTTGTTTTCAAAATATCCTGCTATTTGGGAAATAGCAGGCTAATATAAATACCAAGCTAGTTTATGATGAGCGTATCAGTCTGGTGAGGAAGCAATTTTGAGCTTTGGGATAATATCCCAAGTCTGAAAATAGCAGGTTATTTGGCAAACTCAAGCTGATGTAGACAGGCCTATTGGGAATAACAGAAGACCATCAGCTACAGGACCGTACCTGTGTACCCATTTGCTATTAAAGATGCCATGTCCTGTATCTCATAGTAATTATTGAGGTGTCGTGGTCTAGTGGTTCATTCACTCGACTCTCAATCCAAGAGTTGAGGGTTCAAATCCCAGCCTGGCACTAACGTCCTTTGGCAAGACGCTTGTCCATGTTTGCCACTCTCCACCCAGGTATATAAATGGGTCCCTGGTAATCGCTGAGAGTAATTATTAATTGCAGGGCCCTTAGGAAGAACATCATTGGAGCTGATGAGGTTTCCCTTGGTACACAATATTATTATTGTTATTATTATTATTATTATCTATTTATCTCCTTTAAACACCACCCCAGCCTGAGAGACTGCAAGGCACACACTACACAGTACAGTCTGACATCTGGAGTCTTGGCCTATCGTTGGTCGAGATGGCCATTGGACGTTACCCCATCCCCGCCCCTGACGAGACGGCGCTAGCAAACCTCTTCGGCTACGAGCTCCAGGCGGGAGAGACCAAGAATATTCGGAAAACAAGTCAGTCGGGACCTCGCGGTACTCCAAGACCGATCAGTGGTAACAGTTGATGCTATCAGGCTATATTGGGCTCTTCACAAACAGGAATACAATTTTCCTTTAAGCACATACAGTGTATCATTAAAAAAAAATAATGATTTTATTTCCCTATATCAACCACTTCATTTAACCTTATATCACCTACTACCATTTTATAACACTTTTATTTGATTTCATAACATTACAGCGTATTCACTTTGTATAACAGCAAAGATTATTTCACTTGATAGACAGTGAATGAATCTAAGCATATTTTAAAGTAACCAAATTATTATTTTATAGCCCTAACTAAAACCGCTATTTGTAATTTATTGTAGGACAGCAAGTCCTTGTCTGATGTTGTTGAGGTTTTTAAAAAAAAATTAACTTTTCAAAAACAAAAAACTAATGGGGTAGTAAAAGAGATGAATCAAAATATGGTATGGAAATCAAAAGAAAACAATTCCACCCCCCCCCCCAATAAATTTTTCCAATTTTGACACAAACCATGTTTACTCTTGGAACCCTGTTCACATAATCACATTTTGGTGGACAGTACCAAAAGTGTGAACAAAACTTATGTGAAAGAATTATAAAGAAGCCTGATTCGCTTGATGCATTTATTGTACCAAGGAGAACATGTGCATGTTCGTGGTCTTAAAGCAATGTGACGAGTTGAAATTGTTCTATGGCTTATTGTCTGGCTTTGAAGTACAAGTAGACTGTCGTGCTAGAATGTGTCTTGTGTTTTGTAGGCTTTATAGTAATTTGGTGGTTTTTCCTTTCCCTCTTTGGCTGTAGGTGTACCTGTACTTATTTTGTAGTTTAGATTAGCTTGCATTATAACCGTGCATGAAGATGATTTGAAGAGAAAGTTTCCTGTAGCGTTGGCAAGTTTTGATGGGCATGATTTAAAAGAAATCTGTTTTAAAAGACAATCTGAAATATATATATGAATATATATGAATTCTGGGACATTCATATTGGCAACTTTGTGATGTTATACAAGGTATTCTGTCTCCGTATATCCATATACCAGTGTTAAAATCATTCATTGCCTTACATAGTTGTTTGTTTGCTTAATGTGAAGTGAGTACTGGTTATATCATGCAAAGCAACAAAGTCTTGTTCGTTTCACACAAAATTCATGAGAGAATTGCCAATCTGATTATGACAATTAATCCACAGAATTTTTTTTAACTTCAGAATGAATTGAGAGCATGACAAAATTGGATTAAAAAATCTCTCTTTTTTTCAAAGTTTATTTTATTAATGAAATGAAGACCGGGCCATTGTACAAACGAGTCATCTCAAAATTTGCATTGTAATGAACTTCCCCTTGAATTGCTTTGGAAATCATGAAAGATATTTATTTCCCGGATGTTAAAGGGAAGGAAGTCCAGAATCATACCACGTTGCTGTAATTGTAAACACAAAAATCTGACGTAAACATATCAGTAATGTCATGTACAAACTACATGAACGTCTCATGAAATATCTCATTTCATGTTTCATGAAGAACAATTGGTGATTAGTCAGGTGGCTATGACATAATTGGCTCATTAAATTTTCTGAATTTCATAGGAAGGAAATGACTAAGCTTCCTAGATGCCTTAAATTGACAAGTTTCATATATTCTGGTCATACATTTTTAACAATTTTTTTCTGAAGAAAAAAAGAGGTGGAAGTCTGGTAAAATCTCTTAATGAAAGATTGTCAAATATCACACAAACATCCTGTGTACGGTACATGTCTATCTTCTTTTAAGTTACAGCAACTTGTTACCAGACTGGAGTTTCCATTCTTAACTTATAATTATACATACCGGTATTAATCATTCCGCATGTGCATGAGGCATGCCTTTTTATCAATGTCAATCTTTGTGTCATTGTTCTATTGGTCACAGTCTAGCTAGCATGTCTCAAGTTAAAGGTAATACAAAGTTTTGGGAAATTTTGAAAAATGGGTGGATAGTGATTCTTTACAATTTTTACATATTTGGATGCCCCTGTGGATGTATTAAAAACACCAGAAATTTTAGCCCCTAAAACACTTCTACTTTCGAGAAAAATTTAATATAAAGATTTACCGGTGCTCCCAGTAAATTTGGATAAATTTCAAATAGCTCCTACGGCCGTTCAATGGTAGCTGCGACCATGAAAATCTCAGAGTATGTAGTTGGGGTATATAATTTCCGAACGAGAATAGCTAATCAGTCAATTTTAGTCAATAAACATTATTTTATAGCTTAATTAATATCTTGACCTTGAGAGGGAGCTATTCAACATAAAGAGTTTATTATTTACAATTTCATAACTTAAGAGTCGATTTCGACCGCGACAACGATCACTGAATATTGTAGGGTCGTATATGCTTCCAATATGTTCATTTGAACTAAATTCATGACCCCATACCAAAACTTTGTATTACCTTTTAAAGTACAATCACAAAATGTTTAAACCTGTGCACCAGATCTTGTTCTGTCAAAGTGATTGTGAAGATATTGGCCCATATTCTTGAAATAGCTACACATATAGAAACCTTGCTCAAGTTATCCCAATGATAATGGAAGGCAACATATCAATTTCTAAGTTCTAATTCTACATAAATTACCTTACGGGTAATGAAGTAACAAAATAAATGGAAAAAAAATGACTAATTAATATGAGGATATTATTAAAATGACTTTATTTTTGTATTTTCAGACAGAATTATAGTGATTTGTAAAATGATCATAAGTAGGTTAATGTTAAAAACATTTTATGAATTGATGAACTACATGTAAAGTCACTCATTTTGGAGGAGGTTTAAACTTGACCTTTAGTAATAGACGTCTTTCAAGAATTTGGACTATTATTTTGAAACACAAATTTGCATGTGTTTAAAACCTTCGTAAGGCACATTTAGATAACAAATAACAGATGCATGAACAATAGCATGAAATAGTTAAGCAATTATAGCAACTCTTGCCCCTTTGCACGCAATGTTCAGGTATGTCTTATATGTGGAAACTGTTAAATTTAGTAGGGGTCTATTTGTTTCTCATGTGTTTAAGAGATAAGTCAGTATTGATATGTACCTCCAAATTGCATAATTTCATTGTGAAAGAACATTTGTGGTGACCTACTGTATGGGAAGATTTTGAAGAGGATTAGTACATTAGTACCTATCTCTTCTCGCTGATGCTCAGATCGGATTATAGGATGAGTACCTTTTAACCAACTCCCTTGACACCTAGACAACTTATTCTAGATACCCCCCCCCCCTTCATATGCTCGATTATCATCTGAACAATGCCCCCCCCCCCCCCCTCATGTTGTGGAACGTATTTACCACTACTGGCATCGTTTTCTGTAACCGGTTGCAATTGAACTTTCTTCTTCCCCTATGCCTTACACAGGGACCACATTGTTCCTGTAGGCATTTTATTAAATCAGCTACTTGTATGTACATGTACACAAGGATTTTGCGACTGCCTATCGGTCCATCAACAGTCCCTAAGAAAAATTCTCCACCTCCCCCCCCCTCCCAACCCCCCTCAGTAAAATGAACTCTTAGGACAAGGAACCATCTAGGACATCATTTGTTATCCTGAGAAAGAAAAAAGTAATTGTTTGAGGGTAATGATCATAATGATAGACTAGGGAATATGTACATGTTATTGTTCTGGATTCAATGTTCTGCTACTATTTGCTACTATTCTACTATACTTCTTAGATTGATCACTAAGACCATTTTCTTTTAAATCTTCTATCTTCTTACAGGAGTTGGAGGAGTGTTTTCAGATTCCCCAAGACCTATGGCCATCTTTGAATTACTCAATTACATCGTAGAAGAGGTAATTATTGACTTCATGGAGGAACTGTGGTGAACCTTACTGCTGTAACAGTCCCCACAAGGGGCAAAACAATTTTGAGATTACTAAGGGACTATATGTGTATGCACTGATTTATAGACCTTTACTAATGTACCAAGTGATCTGACCGGGAGACCTACAGGATATCCTACACTCCCGTATAGATAATGATGATGATGATGGTGATGATAGTTGGTTGGTCTACTGTACTTGACTGCTAAGAAAGCATGTGTATGCTTGTTAGTATTAAAGCAACCAGGAGACCGACAGCTTTAAGTCCTCTCTGAGGGACTTGATGATTGAGCATAGTGTATCGAAATAGTTTCGAACCTGGTTACGAGACCACTGCTCTACCGCTGAGCCGTCATGCTTTCAAATAAAACAATAAGATTTTAGATAAACATAATACTTTGCTACTCAAAATACATCAACGCTATTTCAATTGTATGTCTGTGGCACAGTTTAGGCATTTTTAAAACAAGCTACTTAAAGAAAAGAAATTACACATTGAGTTCTTATTGTTAAGATGGCATTGAAGCAATGTTATGTTTGGAGTTATTGATACTGTATTCATTTAACAAATAAGACATGTAAAAATGTTAAATATGGATTTTTTTCTCTTTTCTTCTCTCTCTCTCTCTTTTATAGCATCCACCAAGATTACCATCCAGAGCCTTCTCAGAAGAATTTGTAGATTTTGTTGACGTATGGTAAGAAAACATTTTAACTCTTAACATACTCTTGGAGATGGGAGGCCTCTGAGCCCCCTCCCCCAACAAATATTGCAATGTATTTTATTGTAAACAGCTGCATTTCACGCCATGCCTTGTTCTAACTTGTGAAAATGAATGGTGAAGGGTAGAAACATAACAATTGGTGTAAGAATTGATATTGAAATGATCCTCTATACTATCACCCAGAAGTCATTTATTCTTTATACTTTAGCCTTGATAGGCTAGTAACATTTTTGATCTTCATGTTCGTTTTCTTTCAGTTTGATCAAGAATCCAAATGAGAGGGCAGATCTTAAGAAACTCAAGGTAAGGACATTTATCTTCATATTGGTTTGATTGATTTTACTGCTTTGTTTTAACCTGTCAATACAATGATGTTGGCAGTGTCCTTGTGCTGTAATGACAGCAAACAAGATTTTATTGTTCAGATGTGACCACTTTTATCATTTTTAGTTATCATGTTGTTACATGCGCATAGTTTATCATTGGTCCCTGGACAAATTTAACCTTGTATCGGAGCTCAACCACAAAATTCATCTTAAAGTAGGAATTTTGGTAACATATGTTTTTCCAACCTCAAAATCAGGTACACACACTTGTAGACAACACTTTTAGGATATTCAATTCACGAATATGCAGGCATCGCAGAAAAGAAAGGAACAATAATCACAATTCTAATATTTAAATCTCAGATTTGGATTGGATGGGGGTGTGCCTCTCAAGCCTCAAAACTCCTACCCATTTTTAAAGGTCATTTTGGGCAATTTTTCTTGTAATAAAGGCTTATTTTTCACAATTTTGACAAAAACAGACCTATGTTCAGGGATTATTTGTGAAAATGTGACCCATTAGAGCAGCACACCCCAGTATGTCTTAATTTGTGAGTACCCCACCCCCCCCCCCCAAGACATATATGTTGCTGAATACGTGACCATGTATAATATAGAAAATTTAGAAATGCAACAAAATCATTTGCAACACCAATGACCTGTACAACATTTTTATTTTATGTGTTCCTTTGTTGAACTTTTGATTTTATATATCTTCCAAATTTTGCTTGCAGGTACATACATTTGCAATAATGTCTGAGGAAGCGAGAGTAGACTTTGCTGGATGGATATGTGCAACCATGGGTATGAGTCCTCCTCATAACGACACTGTCAAACCCCTACAGACAGCTGTCTAGAGAAACAACCCTTCCCTCAGTTATCGTTGTCTGAAGTCGGAAATGAAAAAGAAAAGGAAACTGCGCTCCCATTTTTATATATCAGTGTTCCAAAGATTTGCTGTGCTCAAGTGCTCGTGTGGAGCGAGAGGGAAGTCATTTGTGCGAGCTTTTTGAAATGTGAATTTTGCACCAAAAAAATATAAAGACAATCTGTAAAGGAATTGTGGATAGATTAGAGATTATATGCGTATGTTCTCTAAATTGTAAATGTACATGTATGTTTCTCCCTCTACAAGTGTCTATACTTTTACTATCTCTCACATACTTTTATCTATAGGCCTGTGTTGAATGATAGTGTATACGATTCCAGCAAGTTTTTCTGAGCTCCCATCATTATATAGCAAATTGGCAAAGCAAAAAAGAGTCATCACAGTCATTTTATTCTACCCACGAACACAGAAAGTAATATGGAATATTATGTGTATATTCCTGCACATGTAATATAGATATATATTTATATTTTATCGGCTATGGAGGAGAAATTCCAACATTTCAATTGTTTGAATCAGCAGTGATCTTTTTTTTGAGAATATAGTCTGCCATTTACATGTGTATGGGGCTCCCCCAAATCATGGTAAAAGATAATTCAAGGAATTGTGTTACGAGTCGGGCTTATGACCAGGCATGAGTTATGTTTTATATAGCTTTCTTGAAGTTTCTGAGCTATGGCAGATACAAGGAGCGAAAACAGGATCAGTGTCTATAGCAAATCTTGAAGGTAGTGATGGTGTAGATAATGTTCTGTAGCCAACATAGAGGGCGCTCTACAGCTGTCAGCAGAGGACGACAGCAAAACAGCTTGTATGTAACGGGTCTTGGGACTCAAAGATGCAGTGAAACACGTCCATCTCTATTTGTACCCTTAAATGATCTTCATCCATTTCTTGCAATGTAGTTATCTTCTTCACTTCACCCATGTCAATGAATCATGCTTATAAATATGATCATGAATCCCGAAACTTTTTTGACCACCAAAAGGGACAATTACTCACTAGAAAGGAAGGATTGTAAAGTTGGAGTTAGATTTGTAATCAAAGGCAGGTGATTGTCAATATTATTACAGATTATTAGTTTAAAATGTTATTGCTTATTTTTTAGATAGCATTTCCATTCTCTATCCTCCAATCTCTCTCTCTCTCTCTCTCTCTCTCTCTCTCTCTCTCTCTCTCTCTATTTGTATCTCTCTCTTTTCAGTCTAATACATGTATAAAGAGAAATATCAATCTTGTAAACTTACATGTACCATACTTTTGAAAAAAAGATATATGAACTCACACAACTTTTATCCTTCATCCTTCATATACTGTAGAAACTGTTTGTTATGAAATCATGCTGCAAGGGGAAAATCTCGCCCTATAAAGCATTATCAAACGTCGCAAATCAAGATATTCAATTCTAATCTGATAAAGATTTCATATTCGATATAAATCATGATGATGACAGATTCTAAATACACTTGCTATAGTTTTGTGTGCCAAGAGCGGCAAGAAAAAGGTAAGGTATTGATAGAAAGTGAGAAGGAAAATGCAAGAAAAGCCCTGAGCAGATTGTAGTGTAAGATTTGATACTCAAGTATTTATTTTTACATATTTCTTGCCTATAACCATGTAATGGTTTTGTTTAACGAATCAGTGATACCCCTGCTAATACGAGCTGGGCATTAATTATGTAGCAGTAATTATTTAGGCACTGCCAAAAAAGGAAAGCGCAACTTTTAAAAAGTAAAGTTTGGCTTTTAAGAAACCCCATTATATGTATTGTATATAATGACTTAAAGTATTCCTCCTCAGTTTTTCCTTTTGCATTTAGGTAATGTGTTCATGTTATTAATATAATTTTGTTAGAAATTGTTAAGTGGCAGTTATACTGAATGAACCTGGTTGAGATGTATATAATTTTGCTCCATTTATTTACGTGTCTTGCTATCATATTTATTTTTATTTTTATTTTTGTATTTTCCCCCTTGAAATTTATTTGCCAATATTACATAATTTCCTGTAATATGTTCCCAATCTTGAGATGACACTGAATATTGCATTCAGGTGGAAATCAAGTTTGATTATTTCTGTTAATTGTTTGGCATGACTTATCATGGTCACACCTCATCGAATTTTCCATTAATTTCATTTGATTGCTTTGCATTTTCTGATGTAAAATAATGGAAGAGACTCTGAGGAATTAAAACAAAAATTAACAATTACTGCCCATTTTTTGAATTATAATAGCAATATGTTATGAAAGATATTCAACGTTCAGGAATATTTTGAAAACACTACAGTCCTCTTAAGAGCAAAATAATTTAGAATTTGATATACTCCAATGTAGGTAAGTCGGCATTGTACATTACAGAAACCCCTTGTAAAGATAAGTTTTTTGCATCAACATTATTAATGCATACATCTTTATGTGTAAAGTCATTAACATTTAGGGTGAGATACTGGTAAACGTTCCAAGTTCTTTGAACCAGTGTAACTGTAAACATGGTTCTTGATTCTTAGGTTTTAATGTTGATAAGTTTTTTCCTTCAAGTGTTGCAGTTTTGTGCTTCGTTGATGTTTTTGCTGTTGCGTTTATTTGATCACTGCTTTGGAATTACAAAATGTTGACTCTAGTTCTTTTAAAGTAGTCACATAATTGAGTTTCAAATATATCATACAGAAGAGCTCAAATTTTCTTCAGTTTTACTCCGTGAATTCTTACAGTATGTTTTCATTGTAATGATCACATGGAAAAAATTCCAGTCGTCCGGTCAAGATATCGTTGTGAACTCACATGGCATTCTTGCATTTGTAAACCATCACAGAGTTTCTTTTCACCAGATATACATGTACCAGATATCACTTGATGTGTTAAATGAGATTCCGTATATTTCCTTGTTGAACACTTGAATTCAACTTCAATTCCAACGATTCATTGATAAATATGCTGAGTTTCCTGAATCTTTAGTGGCTGATGCTTTGGCTTTTTGCCAGAGAGACTATCAAAATAAAAGGAGGATTAAGAATATTCTTAAGTGTAGTCTACTCCATTCCGAGCAGCACAAACCTTGGTTGTGAAATCAAACCTATCAGTGAAATTTTGAGAAAAAAGTGATTGCTGATCCAAAAATAGTGTTCATCAATCAAGTTGCAAATGTCTTCACTTTTTATTAGGCGTCTGCCATGATAAACATTTTTCCCATTGCTGTACCATGTGTTGTACTTATTTCATCACTTGTTAATTGTAACTCACTCATCTAAAATAAAGATTGTCATTGTATTACTCCTTTTGCTACTTTCTACAAAACAACAGGAATGAAATTGGATTTTGTACATTATAAATGTAGTAGGTAATTTCTGCAGTTTGTGATGCTGGGAATCACATGGATGTCATTTAGTATCTAGATGAACATACATCTGACACTTTGATTAGGTACAGATAAGGCTAGGGTTACCTGTAAGTTGCTGAACTTGTCTTTTCAGTTGAGGGACTCAAGTTGTGCATTTAGTTAGGATGATACATGCATGAATAAACCAAGTGGTTTAAAGCCTATGTCATAGAGCGACTAGTTTGTGTACAGTCGTGTACAGTGAGTGATTTTAGTGTGGTTGTCATGCTTTTAGTAGTAAAAGGTGTCTACATGTAGCATAGATGAAATGTCTTCCGCACATATCTTATTAAAGCAAGCTTCGTAACCAATGTCTTGTTGAAAGTCACAGTGAATATCTAAAATAAAAGCATGAAGCAATAAGTTGGATGGTAATAGTTTACCAATGGTTATGGATGTTCATTAGGACATACATGTAGGCACAGCATTTACAATTTAGAGAGTAGCTCATGTAATTGAGATGGGAAAAGTGTTGTGTAGTGTGCTTATTGTACGATTTAATTTGCTCCCCTGAGAAAAGATTGAAACCTGCAAAATGTTTAATACAAGAATAGATATGGAACAGATGAAGCTAGTGTTTTGTGTCCCAAATGAACAGACACAGTTTGTTGCCAAGCAGCATATCATTTTCTATGTCCTCTATATACCCTTCATCATTAAAACAAACAGAAAATTTTATTGAACTTCAACATATATCAACATACATTGTATATATTGAATAAAAAATATGTATATGTTTATCAATATATTGATGGAGTAGGACATTTGTAGTATGATTGGCCAGTATGAGTGCTTTGTTGAAAGACAGATAGCTCGCCATGTAGACAGTTATCTTTGTGTACATTGTACTAGATTTTCACCCACCCCCCCCCCCCCCCCAACAAAAAAAAAAGGGGGGGGTGGTATACAGATGAGAGTAAATGAACCTTATTATATACAATTTAAATGCATCATACAACATTGAATGTTCCCTGTAGCTTAAAATAATCTCAATGCTACACATCAGACTACATTTGATCGGTGTATTGAGCGCTGTATAAAAAAAACGGATTATTATTATTATTATTATTTATATTGATTTTATTTGCCCAAGTAAATCCTGATCTTGTGAAACATATTCAGCTCTGATCTTTGATGGATTGTGGGCATGCCGATCGGTCTACTTGCCTAATGCCATGCGGGTAGTTCAGTAGTAGCCTAGCCTTTCAAGATTTAGTAGATTATTAGCGCCAACACGTAGAAGAAATCAACATGTGGTTTGAATCGTAGGAAAGGTTGTTTCCCCCGAGTATAACTGAAAGTTTCTTCCCATACTCCTTATCAGTAAAATAGGGCCGTTATCAAAAAGTGATGTAGGAAATGAAGCACATTATCGGTATAAAAGGCATTCCCTCAGTGTAACTTTTCCAATATTAATTAACCAATCACAACAAAATGTATAACCAGACCAACTTTGATGGACGACGTATTTATGATTTTGAAAGATATGTTGCTCCTCCCCATCACAACAACCCAGTGTATATTAATCTTCAATGTCTTGTTACTTTTCTAGTGTAAAAATCTCTTATTATTCCATGCATCACAATGTGGCTATATAGTTTTTGTGAGTGTTGGTGAGAATGTGAAGGATTTAAATGGAGTTTTCTTTTGCATTTAAAAACTGAAAGTGGAGCATTTTTTGCATATTAACTGTTGCCTCGGTCGATATTGTAAAGTATATATAGATAAAGCATTGAAAATGTACAGATATTAAATGCGTCTCGATGAGCCAGTTAATGCTCAAGAGACCATGTAGATAACCCAATCCTGTGTTATGATGTATACTAAATGACATACCTATATATGGTTTTTCAGTTTGATTTTAAAGAAACATAATATATATATATCATAACTATGATTACAAGTGTTATAGCAATGTGTCTTTGAGTGTACATGTATAATTATTTGTTTGACAGTATGAATAAAGGAAGAAATAACCTTCAAACGACATTCAAAAGCTCAAATGTGATTATTAGAATGTGAATGTGTTATTTAATAGGCACATGAGAGTGGTGTGAATGTTTTGATACAACATTTTGACATTTATATATATACAGTCAAACCTGTCTACAGCAACCGCCCAAGGGAACCACAAAAAGTTGACTTTGTAGACAGGTGTTCCTTTAGTACATGTTTCAATGAGAAACCATTTTCAAGGGAAACAAAAATGTGGTCTTTGTAGGCAAGTGGCAGGTTTGACTGTATATGTATTTACTTCCAAAATAAATCTCATATATACATATTTTGTATGATTGTAAGTGTCACACACCAGATTTATTTCAAAATAGACTTCACAATAACAGTCAATAAGAAAAAATTAAATTGTATAAATTAATCAACTGCATAAATCAAGGCTTAAATGCATACTGGTAGGCAATGAAAATGCTGCTCGTGCATGGTATAGTTTTCCCAAGTTAGGCCGAGAAGCCCAAGCACATGCACACCTGAGTGAAGAGTGGCAAATGTTGATTAATGTCTTGCTAAAGATACTAGGGACGGGCAAAGATTTGAACCCTAAACCTTTCATCACAAAGTCAAGTGTGTGAACCACTACACCACAACACTTCAATTTCTTTAGACATATATCATGGTCGTTTTTACGTGGCGGGGGCAATTGAAAATCAGTTTTGAATTTAATTTCTCAATTCAATCTATCACAAATTCAAAAGGTAAACTTTTGATGAAGCGTAGAGCAGAATCCCATTTATGTAGAATGACATTTCAATCACTTCAAAGAAATTATCAACACCCATCATTTTTCCATTCCGAAGCAAAAAAAAAAAATCAAATTTACAAGGGTGATGATTAAATCTAGCATAATGTCAATTATTAACATGTAACATTTGCAAGATGATGTAAAAATCTAAGTAATGGAAAACACATGTATACTATTTTGCATAAACATATATCTTAAACTAAAGCAACATCCTACTGCTAGAATTACACATCATTTCAGAGAATTTAGTTCACAAACTTTAAAGTTGATGTAAGAAGTACTGAAAAGGCACCAAACGGAGAACAGGCACAAAAGATGGTTCTTATTTTATTGCAGAGAGTCTAAGGCATTGAACTTTGACCTACTCTCATAAACAGGCTTATAATTCCCCTATAACTATCAAAATAACTGTCAAAATAACAAGCTCAACTTACATGATACAGATATGTAGGATTATAAGCTCCTAGTAAATCATTTTTTGAAAGTGACAGATACAATGAAGTTGATACAAGGAAGGCACACGCTGCATTTCAAAAATCTCACATGGAAGTATATTTATGTTTGTTCTTTTACAGTACTTCACTGAAAGACGAATGTTTTCATGTAAATATACCAAACACACACAATAGTCTTTGCATACTTTCCTTGCCTGTAGGAAAGCATTCACATGTGAATGATTCAATTTCAATGAGGCCTCAGAAAAGTGAGAGCGCCAATTCATTATACACTGTATCGTCTGTTCGTTCGTTCATGTCTCCTTAGATCAAGATTACTGTAATCTTGATCTTCGGAGTAGTTGCTACAACCGGCCGTGTCAGACACGTTGCCCCGGGGTGCGAGATAGGACTCTTGTAGCGTGCCCCCATTTAAAACAATTATACAGTTACAGTTAACAATACATTTAATTAATAGTATGAAACTATTAAAATTACTCTCATGTTACGGGAAAAAATATTGCATATACATATATTATGAATCAATTAATTTGGTCGATCCAGTTCGATGGCACAAACACGGCACTACTGGACAGAGATCCTAATAATTGTATCGTCTGTCAAAAGCCAGGATGCTGTTAACTCTATGTTGAAGTATGTGAATTATCCCTCCTCTGGCTCTCGAAAGACGGTATGTGTAAGTAGTGATTCCATGACGGTATGAGCTACAAGCTGGGAAGGTGGGAAACCTACACTCATTTGAATACCGATACATTACATAACATATATTGCACAAATATTGACTCAAGCGTCCCTTTTACAGTCAGCTCTTCTTTTCTCCATTATCCATAGCTTCATTCCCACCGCTCACAGCAGGTTCACTATCTTCAGGTTTTGAAACCCTCAAGACATCCATCCCTTCCTTGAGATGCTGGTCTCTTATTCTCTTGACCTCCTCCAACTCTTCAGCGAGTCTGTCCCTCTCTTCCGCTGACCTCTCGGCCTCTGTCTTGACCGCCTCTAGGAACTGCTGTCCATGCTCAGATATGGCCTCGGCACCCTGACCCTGAGTCTGTGTCAAACCATCAACGGCTGTTTCCAACTGAAAATATAAAAAAGAAGAGAGTTATGACTCATTGACTCTCTCAAAACACTACTGAAAAGAATTTGTACACTGACACCACTATCCATTACAAAATCCTCTTAAAATAATGGTGACCCTAGCGAAAGAGGAATATCCATGTAATACAGAAGCAACTCAGTTAAAAATTACTGTATTGTTAATTCTTGGATTTAAACTGCAAATACATTTCCTAAGATGTAAAAATACGGACTTACAACAAAGTAAAATTGTGCCTATGGGTATGTTTAACCTACTATTCTTTTTTTACCAAAACATTGTCAAAATATATACTGCAAAGCAGATTGGGGCCATTGGTTTATTAATAGTATACAATACAGATACTGGTAGGTAGTTTAAGCTGTGAAGAAAATCCATTTGAAAATAATATTCAAAACCATCTCCCAAATAAACTACCATGACGTCTTAGCTTTTGAATGACTGCACTTTAAAATTTGGGACAAAGAAAACAAAATAGAACAAACACAAAACACCAAATCCACTGATGGAGTGCATATTGAACTCACTTGTGATTTGTGAAGTTTGAAATCTGTCAAGAACTCTCTCAAGGCTTCTTCAGAGGCTGTCTGCTTTAACTTCTCAAACGATGACAGAACTTCTACAGGAAGAGAAAAATGGTACATTCTATTTTAATTTGACTTCATGATATGATAATACACGTAATTAGCATACCGTAAAATTTTAAAGTTGTTTTCTTCAGTGAACATCATGTTATGCATGTACAGTCAAACCTGTCTATAAAGGCCACCCAAGGGAAACAGAAAAAGTGGCCAATGTCAACACATGGCCTTTCTAGACAGGTTCTACCACACACATCTCTTTCTCAAGGGAGACACAATGCATGGCCACTATAGACAGGTGGCCTTTCTAGACAGGTTCTACCACACACATCTCTTTCTCAAGGGAGACACAATGCATGGCCACTATAGACAGATGGCCTTTCTAGACAGGTTCTACCACACACATCTCTTTCTCAAGGGAGACAGAATGCATGGCCACTTTAGACAGGTGGCCTTTCTAGACAGGTTCTACCACACACATCTCTTTCTCAAGGGAGACACAATGCATGACCACTACAGACAGGTGGCCTTTCTAGACAGGTTCTACCACACACATCTCTTTCTCAAGGGAGACACAATGCATGGCCACTATAGACAGATGGCCTTTCTAGACAGGTTCTACCACACACATCTCTTTCTCAAGGGAGACAGAATGCATGGTCACTGTAGACAGGTGGCCTTTACAGAAAGGTGGCCATTAAGGCAGGTTTGACTGTACTAGTATACTGTATAAGCTTCACACTGATGCTCATTGCGGTTAATGTAACTTGATACATCCAAAGCCTGTACAAGTACACGGAAGGAAACGTCTTACAAATGTTTCGAATCCACAACTAACAACTTAAACCTTAAATTGGGTCAAATCAATTTTTTCCTTACTTGAAAAAAAGTAAAAACCTTGGAAATATATGAATACTGTATACTTATCAGATGTCACTTGATGTGTAAAATGGGATTCTTTGTATTTCCTTGTTGAACACTTGAAATTCAACTTCAATTCCTAGGACTCCTGAATAAATACACTGAATTGTACTGGACCTTGAGAGGCTAATGATTTGGCCTTTTGCCAGAAAAACGAACAAAGACAAAACAAAACTGTATATGTAACTCAAAAAGACAACATCACAATGGCATGACTTCAGTAGCCTAGCTTGAATATAAGTCCTACACATATCTTTGTTTATAACCCCATCATGTTGTACACTGGCCTTTCTGACAAATTCAAATGTTTTAAACAGAAAAAATGTTCTGTTTCCAAAAAAGTTTTTGATAAGAATCAATGATAATTCTGAATGTTGTCTACAACTGATCCTTTACAAAATACCTACATTAACAAGCAAATCAGGTAGACTTACCTTTCATAGGGCCACAAAGCGTCTTCTGGATGCTGTCTTCAAACATCATGTATGCTTCTCTAGAACAGAAAAGGGAAGTTAGGTCAATAATAAACAACACATGTATATAAGTATTGCACTGCAGACAGGTTGCATGATAGCTTAAGGCATGAATGAACATCTTCAATATATCTTGTAAAATAATTTGCCAAAATTTGGTAGGCACAAAAGCAAATTTGGACTCGTAATTTTATGTATCTGAATGTTGCCCCAAATCACAAGCCTAAGTTACATTTTAAAATCACTACAATTTCTTAAAAGCATCATGAGTTATTCAAGGTTTTTACATATTCACGTTTTCCATCATTATATCTATAAATTCTCCCAAAATTGAAGTTGAACCCCCCCCCCCTCTCCTCCCCCCCCCCCCCCCCAAAAAAAGGATAAAAACATGTATATATTTCAGGCTCACCTTACAGCTGCATAAAGTGAAGCCATGTACTTAAACTGTACATCGTAGAGAGCCTGGTGGAATCTCAATTCTTCTACACAAGCCTTGGCCTAAGATACAGTATGAAGATGACAATGTATTTGAAATAGAAAATGACAAAATTTGTAGCACACAGGTCTAGCTGTGTCCACATTGTTGTCCCTACCTACATCTTATGCTGATACTTGGCTTTGCAAATCTACAGGTTGAACTACATACTGGTTTGATAGTAACAATTTGTCAATAATTTGCTTCAATTTCATTTGTTTAGTAACTACTACATGTACATTTAAGTTCAAAAGATTTTTTTGTTACAGTTCATTTCATCAACAAGTAAAAGTATAATGAAAAGCTTTCATACCTCCATTTTTGAGACTCTCCTTGCATAGTTGCTAGCCTTGATCACAGCATCAATGACCGACTTTACCTGAAATAAAAATGTGTCATTATTTGCTATTAGAAAGACTGTGGATAACACTCTTCATAAAACTGTTAGTGATAGCAAAAATCAGTCAGAACACTAGTCAGAATACTCCATCTAAAACTAAATTTCAAATTGAAATTTGAGCATAAACATGTATACGGAATAAGAACATTTACAGCATTAAACAGTCATTTGAGAAGAAAAAAATATAGTCAACATTCAATGAATCAAAGACAATCTCTGAGATGATCTGGCTCTCAATTAGTTACGCAAAAATGTATTACTATATTCTGAATTGTTCTATAATCATAAGGACAATGTTTGAACATTACAAACGAGAGACCATGAACATGTTATGGAAGTTCAAGGATTATCCTAAAATAATGCTCTGTGTATTAAACAAGTTCACTGAAAATTTCCTTGATTGTTACTTCTTGTACATTAACTAATATTAAAGTGACTGGCATTCTCTAAAAATCTTCTCACCTGCTGTTGTTTGTTTCTTGGGAATGTGGGAAGAGCTGTCATGACATCATCAGTCTTGATTTCAGGAATTACAGATTTGGTCAGGAGAGGCTATTTAAAAGACAATTAGTTTAAGGGTTTAATGGAGATTACTTGAATATCACAAATCAATTTACATACAACAGGGAATATAGCATGAGTTTAGCATTAATACAAAAAGGTTGTACAAGTGTATATTCTAATTTCTCAATTTCATTGCCTGCTCCACCAAATCCTCCATTATTCTCTTCTTTCCTTCCTCCATCAGTTTTCCATCTTCCATCTTCCCCTTTCAAACTCGTCTTCATGTACACATTAATGGCAGCATTATACCTAATAATCTGTCCACCCATATACTCCATGTATTCATCCATCCATCCATCAATCTGCCTATCAATCAATCCATTCACCATTCCATTTATCATTCCAGCCATTCATCCATCCATCTAAATGCATCAATCAATTAATCCATCCACCATTCCATTTATCATTCCAGCCATTCATCCATCCATCTAAATGCATCAATCAATTAATCCATTCACTCATCCATCTATCTGTTACATTCGCTCAACTCTTACCCATGGAGCTGCAGGAACCAGGATTGAGAGCGATACAAGATCTTGACAGCACTCTACCAACTGTCTCTCAGTGTCATTAAGAAGGCTGGACAATCTGTGATTGACAGCTGATGGAAGATGATGATTGGCTGCCTGCTGCAGGGCGTGGCTGTCAGGTGACCAGCAGGTCTTAAGTGATTGGTGGAGACTGTTGAGTTGTTGATTCAAGGTGAAGAGTTTGGATTCTAATTTAGCCTGCAGACAAAATATCAGCATTGAAAAGGGTTAAGTTTACTACCATCAGAGTTGAGACCACAATGTATTTGCTGATTTTATACAAATCAGTGTAAACCTTAACACAGAATAGATAAAGATCTTTGTGTGAACCGCGTTTCATTATTGGTTTAAATATTGAATCTCACTTTCACCAACATATATCAACATAATACCAAATAATACATCATTTGACAAATTAAATGGATGAATTTTCACTCAATTTCAGATTAATTTAGGAAAAAAATCATAGGTTTAAACAAACAAAAATTTACAAATCATTACTTAAAGAATTTGATCCATTCATCTTATAAAGAATGAACAATAACAAGCAAAACAAAACTGGAAGGTAGGGGGATATTTTCTAAGTAATTGACAGTCCTGTTCATAGATATTACCTACTACAGAATATTATTGGTGTATTTTCTTTTTAATGGAAATATTATTAAAGATACATCAATGTACATAGTCCTTCCAATGACTTTTTACTATTCTTCCTTGAAAGGAACCATTAAACAAACTTTAGTCAATACAATGACCAGCTACTCACCACATGTTTAAGGTTGAGATGTTCTATCTTTCCACTGCATACATCCATGATGTCGACTGGTTTGTTGTCATAGCGATGTGGTTTGGGTTTAGCATAGAGGCCTGTGAAGATAAGAGGCTGTTCCAACTTCTCTTGGTTGTTGATCTGAAACATTGAGGATTTTTTTTAAAGAAATTATTTTTCCCAATCTCTATATTCTAAATCACAATGTAGATCTTCTTCAGAGTTGTCTAGCTTTTATAATAGATTGGCCATTTTTGTCTCTAAGCCTTTAGCTTTATCTAATCCTAAGTTCCAAGTGGCCAGGATAGATGTCCTAGTTTATTTGATGAGCTCACATGAACCCAAATTTAGATTCACTCAATCCACGTAACATGAGGCTTACAAAAGATTGAGAAGGGAACACTTGGGGTACTGTTGGGATTAAGAAAGGCATTGAGGAATCAAATGGTTGGAATTGTTCCATTTACTGCATACCCACTGTCATCTACCATCTACCATGAGCACATTTAATTTGTTACCACAAAGAAATCTGGAAAGGCATCTCAACTTGCAAATTCTGTAGTATTTTTATTTTAAGACGTTGAAGATCGACCTTCTAGCTACCACCCCTCTTTTCTTACCTCTAGATTCTTGTACAGTCTAAGGCGTGCTGACTCAGCTGTTTCTATCATGGTAGTGATCTGTGACCTTTGAACTTGGACAGATGGGCCTTTAGTTTTGCTGGCCAGCAGTTCCCTGGTTAATAGACATGATATTAATACAATGAATTTTACTATAACAAAATTTAGGCTTGAATTGATAAATATGGACAAAGTTCAACTGGGTTTAACTTGGCATGTGTCTTATTCAGTACAAATCAATTTGACAAAGTGAATAATTGAAATAATCTTGTTAATAGAAATAAATGTGTGAAGACGGGGTCAGATTCATTGAGCATGATATGAGAGCAGCACTGCAGGTATTTTTCATCTTCTGTTTGTATTTTAAGACGTTGAAGATCGACCTTCTAGCTACCACCAATTTATGCCAATTTATGCCAATCCAGACAGTCAAGCAATAAAAAGGAGAACTCAATTTCATGTTGTTATCAGTTTTGTGTGTTCATTTGGATACAGAATTAAGGTATTTTTTTAGGAGAGTAGGTCAAATCTATCCACTGACCACTTAAACCTGGACTACTGTTAGGACAGTCTTTATGGTAACCTCCACAGAAGCAGTTATTGCGGTTCCCTAAGTTATGCCTTGGTATCTACAATCAAATTACTCTTATCATTTTAGTGGATAAATGGAGCACAGATTCCACTGACAAATGACAAATACCATCTCCAAAAAAAAAATCATTCAATTGTTTAATACAGTACCTGAAATTATCAGCAATTGTTTGAAGATTATTCTCCACTTCAAAAAGGACACCAGATCTAGAGCTCAGAGCCTCAGCTTGCATTAGCACCTTGAGCAGAAAAACATCAAACATACGTACACAACAAAAATAAGTATTTCATGAAACACAAGCAATTTCAGATTAGTAATCAGAACAAAACACATTCCATTGATTTCTAAAAGCAGCTCAAACAGTTCATAAAAGTCTCAAACTTGTCCACAATATTAGGTAATCTGTCTCATTTTTTTTTTTTTTTTAAATGTCAGCAGGAGTTTCAATTCTAGGAGACATAAGACTCTAAAAGTTATCTTAAACAAGCTTTTAAGTGATTAGATAATAATCACACATAATTTGAATCTACATAATTTCTCTACTCACCCCCTCCCCCCCCCCCCCCCCCCCCCCCCCCCCGCATAAAATTCCTCTCCATCTTCTGTGTAGATACCTGTCTCTCTAGTTGAATTACTTGTGCCTTGAGTAGGTTCACTCTCCTCTCACCATACTGCTCCACTGGACCTTCTGTCACAAGCTGATCATAGATGCTCCTACAAATGAAAAGAAACACATTTCATTACTTCACAGGATGAAAAGATGGAAAGGAAAGGAAAGGAGAGGGGGGGATCAGCTGACCCTGACAAAAGAAAGCTCGGTTCACATTTTGGATTTAAAAACATTTTGAACACAGGCAGTTGGCACCTGCAAATATTTAAGGTCATACCAGAAACGACTCTATTTTGCAATGCAACTTTGATGATTTTCTATCACATGCAACACAGGGAAATAAATGTGTTGGGACCATGCATAACCAAAGCTGCAAGCAGAGATGACATGTGTATCTATCATTGCCCTTTTAAATTGAGGGACCCTATATAATTATGTGATTATGTCCATGCAATTTATAATTCCCCAGAGATTGGGGGAGAGTTTCACCACTTTTCTTATACAATTTCAGACACTCACTTGACATTGTCTAAGTCATTCTGCAATTTGGTATTTTCTTCCTTCAAGGCCTGTGAAATGGATACAAAAACAAAGAGAATAATGGAACATAAAATCTTTCACCATGCACAGAGACCATTTTTGTCAAAAGCAAACTGTACTTTCCTAGTTTCATTCAATCTGGCCAGACTCGCTGTTGCTGGCTTTACAAGATATAAGTATACCGGGTATTCAGTTTTCATTGTGCTATTTTCACAGAGCATATATTGTTTTGGAAACTAGATATTTTTTTCCAACTAATACTTTTCTATTTTGCCAAACAATACAATATTCCTCTGAAGCTTTACCTTCATCATAAAAACACATTTTATGAAGTTTAACTGTGCCATTTCAAAATGATGTCTGAAATTTTTACAACTAATTTCTTTATATTTTTTCAATAGAAATGAATGGCATGATTGAAATTTGGTAGTCCATAGTCCATACAGGTCCAAGTGATCAACTCTTTTTTAGAATTTCCCTTGAACATATTTAAATGATTCACTAATTAAAACTGATTCAATTGTTTTTTACCTTCAGCTCTCGGTCTAGCTGTATCACACTAGCCTTCCCACTGTCGTGATTGATAGGGCCTTCTTTGGTAAAACCCTCTTCATTTTTCAATCTGCCAGTGATCAGGTTTCTCCCCCTCGTCCTAGATTCTCCTGCCATCCTCACATGCCACTCCTCACCTGTGAATTAAAGAATTTTATATTATTATTAGGGTACTACAATATTGTACAAGGCCTAAACCCTCAGGGGTGTATTAGTTCCCCATTTCATTATCAAATTTTGAGTATTATTTATTTGTATTTATATTGAGTGTAGTTTTCAATCAAGAGTGAAATATATAAAATTAAATAAATGAAATGAAATTAATAATTAATAGTAACAGCTCTTACCTTCCTGGGCTTCTAAGTATAGATCTATACCACCCAGCCCTAAGGGCTTAGTGTAGTTTGAAATATGATATCAATAAATGTCATATTTTACATCATCACCAAGCCCTTAACTTAAGGCTATCTATCATGGCCACCAGGATGTATGTCCGGCCATGTTGGTAATCTGGGGCCCATTTCTTGAAACCAACGTCAACACAGTCATAATTTTATTTGCCAACTACAGAGATGTCTCTGATCTTCCAGAAGCGTTTTTACAAAGAGTTTCTAGACATCTCGTAAAATTGATAGGCCTACTATCGGCGAAAAGAGGAGCCAAGAAATAGCCTTAGTCACAATTCCACTGGTTTAAATAAAAAAGTAATTTTAGGGAATCTGCAATTATTTAAATGAAAAATGAATTAGGAATTTTAAAAAAGATTGAAATTAGCACCAGCTTTTGCAGCTAAGGATCAATTAAATAAGAGATGCAATATGCTGGTACTTCAAAATTTGTGTAGATTATAGTATATCATAGAATACTTGTAAAAAAATTCATGACCGGTGAATCAGTTTTGTTTTTGAGATGGGTACCTCCTGCCCTGGATATTGTCATTTGATAGCTCTAGACCTACACCCTTATATTAGTAAAAATATGTTATTAAAGTTTTGTCCAAGGTTTTATCCTTTAGGTTAATTCAGCACAATAAGACAAAACTCTGAGTCCAACATTCCGAAGGTTATCTATTCTGTAGTTTACACATTTGAAGATAGAATTTATCTCGAAATTTATTATTTACTTTACTTTACTTTACCGCAAATACTGGAAGAATGCTGAGACAGCAGTCGAGCTTCCAGGTCTATCTTCTTGGTCTATCTTCTTTTACTCATACTCTTTAATAATAATTCTCATTATATGCAAGGGAGGCAGAGGGGCAAGAGGTTGCATCTTGACTGGACAATGTACCAAGTACAATGTCCCAGGAGCAAAGAAATTTAAAAAATCAGTTCGAGTATTGAGAGATATGACACTGTTCCTTCCAGCAACGATCAAGCCTGGTTTTGAAGGCGTCTATGGTGGGAGCCTGAACTACTACTTCAGGCAGAGAGTTCCAGTCGTCAATCACTCTGTGACTAAATGCGTTCTTCCTTACATTTGTCCTACACCTCGGCTTTGAAAGCTTGAGACTATGCCCTCTTGTTGGTGTGTCTGCTAGTTGGAAGAAGTGGTCAGGGTTGAGTCTGTCATGCTCATAAATGATCTTGTACACCTGAATCATGTCTCCTCTCCTTCTCCTGTACTCAAGGGATGGCAAGTTTAGGTATTTAAGTCTCTCTATGTAAGGTAGGTGTTTCATTGTGGAGATCATCTTTGTTGCTCTCTTCTGTACTCTCTCCACAGCTTTTGCGTCTGAAATGTACCTTGGCGACCAGATTACATTTCCATACTCAAGGAGGGGGCGCACTAGTCCTTTAAACAGCTTGGGAATGGTGGATGTGTCGTGACACTGAAAGGCACGTCTGATGCTGATCAGGACCCTGTTGGCCTTGTTGATGGCATACGACACATGGCTGTGGAACTTCAGTTTGTCATCAACAAGTACCCCCAGATCCTTTGTCTCTTCAACTGTACTCAGGGCTGAACTCCCGATTGTGTAGCGCTCCTGACAGTCTCCAGATCCAAGATGTAAAACACAGCATTTTCTTGCGTTAAACTGGAGTTGCCACTTTGAGGACCAGTCTGTCAATGAGCACAGGTCAGCTTGGAGAAGTTTGCGTTGGTCAGGAGTAGAGACGCATGAGAAAGCCTTGGTGTCATCTGCGTAAATTCTTACAGTGGAGTCCAACACCTCAGGGAGATCATTGATGTAGAGAACAAACAGTGTTGGGCCGAGTACGCTGCCCTGGGGCACCCCGCTCTTCACGTTGCACCACTGAGATCTGGCATTATTTACCACCACCCTCTGTGTTCGGCCATGAAGGAAATCAGCAATCCATATTTTGAAGTTCCCTTGGATCTTGTAAGCATCAAGTTTTGACAACAGCCGTTGGTGGGGCACGCTGTCAAATGCCTTTTGAAAGTCTAAGTAGACAACATCAACCTTTTCTCCTTGATCTAGCCAGGTAGTCCATTCCTCAATAGTGTGGAGCAGTTGTGTAACACATGATCTACCTGGGACAAATCCATGCTGAGAATCACTGAAAAGATCATGTGACATCAAATGTTCAACCACCTTATCTCTGATGAGAGATTCCATGATCTTACAGGGGACTGATGTCAGGCTTATTGGGCGGTAATTGTTAGCATCCAACTTGCTCCCCTTCTTGTGCACAGGAACAACGTGGCTAATTTTCCATGCTGAGGGAAGCTTGCCCTCTTGAAATGACTTGGTAAAGATGATGGCCAATGGAATACACACTGATGCTGCGGTTTCATGTAAAACACAGGGATGGATACCATCCGGTCCAGCACTTTTGAACTTGGAAAGCAAACTAAGTTTGTGATGTACATCATCTGCAGTAATGACAAGTGCTGATAAGCATTCGGGAGGTTGCCTAGATTCCAGAACTGGTATAGCAGAAGTGTCCTCGTCAGTAAAGGTTGTCTCAAAGAAAGTGTTCAAGATATCTGCTTTCTCTTCATCTGATGTAGCGAAGGTTCCATCTGTCTTTCTGAGGTCAGGTAGCCCACCTCTTGTTTTCAGACTATCTTTGGCATATCTCCAGAATGCTTTTGGATTTTTCTTAACATTCTTTGCAAGATCCCTCTCAAAGTTACTGCGCAGCTCTTTTGTGAAAGATTGGAGTGTCTTTGCCAGTCTTCTAGCTCTTGATATGTCTGCTGGGTGCTTGGTAGTTTGGGCTTGTCGCCAAGCACGATGCTTCTGTGCTTGCAGTTTGAGCGCTTGTTTGTTCATCCAACAGTGCTTTTTCTTTCGTCGGCGTGAAGCAGAACGCGGGATACATTTCATCATCTTTTCTGTTAATGTTGTGTGAAAGAACGACCAAGCCTGTTCAGTATCCATATCCTTCATAGTCTCTTCCCACTTGACTTCCTCAAGCTCCTCACAAATGTCATCATATCGCCCAATGTTGTATTGAAACTTTGGAGGTCGTCTGTCTGCTTCTGGAGCCGATAAGGTGATAGTAAAACAGAGCCCAAGGTGGTCACTCAGCCCCAGTGGGGGCAACGAAACAATTTCATCAATCAAGAACTCATTATCTGAAAACACCAAATCCAGGGTGCTGTCTCTCTGACCTTCCCTTTGTCTAGTGGGAAAACTGACATGTTGATATAGGAAGCAGTCGGCTACAGTTTCCATGAACTCTTGATCTACCTCACTTCTTCCAGCATAGGACCCCCAATCAATGTGAGGATAATTGAAGTCCCCGGTGATCAGAAGATTGGTTGAGTTCATATTAGAAACCTCAAGCATCAGATTGCGTAGCTGAAGGTGGTTGTTGACAGAAGGACTTCTGTATATGCATCCAGCGAGTAGTTTCTTGGAACCAGCAAGTCGCAGTGTGATCCACACAGACTCATCAAAATTTGTTTGAATGTCACAGTCCTGTACAAGATGGCAAATTTCATGTGATACGTAAATTGCAACACCTCTCCTTCCATCTGCAACATTTGAGTGAATGTCATATCCATCCAGGAAAAAATCCTGTTCACGTACTGGGTTCTTAACATTTTTGGGGCAGACCTCAGTCAGGAAGACCAAGTCCACTCTGTGCACTTCAAGTATCAGTAGCAGTTCATTCCGTTTATTCAAAAGGGAATCGCAGTTTGTGTAAAACACCTTCAATTTGCCACTCTTCTGGAATTGTGAGTTTGTTTGTTGTAGCCTGGATATGTCATCATCGTTCACATGCCAAGAGCCTCCATCCACGGTTGTAGTTGTAGAAACAGGTGAGCATTCACTGTCACTACTACTACTGGTAGTAGTAGTACTTTCATTCTCACTTCCCTCTATTTCGTCTACAGATAGTTCATTGTCACTCTCCTGATAAATCAGTGCTATATTGGCATCGCTACTGCTGCATTCATATGCATAACTACTCTTATGACAAGTACCTCTTTCACCCTCATCTGCAGTGAGATCATCGCTTCTGTTACGTTCATAAAAACTATCATCACTAGCATCAGATTCATTTCTACTACTAAAGTCTTCCCTGCTACTGTAAACTGTTGAAGGGACTAGTCACAGTTCCTTAGAGGTGCTATCCTCCGTGGCCTGCTGCGACTTCAAATCAGGATGGGCTTCACTTTCATGGTTGGGGCTATGAGGCCTGCTTAGTGGTGCCTGAACTTTCTGCTTCCCTGTCACAGGAATACTGGCGTTGTTGGTAGCTGCAGCTACATGTATGGGACGTGGTCCATTATCCAGGAGTGCTGCACCCATGGTGTGAGATTCAGCTTCATTCAAGTTTGCATGGTCTGATACATTTGCAGGTAGAGCATGGTCCAACTTTGACACGTCTGTCTGCACTGCAAAACTATATCCTTCCTTCTGCTTCAAAATCCTTAGCATACCTGATTTTTGGCTATCAGCATTCTGCTTGTTGTCATGTAATTGTGGGAATTTAACATGCTCTTCTTTCTCTCTGACAGTGGTGGGTGGTGTTGTTTTGAAGTGTACCTCTTCATCACTTGAGATGTCTACTACTTCGACTGCAGCAGGTTGCTTTGCTCGAGAGCTAGCTGAGCCTGATGAGTAAGGTGATGAATAGCTAGAGTGGTAATTGGTGTCTCTCAGATGTACAATTCTACCACCACGGATTATGCATTTCTCGCCATCAGCCCTTCTCTTTTTCAACTCATCCCGTAGAAGTTTGTGTGTTTTTCTTTCATCAGGTGTCCGGTCTGGGTCAATAAATATCTTGTTGTAGACTCCATGGTGTCTCAGCATCTTGGCTTTGAAGAGAATCTCATCTCCTGGGACAGCCAGCTGAACTAGGAGAACCCTAGGGATGCTATTGTCTCGCTGCTTGTAACCAAGTCTGGTTGTTTTCACAATGATTATATCCTTGAACTGAAGAACGGTGAGAATTTTCAGAACAAATTGTTGATCATCTTCTTGTCGCTTGTTTTTTGTCTCTGATTTGCTCTCCTCTACATTGTGCAAGATAATGTTGTTCTTCCTTCTGTCTCGGTCTCTGTACTCTTCCAGGATTGGTATTGCATCTGGGATAGCATCCTGTGGTGAATTTTCTGTTTTCTGAGCAGGGGTGTTAGCAACTGGTCCCCACGTGCGAGGGCAAGCATTCTCAGGGACAGGGAGAGGTGATCTGTATGAAAGATGGTGCAAATCTGCCTTCAGCTGCTCATTATCATTCTCAAGCTTCATTATTTTAGTCTCAATTCTTTGCATCATGTCCAAGACAGGTTTCAAATGATCGGTCTGTGGGCCCGTGACATGATTAGCTTGGTTCGGAGAGGGAGGTACTGTGATTTCATCAGACTTTATTGAAGTATATGGTGTGTGCAATTTCAGTTTGGCTTCTAAATCACATGTCATGCAGAAGAAATGAATAGTACTCCATTTCCCTATGTCCTTGATAACTTTAGCTTCAAGATTCGCACATCGTGGGCATAGCCAATTCTTACATAATTCACACTGGACTAAAGACCTTGTGCGAGTGCCATGACAACCATCACAACACAGGTCGTTGCTGTCAGTCTGTGGTATATGTGTACCGGTTGATTTGTCATTCTCTGCTTCCTCCTTTTTCTTTCCTCTTTTGCTCACCGCCACCGAAGGTCTACTGTTGTTGGCCCTGCTCATATTTTTTACTGCAGAGCTCTGTCGACCTTGACTGCCCATGCTAGGATGACTGGAGCAAATACTTGAGGATTGACTACTGTTCAGACTTGTGTCTAGTGACAGATTTCCCTTAACTTGCTGCTTTGAGTTTTGACTGAGTGACCTTGTGACCTTTCCACCAAGTACACATGTGGTGCCAGGCTTCAATGATTTTTTACTAAGCTGTGAAGAAGGCTGGGGGCTTGCGTTGCTAGCCATTTGAAATAAATTTGCTGCCGGAAAAGTTACTGCTTGTCCTATAATAATACTTGCAGGGCTGCAGAGACTATAATAGCAGACAGCTTCAAATCCAGCGCGTACATGTACGTGGGAACTTATAACACTAGACCAGATGTACAGTGTACATGTAGGGTAGATCACTAGAAGACATGCGTAAGGATTCTCAAGGCTCAAAAACACCAACAAAGTTATGACAATGAAAATGAAAATGAATCACATGTCAAGCAAGTTACTCATGGTAAAAGCATTCATGAAAAGATAAATTATACTTGCAGAACTACACAACTTAGCTACTGCCAGACTGTCCCAGAGTGATGTCCAACTGCATGTAGGATCTATGAATCCAGTATGTGGGACCAGAGCAAACATTCAATATAGATGCAGGGTGATTCAGAAAATCCACATCAAAATATATCCCTTTGGATGCTGAAAAAACCCTCCAAAAACAACAGTCAGGTCTAATTGAGTGTAAATAGCAAGATACCATCTACAAAAAGACAATTCCTGTAAGATTATAGAGATAAAAAATGGAATTTTCACAGCCACAGAAAGATACAACCTCACTGCCTCACTGAAAACTCTGACTTGCTGTGGCAGACAACCCATCCCTTCGACTCTTCGAGGATCTTACAATTTGGAAATAAACGTGTATAGATTCTAGGGGTCTAATCAGTTTAGTTAAGTGGCTCAAAACTCAAAAGAAAAATATGATGAGAAGATTCCTCTTGACTTGTCTTGAGTCTTGTCTCTTCTTGATTGTTTTTTTTTTTTTTTGTCTTTTGTTTTTTTCGTTTATCACAGATTACACAGCCTAGGCTACAGTTTATTTCAGTTCAGTGTTGCTAGCGTAACTGATGAAATAGATCTAGGTCTACTCACATAATCTAGTAAAAGACGAAATCCGGATTTCTTGGCTTGGCCTTGGGCTCTTCAGCTTCAGTGGAATAGTTATCACGATTTAGGCAGTCAGCCAACAGAACAATTCCCCACAACTTCTCCGTCACGACCCAAGCGCGGCCCGAACGCACGCCGATACGCGTTAGCTCTGTTTATGTGTGTGTGTTCACCTCTCAACCGACCAACTACAATTTTCTTTTTCTATTTGTCCATTTAATAAGAGCATAATCGGTCTGCATATTCAGTGAATTGAACGTGATAGATTTGTTTAATTTGCCCCGGGTTTGTTGTCTTTACGCCAAAAGATATCACAGGTAAATTGTTTGTATTATTATTCAGAATGTTAAATTTATGTCATGTATAATTTTCAAATGAAATTTGTCCCTTCTTCGGCCTTAAATCTTTGTCGAAACTCCCGCATGTCGATTTCTTAAAGTTAATGTATTGTCCCATGTATTGTCATTTTTGTTAGTACCCCGTAGGCCTAGGCCCTATACGGTAATCTTTCGAAGAGGCAAGGCAAGGGGGGGGGGGTGGGGTGGCAAATGATTTAGCATATCGGCAGTTATTGCCTATTTAATAGTATTCATTTTGGCTTAACCCCATCTAATCGTAGTAGATTCTAGAGGTCTATGTCCGTTGGTTGTCCTGTCCGTTTATTCTTTTTATTCAATTTTAATTTGAATCCTAACTTAGATCTAGAGTCTACATTTCAATTTCAAACTTTTGCCATTCTGTTTCTCTAATTTTTCTGCTTTCATTCAAATTAACTTATTATTAAAATACGGGTTGGATTGAACCTTAAAACTGCATGTATGCTAAAATCATTTCCCACCCGGCACGCAAAGACCCAAGTGGAGGGGGGGGATACACAATCATCAATTTCTGTCTTTCTCCCAAGAGTCCCATGTGCCTTTGTAATTGGGGCACTGCTCAAAAAAGAAAGTAATGTTATTAAGTATATTGATATTTATTGCATTTTAAAAGAAAAATGGAAAATAGAATAACGTCAAATGCTGCTATTTCAACTTCAAGAGCATTACAGTACTTTAAAGTTTAAGTTGTACACTTAATGGTAGGATTCCTCCAAAAGACTTTACCTTTACCTTTACCCGAGATTCTGGAAGAATGCTGTGTTCTCAGCAGTCGGGCTTCCAGTTCAATTTCCTTTTCTTCCTTCTCGTAGTTGGGTGTCTTCTTGGTAAGTGTCTGGCTCAGTTCTGCGTCGGGTATTCTACTCATATGGGGAGCAGAAACGCTTGTCCTTCCATACTCGATCCAGTCTGGCTTTAAAGGCATTCACCGTGGTAGCAGTGACCACCTCTTCAGGAAGTGTGTTCCAGTCATTGACGACACGTTGGCTGAATGCATCCTGTCTAATCTTCGTTGAGCATCTTTGTTTTACGATCTTTAGACTGTGGCCTCTTGTGTTGCTAGTCGAGTGTTCAAAGAAGGTATCAACTGGGATGCGTTCAAGTCCATGGATGATTTTGAAAACCTGAATCATGTCGCCTCGCCGTCTGCGATATTCGAGGGAGGGAAGGTTGAGCGCCCGAAGTCTCTCTATGTAAGGACGGTTGCGGATGTCATAAATCATTTTGGTAGCTCTCTTCTGCACCCTCTCTATGGTTTTGGAGTCTGTCTTGAAGCGAGGGTACCATATGGAATCTCCGTAATCTATGAGAGGTCTGACAAGGCCTTTGTACAGCTTTGGAATTGTGGACCTGTCTCTGCACTCAAAGCTGCGACGGATGCAGGAGAGTACTCCGTTGGCTTTCTTGACAGCATATGCCACATGGTTATGGAACTTTAGCTCGTCATCAATGAGGATGCCGAGGTCTTTCTCCTCTGATGTAGCTTCAAGGACATCATCTCCAAGGGCATAGATGTGTTTGACGTTTCCTGGGCCTGTGTGTAGTACTTTGCACTTTTGTGTGTTGAAGTGCATTTGCCATGTATTGCTCCATTCCATTAGTGCATCAAGGTCAGATTGGATTGAGCACAGATCATCTTTGGTGGATGCTTTGCCATACAGTTTAGTGTCGTCAGCATAGATCTTGACAGACCCTTGAAGTCCATCTGGTAGGTCATTGATGCACAAGACAAACATTGTTGGGCCGAGAACACTACCCTGCGGCACTCCGCTCCTTACTTTTGTCCAGTCAGATAATTTATCATTGACTCTAACTCTCTGGCATCTACCTTGGAGGAAGTCTGCTATCCATTCCTTAATTTGGCCACATATACCGTATGTCTCAAGTTTTGATAGAAGGCGAAGGTGAGGTACACTATCGAAAGCTTTCTTGAAGTCTAAGTATACCACATCAATAGGGGTTCCTTTATCCAGCATCTCAGTCCATGCCTCCATGACAGTCAGAAGCTGTGTCACACAAGAGCGTCCTGGAACAAAGCCATGCTGTTCATCACACAGTAGGTCATTTTCCATCAGGTGGGCAACTATCTCATCTCGAATTAGTGACTCCAGAATTTTGCATGGTACTGATGTCAAGCTGATTGGTCTGTAGTTCTTAACATCCATCTTACTGGCTTTTTTGTGGACAGGTACCACATGACTGACCTTCCATGCACTTGGTAGTTTGCCTTCCTTCAATGATGCATTGTAGATTATGGAGAGGGGCTCTGAAACTGAGGCGGCTGTTTCTTTTAGAACGCAAGGGTGAATGCCATCAGGTCCTGCACATTTGTACTTTGACAGGTGGACAAGCTTCTTATAAACATCATCTTCAGAGATTGAGATAGATGTCAATGTCTCTCCTTTGTGTCTTGGTGGGAGTTTTGGAATGTGCCCTTTATCCTCATCAGTGAATGTAGTGGCGAAAAAGGTGTTCAATGCATCCGCTTTTCCTTTATCAGTTGATATTCGTTCACCGTCTGGAGTTCTGAGTTCGCCTAGTCTGCAAGAGGTTTTGAGTTTGCTATTTGTATACCTCCAGAATGCCTTGGGATTTGATTTCACATTCATAGCCAGGTCTTTCTCAAAATTCCTACATAACTGCTTGGTCAGAGTTTGCAGCTGCTTGGCTAATCTCCTTGCTCTCATAATGTCCACAGGATGTTTGGTCCTCTGTGCCTCTTTCCAAGCTCGATGTTTCTGGCTTTGTTTCCTCAGTGCCTCTCTAGTCATCCATCTCTGTTTCTTTCTGCGGTGTTTGGGTTTTGACTTCGGTATGAACTTCTCCATTTTTTCAGTCAGGGTGACTAAAAAGAACTCCCAAGCATCCTCTACACTTTTATTCTCCAATTCAGATTCCCACTCGATTTGGTCTAGCTCTTTACACATATCATCATACTGCCCTCTGTAAAACTGGAGGTGAGGAGTTGGGGTGTGGGTGTCTGGTGTGTATACTGTAAGGCCAAAGAGGATTCCAATATGATCACTTCTTCCAATTCCAGGTACATAGTCTATGTGGTTGATCATGCCGTCCTCGTTCGTGAAAACCAGATCTAGCATACTGGAACGCTGGCCTTCTCTGTATCTGGTATGTTCCCCAATGTGTTGGTGTAGATAACAGTCAGCGACAGTTTCAATGAACTCCTGTTCAGTATGGGACCTTGCCCTTCCAAGCTTCCAATCAATGTTGGGATAGTTGAAGTCTCCTGCTATTAGGACATGGGAGACGCTGTAAAGGTGTTTAAACTGGAGGTATCTACACAACTATTAAATAGTTGTATAGGCCTACAGCCTAAGGCTGGAGAATAATGGTGAAATTTTAAGAATAACTATCTACTGGTAGTTTATAATTTATACATGGAGTTATTGAATTTTAAATGATAGCAATTTAAAGCGCTTAGAGACATTTGTAATAAGCGCTATATAAAAATTAGATATTATTATTATTATTATTATTATTGTTATTATTATAAGAATTATTTAATTGAATATTGGCTGATTTTTGTTCTTCTTTTCCATGTAATAAATCTGAACACAATCCAGATTCATGAAGAGAAGATCATCATGGTGCGCTTAACAGATCTTTTACTCATGGCGAGGAAGCAGGTTCCTGCTTGGAAGAAAGCTAATCGACATTATCGCTACACCATGTCCAGGCCCTGGACTATTCAGGCTCAGGTCCAGAACCTTCCTGGGATAGATCGTCCTAAGGTCCAGGTCGAACCGGTCAAGGAGTGGAAGATCTTCAAAGGTGACCTGGTAAGAAAACAGAAATGTGTACATGTCACATGTGTGTATGTTATTATGCACAATGGATCTCCTTGATTTCACACAAACATGTTTTAAAAATAACTAGTTAATTTTTTATTTATTTATTTTATATTGTAGTTATTTTGTATTTTTATTATTATTATTTTTTTTAAATTAAGCAGGGGGGAGGGGGTCGAGGAGGGGGGGGGGAATCAGGGAGTGACACATTATGGCTCCATAGGAAGCTTGCATTTGTTCACATTTTGAAATTTCTAAAGGCATGAAGTGACTGCCAATGCACTTGGTATCAAATTTACAGATATTCATATAGTAAACAAAATCTAAAACTGTCAAGGGTATCGATTGTAGAAAATCCTCTTTATAACTTAGAGTTTGTTTATTATATTGTAAAATATTTTCAAGATATATTAGCAAAAGTTAAATTGAGTACCTAATATAAATTGAAAGAAAATATTCCTTCTCTAGTCTATTGTTGTTGTAATAATTCAAATATTTGGTCTTTTCTTTTCCTGTATATCACACGTTTAGGTCCAGGTTCTGAAGGGACGAGATATCAGCAAACTAGGACTGGTCTTAGATATCATCAAGCAGAGAAACTGGGTCATAGTAGAGGGTCTCAATTGTGTAAGTATATGAACAATGGTATACATTAGTTATCATTTTGACTCATGACTCTCTTTGCTTCCTTATAGGAACTAAACAAATGATTATCGTTTCTTCGTTCTTGTTTTTTAATTTTACAGCATTACAGAAGGATAGGTAAAATGAAAGGATACTCGGGGACGATGATAAAAAGTGAAGGACCCTTGGATGTGAGGGAGGTCGCCCTAGTGGACCCTTCAGATAAGTAAGTTAACAAATACCCTTTTCATACTGGTATAGCCTTTGCAGACTTGGACCAGACCAAAACAGAGTGGTGAAATTTTCCACCTGTAAACATGATTTAACTCATGGAGACAAATACAGATATCAGCTGTTTTTAGAACTGGCATAAATTTTGTTTGGATTTGGTTATTATTCACAGAATTTTTGTGGGTAGGGCGTGATAGAACTGAGAGATAACTGCTACCCATTCAATACACATTTTCTGTTTTATGTTGTGCTAAGAATTGTGTAGGCCGAAGGACTTAACCATGTGTTGTTTTTTGTTTATAATATACAAATAGTGAATGGCCATGAGTGCAATGGTACAAGATTTTGCACAAGGTGAAAGATAAGAAATGCTTTATTCAACGAGTTGCAGCCGAGTTGAGCCGAGTTGAATGGAGCGTCTCATCTTTCACCAAATGCAAAATCTTGTTCCATTGCACGAATAAAGACCATTCACTATTTGTTTTATACAACACCTCGGACGTTAACGAGATTCAAACAATTTTTGTGTAAAGAACAGTTTTCCAAGGCCTAAATCTCTGCGATTTTTTAAATTTGTTTTATTGATGAAATTGCCAATAGTGAGCGCGCACTATTATTAAGCAGGCAGCAAACCACGCGCGCACCATGCGCGTACAATGCTTTATGTTCATTGTTACGCGGAGTGCAATTTTTGTTGATCCATTCGCACCATTGCACGGTGACTTCACTTACCTCACAATATACTTTGTACATCGTTAGTGACGTCAGCATGCAATGGTGCGAGAGGATCAACTGGAATTGCATGGCTGGAGAATGATGCCGTTGACCAATTGACCAATGAGGTTGCAAGAATCTTAGTAGGTGTTGTATAAAGATAATTATGTGTTTGTTCATTCTTATTTATAGCAAACCGACGGACATTGACTTTCGGTACACTGAAGCCGGCGAGCAAGTCCGGGTATCCAAGAGGACCGGTAGAATCATCCCTATACCGATAGTAGACTCAGATTCCAGAGATTACAAGACCAAGGAAAGCTATGTCGGTAAGAAACAGCAAATGCTTTTAACTAAATAAGCATACTTTAAAGCCCCACTGTACTACTTGTAGCTACTTGCTCTCTCTACATAGAAAACAATGCCTAATCGGTGACCATTGGTCTTTTTCTTATGTTAATTGAGACCTGAGTTGATGAGATAGCCACCTGTCAGTGACCACCCTGAGTGGTCTAATCCCTCCTGGCCAAACTAGTACAGACGGGCTTTAAGTTGTGTTGTCTATTGATCGGGAATGACAATAATTCACACACATCTGATCTTTGGAGGGAAGTATAACATTTGCAGATGCCAGATTCCTAGAGGCAGATTGCCCCATGGGTCTTTCTCAATTTATCAGTCCACACCATTCACAACCTCACTTTGGGATTAGTCAAAAGGAACATTGTACTGGATTTTAATATAATCTGTATGTAAACTTAAAGAATAAACCAAGAAAGAATCTTAGAACCATGTTCATATTGCCAAGACTCTTCAGCTATTGGTATATTTACGTTTATATGAACATTCAGAAATATAATGTCTCATATTTGCACATGATATTGTAAAGCAAAGATTGTCTTGCTTCAGCTCATTGGTTTGTTTTGATGTACAAGATTAGAGACAATTATAATACGATACGATTATGTTAAACTTTGACCGAGGGAAGGTGAAGGTTATTGAGTGAGAAGTCATTCTCACCAACCTACCCCTGTATAATATCTGTATCCATATCTGCTCACTCTGTGTAATTCTGTTCTTTGATACCTGAAGTACCACATGTATTGTGTTGAAGGATAATGATCAGTGTTTTATCATCAAACGATCTGGTTTATCAAATTACAGAACAACCAAAGGACTCTGTTGCAGAGGACGTGTGTAAAAAGACATTTGAACCCTCATTGAAAACAGTAGAAGAAGAGTTAATGGAAGCATTGGACATCAAGGAAACAAGAAAACGTGCAAAGACCTACTGGTATTGAGGCCTTTATGCAATAAAGGCAAGGACAATAAATTGTGTGCTGAGATATACAACGCTTTCAGAATCAACTAATAGATGGTTGGAGGATAAACGGATGTTCAACAGTGTTGGATTTGGTGAACCACAAAGTGATGGTGGAGGACAAAGCTGAAGCCGGAGACTGTTTTTGTTGCAAGTTTCTTGATGAAAGTACTTGTGCCTGCCGAGTACTGATATCTGTGTCATACATGCACGTGTTCCGAACAATCTTTGGACACACAAGGGCTTATCTAGTAAACAGGGCCAGATAAAGGTCTTTGGATTACGCAACACATGCTAAAGCTACAGTTACTCTGCAAACTGTGGACCCACACTGTATCCAATCATATCTATGTCCAGTGAAACCTGTATACAGAGACTGCTCAAGGGAAACAAGAAAAGCAGTCTTTGTAGGCAGGTTTCCTTTGTACATGTTTCAATGTACATGTTTCAATGAGAAACCATATTCAAGGAAAACAAACATTTTTGGCTACAGCAAGTTTGAATGTATCTTTGAAAAAGTAAATCCAGGGAAAATTGTTTGAAAAACTAATTCTGGTACTCCTATCAGCAATAGAATACAAGAACAATTCAACGGTAATTGGATACAAGAACAATTTAGCAATAGGATATCAGAACGATCGATCAAAATGTATTTGTAGACAAAAAATAATTCAGTGAGATTTTAAAATATCTGATCTCCCCTCCATATTTTAGTCTTATTTGCATGTCATAAAAATGATCCCTGTCATGAAAGTTTAGTCCCAACTCCCGAGCCCTTCTTTGTGGCACCTGTAATTGCCTTTCAAATGTATCCCCCAATAAGACTGTGTACTCTTTACGATTTATGGATATTGGAAAAATCATAATTCCCTGATTTGTCTTTTAGTTCGATACCCTATGGATGGATGAAATATTTCATGTTTATTTATTCATAGATTTTTCAGCTGAACTGGATTTTAAATGAGATCATAGAGAATAAACTGTTACCATTTTAATAGAATACTGTATTCTTTCTCATGTGTTGTGTCAATGATCAATTAATCTGTATTGCCATATTGAATGGTACTGTATTATTGATCAAAATAAAACTTGCATAAATTAATTGTGTGTGTTGTGTTGTCCCTAAACTACTTTTCAGTGTACATGTATTTGAAATCACATTTTTAAACACTCTTGTCATTGAATTCTGCCAATCAAGTTTCTAGTGTGTATCGGAACTGATAATGCGAGATTCAAGATTTAAATCATTTTCATTTTTTGATGGTTTATCTTTATATGAATTTTATAAAGGGTTAATTATGAGCCTTATGTAATGGTGGGGTGACATCTAAGTTTTACTTTATATTTTGGCTGTTGAGCATCATGTTTCAGTTTATGGTAAACTGTAATCGTTGTTTTAATCTTAACCTATGGGACATGTTAAAAGATCTTTCCCTTTTTCATCTGGGTCTACTATCAAAAGGAAATCCAACCCAAATAGACAACTGCTCTAAAAGGAAGCAGAACAATCAGAGAAGCAAACTGATGAAAATTTCAATTAAATCTGACTAAATATAATAAAGTTATGAATTTTTGAAAGTTGTAATCACTATACATATGGGCCCTTCAAATTGGCCGAAGCAGTAATGTCAATGTGATGTAGAGACTACTTTCCCATCTGTTTCAACATATAAAATGACTAAAAAGTATTATTTTCAAAAATTCATTGCTCGGGAGGGTCTATTTAGAGGACCTTTAATAACATGCTACCTATAATATATTTTGAGTACCCCAAGGGAGAAGAAACTTACGAGAAAACATAAATTAATGATATTTTTGTACACTGCAAATGGGAGAGTTATCCACCTCATAATCCACTGACCGCTTAGACTTGGTGATCTCATATTTCAAACATTCATAACTCCCTTACTATTGGTCCGATTCAGTTCAAACTTTTGCCATTCTGATTTCATACAAATCAACTTATTACAAGGGTTGGATTGCCCTTTAAGAACTATTCTTGGTTGAGAATGAATTTCAACCTGTCACTTATTATCAAACCTGTAATATCAAAATTCTAACCTGTCGCTGTTACATGTTAAAACCCCTTATGGACTAACCTGCTCACATGTAGGTAAAATATAAATCAAACAAGGGAAACGCTCTCGGCGGTCTCGCCTGCATAACGCAATTCAATATGATAAACCAGAACGTCAATGACGTAGCGCTCATCCGCATCTCACAACAAAAAATATCGTAAATTTTATGTGGTACACTTTTGAACTGGTCAAAAAATAGAAATTTGATGCCCTGGAAGGGACATAATTTCATTTCATTTGCATAAAGTACCATAAATAATCAATGGAGCAAAATCTCACAATTCTGTGAAGAAGTTTATTGTTCCAAATTTAGCTCTACCAGATAAGGCAAAATCGGTCAAGAAATGAGGGAAAAGAAGCAATTTTTGTTATTTTTGGAATAAATTTGCATAAATTACCATAATTAATTAATGGAGAACAATTTCAAAATTCTGTGTAGAAGTTTAGTGTACCAAAGTTAGCTCTACGATATAAAGCAAACCAAATCAAAATCGGTCGAGAAATGAAGGAGAAGAAGCCTTTTTTGTGATTTCGAATAAATTTGCATAAATTAGCATAGATAATGAATTTCACGATTCTGTGTAGAAATTTTAAATTCCCTCCTAGCCCTATCATATGAAACAATCAGAATCAAAATCGGTTGAAAAATAACGAAGAAGAAGCATTTTGAAAATCTTAATGTTGATGCCACAACAAAGTCTAAGTTTGTTGACCTTAAATGGCCTTTGACCTTAACTTAGTGACCTGAAATTCTACTCACATGATTGGGGAGACTTGATAACCCTATAGTCCAAGTTTCATTGACTAAGAACTTATACTTTCAAAATTATATCAAAAATTCAAAAACTTAACCTTAGGTTAAGTTTTCGATGATGATGCTACAACATAGTCCAAGTCTGTTGACCTGAAATGACCTTTGACCTTGACTTTGTGATCTGAAATTCTACTCACATGATTGGGGATACTTGATTACCCTATAGTCAAAGTTTAATTGACTAAGAACTTATACTTTAAAAATTATACCAAAAATTCAAAAACTTAACCTTAGGTTAAGTTTTTGATGTTGACGCCGTCGCCGTCGCCGTCGCCGTCGCCGCCGCCGTCACCGGAAAAGCGGCGCCTATGTCTCGCTTTTTGCTACGCAGGCGAGACAAAAACCAAATAATCAAACATAAAAACACAATAACTTTGGGTAATCTTAATTGTCAAATTTATCTTTCTAAAACCTCATAAGAATTTCAATACTCTGTACAATATACAAAGATAAGTTAAACATGATCGAGAAATTTGCATTTGAATGTCCTTTTCAAAGTTGTCTTTTCCATGATCATAAATACATGTACAATCTAAAAAAAAAAATGAAATGAAAAGGAGGGGAGTGTTATACAGTTCAGTTGGCAAATGTAAAAAGTCAAAACAGTATTTAATATATGCTTGACACTATAACAAGATATTATCATACAATATGTATCTTGTCAACAGAAATAAAAATAAATAATGCGTTGTGGTTATAAGTTTGTATAAAAGGTCTCTAAAATTATTTACATGTCGGTTGAGGAGTCCACTAATTTACTGGAAAATGAATACAAAAACTGTTCCATAGTTTATCACAATAACGTACAGGCATTAATCTTAAAACCAATGCCATTACCATTTAGCAAAAGCCATAAAATTACCATGTTGAGTGGGAATATAAAACATCAAAATAACTACACCAAACATTACTTTTTACTACCTTGGATAAATTGAATTACACTACACGATTCCTAATAGATTTAAACCAAACATTAGTTTACTAGAAAACAATTGGTCCGAAAAAAGTATCATAAAGGTATAATGTGTAATTTAAACCCAATTCCTATTTTTCTGATACCAATACTTGCTTTAACACATTAACATCACTGAATAAGTGAAATAGAACATTTATCAATTATATTTGTGTATCAAAATATAAAAAAACCTTGTTCATACATGTATGTGACACAGTGAACCACTTTAAAGGACAACCAAGGCAAAATACGAACCCCTTTCACATGTAAATAAAGAGCAAATTTTGGGTGAAGGAAAAAGTAGTTGTGCGTGAACTCCCAAGGCATGTACATGTACTTGCTTCCATAAGATGTGAAAAAACATGAAGCGAACTAAGCTCATAAATGTCGTTCTATTTTGCCACAGTGGGTTTTTCCTTTAAGATGGTTCATACTGGTTCAAGATCTTAACTTGGTACGTACTACGTAATGTTCATGATGTGTTCCTTTGCAAAAGAGTGCACTCTAAAATGTACAAACAAAATCAAAATACCGGTAGATGCTTGAAATAGAAGCCTTTTTTCTGTTTTACTGCCAGATAATGTCAAAAAATGACAATTACAGGATTAAATGTATGAATTCTAACAACAATCTTAACATGTACATGTACGTGACAAATGTAAATTTTATTTTTTGGAACAAATACTTACTGTAATATGACTGTGCTTTCTCTACTGTTATACATTAACATTCACATGACTTGTGCACAATAAATCATCTATACAGGTGGGAAGACATTTTAAATTTGGCATTTGTATTTCAAATATTTCTTTTCTATAATTTCCACTAAACAAGACAAAGAGAAGGGTTTTTCAAATAATTTCAAGAAAATATTACTTTGTAATAACAATTACATTATTCAAATTATTTCAGATCATTAGTACAACACTGACCTAATCTTTTTTTCCTCTTCTAACACATTACATGCAGAAACTGGAATATTCTTTATTAGTTATTACATGTACATGAATAATTTTGATTTTACAGTCTATAACAAATATTCAAAGGGTATCATCATGCCAGACCTAATGATTAAAATCTGTATTGTGAAAAAGTGTGTCCAATCTAAATCAATCCATGTGTCATACATGTACATCTACCAGTATTCTCAATTAGCATATAACATACCACAGAATACAATCTAAAACCATTTGGCAAAAGATATAATTTAGTCAAGGTAATTATTTTTACTGCTTGACAGAAGAGGTTATAAAATACATTACAAAACAATTAATGGACCTTCCAGGAAAGCAGAAACTGTGCTCAAAATGTCAAAGATCTTTGCATATTTTCTATTTAAAATGTTTGAAAAGGGCCATTTCAAATTTATAAATGTTCATGAAGCCAAGGCCCTCACTAACATGACCAAATGATCATCAGACTAAATTTTTGGTCTCAAGAGCGAAAGACCCCCTTGAGTAACTTCTCTGTGAATTAGTGCATGGAGTATCTAATACATCACTTTGCAATTTGCAGGCAACATTATTTCCGTACAGTGTGCAAGATTCATCAAATACGTTGATGACATGTATACAATGCATGTATTGTCCATAGTGGTGTGTATGTGTGTGTTAGACTTATATTTGTTAGTAGTTTGCAAGAATTTTGAGATGCAGCATTATTGAATTGGTAATACTTCAGAACCTTCATTGTAATTTTTTTCTAAAGGGAAACAAAATGTTCAGATATCAATGCGACTCCTTGTTGAAACTGTTAAAACATCACAGAGATGCATCTTTCACAAGCAAATCAACATTTTGATAATTTGCCACTTTTAGGAACGAAAGGAAAGAACCAGAGCCAAATGGACCTTGACTCATAGGCTTTAAAACACACTTAACCCTTACTGTACTGGGCTATTTTGAGCACCCACTGACTGGGGGGGGGGGGGCCTGGGAGGCCCCCCCTATGATCTCGGCCGTCGATTGTCCGATGAACACGAAAATTTGCATGTTTGTAGATATTTACGTAAGGAACAAGATGGTATAATTAGTTTTTTCCGAATATGCAAATTTTTGTCGTTAGCCTAATTAATTATGCAAAATGCGCTAATTTTATGCATTTTACCGAAAACGTGTCAAACTCCACTTTTTGAATGTTGAAACTCATTATCCATATGAAACTTCTTTTCTCACACAAAAAAGTTATTTTAATGTAATTAATAATGATAATTTATGCAAATTTTGATGCGATTTTCATTTTTTTTATTTTTTATTGATGACATGCGCATACTAATTGTTATGTAACGCCTTACAGGTATATCCGATTTCGACGAAAATGGTATCAAAATGTGCGTAAGACTTGAGGGAAAAAAGTCATGAAACGACAATTCAAAATTCCAAGCGGTTGCGGCGCAATCTCTGAAAATGTCGAGGGGGGGGCCTCCCAGGCCCCCCCCCCAGTACAGTAAGGGTTAATGCCCTTCTGGCTCTCAACAGATGTTATTAGTTAATAGAAGTGTATCAAATGTAATATGGTAGAGCAAACTTGCTCATCACCTAGACACAGAAAATAAATATCAGTAAAAAAACATTCTATAAAAAAAGAATTTATGACATGTACCAGATTACGCGACAGGAACGTTGGTGACCTTACTAATACTAGTTGTAACATATTCAAACAAGTAGAACCATAATCATTACATTTTACATTGTGTTCACCAATAATGCCGATTGCACAGGAGGCATCCTTTGCCAGAGGTATGACTGCTACTGGCACAATCTTTGATGCACCGTGCGAAGATGACATCATCTAAAAAATGACTGCAAAATGAACGATGCCCCACTGCAGTAAATTGCTTGATAGCGCAGATAATAATGAAATCAAAATGACCCCTCTTGTGCAACAGGCATTAAAGGATCTGTGCGTTCTGGGATCAACAATGCCTCCGGTGATAATCCAATATATACAAAACATAATCAAATAAAAGAAGAGACGAGCTACGAGATCGGTTGCGTCTTGAGCCTTACCAGAGGTATCTTCTTCTCTCGTACGCATCGATCGCAAACCCATTCGGCCGCATGTTCCGAGTTGAGCAACGTGTAGGCTGTCGTTGTCATACCTGTACAGATGCGGTGGAACCACGTGTGGCAGCTACTGACGCAGATGACCGCGTCTTCTGAATCTTGGACCTGCTGATGGCAGATCCCACAAGGGAAAAGAGTCTGAGGATTACTGTACATCATAGGAGGCATAGGGCCGTTGGAGTTGTGACTGTTGGCCATGTTGTTGGGGTACGGCCCTCCACCCGGTGGTATGCCATGTTGGTGATGAAATGAGTTGCCGTAAGGCCCAAACTGATTGTTCATGGCCGCCGTGCGGCCGAGACGGCGTGTTAGTAAGTTGAGACCCCGAGCGGTTGCTGTCGCCCCGCTGGGGTCGTCCTCAAATGGGTTGGAGGCTATGATGTTGTCACCACTAGGGGTAGGTGGGGGAGCCAGATTGCCTCCAGCAGAACCACTCCCGGGCCCCTGGAAAAAAAAGGAAGTTAAACAATACTATTAATGTGCATTAACATTAATAAAAAATGCTGCTATCAGTTATTGACCTACATTATACACATCCATCAGACCATGAAATGTTAATTTGTACTGCACATCTTTAATATCATCAGGTTAAGGAACGGACCACATTGTCCAGTCGGAACACAGAAGCCAAAGGAGGATAAAATGCCCATCTCTCTACTTTTCTCATTTTTGCTCATGTTTTCCTTATTTTTGCCCTCCGACCCTTGCTAAACCATCTTGGCAGCAACAGAAACAGGAACAGAATAGCAAATTCAAAATAAAGGTTACCTTTAAGCCGGGAGGTTTCTTGCGTTTCTTCGTCGGACTTGGTGGCTGGCTTGTAGACGACCCCTTACTGCTGTCAGTGTTCTCGCGCTCACTGTCTGTTGATGCAGCTAATTTTGTATGGACAGATAGAATATAAAAAACAGCATGGATTATTATCAAATAAAATTGTAAAGCATTGGAATATTGAAACATATTAAATGGCACCTTGTAAAATCTCAAAATTATGAATCCAGCGCACCATTTCCACTCCTTCTGTATTCTGTTTAGTAGCGGGCATAGAGACATGCAATTATGCCTGTGTCGTGTTAATATTTAGTAAAATCTACAGTGAAACTAAAATAAAAATGTTGCCTATAGATCTAATTGGGTGAAATTAGAAAATCAATAAATGTTACAGAAGTATTGTGACCAAATTGTTTATGTCAGAACAGGGCGAGGGCGCACAATTGGATAAAGGTCTGAATAGAACGTCTATAGACAATCTGGGCATGAGAGTTTTAATAAATAATGAGAATCCACTGAAGGCAAAATGACTGCATAATATGTTAATAAATAAAAAGAAGTTAGAGACAGTTAACTTCAGTATGTAACAAAGTAACAGTCATTACATCTACAAGTTTTAAGTTAAAATGTTACAAGTTAAAAAGTTACATTGTCAAGTTAAAACAAATAATAAAAGTTAAATTGTTACGATGACAGTAATATTTAATGACAATGTCAATGTGATCTGCAGGCTGCAGAGATCATTTGACAGTCGAAAGACGAAGGATTATGAAGAGTTATATCATCTACGTCCTCCCTTGCGTCAAATAGATTATTTTTTAGATGTTTTAAATGGCCTAGATCTACCAACTGGAATTAACATGTACTAGCTTTGAGGTTAATTCCCCTTTCATAGCAATACGAGTAGAGACTATAAAGAAGAGTCCACTACTACTGCACAAGCATTGCCATTGCATTACGAACTACTTTAGTCTTTGGCAAACAGCGAAGGTGATTTGCAAATGCAATGCATGCAAGGTTCGTTGAGTGCAAGAATGATAACAAACGCGAATGCATATGCGCGCATTACTTTTTAGGTTTTGTTTACATCAGTCATCACTCTTCATGTAGATGTATATTGGAATTGGTGCCAATTAAGGCTAGGTGATATCAATATCATAATTCATATAACTTCATGCAGCGGCCAGGCCAATCCTAAACACAGTCACATCACTGATCACATCACACTGCACTCAGCTCAGCTCTCTGCATCCAGCCCCAGCCGCTAGGGCTGCGAGAGCGGACGCATAGCGATACACTACGGGCCGTGCCGCGCAACAGGCCGCAGTAAATGCAATGCACCATTGAACTTGCAAGGTATTTTTCAAAGTACTTTTTCTCATAGTAGAGGTACTTACTGCGGAGTCTTTTAGTAGTCTTTTTTTCTCTTGGCATTAGGCAGCTAGTTGCAGGAATGATGCTGGGCAGATTAGGTACTTTAAGCTCATAGTCTACACGTTTTCAATCATAATTTGACGTTATCCGGTACCTGAAATGAGCGCGTCGTCTCCGATTGTTGATGCAAATTTATACGTACGATATGCATGCAAAAATAAATGGAAATGCTTAAACACGAAACGTATGAGAAAAACTGTAGCGTGTACCGTATTTCATCCTAGATGGCGCTAGAGCAAAGTCATTAAAAAAATTATCGAGATCGAGATAGGGGTAGAACGCGACAATAATCATGATAATAATTATTGCTTCCCTAACTTTATTGCATTAACCCAAACCTAACCTAAAACCTAGTTGTAACCTGTCCCAAACACTAGCCAACTACTGAGCTACAACAACAGTTATAGAAATGAGAAGAAAGAGATTCAAGTCGCTTTTCAGTAGGCAGAAATAGGATTCATTTAAAAGGGGTGAAAGACAAGGTGAGAGGCTCTTGTTTGTGCCTAGAAGATCGAAAATGATAACTAAATTAATTAATAAAATTAACATATTGAGCCTTCGAAATCTCCTGCATGGAAAAGATAATCATACAAAAATTCCTCGAAATTAGCAAAATGGGGCACATGCGTCAAAGAGAGAGAGAGAGAGAGAGAGAGAGAGAGAGAGAGAAAGAGAAAGAGAGACACCCACATGCCCCCCTACACACAAACAATAATGTATGTATACTGCAGTGGGCCTATACTTGAAATCACTTTAACCTTTTAAAAATCGGTCTCTTCTGCCCCCCCCCCCTCCCCCCCCCCCTTCCCACGTATCACAGCTTAGAAAAAATAATGCCCCATTTTCCATTCGGCACTCACTGGGCGACGGATTGTGGGTAAGGGGGGGGGGGGGGGAGGTACTATGGTCCTCTGTCCGCCCTTTTTGTTTTTTATTTCTCTCTCTCTCTCTCTCTCTTTCTTTCTCTCTCCCTCTCTCTCTCTCTCTCTCCCTCTCTCTCTCCCTCTCTCTATCTCTCTCTCTATGTCTCTCTCTGTCTCTCTCTCTCCCTCTCTCTCTCTCTCTCTCGTTCTCTCTCTCCCTCTCTCTCTCTCTCTCTCTTTTTCTGCCTCTCTCTCTCTCTCTCTCTCTCTCTCTCTCTCTCTCTCTCTCTCTAGCTCTTCCGACTTTTAAACAGGTTTCTATACATTATGTTTTATTCATCATTATATTGGCCTTATTTTTTTTAATGATCTAGGCTACGCACTTGTAGATATGGAATCAAAAAATCTTTTATTTGCATTCCGTTATTTCAAGTACCATTTGTAATGATTAGCTAAATAAATTTAAAAAGAAAGAAAATGCATTACATGTAGAGCGTATAGATGTACAATAGTAAAACATTGAAGGAAAACCATAAAATGATTTTAATCTAGTATTTAAATCATAGTACACATTAAATCTATATATAGATCAATGTACACAAAATGAGTATCAATATCAATCTAGAATATAACGATATAAAACATTTTGAGGTGCGGGTTATATTTAACAATCATGGCTTTTCTCTTTTTGCAGACCTCTCCGCTAGCGATATATATGTTTGATGTATTTGTTCATGCCAAGGGGGGGGGGGGGTATAATTTGTGTGACTTTTGTGTTGCTTATAGCGCAACATTAGCAACATTAGCTCCAGTATTATTTTGTGTGGGGATTATTTGTACAGTTTTTCCCACCTTTCTAATTTTTCCATATAGTGGCGCACAATCGAATGTCTTTAAAGCCCGTCTGAACTAGTTTGGCCAGGAGGGATTAGACCATCCAGCGAGGTCACTGACAGGTGGCTATCTCATCAACTCAGCTCTCAATATTCATAAGAAAAGAGGATCATGGGGGACCAACGGGCACCGCTTAGAAATTGTTTTCTATAAAGAGGATCAAGTAGCTACAAGTATACAGAGGGTTTTATAACAATGTATGCATTAGCATTGTTAGGAAATTACTGAAGGCAATAGTGGATGATACATGCAGTGTGCCCAGGGAGGGGCACCGTCCAGAATAGTTGACATTTTAAACAAATAGGCATATCCGCAAATCAAATTTCTCTGGAATATTCTAATTTCTACAATTCTTACAAGGAAATGTTCTTTTTTTTAGGGGGGGGGTCGGTGGATGTCACACATCTCAAATTAAATGTGTGTAAAAGTATTAAAGCAAATACGTGCCGCGGGGGGGGGGTCACGTACCCCCCTTTGATCACTAGGAAAAGTTAATGATCTGCAACAGAGGAAAATATAGAGTTCATAACTAAATAACTGCACTGAGTGCCAAATAAGATATAAAAAATTGATAAGAATGGGTCTTTCCCATACTATGTACAAAATGATTATTTGGTAATTTTTATAATGGGTTTTATACCGATTCACCCGATGTTAAAGAAATCGCGTTCTTGAAATAAACAAGAAACTGCTAATAAAAAATGACACCAATCAAGTCGACCCTTCTTCTTTTGAATTACCTAAACAGGGTCACAATTTACAAAAATGATGTCAGTATTCTTAAAACATGAATAATGTTGTATCATTCTGATTAGAAAGCGTCAATACTGACTATGACCTACACAACTACTTTTATAATGGTAAATAAATCCATACAGATAATTCATTGGATGTATTTCCTAATACACATGTATAAGTTGAAAGATAAAACATATTAAATTGATGAAAGTGTTTCTACTCGATCGTAAGTTCTCTTTCTCCCCCTTCATCTTGAGGCATTAAGCGATCTTAGGGTTCGTGGGCAAACATGGCGGCTGCATAGTGAGCCAGTCGGAAATGTTCGGAAGAGATCGGAGCGCGAGGAGATCGTCTCTTGCGCTTGCCACCAGCAAGCTGTGGAAAGGAAAAAAAAACATTATTCATTTCTATTTCATTTTCATGTATTTAACATATTACGAATAACGTATCAGTACACTCCCAGGCCAATCACCCCGGAAAACTATCCCCAAGGACAATTACTCCCCGGAAAATTACCGCCACCCCTGAAAATAACCCACTAGGACACCCCCCCCCCCCCGGACAACCGAGAACAGCCACCCCGAGGATAAATACCCCTACCCCCCCCCCCGAAAATTACCCCCTGTAAAGGGGAAGTCCACTCTGATAATAAGTTGGTTTTAATCAAAAGTATTTTTCGGGGGGGGGGTAAGTGTCATAGTAAGTAATTTTCCGGGGGTATTTGTTCTCGGGGGGGGGGGGGCGTAATATCCGTAATATTCAGGGGTGGGGGGTAATTGTCCCGCTGGTAATTGGCAGGGGCTGATTGCCCAGGGGGTAATTGTCCTAGAACCTATAAATGAAATAACATTAAATTAAAATCAAGAATAAAACTTAACAATCAAAAACTGGATGTATCCTCAGGGGCGTATCCAGAATGCGTGCCCCCCTCCCTTGTTCATATTGCAATGGACCACCAACGCCAAGCTGCCCTAATATTAGTACTAGACGACCCCATCACCCCTAGGAGGATACCCCTGTCATATCAAAAACGTTTCACTCTCTCTCTTTTCTGTTCTCCCCTCTTGTAATGCTTGCCTTGACCAGGGCTGATTTTAGATGAGGATCAAAAGAATATTGATACAATGGGGGCGTTCCCGCATTCTCACGGCCCATCTTCGTCACATCAATGGGAAATGTTATTGTTTTCATTTTACCATTGAATATCATTATACCAATGCAACAAAATTACAAAATTAAAACCATGATATCGGAGGGCAAAAAATACCAATGGAGAGCACTCTGCCCCCCCCCCCCCCAACAAAATAAACAATACAAAATTACCTGACGACAGTTTTCAGGAACTTGAAACCATGCTTCATCGACCTCGTCCTGGTAGTCTACGAAGTCAGAACTGAACATGGATGAAACTGTCATGGAAAATGAATGTATGGTAAAATGAGTTAAGAGGGATACACAGAGGTTCAATGAAAAATCAGTAAATTTTACACAAATTTGGTTTAATAATAATGTATTACCCTATATTTTCTTCGGTTTCAGAGGCGTAGTGTGCACCCTGGCATCGGGGAAGGGACATGTATGAGAAGGGAGAGCAATTATTATCGCTCTTGTTTATGTTATCTTCACCTTAAAGAGAAGGTTCATAGATTTTGAACTTGACTGAATTATTGCAATCGTAAGAATATCACATCTCTTTAGCTTGTAAATCCGAGCGAAAATTATAAAAGTTGATTAAAATTGACGAAAAATCAACCCACTCAAGACCCCGAGAAAAAAAAAATCGTAGTGCAGGCTGATTTTTCAGTGACGTCAAGGTATGAACAAAGGGCCTGGGCCGCTCAGCTGATCTGATTGTCGACGGACGCAACCCATCTTTCTTTGTTTGTGTTCATCAAACTAAGGCCAAAAAAAAAAGATTGTTTGGTTGTCCTTGATTGCTATTCTGGAGTAGGGGCGGGCGGGCGGATTTTTAATTTTATTTTTATTATTATTTTTAATTCATTTTTTGTGTGTCTTTTTTTTATTTCTCTTTTTTTTTTCTTTTTTTTTCCCCCATTTAAAAAAAATGTTATAATAATTTTTTTTCCACAACAAGAAAATCATTGGGATTGTCAAGCATTTAAACAAAGTCTATAAACACTTTAATATGTTAAAAGACTAAGTTTAATATCAAGACCAACACAGAAAGTATTTTGGGCTTTGAAATAAAGCACCTTTTAAATCTCCATTGTACTACTTATAGCTACTTGCGCCCGCTATGTAGCAAACAATGCCTAATCGGTGACCATTGGTCCCCCATTATCCTTTTTATCTTATATTAACTGAAAGCTGATTTGATGAGATAACCACCTGTCCAGTGACCTTGCAGGGTGTTCTAATGCCTCCTGTAAACTAGTACATATGGGCGTTTAAATGAGTTTAAGAATGCTCAGAACCTGATTTGAATGAACGGCATTTTGACATAGAAAAATAAAAATGGCAAGTTTAATAAATAACTAATTGCGAAAAGACCAAACTGGCAACGGGAGGCATTTTGATCCTTGCATATGCATAAAATGGTATGTTTGGCATTTAAGATTGCTCCCCCCCCCCCCCAAAAAAAAAAATAGAATAAATAAATAAATAAATAAATACGAGCGGGCGGTGACAACCAAAAGTTTTTTTTTGGGGGGGCCTTACCAGTACTCGACGTGTCCGATGTCACAGACGGAACATTTACCGTTCCAATCATCTCTTCTTTGACTTGAAGATAAGTCCCAGGATCGTCCGGGTTCGCAACATAGGTCGACCATAGATGTCCGGTCAGACCACCAATACCACCGGTGTTACCGTGGCTGTCGTCGGCCATCTCGAGGTTCATGCTAAAGGTTTCAAAGCGGAGAGCTTTGTCCGATGATTTGAACCCGCCGATGAACGACGAACCTTGGTGTTTCATTTTATCTATAGGCAAAGGAAAATCAGAGAGAGTCAATGTCGACGGGTTCAGGAAGCTACCCCCCCCCCCCGCACACACACACACACACACACACACACACACACCAACGAGTAGCAGATACCCACCCCTCCATCCCCATTCCCCAGATATTCCTAATTATCTCCCCCTTCTAAGTAGATTTAGAGGAGTCGTGTTTCCGGTGAAAATTATGTCTGAGATAATATTGCTCCGTATAGGAAAGCTGGTGGGATTATCAAAATGATTATTATTCGGCAGGGGGTTGAAGTCTTTTCGGAACAACTCTCTTTTACTGACAAGCCTTGTTCAACCACTGATGAAAATACTAATGAATGAAATTATTTATTAAACTAACCACTCAAACATCTTGTCAGATGCGAAGAAACGGCGTCTGGGATGGTCGTGTGCTTGCAAACTCCATTTCTTATCTCGTATCGTGCATTCTGTTGAAGAAAGAAATTAGATCATTCTAAATGTAGTATTTTCCTCGTCGTATCCTTCTTCATTTTTTCAATTTCACTTATTACTTATTATTTGCCATCTGATACAATTCACTACCACTCCTATGCTATTTATTAAAAAGCGGTCATCTTAATGAATATGTACACCACACTCCAGGCGCGGATCCACGGGGGGGGGGGTGACGGGCCCTGGCCTCTCCCCCCTGGCAAAAAACGTTAAAAAACGCAAATGTTACCTCATTTAAACAAAAAATGAAAGGCCCTAAAGGCCCATTTTCATTTTTTGATTAATAAAGGTATAATTTACTTTTTTTACGTGGTTTTTGTCAGGGGGGTCGGGCCTGCCCGAGGGTCCTAGAAAACAGAAAGTAATCATTTGACATTATGCAAACTTTTATTTAACTCATCAAATTGCAAACAATTTTTTCCACGTGTATCATCTAGTACCAAATAACCAAGCGAAACTCGCCGTCAGATGCAAATACGGGTTAGCTTAGCTTAAATGATTTATGACATATTGTCAGATGTCTATTGTGATGATTGTATTCTCTACTTATTTCTTCTTTGTATTTTACTTTAATTTAAATTATGTATTCTAATGGGGGGGGGGGGGTAGTAAGCACTAATTAATTTTTTTTTGGAACTCGAAAATTTAAAAAATCGCACCCCCCCCCCCCCCTCTTGAGCGCCAGGGTGGGGGCCATCTCCTAAAAAAGGTAAAATTAACGTGTTTGTACACGTTTTTTTTTCCCAAGGGGGCCGGGCCGCCCCCCCCCCCCTGGATCCGCCACTGCACCATTGTCATCTGCGCGAAATTAACTGCAAGCCTGAAACGCATTGTTATGTAACGCAGAGTAAATTCATCATTTTGGGTGATAACTTCGCGAACGAAAACAAGGCATTGACGAAAGTCGTCAATGCAACAACATCTTCTTTTCATCCTCACTTCTGTGTTCCAACACACTTCTCAAAGTTTTCTCACCGAGTTAACATGTTAATTTGAAAACGCCATCTCTTCACTTCTCAATTACTGACCTCCTTCATCTCACTTGGAGAACCTTCATACATCTAAATATATCTCTGCATTCTACTCGGAGAACAATCCAAAATCTCGCTTGTGCTAGCCAAGTAGTTTCGTGATAATATCTGGGGTGATTTTGTGAAATACAAGTTCGGAATTGTGCAATATTTGGAACCGTATCCGCACACCCATACCCCCTGGTCAACCACTGCCCCCCCCCCCAATAATCCCCCTAGGATACCCACCCTCTAGGTCAGTTACCCCCTAGGACAACTACCCCTGGACAACTACCCCCCCCCCCCCCAGCCAACTACCCCTAGGGAAACCACCCTCTAGGACAACTACCCCCGGACAACTACCCCCGGACAACTATACCCCCAGACAACTACCCCTAGGATAGTTGACCGGGGGAAGTTGTCGTAGAGGGTGGTTGTCGTAGGGGGTAGTTGTCTAAGGGTATAGTTGTCCGGGGGTAGTTATCCGGGGGAGTTGTCCTAGAGGGTGGTTTTCCTATTGTCTGGAGGTAGTTGTTCGGGGGTAGTTGTCCTGGAGGGGTCATACACGTGGTCATAAAATGACCACGTCGTGGTCATTTTTAACCACGTTTTGGTAGTCAACTATGCACCTTTAAAAACGACCACGATCGACGTGGTCATTTTTTGACCACGTATTTTTAAGAGTGTAGGGGGTAGTTGTATGGGGGTAGTTGTCCTACTGGGGTGGTTATCTTAAGGGAGGTTATCCGGGGGTGGTTGTCCTAGATCCATATGGAACATTATTTTGGAGGATTCATGCCTGCACCCATAAAGTCACCGGTTAGTGGTGATTGGTTTTTATTAGTCATGCTTGATCCAACCAGTCAATTAAAACCTTGCTTACAATGGAATAAAACAAAAGTATGCTGTATGATTAGTTAAGTAAAGTACAATCAGATGAAAAATTTGGTCACACATGGTTCATCTTTATTGCCTTGCCATACAAAATAAAAGTTACCTGAGGAAGAAATATGAGCAGACATGGGAAACCTTCATAAACAACAAAATGATACTTAAATATAAAGGGGAAAAAGAAAGAAAAAAGTCTTCTCCAAACACCTACTGTAGGTTGGTCGATGATCAACTCATACGCGACGGTCCGAATTACACGGGCATTTGCATTAACGGTTGTTAGTGTGTAGTTGAAGTAGAATCTCTGATTAAGATAGTCCTGGACAGAGAAGATACGATGCCTCCCTCCAAGAGCGATCCCATCTTTTAGGGTCGCTTCGATACCAACTGATAGGATGAGAGCAATTCGAAATTTATATTTTCAACAACAACAAAATGGGTAATGTCATTGTACCGATGCGTATGATGGTTATTCTCATCCAACATGTCCGAAGAAAAGTAAAATACCTAAATAGAAGAAACGAATTGATCGTGTCCGCCCCATCCAATCGTGATCGGTATTTGAAAGAATTCAACATTGAATAACTTGAGGTAATCGCTATCTTATACAAAATTGAGTTTATCTAGACACATTGGCCCGAATTCACATTGGAGGTCTGTCGACAAACCTCCTTTGTGAATTCAGGCCATTAAGAAATATTATAGGTTTGTCATATCAAATATACAAATTAATTGTTTAAGTCAATGTATATCAAGCTAAACGTAAGGAAAGTATGTCTATGTAATAAGCATGTGAGAAAGTTATTAGAATCAGCATAATTTGTATTCTTTGCAATCAAAATGCAATTAATATAAGAAGAAAATACGATTGTATGACGAAAAAAATGTATTTAGCTAACCTTGTGTGACCGTGAATTTGTACGGGGAGCAATAATCCTTTGGGTCTGTCGAATGTGCTGCACTACTGCCAGCAATTAAGAGCGCGAGGAAAACCAATGTTAACAAATCGGACATTTTGAAACCTTTCAGCTCAGATCCGCAGATAGACAGGGTAAAATGATGGCGGCGAGACGATTATTTATAGGATCTTCCTCAAACAGTCTATGTTCAACACATTCACGACGCCGAGAATGCAATTAATTAATTCCAAAAAGAATAAATATTTTATTTGGATGACATCTGTGATGATTGATCTTGTCCTAGATGTTCAATGTTTGCTCCCGTCCTGTTTATATAATAATAACTGATGAGATTTTACAGAGGTAAGTCTCATAACACCCAGACACGGATCATTGCTTTGAATGAGCAAATACAGGCATGGTTTGAATACACAAGGTCGGTATGCGTGGGCTCTATCAAAATTAATTTCAAAAGGAAAAACGTAAATTTGCTTTCATTCATTTATATTACTCTGGAATTAGTATCATATACAGGGGCGTACGCAGGGGGGTGTTTTGGGGGTTCAAACCCCCCCCCCCTTTGGTATTTTAATGTATGTAAACCCCCCTAAAAAAACCTAAAACCCCCCCACCCCCTTTGGCTTTTTTTTTTTTTTTTTTTTTATTAAAAAAAAAAAAAAAATTATACCCACGGCTAACCTAAATAAGGTGACCTTACCCCCCCCCCCATACGTAAAAAAATGTCAAATTTTGAAATTTTGAGACCAAAAAAAAAAAAAGTGTCCGCTTACCGCCCCCCCCCCCCCCCCCCCCCCCCCCCCCCACTGAGCGACTTTTCTGCCGGCTGAGTCGTTGCGATTTTTTTTGGCCTCCAAAAAAAAAAAAAAAAAGTGTCCGCTTACCCCCCCCCCCCCCCCCCCCCCCCCCCCCCCCCCCCCCCACTGAGCGACTTTTCGGCCGGCGCGATTTTCAAATTTTCGGGAGCAAAATATTTTAAACCCCCCCCCCCCTTGAAAAAATCCTGCGTACGCCCCTGATCATATAGATATCTGTTCATGTCCCTTACACACTGTGACGAGATACGAGCTATACAAATAGGCCCCATATCAAGGGATATTATGGACACGTTTGAATAAACAAGGTCAGTTATGACTCTCAACTACAATAGGGAATCGTTCTTTTAATTGCTTTCGACCTTTTATTCATATCTTTCAGAAGTTGAAGGTTGGGCCCACGGGGTTAGTCCTATTCTAACATTTTGTTATGTTCTTTTCTTCAGAATCTCTGATGAAATTTTACAGAACTATTCTTTTATATCAGCTGGATACGAATAATTTAGGAACAAATTCAGTCAGTGGCGCCACGAGTAGGGCAGTGCAGTGGCGGATCCAGGGGGGGGGGGCCGGCCCCCCCCCCTTAAGAAAAAAAAATCATATAAAAAGAAGTGATTTTTACCTTTTGGGGGTGCAAATTGTTTTAAAAATGTGCTCACTACCCCCCCCCCCCTCCCCCTCCCCCTCCCCCCTCCCCCCTCCCCCTCCCCCCTCCCCCCCCCCCCCCCCCCCACTCAGCGACTTTTCGGCCGGCGCGATTTTCAAACTTTCGGGAGCAAAAATAAAATAAATTGGGCCCCCTCCCCTGAGAAATCCTGGGGCAGGGGCACTTGAGCAATTGAGGGAAGGGGGGGGGTGGAGGAATAGTTCGTTTTTGGAAAACGAAATGCGAATTTACAAGCCTATATATTGACAGGGAGTTGGAGGCTCCAGGTGTCTTCTTGTCTCGCCCTTTCCGCCCCACTTCCCTTCCTTTTTCTATCTTTTCTCCGATGTATTCTTATTTTTTTATTTTTTCACCACTCGATGGCGGGGAGGGATTTCTCCCATTTCTACGCCGCCGTAAATACAAAGGACAAGATTTGAAAAGGTCGGGTGAACTTCTGTATATACCTAACTTTGCTCTTACATGCAAAAAAAATATTGGAATATATTAGAAAAAGTTTAATTCAATTGATATAAAAGTTCGTATCAGGTCGTGCTGAATATAAATATATCAGGGGCGGATCTAGCTTTTTGCCGCGGGGGGGGGGGGGGGGGGTTGACTTTTAAAAAAATCCAAAAATCGCGCCGTTTTACTGTTTTACTTTTTTCTTCTTTTTCACTTGGCCGCGGGGGGGGGGGGGGGGGTTAAACCACCGAACCCCCCCCCCCTAGATCCGCCCCTGTATTTATACATGAACGTGCGTAATGCGTTTGGTTTGGTTTTGCCTTATAGTCCCCGATCTGCATGGCCTGTCTCCGTCAATACTAAATGATATTTTTAATTGAAATCTAAATAAATATTTTATTCTAAATTTTATCATTAAGTTAGGTATTTGCATTTATTTCATGAATTTTTTACCGTTATAAAATGGGAGGAAAGTTTTTACTACTGCTCACTTCGGGAAGCTACTCACATATTTACCCATGGATTATTGATGCACTCTGTCAATACACATCTGATTTCTGGTACTGTGTGCTTTTATTCATGCATATACAGCCAGAGGTCGGACACCCCCCCCCCCCCCCCCGACTCAGTGTTATTTAGGGTACGCGTATGCTTTACGGGCTGGATTTTTGTGTACTTAGGTGCGTGAAAAGTACCCCTTTACCGGACATTTTGGGAACACGCATTCTGTCCCCGACCCCGGAGTCGGGGGGGGGGGGGGGGGGGTCAGACATGTTTTCGCCAGTATTCATAGCAAACTCTGGATGAATTATATAACTCATAAATTGCAATGTTTATCGACAAATTGTATTTATCATCTTATGTCAATTAATAGCTATCATTGTATTTGTATACTATTTTGCATATCAGTGTATTTTATTTTACCAATTTCAATGTATTGTTTTTTCATGTAATTCTTAATCTTTTGTAAATTCAATTTGTTTGACTGCTATTTCGAATGATTGTATGCTTTTTAATCAATATAGGCCTAGGCCGTAAAAACCCCTTTTTAAATCAAATCAAATATTGTCCAAATTTGTTTATTACAAATGCCCTTTGTCAATTAAGGCACTACTCTCTTTCTACTTCAAAGAAACTAACTGTGTAGCATTATGTTTTATGGACCTCTGCCTTGTGCAGCTGAGTCTGAAATATAGTTCTGAATTGAATTGAATTAACTATTCCTATAGGTCTGTATTTTAGGAATTTCATTTTTCTAAATTGTTATAAATTAACCACGAATAATTGGAATTAAAAAATACCCTCAATTGACTTCCTTGCTCTTCACAACATTAAACTGGTAAATGGGTCAAAATTACTCTGATGAAAACTCCTTCATACTTCCTGATGATGGTATGCTGTATTATGATTCATGCTTGACTCCGCCTGTGAAGCTGTAGAAAGTTCTAGTGATTCTGCAAAGACATTAGTTTACAACGATAGCTAATCCGTGATATATATTATGTGGTATAACCCAGGCGCAAAACTATCTTGACTCTTGCAGAGTTTTGGGCTTTGGATTGATTGTTAAGTGAAACAGAATTACGTTTTTACTTGATTATAAATAATATTAAATTTCTTCTTACTTTCGTAGTCTAAAGATCTAATAAACCACTAGCAATGAAATAAAGCTACTGTTTGGCTGATGTCAATGTCTACTACGCTTTTACAACAACGAATATGTCTTATATATCACATTCACTGATAGCATGTAAACGCCCTCAGCGCTCATATGTGTACAGGAGCATGCACGCTTGTGTTTTTCGTCTATGAGTAATTGTACACAATCTGCATTGGCATCGTTAACGTGTAAATTTTGCATAGAAACGGGCACTGGATCGCTCGAAATAACTAATTTATCGTATATTTCATGTTCATAACGATACAATAATGTCTACCCTTAGAAATTTAACTGTTAGTGGGGAGAGGACGTCTGGAGATACAGTGAGGACACAAAATGGTGAGTTGAAGTTACGACGAATCGAGAGTCGAGAGACATGAGATTGAGAATTGAAAATGAAATGAGAGACCGAATGGAATAATGTAATGCGTGTGCCAATGCAATGCAATGCCAGTATCGAGCGAATGCCAATTGACAGATGATTTAGTGAATGTGATTGGCAACTTGTTTTGCAGGACATACCTCATGGGCAACAAGTAAGAAACGACAGATAAACATGATAAACAGAATAATCTATTCTGTTACTGGTCTTTGTAATTGTCCTGATCCTCGAAGCAGGAGATGGAGGAATGAAAAAAATAAGATTAAGATAAAAAGAATGTTCAAACTTCAAGAGAGTCGTGTCACGAGAGTGTGTAACAAATAAACAATGACCAGTAGTGTTGTGGTCCGAGAATAAGGATCGTTCCGCTCAAACGAGGTTCGTCTCCGTAAACACGGACAGATGCATCCTAAAAAATAAGGATTGTACACATTTTTGCAGACGATTCCTATTTACGATCCGTGTTTTGGCGATGCCAAAAATGGATTCCGCGATGATGCTCCTCAGTCTTTGATGCATTTAACATTCACTTTTCACAGAGAATTTCACATTATGAACGATAAATCCTCAGGAAGACGGACAACCCATATAAAAGTAGATGGTAAACTGCGGACGATTCTTATTTTTTAGGATGATATTTGTCTGCGTTTACGAGGATATTTATACGGATGATCCTCATTCTCTGACCAGCGCCCCTACTGCTAACAATAACATCCTGAACATATTTACATTTTGAGTTTAACATTAACATTATTCTTAACTCTTAAAAGTAAGACTTTATTTTATTCATTCCTCAACATATCCTGCTTCGAGGATCAGGATAAAATTGAGTGATTGAGGTATGTTGTAAGTAACTTTAAGTTTAAGTTGGTCCTGGACATTAATGGAATGCAAGGTAACATCAAAATTAATTTCTCTTCTCGAAACACAGCAGGTAGAGGATTTAAATTCACATCTGTTCTCTTTGGTTCTCGCTTACTGTACCTGACCATCACTTAATGGAAGAGCTTCCAATTATGTAGTCTTTTTTAAATATGTATTTGGCTGTACAATTAATTCTTTTCTCTCTCTCTCTCTCGCTTTCAGTAATGGCTGCTGCTGCAATAGCCAACATTGTGAAGAGCTCACTGGGTCCTGTAGGACTGGACAAAATGTTGGTCGATGATGTTGGGGTAAGTTGCTTGGGCAAGTAATTCTCTTAAAATTACATGGGGTGGGGGGAGTGAGGTCTTTAAAAAAAAAAACTCATAGCGGTAAATCTGTGTGCCTACTTGTTAGGGCGAAACCACAAACTTTCGCATTAATGAAACGTCTGCAAATTTTGGAAGTGGTTGAGATAGATTTGCAAATGATTCATGCTGCAGACTGATTGGCTCACAAAGTGAAAAAACACTAAGTTTTGTTTTTTTGCAATAATTTCATATTCTGAAAATCACTGTCGTTTACAATTCAGGAAGTGTCATGCTGCTCTAGTTTTCTGTTCTACAGTAGGGAAGCAAAAAAAAAAGGTTGGACATGATCAATCCAAACACTCCAATATTTACTTTAGAACATTGTAGCAAATCACACTAACCATTCACCCAATGCCTTTGTCGTTCTCAAAATTCAATTCTGAAAATATGTTTTCTATCTCAATCCCTTCGTCATGCACTGGGAAATATTGCCAAATCAGTAGTTTCCAAATAGCCATGATTAATAACAGTGGAAATAGTGCATGTGACAGATGCAGAATGAAATAAGTTTGGAAGTACCTTTGTAACTTAATAAATAACCATAGACGGTCGATGATTGTAGTTAACCATGATGATGTCTCTCCCTTCCCAGCATGAATAATTACCTTTTTGTGTCTTGTCTGACCAGGATGTGACAGTAACAAACGATGGTGCAACAATCCTCAAACTTCTAGAAGTGGAACATCCAGCTGCTAAGATCCTGGTAGAGCTCGCTGATCTTCAGGACCAAGAGGTTGGAGATGGAACAACATCAGTGGTAAGTATCGTTGTGGTTCTCGGCAAAAGTGCTGTTAACACCAAGTGAAGGGGATTTCATAACAAAATCAATAACAAGGGCTAATTCTCACTTGCAAGGGTACTACTACTACTGACAAGAACATGACGAATTGCATGTTTCTAACCTGCAAATTTTTTTATTTTTTTTCTCCTTAATACACCCCTGTGATTTATGCATGACCATACATTTGTATTTCAATCATGTAGACCATATTGATTTAGGTATTCAAATATTCAAATTTGAACTTTGACTTTTGAAATCGCATCATTTCAGAGAAAAGAATATCCGAAATGTGTAAGCTTATACTACCACGTATGAACTTTTAGAGTAAGAAGTATCTACCAATGGTACAGAAGAAACTTTATCATTGATGCTCTCCGAAGGTGGATAATGTTCCTGTTGTCATGAGTTTATCTGTATCTATCCACCCCATAACAGGTCATCATTGCTGCTGAACTGCTAAAGAATGCTGATGAGCTTGTCAAACAGAAGATTCACCCCACAACCATCATCAGTGGATACAGATTAGCATGCAAGTAAGTCACCAAACGTGTTACAGTATGTCATGGTACTTGTCGTTAGGCAAAGTTCTCCATTGATCCTCTAGTACAGCTGTATTTTCACTATTTCCCCCACACCTCTTTGTATACATTAGTTTGTTTCACTGTTAATTTGGCCTTTGCTGCTTTGCATTCTTTTAACGGTTTCAGATTCCATCTTTCGGAGCAAATGGTGTTTTCTCAGGCTTTTGAACCAAATTCATGACAAAAGATATAATAACATTTAAATCACATATGTACTTTCATCTTTGTGTCATGTTTGATGAATAATCCTTGAACATACATACTAATATTATTAATCTCTTATGTTTCTTTTTTGTTTGTTTACAGGGAAGCCTGCCGTTACATCCAAGAGCATTTAACGATCAGTACAGATGATTTAGTGAAAGAGAGCATTATCAATGCAGCTAAGACGTCTATGTCATCAAAACTTATTGGAAGGTATGGAAAAGATCTTGAATTTCCTAATTTCTTAGAAATCGTACGTTTCAGTTTTAATGTATAATATTCACTCTATTGACCGAAGCATCAGTGTAAGACTTTGTTTATTTCTTATTCTCAATTTAAATTTGATTACAAGCACCCTGCATTCTTTCATTTTGTCAGCAGGGACATGTTGTCTTTTGAGAGCTTGGGGGCTTTAGACTTAAATTTCCTCCTGGTTCCTCACAGACGATACAATCTGATAGTGAGAATGAAGTGGACATGAAATCTGTTTCATCAGAATCTTAGAGTAAAATACATCTATAGCTTTATACTTAGTTTCCCATATTTGCATCAAGATGTAGACACAATATTTTCTTAATTACAAGACCATTGCTTGATTTTTTAAATTTGATTAAGTCACTTGTAAAACATTAATCAAGTAGCTGTTACAAAAAAGAGAAACAGTTTAGTTTGGTGTGTAGACCCTACCCAGAAAGCATTAGACATGCAAAATGTGGTGTCTTGTTTCACACAGGCCACTTTGTTAACAACAAATTTAGTATTGTGTATTATTAATACCTCCTGTTTTGTTCTATTTGTGAAATCAGGGATCCTGAGTTCTGGTCTGAGATGATCTATGATGCCGCTCAGGCTGTGAAGACCACAGACGCTAAGGGAGCCACCAAGTGCCCCATCAAGGCTATCAACCTCCTCAAGGCTCATGGCAAGAGCTCTAAAGAGACCATCCTTGTTCCGGGATATGCTCTCAACTGCACCGTAGCATCTCAGGGTAAGGGGTCATCTTCTGTATAGGCCAGGGGGTGTTTCACAGAGATCCTAAGTCAAACTTAACTCTAAGCTGGACTTAACAATTATGGAAAGCCATTAGCATCTTTGAAAATATTTTGTAAAAGTTATTTTATAAAGCATAAAATGTTGATTCAAATCATTCATATTTCTATTATCGAGGAGATTTCGTGTTTTTGATGTGAAATTGGTGAAAAGTCTAAAATACTTCCAGTTTGTGCTTTTGAATATATTTTATTTAAGGGCTACAAATGGCTCTCCATAAATTTTAAGTCCAACTTGGAGTGAAGTTCGACTTTGGATCTTTGTGAAACAACCCCCCCCCCCCTAGTTTTGTGTTAGTACACAGTTTGACAGATTTACAGATCTTTTAAATGTAGAGATGTCACCAATATCCGTTTTTTCTTTGAGAGGAATAGTCACTCTGGTGCAACAAGAAATGCCCATTGGAGGGTAATGAGTACATAACTGTCAACATGTATCCAGTGCTTGTCTCGATAGGTATCTTACAGTTTGTTATCAATTACATTTATCTGCTCATGCATAGATTGTATAGATAAAATGGCTCATTGATTTTGGCGAGTCTTGAAAAATTGTCATTCTGTGTCCTATAAGCCAATAAGTGTTGCAGTCATGGAATAATTAACATTAAAAGTATCCATTTGCTTGTTGTTTGTCTGATTCAAGACTACTTGGAATTGAAACTTTTCATATCCATAAATTTATAAATGAATGATACACACCAATAAAACTTAAACCAAATTTTCCATGATCCAATCTGAAGCACATATGGAAAAAAGGCATATCGAGGCTGATTCTATGTTCCTCATTTTTTCCACTGTAGCAATGTTGAAGAGAATCGTAGGTGCGAAGATAGCCTGTCTAGACTTCAGTCTTCAGAAGACTAAGATGCATCTAGGTGTCCATGTCATCGTAGACGACCCAGAGAAGTTGGATGCTATCCGTCAAAGGTGAGTACAATGAACAATCAACTTGTATAAAGGGGTGATCCAGTGGGTTAAGTATAGTATTTGGTCAAGGGTTAAAGTTCAGATTTTGGTACATGTAAGTAATTGACCACAAAGCATGTGACTTATGAATGTTCTCTACTTTCCATTTCATCTTTGGGCTAGTACCAAACGCAGTGAATATTTTTCCCATCGGTCACTGCAAAATTGTGGAACTAGCTACCTACTGCTGTGCAGAAGGCATCGTCTCTTGACCAATTCAAGAAATTATTCAAGTCACATCTGTTCTGCTAGAAATTACTTTATTACCAGCCTACGTATACATGTACTTAACTGATCTCTGAGATGTGACTAAATTTTGTTTATAAGTGGCCCAAACATTGTGGAGCGGTGTGTGCAGCGCTTTGTAACCACAAGGAAAAGGCGCTATATTAAATATCTTTTGGAAAGGATTGGAAACTCGGGGAGGGGGGGGGGGGTTCAGAATGTCAATACCAAGGGAAAGTTCTCTGCGACAGGGGTACCAACGAGGGTAATCAATATGTCAATGTACACTTCAGGCTTTCAATTACTTTGATCCCAAACCACCCCCTGAAATTGCTGCTAGACAATATTTCACTCAGTTTTTGATATCCCAAATACCCCTATTTTAAATACACTTTGGGATAGCTCGGTGACTTAATCGCTTCAGGTCTATTTTGTGCGGCTGTACTGTGCTGTCCGATGGGCAAATACAGGCCTGCTAAAAACCTTAATTGTATGATCAAGAATTTTTTTACCCTTTCCTATTGAATTTGCTCTTTCTCATAGGCTTACAACATGAAACACACAGTTCCCATAGCCATCTGGTTGAATGCCTTTTAATTAAAGTTTTTATTATCAGTTTGTTTTGCTGCCAGTATTGATCATGATATTTTGATAACTTTCAGGGAGTCTGACATCACAAAGGAGAGGATTAAAAAGATCTTAGATGCTGGAGCCAATGTGATCCTGGCCACCGGTGGTATCGATGACCTCTGTCTCAAGTACTTTGTAGAGGCAGGTGCCATGGCCGTCAGGAGGTGCAAGAAGCAGGATCTCAGGAGGATCGCCAAGGCTACAGGAGGTGAGAAAGATAATAATAATAATATTCAGTTCTTGTATAGCGCATAATACGTTATGAGATAACATCTCTATAAAATTCCAAAGAGCTTTGGAAATTATTACCCTGGCTTTAGCTCTGGTAGCCGTTATCAGCGCACAGTCCATTTCAAGGAATAAACCTACCAGGTACCCACGTACCTCACCTGGGTTGGGTGTGGCAAATGAAGATAAATGTCTTGTCATATCCACTCGACCACGACACTTCTACTCTGCATTAGGATACAATTGATTAATGTGATGGGATGGACCACAAGGCATGTGTTTGAATTGTAAAATGAATGTGAAGTGGAAAGAAATCAGTTGTTGCCAATGCGAAGAGTGAATTTGTACGCTTCCATTTGATTTTTCGCGTTTTGACACAAACACTTTGAACATGCACTCCATGTCGAGCGTTCAAATTAAATATTCATACTTTCATGATGAGAGAAAATCTTTCACACAATCATATTCTTCACCATCACCCTCATTCATCATTTTATCCTCAATTAGATCATCATATACATCATCATTCCAATCCAATCCAATCCAGGTATTTATAAAGCTCCAATATCTAGTTGCCTAATCAAAGGCGCTGATGAGACTGAAAAACTACCAAAAATGGTCTATTCATGATTCTAACTGGGAAAGACAAAAAAGCAGTGACTAATTGTGAGCAATCTGAAATAGATATGTCTTAAATTAAGTTCTGAAAGTCATTAGGGCCACAATTATCTTTCTAATTATGTATTTTTTTTAAATGTTCTTTACTCTATTTGCCTTGCAGCTCAACTGCTCGTCACCCTGGCTAACTTGGATGGTGAGGAGACGTTTGAAGCTGCCATGCTTGGACAGGCCGAGGAGGTGGTACAGGAACGTGTGTCAGATGACGAACTCCTTCTCATCAAGGGGTAAATTAGGATCTCGAACATTATATTGTAAATTCATCTTCCTGTAGTGTAAGTGCTGCTTCAAGGTGATGAAGATAAATGCACTGATTGTGTGTGTGTATGTGGAGACTTTCACATATCCTGTTATTCCACAATTTAACTTTTTGTTCTTGTTGTGCAGGTGCATATTACATGTGTAAGTAAAAATATATTTAAAAAATGGAAATTGATTTTATGATGTTCCTGGTTTCTCTTTGTTGTGATTGTGCTTTCAAGTTTGAATTATCATCAGAAATTATAAGGATTCACCTATGATGGTTTTTCCTGACATAAAGAGTATGAGTTCAAATCCCAGTACAACGCAGAGTATTTCATTGATGTACAGTTATCTATCTTGAACTAGATTGAGAAAATACTCCCTGTTACCCTAAAGAAGTTGTGTTATTTGATGCTTTCTCTCTCCATCTCTCTCTCTCAGTCAGAGGGGATGGATTCCACCTCCCCCTCACCCTATTCCTTGTAGGGTTAACCAGGGCCTCGTCTTGTAAAGGGTTATGATTGATATCAATCACAAATAAATTGTGATTAATATAAACTCTTTACAACTCTTTACAACTCTTTACAAAGAGTTACGATTGATCCAAATCAATCGCAAATAAGTTATGATTGAAACCAACTCTTTGTAAGACGGGGCCCAGGTAGTCTGCAAGCACAAACCCTGGTCAGTCGTAAAAGTGAGTCTGCAGTATAAGACTACCATAGGCCATGTACTGTAGCTGCTCCTGACACAACCATTAGGTAGCTGGGCTAGACTTCTCTCAAGGCACAATGATTTTTTGATTAAGTGTCAGATTAGGGTCTGTGCCTGCAGACTAGGGCCCAGGTCATTTTCTCATAAGCATGTAGCGATATGGTGCGATATAAAAATTGCAAAACTGTGCAGTTGTATGTTGTTCTTATGTTTATGTTGAGTAAATGTATATCCTGACTACCTTGTTTTACAGACCCAAGGTCCGCAGTGCAGCATCCATGATCCTGCGTGGAGCCAATGACAACCAATGCGACGAGATGGAGCGATCCGTTCATGATGCCCTCTGTGTAGTCAAGCGTGTCATCGAGAGCAAGTCTGTGGTCGTAGGAGGAGGAGCCGTGGAATCGGCCCTCTCCATCTATTTGGAGAATCTAGCAACCTCACTGGTAAGTTAGTCAAGGGCACCTGTGGGGGTGTTTCACAAAGACTAAGATCGACTTTAAGTTGGACTTAACTATGACAGGCCATTTACGCCACTGGTTGCTCTCACCATTGGTCTCTCAATTATGACCTTTAGATAATATTATTTCCTTCAATAATGAATTATCATAAAATGTAGATTTGTGACCACGATTTATATGTCCTTTCAGAAACCAATGCCAGTAAATGGTGAGAGCAAACAGTGGCATGAACAACCTGCCATAGTTAACTCCAACTTCAAGTTGATCTTAGTCTTTGTGAAACACCCCAGGTTATATTATATTATTATTGCTTCATTTCATTCAAGTAATTCAATGGCGACTCCTAGCAGTATGACATATGAAAGGGGATGATAAGAGGAGCAAAGTACGAGGAAAATATGAATTTCTTATACCTAACACTTTTGTTTTCAAACAAAGAATGTGAGTCAAAAGAATGATAAATCTGAAGGGAAATTTCCCCTTGTGTAGGGGGAATTTCAATGAGTAATTTAAAATAGCTTAAATGCTCTGATTGTTTTAACACCTTCTTTTATGGTGCTGCAGTGCTGATTTACTTAGTTAAGCAAATTCTACCTAGGAAGTTTGGTAAAATGCAATTTTTTTCATTGAATTATTTTCCCACTCTTCATTTCTTGATTCATGTAGATGTGATGCAGTAAATATTTTGGCTTTTAGAGCAAGGCATATTGTCAGACATCTTAAAGCCCCACTGTACTACTTGTAACTACTTGCTCCCTCTATATAGAAAACTTCCCCAATCGGTGACTGTTGGTCCCCCATGATCCTCTTTTTCTTATGTTAATTGAGAGCTGAGTTGATGAGATAACCACCTGTCAGTGACCTTGCAGGGAGGTCTAATCCCCCTAGCCAAACTAGTGCAGATGGGCTTTAAGATGTCCTTTTGGGGAATGCAATCTAGTTGCCATTGTTATACCTCTATAACACTGACGTTTGTTTCCTCTGCAGAGTTCTCGTGAGCAGTTGGCGATTGCTGAGTTTGCCAACTCTCTCCTGGTCATTCCCAAGACGCTCGCAGTCAATGCTGCCAAGGACTCTGTGGACCTTGTGGCTAAGCTCAGGGCTTACCATAATACATCCCAGCTACAGGCAGGCCACTCACATCTAAAGTGGTAAGAGGCTTGTAGTTGATATGCCATTTTTTTTTAGATATCCAGAATGGTGCGATAGCTCAGTTGGTAGAGGTTCGAAACCAAGTCGAAGCGCTAGTGCCCTTTGGTAGGGCATTAATCCTCATTTCCAGGTCCCTCCGAGAGGACCTAAAGCCTTCGATCCTCTGGTTTACTAACAAGCATTTATTGGCTACTAAAGCAGCTTTTATCCAGTGGGAAAGGAGCTTTACAAGTGTAATATTATTATGCTATTACGTTTTAGGATAAAGTTACATAGAGTGTGAATATTGCTTGTGAGTATAGTTTCCTAAAGGACAGTGCTTCTGTTCGATTTTAAATCTGTTGTATTTCATTTGTGTTCTTAGGATTGGTCTTGACCTGGTCAATGGAGTCGTACGAGACAACAAAGCGTGTGGCGTTCTTGAACCCGCCATCTGCAAGGTCAAATGTCTGAAGTTCGCCACTGAGGCCGCCATCACCATCCTGCGTATTGATGACCTCATCAAGCTCGACGCCGAGGAACCACCTCAGGGTCACCCAGGAGGTCATCCAGGCATGGGCGGCATGGGCGGCATGGGCGGCATGATGTAACCTTTGACCTCTCGGCTGATGTAAAGTTGACCTTTGACCGTCTAGAGGAGATGGTTGGCTTCTATGTATTTATCATAATGAGTGGCATGTGGTCCCTATGTTGTAATGATCAGCCATCTTCTGAAGTGGAAGATGATGATTATTATGTTCAGTGCAAGATTTTTTTTTCATGGAATTTATTGCTTTAACCATTAATTGTGCTATCTCATCCTTTGTGATCACATACAGTCCACTTCTTGAGAACGAAAATTTCTAAAAGTGAAAAAAGTCTGAGATAGCATATTTTGTGGTTAAAGTCATTGAATCCAATGATTACCTTGTGAAGAATATTTGATATATGCAGTTTATGATAAACCTTTTGGTAGGTGTCACAAAATGAATGCAGTCTGTTTGTTTAAAAATAATAAATTGTATGTGGTGTGAAAAAAATACTAGTCCTGCAAATAAGCATTTGAATAAATTTCCCCCAAGATAGTGGACAGGTTTGAGTAAAAGTGAAGGGTTGCTATGAGATCAACCTGAGGCTACTACATCACTGTGACATCACAGTGTCACTCTGTGTTCTACATATATCACAGTGAATATTAATTATTGCAACATCCTTCTCATATCACTTAGAGGTCACTCCCTCTCTTAGACACCAGAATAGTGCACAATGCAATGCTTTTAAAAGTAGTTTGTTGTAGGGGAAATTGATCAAAACAGAACCTGCAAGTGCCTGTTCAAGCTTGTAATGTATAATCTCTCTTTTTTCATTTAATCATCCTTAGGAAATTATCTTATCCTTGGTTTCGTTTCATGACAGAACAGTACATGTACACTTCTCGCTAAATTTAATCTCCCTTTCCGCCAAACTTAAATCACATGTTTTCATCCATCACATGTTTTGATCTCTAGGCAGTTACAGGAATGTCTCACTGACCACAAGCTTCCTTACCCTCTCTCTCCCTTTCTTTTCTCTCTCTCTCTCTCTCTCTCTCTCTCCCTCCCCCCCCTCCTCTCTCTCTCTCTCCCTCCTCTCTCTGTCTCTCTCTCCCTCTCGGTCATGAGGTGTATTCACTTGACCTTAAGTGGGTCATTAAAAGCCTTGTGGTTAGACTTGATGATTAAGATCACAGACCACGGGACCATGATGACCTTAGCAACAACACTCGAAGTAACCAAACAGTGGCACAAAGAAAGGGTAGTTTTCAGACATAAATGAACACTTGTTGGTCTGAATGTTAAGTATAAGAATAGGGCCCTCTCCCATTGAGAGTTGCGATTAATCTAAATTGATTGTATTTCAACTCAGGACTCAAGTTTGATATCAGTCGCAACTGTGTACATTAGAAATATGCAGTTGCAAATTTGTGATTGAGAAGAGAATTGATTGAGATTGATTGCAAGATGGGGCCTTTATATGTTCAGTTTCACCAACTTTTCTCTCAGTGGCCCTGCAATGTAACATTAAACTAAATCACTAGGAGCTTTGTTCCAAGTGCAAGATGTACTTGATGTACTTGTCTCATGCTCGTAAGTATTTCCTAATGCTATTTTTTCTTCATTTATATGAAAGAAAAGTGAATTTGGTTACGATTGTGATTAAATCAAAGAGAAAAGGTCCATTTCTGTGAGAGAAGTATCTGGGATCACCTGTCTTGTGTGTCAGCTCATGGAATGACATTTCGAAACTCATTCCATATAAAAATAAATTAAACAAAAGAAATCCCTGTACTTATATTGTGCTCAGAATAGATAGTGCTGTGAAAATATTAACTATTGTGAAGTGTTAATGTTATTTGTATTGGCATTTTGTGAATGCTTTGAGTGATAATACAATGTACAAAAGTGCACATGAAGTGATTTGCTTCATTCTTTTTTTCTTATTGTTTTTGTACTACTGGTATTAAAGCCTAAATGTTTGAACTCTCAATGCTCTTTGTTTGCATTGGTCTATTTATCTTGTGTATTTGTTGATTGAGTAATTCTATCACTAGATATTCCGTAGCATAGATACTGTACTGTACTGTGTAACGCTGATATTAAGTGAGCATAGGCACATCATATCTTTATCTTTAAAGGGGGAGATCCATGCTGATATGAAGTCAGTTTTAATAGAAGCAGAAAAATGAGAGTGAAAGTTTCAGCAAATTCCAATTAAAACCAAGACATTGATGAATTTTTCAAGTTGCGATCAATTAAACACAAATTGGCAACACTGTGACGTATCTTGTGACGTATTGTGTGGCTACTTTAAAAATTCGTAACTTTCTTATTTTCAATAGGAATTTGCTCAAACTTTCACTTACATGTTCCTCTCATTTTCTTCCTTTAATAAAAGTGACTTAGTTTCAGGGTGGACTTCACCTTTAAGGATGAGTAACTGCTTTACGAAAGCATCAAAAATATGTAAACCAGGGTGGTGTTTCACAAAGCCTCTTTTCAATGACAAAATGACAAAATCAGTGACAAATCTGCTGATAACCAATCAGAAGCAAGGATTTTAGTAGCTTATAACAAAAACTGTTATTTTTCACTGATGACAAGTTTTGTGAAACACCCCAGGTCCTAGAGATGTGGTCTGTCTGAGTATCACTGTGGATAGATCAAGTGTGTGTCATGATTGTGCTATTTCAGGTTCGGTTAGGGCAGTGACTGCCAAGGGCCTGTGTGTTGTTTTATTCTTGAATCTTGACATGTATATCGATGAATTGCCAACACTAATATCCTGACGATTGGAAAGAAGCCAACATACAGTTTATAAGAATTTCTTGTTAGAGTGTGAATTACTTGAAAGTTCGTGAAGAAGAAAAAAAATGATTTGCTGGAGTTGGCTTGAACTTATTGTTACTTTATGTAATATGAAGCACTAATTTCAAGGCAAGAAAACGAATGTCACTATTCTTTTTCAAAGAAAATTTATGGACATTTAATACAGAGTCATAGAAACATAATCGTCTTCTCCATATTCAAGTAGGTACATACTTAAATCTATTGAATACTTCTTTGAGTTCTTAGTCCGTTATACACAATCATTCTTTTACGGACTATAGTAAGAATATACAAATCATCATATATACATATATTTGGTTTATTTCTTTCTACACAATGTACAAACAAGAAGATAAAGATAAGAGTACAGTCAAACTACTCCTGTGTATCATGAGGAGAGGGCCATAAAATATTTATTATTTTGGATTTGTCCCAAGAAGATTTTTAAAAGGCACTTCGGTATCTTTTAAGGCCATACATCATCAATACAGACAGTTTCTTTTCTCGTCATTTGACGCTTTTATAATTTTCCTTTCATAGCATTATGTTTGTAGGATTGACGGCTTAATACGCAATTTACACTTCAAGTCGAAACTGAAACGTCTTACCACCCCCCCCCCCCTGAAAAAAGGTACAGTCAAACCTGCTTTAGTGACCACCTGCCTACAAAGACCACCTGCCTACAAAGATCACATTTGTTGTTTCCCTTGAAAATGGTTTCTCATTGAATCGTGTACTAAAGGAACCTGTCTACAAAGACCACCTGTCTACAAAGGCCACTTTTTGTGTTTCCCTTGGGTGATCGCTATAGACAGGTTTGACTGTATATACATGTATATCCTTGTGACCTCATGGAGCACGATTTAGAACTGTCTTTTTTAGGGTTGGTTAACTCGATGCTTGTAGACAATACTACACATTTCATAGGGATCAGACCATAAGTCAGAAGTTTTTTTTTTTTTTAAAGAAAACATGAAAACATTCACCACGGAATGAAGTAAAATGCAAAATTATAATATCTTATTACAAGAGTTTGACATCATTCCATGACATAGTCTTTCATCAAAAGAAGCTAGAAGTAGGAGAACAATAATCCTTACACCTCAGCAAGTTGAATTGAAAAGAACAACACATCCTCGCCCTTGTACCAGTCCAAGCACAAAGTGGATGCTTTACAAAATTGAAGAAATAATTTTAGCTAGCCTGATCGTAGTAAACAACTAATGGTGTTCATGGACTTTCAAAATTAGTTGCTCGAAGTTCATATGAAACTTCACGATATTCTTCGCATCTTTTCTTAATCAATCCATCCAACATTTCATTTGAGATCATACGAATGCATAGATATCACTTATCGTCGAATATAGACGAGATTTACATTTTCATAAATTGAATCCTCGTCTCATATGCGTCCTTTATTGCCACCAATGCTGTTATTGTTGCATTTAAAGACATGTTTGGTGCCATGTTGAACGCTAGATCAGCACATCTAGGGTGAACATTTAAATATCGAAGTTTATATACATGTATTCAGATATGCAATTCTTCGTAGTCTGAGTCTGCGTCCCATATGGTGGATATCGTCATGCGTTGCGGAGGTGTTGTACCAAGTATTACCGTCGATTCATACTGCGGATGAGATTTATTGTTCGAATGACCGAGATCATGGTATTCGTGTATGAGTTTCCTGGTGCTCCTCTTGGCCCGTTCCCGAGCAAACTTGACGGGATCTGCAGACTCGTAGACGGGGAGGCCACCCGATAGACCCGACGGCGTAAGGTAACCAGTCTCGTCCTGGCTGACGTTCAACAAATTGCCCTTTGGTATGGTGATCTTGTCGCTGTTGTCAACTTCATCAATCTGCGTATTTTCATAGTCCTTGCGGATTGATTTTCTGATGTAGGATAGCTCGGTGTAGCCTGGGGATGACCAGGCATCATTGACTTTTATCGTTGGGGGTACTATGCGAGGGATGTCGGGTAGTGGCATTGTTGGTGTCTCAGGGGTCAGGGATTCTTTACGCCTGCCTGTTGGTGGCATAGAAGAGGGCGCTTCAGGTGTGAGTGACTGTTTGCGTCGCCCCGGAACTAAAATAGTTGGTTTCTCTGGCGTCAAGGACTCCTTCCGCTTTCCAGTTTGTGGTGGCACCTGTGTGTCAGGCGTTAGAGATTCGTTTCGTTTACCCGCGCCCGGTAATGTTCCAGTGCCTTGGGGTACCAATGACTCCTTTCTCTTGCCAACCTTCGGTGCTACTGGACTTTCTGGAGATACCGAATCTTTACGTCTTCCAGTAACTAACATGACGGGTATCTCTGGAGTGAGGGATTCCTTTCTTTTGTACAGCGGCAAAGGGATCTCCGGAGTGAGCGATTGTTTTCTTCCACCCCCTCTGGGAGACAATTGCAGGTCAGGGGTTAAAGATTCTTTTCTCCTACCATTAGGATTAAACATTACAGCCTCCGGAGTCAGCGATTCTTTCCTTCTACCTCCTCTAGGCGACAACGATAGCTCAGGTGGTATAGACTCTTTTCTCCTCCCATTTGGATAAAACACCACAGCCTCTGGCGTCAGCGATTCCTTGCGCGGATTCGGTGCTAACGGTTTCCTCGGCGCGGACGAATCCTCTCTTCCATCGTTCGAACGCAAAGACGACGTCGGTCTCAGAGGCGCTTTCCGTTTCACAGAATACGAAATTGCCGGTCGCTCTAGTGCCGTAGAATATTTCTGTTCACCAACGGGTTGTGGACTCTCACACGACCCTTCTTTCAAGGACGTCCTAACAATGGACAACCCGGTGTAGTGTGTTTCACATGACCTCTGCATGTCTCCTGAAGTGGAGGTATCCATGAAGGAATCGCAGGTATTCTCGAGATCGTCGGTATAGAAACCTTCGTCAGGTACGATGTAGTTGTCTTCGTCGATGTAATGTTTCTTTCGGCGATCTGCAGGGATGGTGTCCTTGTTGTTAACACCTGCTTCTGTACCTTGCGATGGTTCGTTCGTGTTACTTGGATTGTTCTGGCGTCTCAGGCTGGCCTGCCTCCTCTTCCCACTTTTAACCCTGAGAAACAGAGAAACGAAACGTAAACAGATGAATAGAAATTCATACACGTCGGATAGTTCCAATGGATAGATTGTTTGGGAGGTCGGTAAAGTCGTCTAACTTTGAGATTTTGAACAGATGATCATCAGTCACAACTGAAGACAAAAATGGAGAAAAGCTTTTAAAAAAAAGATGATAGATATTAAGATAGAAGACGTTCATCATCTGACACGGGTAAATGCTGCCTATGCTTCTGTCACTTATAAACATTCTTTAAAACAAATACAAAAAAAATTGCCATTTTTTTTCAAGATTTAAAACAGATTTAAAACAGATCATTGTTCTTTTTGTTCTTTTTAAACCCTCCCCCCCCCCCTCCCTACTAAGCAAGTTTTCGAAATTTAATAAAATGACACTCACTTTCCTGCTTCGGATCGAACAAAATCATCCCCAACATTTGTTTTCTTTCTCTCTCTCGACCCCCTCCCCCATTTGTTTTCTTAATCGCCGTTTCTCCACAGTGCACGTTATCTTATAAATACCATGTTGCCATGGTAACTCATCATTAACATTAAACAATGACTTACTTGAATCTGAGGATGATGAAGATAAGGAGATTGAGAAGGAGTATGACGAGGATAATCCCCACTATAGCGCCGATGGTAGGCCCAGATACTACAATAGGAGATAACAATCAGTATGGGAGAACATTAATAGTCACCGGCAAATCCATGTTATCTACCTAGTTACAGTGGAACCTCGATATAACGATGACCTTCATTTTATCCATGGAAAGTACCTTGTTATATTACATATCTTGTTTAATCAATTTTTAAAGAGCTGGAGCAAAATTAGTTACGTTAATCTTCTAAAATCAGACCATTTTATAATTAGTTTTGACTGTACAGTATAGCGCCGTCGATTAGACCCAAAGAGATGAAGTGTTTCGGAGCATAAGGAAGAGCATAAATGAGAAATGAAAACATAACTTCAAACTCATCTCGACAAAAGTTTTTCAAAAATTAGGCACACTATCGCATACCGATTGATTGGAGGACTTAAGATTGATTCGGATCAATCGCAACTCTTTATAAGACAGGGCCCAGATGTTAACGCATGAAAATGAAACCAAATTAAGATTATATGTCATAATAACTTCTCATTACACCTTTAAATTTAGAGGGTGGCAACAATACTATATCATGACGAGCAAGATATTTTAAAGAGTTTTTATGTGTTTTTTTCCATTTGTCCAAATAGGTTGAACGATTCAAATTATGAAAATCAAAATTTGAAGTGAGGGAGAGCTCACAACCCTCACCGCTTCTAAAGACGCCCCTTTAAATATAATTATTGTTAAATTATTAATTTGTAGATAGACTTACATGTGATAAGAAGGGACCTGTTGCCCGAAGCCCCTTCTTCTGTCGTCGTGGTTGGAGGTGTAGTTGATGTAAAGTCATAGTGGTTGAAGGAGGATGACGTCACTCGGTTGAATATGTGGTCCTCTGCAGCAGAGAATGGGAGAGAGAGAGAGAGAGAGAGAGAGAGGGGGGGGGGTTATAATCACTTGAAGGTACAAATAGCAAGTTGAGGAGTGCGCATAAATGTAATTTACAGAACATAATTCTCAACTAAACAATCACCGGGTATGTCAAATTTGGTGTGGGGAGGAGGGACATTCCCATTTTTATGTGGATTACCCCTTTGATTTATATATCGATTGCACGATTGCACTATTGGTCTGACGTAACTACAATTCTAACCGATTGAGCTTTTCCTCTGCCAAAGAAGCATGAAAT